>NC_059216.1:31537386-32137386 GCF_020615455.1 Coregonus clupeaformis | reverse complement strand
AATTAAAATTAAAATTAATTAATTAAAATTAAGGAGAAGCAAGAGAGAGAGCGTGCGAGAGAGAGAGAGAGACAGCTAGCTATTTTTCCTAGTATGTATTTTTTCACTTTCACTTACTTAGCTAGTGTCGAATGCAGCTAGCTAGTTTAGCCTATTCAAATGATTGTAGCAGGTTTACTAATGACTTATTTCTAGCTTGTCGTTATGTTGACTATCACTTCACAACGATGTAGGCTGTGTGTAGCGGTTAGCTGATGTGTTGTCCACAGGCGAAGAGAAAGGGTGAGAGGAGGAGAGTGCGTAGATAGATGTGAGAAGGAATTATATATACAACGAGCTGTTTGTATGTGTTTGGTATGAAAGTGAACTGTGTTTGCGTGTCATCAGAGGTGTATTCATTGCGCCGATTAAAATGTTTCTTAAACGGAAGCAAACTGAACGAAACGGGGATAAACATACCTGAATTTGTCCAATAGAAACTCTTTGCAACTGTGGGACAAATGATTACGCCCTAGATCAGCTAGATGCAGGCAAGAGTGTGCAAGGCGGTATTGAATGTGTCACTGTCTGTCACCTTGACTACTCAAAATTCTCTCGACCTTTGCACCTACGTTGTAAACTTTCATTCATAGTCTAGGTTGTAGCAACCTCATGATGGGTACAGGGACAATTTAAGTATCATGTATAGCCTAAACCTATCGATGTTACTTTGAGCTGGGTGAATGGAATATGAATGACAGTCATCCAATATGTTGTAATAGAATTAATGCCATGTTAATAAAAAATATAAAAAATCCTCCCTCATCTTAAACGGCACCTACCGCCACTGCCTTGTCCATATCCTATAGCAAACAGACAAAAACAGAAGATAAACAACAACAACAAACACCGTATGCTCTCCCTCCACACCCCCATAGGCCATACATGCAGATGCTCTGTCACATTCAGAGCTGTCCATCCACCATACTGGCAGCCGATGGAACTCTGAGAATGGAACATCACCTCCTTCTCTTCTACCTTTCTCGCTGTTGTCTACTTCTCAATTAAAAATATATTTATTCAAATAATAACGGCACCGACCGCCACTGTAATAGATACACAATGAGTAAAGATAACTTGGCTATATACACAGGGTACCAGAACCGTGTTTATGTGCAGGGGTATGAGGTAATGGAAGTAGATAACTAGGACTAAAGTTACACATAGTAAACAGTAGCAGCAGTGTATGTGATGAGTCAAAAAAGTTAGTGCAAAAAGGGTCAATGCAGATAGTTAAATAGTTAACCAAATAGTTACCCGGACTAACTATTTTACAGTCTTATAGCTTGGGCAGTGGCGGCTCCTGAAAAAATTCTCAGGAGGGGCAATTTTTCTGATGATTTAGGTGACCTACACACGTGCACGAGTCCGTGCACGCGATTCCAGATATCTTTACCTCTGAATAAACTGCCTTTATTATACCATATCCACCCTGTCCAAAGTCTCTACTTGGTCTCAGTTCTCCAGTAAACTTGTGATTATCAACAGTACACAACGGTAACAAACAATTGGGGGAACTCACGGGGCAGATAGTAACCACTTAAAAGGAAGCGATTCCCAAACCTTCCATAACAAAGCCATCACCTACAGAGAGATGAACTTGGAGAAGAGTCCCCTAAGTAAGCTTGTCCTGGGCCTCTGTTCACAAACACAAACAGACCCCACACAGCCCCAGGACAACAACAACAACAACAACAACAACAACACAATTAGACCCAACCAAATCATGAGAAAACAAAAAAGAGAATTACTTGACACATTGGAAAGAACAAACAAAAAAACAGAGCAAACTAGAATGCTATTTGGCCCTAAACAGAGAGTACACAGTGGCAGAATACCTGACCACTGTGACTGACCCAAACTTAACGAAAGCTTTGACTATGTACAGACTCAGTGACCATAGCCTTGCTATTGAGAAAGGCCGCGTAGGCAGACCTGGCTCTCAAGAGAAGACAGGCTATGTGCACACTGCCCACAAAATGAGGTGGAAACTGAGCTGCACTTCCTAACCTCCTGCCAAATGTATGACCATATTAGAGACACATATTTCCCTCAGATTACAGCGATCCACAAAGAATTCGAAAACAAACCCAATTTTGATAAACTCCCTTATCTACTGGGTGAAAAACCACAGTGTGCCATCACAGCTGCAAGATTTGTGACCTGTTGCCACAAGAAAAGGGGCAACCAGTGAAGAACAAACACCATTGTAAATACAACCCATATTTATGTTTATTTATTTTCCCATTTGTACTTTAACTATTTGCACATTGTAACAACACTGTATATATACATAATATGACATTTGAAATGTCTTTATTCTTTTGAAACTTCTGAGTGTAATGTTTACTGTTAATATTTATTGTTTATTTCACTTTTGTTTACTATCTACTTCCCTTGCTTTGGCAATGTTAACACACGTTTCCCATGCCAATAAAGCCCTTAAATTGAATTGAATTGATAGTAAGGTCGCAATGACACAGAAAGCAATGTCGGGGCACAGAGTCGGCTCTCTTACCAGGATCGCGGTCCGCTCTGACCAGGGTGAAGGTGGCCGGCTCCACTTCTCTGTCCGGGACTCATCCAGCCAAGTCTCCCAGCTGTATTGGGATTCAGCTGCCAGCAGCGTTTTCATTATTTAGTCCGTTCGAAGCGGGTATGTACACGATCAACAAGATCAGTCCAAAACCAACCACTGGAAATCCATGGTTGGCAGAATGTTTGTAAACTAAGTCTACAAATTAAAAACATAAAATAACGCCCGCACTGCAGGTCGCAACAGAGACGCTTCTAGCCGCCATTGTCTTAGTTACGTTCAACGTTACGTCACGTATGACGAAAGCGCGTAAGTGCAAGCCCACAGACACCCATAGAGAATGTATTGAAAGCTTTGAAATGTGAAAAAATAGATTTTACATGACAGGCTATGAGAGACTTCTGGGCGATTTTCAACTTGACTGAAATCGCCCCAAAAACGGGCGGGGCCATTTGAAGCACGACTTTAGCCTGATTTGACATTTAGTGGCTGGCAGATCAGACGTGAACACTGATAACTGCTGTTGCCGTGATATAATTGATTAGAAAAAAAATCCCTTCCTTTTCCCGTTTGGCAGTGCGTCGCCCATATCGCCCTATTGAACAAGCCGTCCCTGAGCTTGGGGTTAGAAGATGTTCAGGGTGCTGTTGGTTCCAGACTTGATGCAAAGTTACCACTTGCCGTGTGGTAGCAGAGAGAACAGTCTATGATTTGGGTGGCTGGAGTCTTTGACAATTTTTAGGGCCTTCCTCTGACACTGCCTGGTATAGAGGTCCTGGATGGCAGGGAGCTCAGCCCCAGTGATCTACTGGGCCGTCCGCATGACCCTCTGTAGCGCTTTGAAGTCAGATGCCAAGCAGTTGCCATACCAAGCGGTGATGCAGCCAGTCAAGATGCTCTCAATGGTGCAGCTGTAGAACTTTTAGAGGATCTGTGTGCCCATGCCAAATATTATCAGCCTCCTGGGGGGGAAGAGGGGTCGTGCCCTCTTCATGACTGTGTTGGTGGGTTTGGACAATGATAGATCCTTTGTGATTCAGACACAGAGGGACCTGAAGCTCTCAACCCGCTCCAATACAGCCCCGTCAATGTGAATGGGGGCGTGCTCGGCCCTCCGTTTCCTGTAGTCCGTGACCAGCTCCTTTATCTTGCTGACATTGAGGGAGATGTTGTTGTCCTGGCACCACACTGCCAGGTCTCTGACCTCTTCCCTATTGGCCATCTCATCGCCGTCGGTGATCAAGCCTACCAGCGGGGTGTCGTCGGCAAACTCAATGATTGTGTTGGAGTCGTGCGCGTCCACGCAGTCGTAAGTGAACAGGGAGTACAGGAGGGGATTAAGCATGCACCCCTGAGGGGCCCCTGTGTTGATGATCAGCCTGGCGGATGTGTTGATGTCTACCCTCACCACCTGAGGGCATCCCGTCAGGAAGTCCATGATCCAGTTGCAGAGGGAGGTATTTAGTCCCAGGGTCCTTAACTTAGTGTTGAGCTTGGAGGGCACTATGGTGTTGAACGCTGAGATGTGGTCAATGAATAGCATTCTCACGTGGGTGTTCTTTTTGTCCAAGTGAGAAAGGGCAGTATGGAGTGCAATAGAGATTGTGCCATCTGTGGATCTGTTGGGGCGGTATGCAATTGTGTGGGTCCAGGGTCTCTGGGATTATGGTGTTAATGTGAGCTATGACCATACTTTCAAAGCATTTCATGGCTACAGATGTGAGTGATATGTGGCGATAGTAATTAAGACAGCTTACCTTAGCGTTTTTGGGCACAGGGACATATGAAGAGAGTACATATGAAGACTTTCATTCCAAAACGCTATAGATACATTTTCAGAAATGTTGGTAAATTTGCTTTCATTGTTTAAAGAAAGAGATTGCTGTATTTTTTCACTATCTAATCATGGCATGAGTTGTTCATTGACAGACATGTATTTGTTTAAAATCTACCACCTGATGGTTTCATTTCAGAGAGACAAATATTAATATACAGGACACAAACATTCCATTCCATGTGGGTGTACCTGAGTGTACTAAACATTAGGAACACCTACTCTTTCCAAGTCATAGACTGACCAGGTGAATCCAGGTGAAAGATATGAACCCTTATTGATGCCACCTGTTAAATCCACTTCAATGAGTGTAGATGAAGGGAAGAAGATAAGTTCAAGAAGGATTTTTAAGCCTTGAGACAATTGAGACATGGATTGTGTATGTGTGCCATTCAGAGGGTGAATGGGCAAGACAAAATATTGAAGTGCCTTTGAACAGGTATGGTAGTAGATGCCAGGCACACTTCTTCGATTGCGTCAAGTACTGCAACGCTGCTGGGGTTTTCCCACTCAACAGTTTCCCATGAGTATCAAGAATTATCCACCACCCAAAGGGCATCCAGCCAACTTGACACAACTGTGGGAAGCATTGGAGTCAACATGGACCAGCATCCCTGTGGAACGCTTTCGACACCATGCAGTACATGCCCTGACGAATGTAGGCTGTTCTGAGGGCAAAAGGGGGTGCAACTCAATATTAGGAAGGTGTTCCTAATGTTTTGTCCACTCAGTATATAATAATAATCTAAAAACAGGGGTGCCAATAATTTTGTCCCCTATCTTTAAAAATAATATATACAGTGCATTCTGAAGGAATTCAGACCCCTTGACTTTTTACACATTTTGTTACATTACAGCCTTATTCTAAAATGGATTAAAAAAATAAAATCTCAGCAATCTACACACAATACCCCATAATGACAAAGTGAAAATGTGGGTAAATGTGGTAAAACAGAAATACCTTATTTACATATGTATTCAGAATCTTTGCTATGAGACTTGAAATTGAGCTCAGGTGCATCTTGTTTCCATTGATCATCCTTGAGATGTTTCTACAACTTGATTGGAGTCCACCTGTGGTCAATTCAATTGATTGGACATGATTTGGAAAGGCACACACCTGTCTATATAAGGTCCTACAGTTGACAGTGCATGTCAGAGCAAAAACCAAGCCGTGAGGTCGAAGGAATTGTCCGTAGAGCTCCGAGACAGGACTGTGTCGAGGCACAGATCTGGAAAAGGGTACCAAAACATTTCTGCAGCATTGAAGGTCCCCAGGAACAAAGTGGCCTCCATCATTCTTAAATGGAAGAAGTTTGGAACCACCAAGATTCTTCCTAGAGCTGGCCGCCCGGCCAAACTGAGCAATCGCGGGAGAAGGGCCTTGGTCAGGGAGTTGACCAAGAACCCGATGGTCACTCTGACAGAGCTCCAGAGTTCCTCTGTGGAGATGGGAGAACCTTCCAGAAGGACAACCATCTCTGCAGCAATCCACCAATCAGGCCTTATTGGTAGAGTGGCCAGACGGAAGCCACTCCTCAGTAAAAGGCACATGACAGCCCGCTTGGAGTTTACCAAAAGGCACCCAAAGGACTCTCAGACCATGATTATCTGGGCTGATGAACCCAAGATTGAACTCTTTGGCCTGAATGCCAAGCGTCACATCTGGAGGAACCTGGCACCATCCCTACGGTGAAGCATGATGATTGCAGCATCATGCTGTGGGGATGTTTTTCAGTGGCAGGGACTGGGAGACTAGTCAGGATAGAGGGAAAGATGAATGGAGCAAAGTACAGAGAGATCCTTGATGAAAACCTACTCCAGAGCACTCAGGACCTCAGACTGGGGCGAACGACCCTAAGCACACTATCACGGCTCAGGATAAGACCCAGATGCAGACACAGGATGCAGATGGTTAGAGTCTCTGATATTTATTAATATACAAGGGGCAGGCAAGAGGCAGTTTGAGGACAGGCAGAACCAGGTCAGAGTCAGATAGGTACAAAACGGCAGGCAGGATCAGGTTCAGGGCAGGCAGGATGGTCGAACCAGGAGAATTAGAAAACAGGGAATATAGAGAACAGGAGTGTGGGAAAAACACGCTGGTAAGCTTGACGAGACAAGACGAACTGGCAACAGACAAACAGAAAACAAAGGACAGTGAGACACAGGTTTTATATTGGGCACATGAAATGTAGGATGGATACGGAGGGTGCGGGGCAACAGAAGATGAACAGCAGTGGGGCTAAGGACTTTAGAAATGGGGAAAGGCCCAATAAAGCGGGGGGAAAGTTTACGGGACTCCACCTGGAGGGGCAGATCCCGAGTGGAGAGCCATACCCTCTGCCCGAGGCAATAGCGGAGTGCCGGGGTCCGGTGACGGTCCGCTTGTCGACGATACGTGGAGGTGGTCTTGAGAAGAGCGGACCGAGCTCTCTTCGAGGTATGCCGACAGCAGTGGACAAACATCTGGTCCGAGGGTATGTTCATCTTTTTCTCAGGGAAGAGCAGAGGCTGATAAACCACGGAGCACTCGATGGGCGAGAGCCTAGTAGCCGAGCAGGGAAGGGTGTTCCGGGTGTTTTCTACCCACACAAGTTGCTGGCTCCAGGTGGTGGGGTTGGCTGAGACGAGGCACCGAGGAGTCGTCTTCAGGTCCTGATTGGCATGCTCCGACTGGCCATTGTACTGAGGATGAAACCCGGAGGACAGGCTGGCCGACGATCCAATGAGGGTGCAGAACTCCTTCCAGAATCGAGACGAGAACTGAGGACCATGATCGGAGACTATGTCGACAGGAAGTCCATGGATTCGGAAGACGTGCTGCACCATAAGTTGGCTCGTCTCCTTGGCTGAAGGTAACTTGGGGAGGGGGATGAAATGAGCGACTTTAGAAAACCTATCCACCACTGTAAGGACGGTGGTGTAGCCATCAGACGGAGGGACACCAGCGACAAAGTCCAGGGATATATGGGACCAGGGGCGATGAGGAACAGGGAGTGTTTGAAGGAGGCCAGCAGGAGCATGCCGCGGAGTCTTATTCTGAGCACACACCGTGCATGCAGCGATGAATGCGGAGACATCAGAAACCATAGTGGGCCACCAAAAGCGTTATCGGAGGAAGGCCAGGGTTCGGCGGGAGCTGGGATGGCAGGTTGGCTTGGAGGAATGAGCCCATTCCAGCACCAGGGCCCGGGCCGAATCTGGCACAAACATCCGGTTAGCTAGACAGGAGATAGGGAGGATGTTCTCAGAGTCAGATGGCGTGGCAGCGGAACTATACAGGCGAGAGAGAGCGTCAGGCTTCAGATTCTTTGACCCTGGGCGGTAGGAGATGGTAAAGTTGAATCTTGTCAATAACAGAGCCCAACGGGCCTGCCTTGAGTTGAGGCGCTTAGCGGTGCGGAGATATTCCTGGCAGGTTTCAGGATCCCCAGCGTAACGCTCCGGAGGAGATAAGTGGGGTTCACGGAGAGCTGGGGTAGGAAGGGGAGAAGCCCCATTGGTATCGGGGTTACTGAGAGTCTGGGTGGGTACCATTGTGGCTTGCTGCCTATTAGATAGCCCGCATAATTGCTCCAGTAAGGTGTGGAAGGTTTGGTGATGGCGTTCTGCCAAGGTGTGGAATCCTTCCATAAGGTTCTGTAGCAACTCCTTGTGTCTTCCAATGGTGGCTCCTTGTGAGGACACAGTGTTGCAGAGCTGGTCCGAGTCTGTTGGGTCAGTCATGGCCAGTTCGTACTGTCACGGCTCAGGATAAGACCCAGATGCAGACACAGGAGGCAGATGGTTTGAGTCTCTGATAATTATTAATATACAAGGGGCAGGCAAGAGGCAGGTTGAGGACAGGCAGAAGTTTGTAAACCAGGTCAGAGTCAGATAGGTACAGGACGGCAGGCAGGCTCAGGGTCAGGGAAGGCAGAATGGTCAGTAATCCAGGGCAGTGTCAAAAGGTACATAACGGCAGGCAGGCTCAGGGTCAGCACAGGCAGGATGGTCAAAACTGGGAGAACTAGAAAACAGGGACTAAAGAGAATAGGAGTACGGGAAAAACACGCTGGTAGGCTTGACGAGACAAGACGAACTGGCAACAGATAAACAGAAAACGCAGGTATAAATACACATGGAATAATGGGGAAGAATGGGAGACACCTGGTGGGGGGTGGAGACAAGCACAAGACAGGTGAAACAGATCAGGGTGTGACACACACAGCCAACACAATGCACGAGTGGCTTCTGGACAAGTCTCTGAATGTCCTTGAGTGGCCCAGCCAGAGCCCGGACTTGAACCCAATCGAACATCTCTGGAGAGACCCAAATATAGGTGTGCCAAGCATGTAGTGTCATGCTTGGCACACTCAATTGGTAGAGCATGGCGCTTGTAACGCCAGGGTAGTGGGATCGATCCCTGGGACCACCCATACGTAAAAATGTATGCACACATGACTGTAAGTTGCTTTGGATAAAAGCGTCTGCTAAATGGTATATTATTATATTATTATTAAGACTCGAAACTGTAATAGCTGCCAAAGGTAGCTAAGTAAAGTACTGAGTAAAGGGTCTGAATACTTATGAAAATGTGATACTATTATTATTATTTTTATTCTAAAAAAACTGTTTTTGTTTTGTCATTTTGGGGTATTGTGGGTAGATTGAAAAAACAATTTAATCCAATTTAGAATAAGGTTGTAACGTAACAAAATGTGGAGTCAAGGGGTCTGAATACTTTCTGAATGCGCTGTATATATTACTACAATATTTATTTTACAGTCTTTTTTGCTCATCTTTATAAAGGGTGCCAATAATTTTGGAAATTACTGTAGGCTACATATAACAATAATGCATGCTGGAAGTGGACATTTACTTACAGTTGAAGTCGGAAGTTTACATACTCTTAGGTTGGAGTCATTAAAACTCATTTTTCAACCACTCCACACATTTCTTGTTAACAAACTATAGTTTTGGCAAGTCGGTTAGGACATCTACTTTGTGCATGACACAAGTAATCTTTCCAACAATTGTTTACAGACAGAATATTTCACTTATAATTCACTGTATCACAATTCCAAGTTTACATACACTAAGTTGACTGTGCCTTTAAACAGCTTGGAAAATTCCAGAAAATGATGTCATGGCTTTAGAAGCTTCTGATAGGCTAATTGACATAATTTGAGTCAACTGGAGGTGTACCTGTGGATGTATTTCAAGGCCTACCTTTAAACTCAGTGCCTCTTTGCTTGACATCATGGGAAAATCAAAAGAAATCAGCCAAGACCTCAGAAAAAATTTTGTAGACCTCCACAAGTCTGGTTCATCCTTGGGAGCAATTTCCAAACGCCTGAAGGCACCACATTCATCCGTACAAACAATAGTACGCAAGTATAAACACCATGGGACCACGCAGCCGTCATGCCGCTCAGGAAGGAGACGCGTTCTGTGCCCTAGAGATTAACGTACTTTGGTGCGAAAAGTGCAAATCAATCCCAGAACAACAGCAAAGGACCTTGTGAAGATGCTGGAGGAAACAGGTACAAAAGTATCTATATCCACAGTAAAACAAGTCCTATATCGACATAACCTGAAAGGCCGCTCAGCAAGGAAGAAGCCGCTGCTCCAAAACCGCCATAAAAAAGCCAGACTATGGTTTGCAATTGCACATGGGGACAAATATTGTACTTTTTGGAGAAATGTCCTCTGGTCTAATGAAAGAAAAATAGAACTGTTTGGCCAAAATGACCATCGTTATGTTTGGAGGAAAAAGGGGGTTGCTTGCAAGCCGAAGAACACCATCCCAACCGTGAAGCACGGGGGTGGCAGCATCATGCTGTGGGGGTGCTTTGCTGCAGGAGGGAATGGTGCACTTCACAAAATAGATGGCATCATGAGGAAGGAAAATGATGTGGATATATTTAAGCAACATCTCAAAACATCAGTCAGGAAGTTAAAGCTTGGTCGCAAATGAGTCTTCCAAATGGACAATGACCCCAAGCATACTTCCAAAGTTGTGGCAAAATGGCTTAAGGACAACAAAGTCAAGGTATTGGAGTGGCCATCACAAAGCTCTGACCTCAATCCTATAGAAAATTTGTGGGCAGAACTGAAAAAGCTTGTGCGAGCAAGGAGGCCTACAAACCTGACTCAGTTACACCAGCTCTGTCAGGAGGAATGGGCCAAAATTCACCCAATTTATTATGGGAAACTTGTGGAAGGCTACCCGAAACGTTTGACCCAAGTTAAACAATTTAAAGACAATGCTAAAAAAAATACTAATTGAGTGTATGTAAACTTCTGACCCACTGGGAATGTGATGAAAGAAATAAAAGCTGAAATAAATCATTCGCTCTACTATTATTCTGACATTTCACATTCTTAAAATAAAGTGGTGATCCTAACTGACCTAAAACAGGGAATTTGTACTAGAATTAAATGTCAGGAATTGTGAAAAACTGAGTTTAAATGTATTTGGTTAAGGTGTATGTAAACTTCTGACTTCAACTGTATACAGTATATTGTGTATTGTGTAGCTTGCAACGCCAGGGTTGTGGGTTCGATTCCCATGGGGGGCCAGTATGAAAAATGTATGAACTCACTAACTGTAAGTCGCTCTGGATAAGAGTGTCTGCTAAATGACTAAAAATGTAAAATGTGTTTAACAGCATTTTATACTAAGCCAACTTCCCTCTATTATTACACAGTAATGTGTCATGCCACTGCAGGGCCTACATGCCTGTGTGTGAGTGTGTGCTTGAGTACGTGCTTGCATGCGTGCGTTTGTGTATGTAGCATAGAGTACAGTAGTCCACAGTGTGAACAATGTGGTGCCATCACCATCATTAGCCAGTGAGTGAGTCCATTGGAGGGCATTTAGCACTTCCTGGCTGGCCCCGAGCTACTTCCCACCGTTAATGTGCTGACACCTTCCACTGTGCGAGAGAGAGAGAAAGAGACCCTCCTGGCTCCTTTCAGTGACCACACTACAGGGTCGGTCTCTCAGTCTCTCACTGATCCCACTATACTGTAACAGCTTCTACTGTAACACTTTTTGTCAGAAAGGTGAGGTGGCGCTGTTCACTGCCACTCAAATATAGGCTGGTTTGGATGGCTGTAGTTTAAAAGCCCCAAGATGTATGTGTGTGTGTGTGTGTGTGTGTCTGTGTCAGGCAGGCTTCAGTATATTTGACAGAGATGGGGCTATGTGTTCATCACATATGCCCTTTTTCTCTCTCCGTCTCTTACCCCCCTCCTCCTCTCTTGCTGTTGTTTACGTCTCATCGATAAGCGGCCACCACAGATGTGGTGTTTTTTTTTTTCATCATATTTTATACTCTAAAGAACATGAGGCCCATTTGACAACATCCCCCTTGCCCGGGACAGCTCCAGGCTATACATGAGACAGTCTGGCCGGCCAAGCTGAGCACACGAGCACAAAATAATACCCACAGGAGCAGTCTGCCCGGCCTGTGAGTCCCCTGCTCTAGCCAGACAGACAGCCCTCTCGCTCTCTCTCTCTCTCCACTATCTTTCTCCCCCCTCGCTCTCTCTCTCTCTCTCATGGTCCCTCTGTCTGCCAGCTGCAGATGCCTCGTGTGATCCAGGGCCGACCACTGTCCTACACCCACGGGGTTATGTGTGTGTGTGTGTGTGTGTGTGTGTGTGTGTGTGTGTGTGTGTGTGTGTGTGTGTGTGTGTGTGTGTGTGTGTGTGTGTGTGTGTGTGTGTGTGTGTGTGTGTGTGTGTGTGTGTGTGTGTGTGTGTGTGTGTGTGTGTGTGTGTGTGTGTGTGTGTGTGTGTGTGTGTGTGTGGTTGACTGACAGCTCTGTGGCCATGTTGTGTTCAGTCAGACGGCCAAATGCAGCTTTGTGTCCATTTTGTTCCACAACACACACAGCTGCTGCTGTCTGCCCGGCCACCTTGCTGCTGTCGCTGCCTTGGCACAATCATGTTGTGGTTGTTTCGTGTCGAGCAGAGCAGAGAATAGTGGCTGTCTGTCGGACGGACGCTGAGATCTGAGATGTGGTCAGCGGCCCCCCCCCCTGAGGAGCAGAGACACATCATGGTGCTTTCTATCCAGGATTGCCCATGGAAAGGTATATTATATTGGATACACTATTCTACTATGTTTACTGTTTCTGTGTTCATTCAACTCTAGCCATGGACCCCATGTAGCTTAGTTGGTAGAGCATGGCACTTGCAACGCCAGGGTTGTGGGTTTGTTTCCCATGGGGGGCCAGTATGAAAATGTATGCACTCACGAACTGTAAGTCTCTCTGGATAAGAGCTAAATGAAGTAAATGTAAAGGTATATTTTATATTTACCAGGAGCGTTCTACACAGCATGGTGGTTTATGTCCTGGTCTAGCCATGGAAAGGTACTATAACATTACTTTATTTAATTTATGTCCTCTTCAATGCCTTTGTGTTTATGTCCAGCTTTGGATACATTTGACTTCCTATATGTTACCATACTAGAGTATGAGTGTGCCAGAGCGCAGAATAACTGATGAATTTACGAACGCTCAACACCTGTTGAATATGGCCGGTGTCAGTAAACATTGGCAAAAAAGCGTAATTAAATTGTTGCCAGCAGCACAGTTACAGTCACCAACGCTCTGGATAACATGAAAACAGCCTAACCAGCTCTGCTAGGGCGAGTGAAATGGTCAGAGTGGGGTGTTCTCTCATTATGTGTCTGGAAGTAGCTAGCTAGCAAGCTAGCCAATGTTAGCCAGTTAGCTTGGGTGCTTGACTGCCGTTGTGAGATCAGAATGTTTGGATCAACCCTACTCATCGGGTAGAACGTCCGGTGTGCGCTCTGAACACTCCGAGAGCAACACGTTTTGAATTTACGAACGGACAATCTGACAGCACAGTTGCAGTCACCAACGCTCTGGAAATCATAACAGCCTAACCAGCTCTGTTCTGTAATTTGTGTCTGGAAGTAGCTAGCAAGTTAGCTTGGGTGCTTGACTTCTGTTGTTAGTACAGAACGCTCGGATCAATCCTTAAAGAGATGGGTGGGGCTAAAGCTTAAGAGGGTGTGAACGATACTGAATGGGTGTAGATTCAAAGGCAATTTTCTCAAAAGTGAGTTTACAAGTTTATCAACTTTTAAAGCAAAATTACTTTCCCATTGTTTCTCAACTTTAGTGTATAATATACAATTTTGTAGCTCTGAGTCTCTACTTTTATCCAATGTAAAAAACACAATTTCAAATTTTGCTACATAAGACCGATTTGAGCCGGTCGGTCACATATTATCTCTTTCTAGATGATGTTGAAGTGCAGTTCCACCACTTTTCAACTTTATTCATTATCTCCAGCACCAAACCAGTGTCTACATATGCGAAAAGGCGTTTTTATTATTTGTGGTTAAAAAGATACAAAGAAAGGTCCTAGAAAATGCTTCTCTTGCCCCCCATGTCACCGCAAATCTCATAGTGTTTTAAAATCACTATTTTGAGGATGTCATCAGGTAGAAATGTGTAACTTTATATATTTTTCTACAATACGTAGAAATGCACAGTTTTCACATATGTCGATACTGGTATTGTGCTGGAGATAATGAAAAGGAGGTTGGAAAGTGGTAGAATTGCCTTTTAACACTAGGGTCCAAAACATAACTTTTTGATCTTGTCCTCTATACACTCTTAGAAAAAAAGGTGCTATCTAGAACCTACAATAAAATAGTTACTCGGCTGTCCCCATAGGAGAACCCTTTGAAGAACCCTTTTTGGTTCCAGGTAAAACTCTTTTGGGTTCCAGGTAGAACCCTTTCCACAGAGGGTTCTACATGGAACCAAAAATAGTTATATCTTGAACCCAAAAGGGTTCTCCTATGGGAACAGCCAAAGAACCCTTTCGGAACCCTTTTTTCTAAGAGTGTAGCTAGTTAAAGTATGCCACTCAAAGTATACCCTACTGTATCTTACTAGCCTGGACAAATCGTGACATTATTTTTGCTATGTATTTTCCAGTTCTCAGACATTGAACCCATAATCTTGTTTTCTTAATTTCACCTCTTCATTCCAGCAGACTGACGTCATCGTGACACGCAGGGAGGAAGACAGCCATGTTGTATAGAAGGGCAGTGCGTTGTTCTCGATGTTCTATGTTCCATTCTCAGAGTTCCATCAGCTCTGAATGTGATAGAGCATCTGAATGTATGGCCTATGGGGGTGTGGGGGAGAGCATACAGTGTTTGTTGTTGTTTATCTTCTGTTTTTGTCTGTTTGTTATAGGATATAGGCAGTGGCGGTAGGTGCCATGTAAGATGAGGGAGGATGATAATTTTTTTTAATGAACATAGCCTTATTTCTATTACAGCATATTAGATGACTGTCATTCATATTCCATTCACCCAGCTCAATGTAACATCGATAGGTTTAGGCTACTACATGATACTCGAATTGTCCCTGTACCCGTCATAAGGTTGCTACAACCTCGCCTATGAATGAATGTTTACAACGTAGGTGTACAGGTCGAGAGAACTTTGAGTAATCAAGGTAACAGACACTGACACATTCAATACCGCCTTGCACACTCTTGCCTGCATCTAGCTGATCTACAGTGCCTTGCAAAAGTATTCATCCCCCGTTTTTCCTATTTTGTTGCATTACAACCTGTAATTTAAATTGATTTTTATTTAGATTTCATGTAATGGACATACACAAAATAGTCAAAATTGGTGAAGTGAAATGAAAAAAACTATGAAAAATAAATAACAGAAAAGTGGTGCGTGCATATGTATTCACCCCCTTGTCACACCCTGGCTCTGGGACTCTATTTGTTGAGCCAGGGTGTGTTTATTCTATGTGTTTATTTCTATGTTGGGGGTTCTAGTTTGTTGATTTCTATGTTTGCCTGAGTGACTCCCAATCAGAGGCAACGAGTGTCAGCTGTTGGCTGGTTGTCTCTGATTGGGAGCCATATTTAAACTGTCTGTTTTCTCTTTGTGTTTGTGGGTTTTTGTTCCGTGTTCGGTCATTGATACCGTGGACGTCACGAGTCGTTTCTTGTTTTGTATTCATGTTTAAACTTTAACTAATTAAAGTATGTTTGTTCATCACGCTGCGCCTTGGTCTGTTCCTTACCTCGATCGTGACAGAAAAACCCACCATGCAACGACCAAGCAGCGTGTCCAGGGGCAGCTCTTGGGCTGGACATGGGAGGAAGCGCCGGGAGAAGAGACGGTGGAGGCGCGCCGTAGAGAGGAGCAACGGCGTGATCAGGGTCGTCGTCGGGCGGTCGAGAGGCAACCCCAGAATTTTTTTAGGGGGGGGGCACACGGCATGGACGACGGGGCTGACGGAGGCAAAAGAGGGGCGGATTCTGGAGGCCACCAGGTTACGGATACACCGCCCTGTACGTCCTGTGCGGATGCCTCACACAGAGTGTGTGAGGGTAGGCATTCAGCCAGGACGGGTTGTGGCCGCTCTTCACTCCAGGGCTCCTATCCGTCTCCACAGCCCGGTTCGGCCTGTCCCTGCTCCACGCACCAAGCCTACGGTGTAAGTCGACAGCCCAGCCCGGCCTGTCCCTGCTCCACGCACCAAGTATACGGTGCGCGTCGCCAGCCCGGCCCGGCCTGTTCCTGCCACTCGCACCAAGTATACGGTGCGCGTCGCCAGCCCGGCCCGGCCTGTTCCTGCCACTCGCACCAAGTATACGGTGCGCGTCGCCAGCCCGGCCCGGCCTGTTCCTGCCACTCGCACCAAGTATACGGTGCGCGTCGCCAGCCCGGCCCGGCCTGTTCCTGCCACTCGCACCAAGTATACGGTGCGCGTCGCCAGCCCGGCCCGGCCTGTTCCTGCCACTCGCACCAAGTATACGGTGCGCGTCGCCAGCCCGGCCCGGCCTGTTCCTGCCACTCGCACCAAGTATACGGTGCGCGTCGCCAGCCCGGCCCGGCCTGTTCCTGCCACTGCACCAAGCCAGGGGTGCGAGTCGTCAGCCTGGTAAGGCCCGTCCCTCCTCCACGCACCAAGCCAGGGGTGCGAGTCGTCAGCCTGGTAAGGCCGTCCCTCCTCCACGCACCAAGCCAGGGGGTGCGCGTCGTCAGCCTGGTAAGGCCCGTTCCTCCTCCATGCACCAAGCCAGGGGTGCGCGTCGTCAGTCCAGCACAACCCGTGCCTGGGTCACCGGTGCCTGGTAAGGTACCGGTCAACTGCTCCACGATGGAGCTGAAGCTAACCGCTCCTGCTAAGTCCAGTTCGGCTCCAGCCGGCGGGGCCAGACTGGACCAGGGGCGCTATGGGGGGTGTATTGGAGGGTGGTGGTCAAGGCCGGAGCCAGAACCGCCGCCGAGGAGGTATGCCCGCCCAGCCCTCCCCTGTTTTGTTTAGTTGAGGCGCGGTCGCAGTCCGCGCCTTTAGGGGGGGGTACTGTCACACCCTGGCTCTGGGACTCTATTTGTTGAGCCAGGGTGTGTTTATTCTATGTGTTTATTTCTATGTTGGGGGTTCTAGTTTGTTGATTTCTATGTTTGCCTGAGTGACTCCCAATCAGAGGCAACGAGTGTCAGCTGTTGGCTGGTTGTCTCTGATTGGGAGCCATATTTAAACTGTCTGTTTTCCCTTTGTGTTTGTGGGTTTTTGTTCCGTGTTCGGTCATTGATACCGTGGACGTCACGAGTCGTTTCTTGTTTTGTATTCATGTTTAAACTTTAACTAATTAAAGTATGTTTGTTCATCACGCTGCGCCTTGGTCTGTTCCATATGACGATCGTGACACCCCTTTGCTATGAAGCCCCTAAATAAGATCTGGTGCAACCAATTACCTTCAGAAGTCACATAATTAGGCAATTTAAGTGTCACATGATCTGTCACATGATCTCAGTATATATACACCTGTTCTGAAAGGCCCCAGAGTCTGCAACACCACTAAGCAAGGGGCACCACCAAGCAAGCGGCACCATGAAGACCAAGGAGCTCTCCAAACAGGTCAGGGACAAAGTTGTGGAGAAGTACAGATCAGGGTTGGGTTATAAAAAAATATTCAAAACATTTAACATCCCATGGAGCACCATTAAATCCATTATAAAAAAATGGAAAGAATATGGCACCACAACAAACATGTCAAGAGAGGGTTGCCCACCAAAACTCATGGACCAGACAAGGAGGGCATTAATCAGACAGGCAACAAAGAGACCAAAGATAACCCTGAAGAAGCCGTAAAACTCCACCGCGGAGATTGGAGTATCTGTCCATAGGACCACTTTAAGCCATACACTCCACAGAGCTGGGCTTTACAGAAGAGTGGCCAGAAAAAAGCCATTGCTTAAAGACAAAAATAAGCAAACATGTTTGGTGTTCGCCAAAAGGCATGTGGGAGACTCCCCAAACATATGGAAGAAGGTACTCTGGTCAGATGAGACTAAAATTGAGCTTTTTGGACATCAAGGAAAATGATATGTCTGGTGCAAATGCAACACCTCTCATCACCCCGAGAACACCATCCCCACAGTGAAGCATGGTGGTGGCAGAATCATGCTGTGGGAATGTTTTTCATCGGCAGGGACTAGGCAACTGGTCAGAATTGAAGGAATGATGGTTGGCGATAAATACAGGGAAATTCTTGAGGGAAACCTGTTTCAGTCTTCCAGAGATTTGAGACTGGATGGAGGTTTACCTTCCAGCAGGACAATGACCCTAAGCATAATGCTAAAGCAACACTTGAGTGGTTTAAGGGGAAACATTTAAATGTCTTGGAATGGCCTAGTCAAAGCCCAGACCTCAATCCAATTGAGAATCTGTGGTATGACTTAATGATTGCTGTACACCAGCAGAACCCATCCAACTTGAAAGAGCTGGAGCAGTTTTGCCTTGAAGAATGGGCAAAAATCCCAGTGGCTAGATGTGCTAAGCTTATAGAGACATACCCCGTGTAGCTCAGTTGGTAGAGCATGGCACTTGCAACGCCAGGGTTGTGGGTTCGTTTCACGGGGGGCCAGTATGAAAAAAAAAAAAAGTATGCATTCACTACCTGTAAGTCGCTCTGGGGGGTGAATAGTTATGAAACGCTCAAGTTTTCCATTTTTTTGTCTTATTTCTTGTTTGTTTCACAATTTTTTTTATTTTGCATCTGCAAAGTGTTAGGCATGTTGTGTAAATAAAATGATACACCTACAAACAGCCTACATCATTGTCACGTCATAGTCAACATAGCTACAAGCTAGAACTAAGGCATTAGTAAACCTGCTACAATCATGCAGTACAGTGTAGAAGGCAGCAATCAGTTTAGGTGCTACACCGGCAGGCCCCAGTGGCAATAAATAAATTAAACCAAAAGCTTACCTTGACTTGGAAGAGTTCCAGTGTTGGATAGCCATAGCCAGCTAGAATCCCTCTCTGTTTGAGTCGGGTGTTTGAGTAGGCTAAACTAGCTAGCTGCATTTGACACTAGCTAAGTAAGTGAAAGTGAAAGTGAAAAAATATATACTACGAAATATAGCTAGCTGTCTCTCTCTCTCTCTCTCTTGCTTGTCCTTAATTTTGGAAGAAATTAATTTGTTAAAAACTGTTCAACAATTGTCTTTCTCTCTCTTTGAGTCAACTACTCAACACATGTTATGCACTGCAGTGCTAGCTAGCTGTAGCTTATGCTTTCAGTAGTACACTGAACAAAAATATAAATGCCACATGTAAAGTCTTCGTCCCATGTTTCATGAGCTGAAATAAAAGATCCCAGAAATGTTCCATACGCACAAAAAACGTATTTCTCTCAGATTTAGTGCAAAAATGTGTTTACATCCCTGTTAGTGAGCATTTCTCCTTTGCCAAGATAATCCATCCACCTGACAGGTGTGGCATATCAAGAAACTGATTAAAAAGCATGATAATTACTCAGGTGCACCTTGTGCTGGGGACAATTAACGGCCACTCTAAAATGTGCAGGTTTGTCACACAACACAATGCCACGGATGTCTCAAGTTTTGAGGGAGCGTGCAATTGGCATGCTGACTGCAGGAATGTCCACCAGAGCTGTTGCCAGATATTTTATGTTAATTTCTTTGCCATGAACTTTAGAGAGTTTGGCAGTACATCCAAACGGCCTCACAACTGCAGACCATGTGTATGGCGCCGTGTGGGCGAGCAGTTAGCTGATATAACCATTGTGAACAGAGTGCCCCATGGTAGCGGTGGGGTTATGGTATGGGCAGGCATAAGATACAGACAACGAACACAATTGAATTTTATCGATGGCAGTTTGAATGCACAAAAATACTGTGACGAGGCCAATTTTCTTTAAGGATATCTGTATTCCAAGTCATGTGAAATCCATAGATTAGAGCATAATGAATTTATTTCAATTGACTGATTTCCTCATATGAACTGTACCTCAGTAAAATCTTTGAAATTGTTGCATGTTGCATTTACATATTTTTTTGTACATATACAATACTGGTAAAAAGTTTAGAATGCTTACTCATTGAAGGGTTTTTCTTTATTTTTGCTATTTTCTACATGTAGAATAATAGTGAAGACATCAAAACTATGAAATAACAAAACTATGGAATCAAGTAGTAACCAAAAAAGTGTTAAACAAATCAAAATATATTTTATATTTGAGATTCTTCAAAGTACTGTAGCCACCCTTTGCCTTGATGACAGCTTTGCACTCTCTTGGCATTCTCTCAACCAGCTTCATGAGGTAGTCACCTGGAATGCATTTCAATTAACAGGTGTGCCTTGTTAAAAATTAATTTGTGGAATTTCTTTCCTTCCTAATGCGTTCGAGCCAATCAGTTGTGTTGTGACAAGGTAGTGGGGTATACAGAAGATAGCCCTATTTGGTAAAAGACCAAGTCCATATTATGGCAAGAAAAGCTAAAATAAGCAAAGAGAAACGACAGTCCATCATTACTTTAAGACATGAAGGTCAGTCAATCCGGAACATTTCAATAACTTTTAAAGTTTCTTCAAGTGCAATCGCAAAAACCATCAAGCGCTATGATGAAACTGGCTCTCATGAGGACCGCCACAGGAAAGGCCGACCCAGAGTTACCTCTGCTGCAGAGGATACGTTTATTAGAGATACCAGCCTCAGAAATTGCAGCCCAAATAAATGCTTCACAGAGTTCAAGTCACAGACACATCTCAACATCAACTGTTCAGATGGGACTGTGTGAATCAGGTCTTCATGGTCGAATTGCTGCAAAGAAACCACTTCTAAAGGACACCAATAAGAAGACGAGACTTGCTTGGGCCAAGAAACACGACTAATGGACATTGGACCGGTGCAAATCTGTTCTTTGGTCTGATGAGTCCAAATTTGAGATTTTTGGTTCCAACCGCCGTGTCTTTATGAGACGCAGAGTAGGTGAACGGATGATGTACACATGTGTGGTTCCCACCGTGAAGCATGGAGGAGGAGGTGTGATGGTGTGGGGGTGCTTTGCTGGTGACACTGTCAGTGATTTATTTAGAATTCAAGGCACACTTAACCAGCATGGCTACCACAGCATTCTGCAGCGATAGGCCATCCCATCTGGTTTGCACTTAGTTGGACTATCATTTGTTTTTCAACAGGACAATGACCCAACACACCTCCAGGCTGTGTAAGGGTTATTTGACCAAGAAGGAGAGTGATGGAGCGCTGCATCAGATGACCTGGCCTCCACATTCACCTTCAAGACTGTTGGAAAAGCATTCCAGGTGAAGCTGGTTGAGAGAATGCCAAGTCACCTCTTCAACAGTGAAGAGGCGACTCCGGGATGCTGACCTTCTAGGCAGAGTTGCAAAGAAAAAGCCATATCTCAGACTGGCCAATAAAAAGAAAAGATTAAGATGGGCAGTCTGAGATATTGCTTTTTCTTTGCAACTCTGCCTAGAAGGTCAGCATCCCGGAGTCGCCTCTTCACTGTTGACATTGAGACTGGTGTTTTGCGGGTACTATTTAATGAAGCTGCTAGTTGAGGACCTGTGAGGCGTCTGTTTCTCAAACTAGACACTCTAATGTATTTGTCCTCTTGTTTAGTTGTGCACCAGGGCCCCCCACCCCTCAAACATATCATACAGTGGACACCTAAGCCTATAGGCCTACGCATGCAATTTCCTTATGCATTTAGTGCTCAAATCTCCGACAGTTGAACCGTGAAGTGGACAATTATTGTACTTATGCAGATATTACATATACTCTGTGGTAGGGGTTGAAACCGGTTCAGGGAACAGAATAGAAAACCGGAAAATAACAATATTATTTGAGGAACAGAATCAGAACCGCAAGCGAAAGTGATCTATACTGTTCCGGAACAGAACCACTACTTTAAAAGCATGGGAACTGGTTAATAATTGTATTTTACGTTCTGGGCAAAATCTTTTTACAGGATTTAGCTCATTAAAATGAAGTGCAACAACTAGTAATTACATTGTACTTAGGCAAACATTACATGTACTATGCTTTGAAATAGTTTATTTTTCCACATCTAGGATGCCACCCATATTAGATCCCAGTCATTGAGGTTGACCGACTGATATGTTTTTATCACCTCAACCAAGTTAACCCAGATGGTACACTTTATTTTGGGGGCAAGTGCTAGCAACAACAATGAGTGGAGATATAGTTTGAATGGTGCACACTCAAGGGTAAGGAATTAGAGCCTTTTGAGCATAGGCTATAATCGCTCAGACATCCAGCGCATCCACAAGGGATCACAACCTTTGTTGTTACTGTATGCAGCTGAGAAGAAGCGAAACACTAAGTTGGTGAATTTAGTGGAAACCTGCCCATTTGTAACAAGCATGGAAACAAAGCATTCATTGTTACACCGCTAATTACATACCGCAATTACTACCAGTTACATGTTTTTACACTGTAACTATAAGTTGTTACAGTTAATTACAATACTTGTTACAGTGTAATTACACATGTAACTACACTGTAATAAGGACACCTTAAAATGAAGTGTTACCAATACTTGAAGGCACTTTACCTTGGGCACTTGGTGGGCACCCAGGGGATCATGCCGGACCTTGGTAAGGTCGAAGCAGTAAAGGAATGGGCTGTCCCCTACCAAAGAGACTCAGAGTCTCAGAGTCTCAGAGTCTCCGCTATGCAATCCGGTTTCCGAGCTGGTCATGGGTGCACTTCAGCCACGCTCAAGGTCCTAAACGATATTATAACCGCGATTGATAATAGACAGTACTGTGCAGCCGTCTTCATCGACCTGGCCAAGGCTTTCGACTCTGTCAACCACCGCATTCTTATTGGCAGACTAAATAGCCTTGGTTTCTCAAATGACTGCCTCGCCTGGTTCACCAACTACTTCTCAGATAGAGTTCAGTGTGTCAAATCGGAGGGCCTGTTGTCTGGACCTATGGCAGTCTCTATGGGGGTGCCACAGGGTTCAATTCTTGGGCCGACACTTTTCTCCGTGTATATCAATGATGTCGCTCTTGCTGCTGGTGACTCTCAGATCCACCTCTACGCAGACGACACCATTTTGTATACATCTGGCCCTTCATTGGACACTGTGTTAACAAACCTCCAAACGAGCTTCAATGCCATACAACACTCCTTCAGTAGCCTCCAACTGCTCTTAAACACTAGTAAAACTAAATGCATGCTTTTCAATCGAACGGTGCTGGCACCCGCCCACCCGACTAGAATCACCACTCTTGACGGGTCTGACCTAGAGTATGTGGACAACTACAAATACCTAGGTGTCTGGTTAGACTGTAAACTCTCCTTCCAGACTCACATAAAGAATCTCCAATCCAAAGTTAAATCTAGAATCAGCTTCCTATTTCGCAACAAAGCCTCCTTCACTCATGCTGCCAAACATGCCCTCGCAAAACTGACTATCCTACCGATCCTTGACTTCGGCGATGTCATTTACAAAATAGCCTCCAACACTCTACTCAGCAAATTGGATGTAGTCTATCACAGTGCCATCCGTTTTGTCTCCAAAGCCCCATACACTACCCACCACTGTGACCTGTACGCTCTTGTTGGCTGGTCCTCACTACATGTTCGTCGTCAAACCCACTGGCTCCAGGCCATCTATAAATCACTGCTAGGCAAATCCCCGCCTTATCTTAGCTCATTGGTCACCATAGCAGCACCCACCCGTAGTCTGCGCTCCAGCAGGTATATCTCACTGGTCATTCCCAAAGCCAACACCTCCTTTGGCCGCCATTCCTTCCAGTTCTCTGCTGCCAATGACTGGAACGAAATGCAAAAATCTCTGAAGCTGGAGACTCTTATCTCCCTCACTAACTTTAAGCATCAGTTGTCAGAGCACCTTACCGATCACTGCACCTGTACACAGCCCATCTGAAATTAGCCCACCCAACTACCTCATCCCTATATTGTTATTTATTTTGCTCTTTTGCACCCCAGTATCTCTATTTGCACATAATCTCTTGCACATCTAGCATTCCAGTGTTAATACTATTGTAATTATTTTGCACTATAGCCTATTTATTGCCTTACCTCCATAACTTGCTACATTTGCACACACTGTATATATATTTTCTGTTGTATTTTTGACTTTATGTTTTTTTACCCCATATGTAACTCTGTGTTGTTTTTATCGCACTGCTTTGCTTTATCTTGGCCAGGTCGCAGTTGTAAATGAGAACTTGTTCTCAACTGGCTTACCTGGTTAAATAAAGGTGAAATAAAATAAAAAATAAAAAGGTAAAATTGTTCTTGGGCTTTTTTCCCCAAGTTCTCCATGATTGATCTCAATAGGCTATTGGAGGGTCATGGGTCCAGCTCACGAAAAACCAGTGTCCCAGTACAGCGGTCTCTAGAGTGTCAGAGTGCTTTTGATACCTTGAAAAGTAACCTTTTAGAACACCCTGTTTTGGCATATGCTGACTTTTTTCTCCCCTCCCGGCTCTATGTAGATGCAGGCTTCCGAGGGATGGGGGCTGTGTTGTCTCAAGTGTAGGATGGACTGGAAAGGGTCATCACTTATGGCAGCCGGAGCCTGATCCCGACCGAGCAATCCCAAAACTGCTGGGAATGAAATTAACAGTAACAGAGAAGTTTAAACATTATCTGTGGAGCTCCAATTTCACTGTGTACTCTGATAATAACCCGCTTGCCCATCTGCATATAGCGAACCTCGGGGTAGTCGAGCAGCGCTGGGCAGCACAATTGGCAAACTCCAAGTTCGACATCAAGTGCCATCCAGGAAGCACTACAACACATTGCGGCAGACGGGCAGATGCTAGACGAATGAACGGGGGACTATCCCATCCAGATTGTTGTCCCTGAGAGGAAATGACAAGAGGTATGGAAAAACTACAATGAAGTGCTACAACACATGAGGGCAGAGAAGACCCTATTTGCACAACAGAGCGGTTTCTTTTGGCCAAAAATGAGAGCAGATATTCAAATATGGACTACTCAATGTTAACAATGTGTCGTGAGTAAACCTGGGCCCTCTACTCATGTGCCAAGGTAACAGGGCTTGTGAAAGAATGAACCAGACACTGCTGACTCTGTTAAACACACTGAGCGAAGAAAGGCGGGCCCATTAGCTACCAGCTATCCTTCAGGCATACAACAATACGGTCCACAGCGGGACCGGTTACACTTCCTAATGTTTTTTTTGTTTTTTTTTAGGGGGTAGATCAGCTTTAATACTGTAGATAGATTGTAACTTCCATCAATGTAATTGCCTGCATCACTTCCAATCCCCCATATGTTTTTTTTCCTTATTTCTCCCATATATATATATATATATACATACATACATACATACATACATACACATATATATACACATATATACATATATATATATACATACATATCCTTAAAAAATATATATATTTCCCTTTATTACTTTCCAACCCTACCATCCCCTCCCTAATTGGAGTAAACTAGTGAACAACAATGCTTAAGCCTCTACTTCATGCTTATACATACTATATACATTTTATGGACACAATCAATAATTATATTTTGTTTGTTTTTACTCCTGAACTTCCTCCGATCATTTTCGCATGTCTTACACTAGTTATCTTGTTGTTATTAGTTGTTGTTATTAGTCCCATCCTTCAGCTCCATTCAACACCTCCCATCTATCTCTTAACACCATCCATATTGGATTTCTATTTGCCATATAGTTTTCAACTGTACTGTGATGTTTTACAAAAGTTCTGAACCTTTCTATTCTCATAGTTTCTACAGTTTGTGAATTGAAAATAAACATCTTTGCTAAAAGTATTATTATATTATTGATCGATTGACTATGACTTTTCAGATCACCCAGTAGTGCTATCTGCAGGGTCAGCTCCATGCAAATATTGCAATCCTTCAGCCATTCCTAATGTTTGGTAGACATGAACGGTTGCCCATTGAAGGTACTCTTGAAGTAAAATTTCCATAACCAAAAATATTGTATTTTCAGCTGTTTGAAGCTGGTGTACAAAACCGAAAGTAAAAAATGCAAAAACGAAACTTTAGAACAAATCTAATGCTTCTTAGACTTGCTTTCAATGAGAATGACAGATCTATAACTCACATTTCTATGTGAACTTGGTCGGGTCTCCCAAGCAACACTGTTACAGCAGCACCCAAGAATTCATCAATTCGGAGTGCAGCTGCACGCGACCCGATCGACCCAAAATGCCCCATGGTCAATTTGGTTTGACATTCGATATCCCTATGGGACTAGTTAGGGACCATCAGTAAATTACACAATGTACATGGACAATATTTTTTAATATCAATAGCTCCAATTTTCAATGACTTAAAAACCTCAAACCAATTATAAATGGTATACAAATATTGAAAGTGTTTAATGAGACTTAAATATGTGCTACATAAAAATATTGTCCCATTTTCATTGTGTAATTTATTGATGGTCCCTAACTAGCCCCACAGATCGCCTATCCAAAGTCAAACCAACTTTACCACTCCCTCTCTCCCTCCAACCATTCTATTATCTCTCCCTCCCTTCCATCCCTCTCATTCTCTCTTTCTCTCTCCCTCCTTCTCTCCTCCTCCATCTCTCCCTCTCTCTTTTCCCTCATGACTTTCATTAAGGGCTATGTGACCACCTGCTGAGTGCGGGGCTGGCCTCTCTGGTGTGTGCCTGGCCACAGCACGCCACAGACACACACACATTCCAGCCCCAGCCCCACAGCCCCACTACGGCTAGGGGATCTAACACCAGTTTGAAGTTGCCATGCCAGTAATCTATAAAGAGAGTGAGGTGCACGGGGAGAGGAGAGGAGGAGGGGAGGAGGAGGAGAGAGGAGACGGGGAGCTGGGATAAAGAGAAGCGTTTCCATATGGAGATGAAGGAAGAATACCTGGAAAAGAGCCACTAATCTTTGGCTGCGAAGTTGAGGAGTTTCTAATGCTAATAAACACGATGAGCTGGCGAGTGGTTGCCATAAGGAGTGCCTCGGCACTGCAGTACAACAGGCTTGTCTTTCCTCAAGAGGGAGGCTGTGTTGTCAAGTGAGGTTTGTTGAGCTCTGTGGAGGAGACGTGCAGACCGGCTGTTGTGCCAAGACTTCACACACAGGAGTAAGTGCATACACACACACACACACACTACCCACCCGATCTGCCAACACCTTTTAGCGTGTCACTGTGTTTTTATACAGACACACACACATACCACAACACTATGTTAGTCCACTGAGCTAAAGGCCTAGACATTCACTCAGGGATCTTCAGGTCTCAGATGAATGTGGTTAACCATATCAGGTATCAGTGTAACATGATTCACCAAACCACCACTGCACATTTGCATAAAAATGTGCATCAGTATATTGTTCTACTGTAAGGTGTAACTGTATTGAGCCATGTGTCTCTGAGAGTCAGATGATGTCCTCCTTAATGCCTCCAATCACATCCCTGTCCTTGCATGAGGACAGAATCAGATCAGGCCTCTCCTCTCCTCTCCTCTCCTCCATCGCTGTCCCCGCGGACACCCAGCGGATCAGACAGCTCGCGCCGACACCTCGAGATTCCAGGAGCCTCGAAATGCCACCGCATCACGGCTTTACCCGACAGGCCAGGGCGGAGAGAGGAGGGGAGAGAGAAAGGGAGGGAGAGAGGGAGAGATGGTGGGATAGGGGGGAGGGAAAAGGAATGAGAGAGAGAGTGAAGTTTAGAGGGCACCTGGGCTTATCTGTGAGTAAGACAGTTGATCCGTCTCCCTGCCCTCTAGTCTAGTCTACACCACTGGATTGGCAGAGGAAATGTAGAGGAGCTTGTCTGCTAGGGAATGTAAGGACTACCAATAGGAGAGATCAGCCTGGTCTCATAGACTAGACATAATATAGTAAATGTAAATCCGTGACACTCATATTAGTATGATATGTTACGTTTGGTACGGTTACATAAGACAGATGGTTACTTAAGGCAAAAACGAAAGTATGGTGGTTGGTCGGTGTGGATGGGTAGGGGTATAACCGAAGGGTTGCGAGTTTGAATCTCATCACGGACAACTTTAGCATTTTACCTCATTATAAACTTTTCAACTACTTACTACTTTTTAGCTACTTTGCAACTACTTAGCATTTTAGCTAACCCTTCCCCTAACCCTAACCTTAACCCTTTTAGCTAACCCTTCCTCTAACCCTAAACCTAACCTTAACCTAACTCCTAAACTTAACCCTAGCCTTAACCATAACCCCTAACCCTAATCCCTAGCATAGCTAATGTTAGCCAACTAGCTAATGTTAGCCACTTAGCTAGAATTCATAAGTTTTGCAAATTCATAACATTTAGTATGTTTTGGAAATTCGTAACATATTCTACATTTTGCAAATTCGTTACATGTAATTCGTAACATATCATACGAAATGGGTGATGGACATCCACAAATTAATACATACCATACAAAACATAACATATCATACTAAATGGAGTGACGGGATTTACTTACAGAATAATACGAAATGTTCTGAGACCAGGTTGGAGAAATGCAACTCTTATAATGTGTTATAATAGAGAGAGGGAAAAAGAGAGCGAGCCAGAGGTGTGTAAATATGAAAAAAATACACACAGAAAATGCCATAAAGAAAGAAAATATAAATGTGACGGACTTTTCACACAAAAAAGCCAGAGCCAGGACAGTGATCCTATAAAACAGTATAGGGTTTATCAGGAGAACAAAGGAGATAGGATATCCCTAATCCCTGCAATATTAATGTCTAAAATGTCATTAATAAGATGCCGAGAGAGACAGTGCCGAGACCACACAGGGATGAAAAGGCTGCCTACATGAAGGTACCTGCCAGGGCCTGCCTGACAAGGCCCCAGCTAATGAATGAGTAGAAAGCCACTCCAATCAATCACAGGATTTATCTGTGCCCCGAGTATAGGTGAGGTCTGGTATGGGGTGACCACGACTGTCAGGCTCGAGTCCGAGCCGCAGCCAAGAAACTGTCGTAGCATTTCAATGAGTGGCGTATTAATGGGAAAGAGTATGTGCTCCTGCTCCTTCCCCGGTGTGGGGGGCAGGCAGGCGAAGCAGTGACAGTGTGTGTGTGTGTGTGTGTGTGTGCGCATGCATGCATGTGTGCCTGCGTGTGTGAGAGAGAGAGCGAGAGAGCGAGAGAGCGAGAGAGCGAGAGAGCGAGAGAGAATGAACAATGTGTTTATGTGTGTGTATGTGTGTGTGTGTGTGTGTGTGTGTGTGTGTGTGTGTGTGTGTGTGTGTGTGTGTGTGTGTGTGTGTGTGTGTGTGTGTGTGTGTAATTCATACACCAATAACACAAGGCTAATTATGAGGTGAGGTAGAGTGTAGCAAGGTGATCTAATGAATAGAGTACGTAGTAGTTTATCAGTGTCCACAAGGATTACTATGTACTTCCTTTCCAGATAATAGAGTAATCATGAAGAGCCTTTCCTGAAACCTGAAATTACGCTGTAGGTTGGAATGACCACACTGACAACCTGTGAGGTTTGCACTCTCTTTTTTTGAAGGAAAAAAAAAGAAGAAAAGAGAAGAGAGAAATGGTTTGGGGGTGAAATGGGAGCTGGTTCATTCAGAGATAATGCTTCTGTTCAGACAATAGCTGCTCTGTTCTGTTCCAGCCTGACCAAGGGTGCGTCCCAAATTGGCTATGGTCAAAAGTAGTGCACTATATAGGAAATAGGGTACCATTTGGGACACACATCCAAGGCAGTTCATGTAAGGTCCTAACTCAACTCCCCAACCAATGAGAAATCTCTACATGTGTCAGATGGCCTCTATTCAGCTCTGAATCATTCATTTTGATTGGCTGCCAGGGCATAGACTGGGGACTCTTGACATACTCAACAGCTTGGGACTATTGGATGCATGCAGCTAGTAAATAGAGTATTTGGTGTATCTTAGTTTTATTTAGTGTGCCCTGTGAACTGCACTCATGGAGTAAGCACTTAGCCAGTGTGCACTTGTCAGGCTTTGACTGCACCTCAAAACTAACCCCCTTAAATGTAGATCATAACATTAACCCCACAATTGCCAAATCTAGCTTTGTGTCCCAAATGACACACTATTCTTATTTAGTCCACTGCTTTCGACCAGAGTCCATTTTGACCAGAACCCAAAAGTAGTGCACAATATAGGAAATAGGGTGCAATTTGGGACGCATCCTCTAGGCTGCTGCTTCATGCCTTTCTGCGTCCCCCTGCAGCAGCATGTGTCCTGAGCCAAGTGACTCGTTCAAACAGAATCACTCCTCTTGATCAAAGCCACATCCATCATCCACTCATCCCAGTGGTCAAATGATACCGGCCCAAATAAACCACTGGATAAATATTCTGTTACATGCTGACCCATACACTGATTAGCAAACACTTTCCCTCTTCAAAAGTCCTCTTCAGCATCTCTCTGGACTGAGGCTGACAGCATTAAAGAGAATACACAGTAGGGGAGATGTCCTGCTCTGATCTAAAAGACCTTGCAGAGTTGTTGTCAGAGACTACGTCCCAAATGGCACCCTATTCCCTATTTAGTGCACTACTTTGGGCTCTGGTCAAAAGTAATGCACTATAAAGGGAACAGGGTGCCGTTTGGGACGTAGCCTTGCTCTTGGTGTCAGGGAATCGCATGGAGATGATAGAGGTCACGGCTGTTTGATTTGTTGTCAAAGTATGTAGAGTAAATTATTAACACTGATAAAGTAAAAGAAAACAAACAGAGGTTCCTTCATCGACCTCTCACTGTAATATCAGCAGGACTGTGTCAAAACTACTTTATACACTGACCTCATCATAATCAAAACCTTCATCAATGGGACTTCTCTGACGACTCTAGCCTACAGTATACCCTCTCTCCTTCTCTCTCTCTCTCTGTCTGAAACGAACAAACAAACAAAGAGAGGAGAGGGGCAGCTGTCGATAGTGCTGGTGGTGTGGAGTGACCAGAGCAAAGTCAATCATTGGGCAGACAGACAGAGAGCGAGAGAGAGAAGAGCTACGTCCCTAATGGCACCCAGTTCCCTTTATAGTCCACTACTTTCAACCAGGGCCCATAGGGCTCTGGACAAAAGTAGCGCACTATATGGGGAATACAGTGCCATTTGGAATGTACCCAATGATATCAGAGAGAGGGCTATTGGTTTGGGCGCCTTCTAGTTCCTGTTTGTTTTGTTGTGTATCAGGTGGCGTCCAGTCGGCATGGCTGCCAGACCTGGCTAGCCGGGGAGGAAGACGTCACTCACTGGACACTGACAGTCAGAGATAAGAGCTCCGAGGGACAGAGAGGGAGGGAGATAGAGAGACCAAGGAGGAGAGTGGACCTTGACCTACCCCATATCCCTTCATTCCCCAGTCCCTCTCTCCCCAAAAAAGGACATGTGGTGATTGGGTGATTGGTTATTCTCCAAGGGCGACTTTGAAATGTGTGCCCCTGAAGCAGTTTGAGAGGATGCTCATGTGGTCGATGTGTTGGTGAGCGCGATGCAAAGCTGTGGTCTCTGTCCTTTAGAGAAGTTCTGACTTTCCAACTAACAGACAGACAGACAGGCAGGCAGATAATGTTTTGTTCACACATCAGAAGTCAATAAATTAACCCACTGATGTGTCATTATGTAAATCCATGTAAACGCCTGACGCCAGCAGCCTGTAAGACTGTCTTGTGAAGTTTGTGTTTTAGTGTCATGTCCAAGCAATCTAGACAAACTCTTTACATTTAACCTGTTAAGGATCGGAACATGTTTTTCAATTTTTTGCCTAAAATGACATATCCAAATCTAACTGCCTGTAGCTCAGAACCTGAAGCAAGTATATGCATATTCTTGATACCATTCGAAAGGAAACACTTTGAAGTTTGTGGAAATTTGAAATTAATGTAGGAGAATATAACACATTTGATCTGGTAAAAGATAATACAAACAAAAATCCACCTGTGTGCAATCTAAGTGTCACATGATCTGTCACATGATCTCAGTATATATACACCTGTTCTAAAAGGCCCCAGAGTCTGCAACACCACTAAGCAAGGGGCACAACCAAGCAAGCGGCACCATGAAGACCAAGGAGCTCTCCAAACAGATCAGGGAAAAAGTTGTGGAGAAGTACAGATCAGGGTTGGGTTATAACCAAATATCTGAAACTTTGAACATCCCACTAAGCACCATTAAATCCATTATTAAAAAATTGAAAGAATATGGCACCACAACAAACCTGCCAAGAGAGGGCCGCCCACCAAAACTCACGGACCAGGCAAGGAGGGCATTAATCAGAGAGGCAACAAAGAGACCAAAGATAACCCTGAAGGAGCTGCAAAGCTCCACAGCTGAGATTGGAGTATCTGTCCATAGGACCACATTAAGACGTACACTCCACAGAGCTGGGCTTTACGGAAGAGTGGCCAGAAAAAAGCAGTTGCTTAAAGACAAAAATAAGCAAACACGTTTGGTGTTCGCCAAAAGGCATGTGGGAGACTCCACAAACATATGGAAGAAGGTACTCTGGTCAGATGAGACTAAAATTGAGCTTTTGGGCCATCAAGGAAAACGCTATGTCTGGCGCAAACCCAGCACCTCTCATTACCCCGAGAACACCATCCCCACAGTGAAGCATGGTGGTGACGGCATCATGCTGTGGGGATGTTTTTCATCGGCAGGGACTGGGTAACTGGTCAGAATTGAAGGAATGATGGATGGTGCTAAATACAGGGAAATTCTTGAGGGAAACCTGTTTCAGTCTTCCAGAGATTTGAGACTGGGTCGGAGGTTCACCTTCCAGCAGGACAATGACCCTAAGCATACTGCTAAAGCAACACTCGAGTGGTTTAAGGGGAAACAGTTAAATGTCTTGGAATGGCCTAGTCAAAGTCCGGACGTCAATCCAATTGAGAATCTGTGATATGAATTAAAGATTGCTGTACACCAGTGGAACCCATCCAACTTGAAGGAAATGGAGCGGTTTTGCCTTGAAGAATGGGCAAAAATCCCAGTGGTTAGATGTGCCAAGCTCATAGAGACATACCCCAAGAGACTTGCAGCTGGAATTGCTGCAAAAGGTGACTATACAAAGTATTGACTTGGGGGGGGTGAATAGGTATGCACGCTCAACTTTTCTGTTTTTTTGTGTTATTACTTATTTGTTTCACACAAAAAAAAACTGTTGCGTCTTCAAAGTGGTAGGCATGTTAGGCATGTTGTGTAATCAAATGATACAAACCCCCAACATTTTTTAATTCCAGGTTGTAAAGCAACAAAATAGGTAAAATGCCAAAGGGGGGTGAATACTTTCGCAAGCCACTGTATAGAGAACATACAAAAATTATATGGTAATACAGAATGTGCGTTTACACACTCCCAGGAATGTCATATATGATGGATAATTAGCTTATACACTAACTTTCACACATCTAGATGGCCGGGCGAGGTTGGTGTGGAGCCAGAGACAGCAGGGGTTCAAACTGTAGAACCCAGTTCCTACATTTTTATTTAAAAAATTGATTTTATCAAACAAAACTATGCTACAAGTTTTTTGTTGTTGTGCACTCTCCTCAAACAATAACATGATATTTTTTCACTGTAATAGCTACTGTAAATTGGACAGTGCAGTTAGATTAACAATAATTTAAGCTTTCTGCCCATATAAGACATGTCTATGTCCTGAAAAGTTTGATGTTACTTACAACACTCATGCTAATCACATTAGCACACGTTAGCTCAACCATCCCGTATATGTGACACCGATCCCGTAGAGGTTAACAGATGCACCTCGATAGCCAAATCCAGAATCTTCTTTAAACTCAACCCCAGTGATCCTCCAAATATATGGAGAGGAGAGGAGAGGAGAGGAGAGGAGAGGAGAGGAGAGGAGAGGAGAGGAGAGGAGAGGAGAGGAGAGGAGAGGAGAGGGCAGAGGAGAGGAGAGGAGAGGAGAGGAGAGGAGAGGAGAGGAGAGGAGAGGAGAGGAGAGGAGAGGAGAGGAGAGGAGAGGAGAGGAGAGGAGAGGAGAGGAGAGGAGAGGAGACAAAAGGGGAGGATTGCTGACTCTATACCCAGGGGAAGAGCCACAAGGTCACGCTGCAGACTTCAGTATGAGTCTCAGGGCCTGGTTCCCCCTGTGAGGAGCCTGGTGGGCTACAGTCGTAATGGGATCCAGATTGGGGAGTGTCACCATGGAAAATCAGAGGGGAAAACAATAGGGTCTGGTCTCAACCCAACACAACCCAGCACAGCCTAGCCCACCCACCCATCCACAGACTCAGCCCAATCCAGTCAAGCAGAATCTAATCCAGGCCCTTCCAGCTCAGCACAGCCCTGTGCAGACCCCAACCAACCCCACCCAACACCTCCCAGTATTGTCCAACCCAACACAGCCCACCCAGCATTGGTTCAGTCCAACCCTGGTTCAACCCTGGGGGTCTGGTAGTCTCACACACTCCTGAACCTGGCCTCAAAGAAACATACCATCAACAACTGGCTGTCACATGCTGAGAACCCCTGGGGATTGGCTTGAGACAGTTTGTATCTTCTCATCCCAGTATTGATGAGGCTATGAATCTTAATTTACTATCCTAAACTCTACTTCGCCAATTTGTGATATAGTTTATTGTTGAAGAGTCTCTAAGGTACACAAAGTAATGATATTGCCTTTGTTCAGGCCTGGAGATTGGTCTTAAACCTGGTCTCAGGAAAACATTTGGTATGTCATCGAATCAAGTCTGTAAGATATACTTAGTTAATTGCTCTTCTTGATTTGCCTAAAAAATGCATATTGTGCCTCAGAATAATTATATTGCTGAGAAATGAATAACAATAGTCATGTAACAGACATGAAGATGTGTCACCTGCACTCAGGGAATCCAGGGAAGAGAGAGATGGGTTGGAAAACAATAGTCATTTAATTAATCTAGCCTTAATCTCACCACCATTTACAATCAGAAAGATTCTATTCCTTCAGGTGTCACATGCAGACATAGGCAGTATTAACAAGGTTTAGTAAGATTGTTCATCATTTTTATGTATTATAACACTATGGAGTTCATCGACCCCAAAATTCTGTCAATGATGATTAATGTAAATTGAGAGCAGTGTTCTCTACATTTAAGGGTGGGAGAGGTCCAACAGACTGAGTCAGGGGTCTTTACACTCTGACAGTTACATTGTTTGCAGCAAGTCGGGCTGAGTCTTCACATCCCATGTGAAAAAGCACGCACACACACAAGGAGGCATGCACACACACAGGAACGCGTGCAGGCACGCACGCACCCACGCCCACACACACAAACACACCAATCACGTCAGATCTTTTAACATCAGATATTTTTCATAGCTGATCTGATTGGTCAAAAGACCAATTAGTGAAAAAAACATCAGAATTGGGCTGCCTGTGCAAACACAGCCTAAGTAGGGGATATGGTACCATTTGGGATGCAGCCTGTGTATCCGTAACATGCGTTTTTCACTGTAATAGCATTAGAGATCCAATATTTATGCAGGGATTAATGTGTTTTAATATGCTAACAATTCAGTAGACTGATTAAGATGAAGTGGCGTAATATCTTCACTACTCACTCACCGGGGGACGCAGAGGGGACACAGCCACGGGTCTTAATTGATGACAAAATGTGTCATGTTGGTGTTTATTCATATTTAAATACTTTAATCGATAAAGATAAACAACTGTTGTATTTTTATGTAATTGTGTGGGTAATAGAGTTTGATAGATGCCTTATGTTGATAATGGATCTGAAAGAAATAGTAGAAAACAGAAATGAGGAGAACATTTTTAGTCCTGTAGTGGTTTACTGTGTGTGTGTGTGCTTGTGTGTGTGTGTGTACATACGTGCGTTAGTTTCTGCATGAGTGTGTATGTGCTCTCACACGTGTGTGTATGCGTAGCATACAGACAGACAGGGCCACTTTACTATACCTCTCTCTCTCTCTCGTCACTCCAGTGCCCTTTAATAAAGGAGTTGGTTAAAAAGTGAATGGATCAATTAAGCAATTTATACGACTAATCTTTGGCAGGGCCACCTTTTTCATGCTGCCAGCAAAGTGGCTGCAAACATTGTTAATGCATCCAAAAAATAAAAGGGGTTGCTTTTCCTCCGCTCCCAAATGGTTTAGAATAATTTCAGTCTAATTCTGGAGATGGAAGGCAGCCTACTCTCCATCGCTGGCAGTCAGCTTGAAAGCACTCCGCCACCAACTTTCCCCCAATATCTACTCATTTGAATCAACTAAATGGCTATTAGGCGCCCGCCCCATGCCAATACTCACATAATCACGAGGAAGGGGCTAGTTTGGATGGGTTTATTGTGACAGCTGTGTGTATTTGGTGTGTGTGTGTGTGTGTTTGCTTGTGTGTGTGTGTCCGTGCATGAGTGTGTGCGTGCATGCCCGATGTGTGCATGGACACTGCCATACTGAAAAAATATGTCAATCATACTGAAAATAATGTACACCTCTAAGAAGTGCTAAATTAAATGTTCTTGATCATATAAAATGTTATGCCATAACTACAAGAAATACATACACATGTCAAATGGATCAATAGCCTCTTCTAATTATCACTTTCTCAGTGATTACCAGTATCAGTACATACTGTATAATATAAACATAAATTAAATATTATTCCTCCCGTACTATCAAAGTTGGGGACTAAACATGTCACATTTAAAGTAACTTCTAGAAGACCATTTTCCTCAAGAGGTCTCTGTCCCTATGTGTATATAAGTGTTTCTGTGTGTATATTAGTGTGTGGACACGGGTAGTATAGGCTCTCTGGGGATGAGTTGTTCAAGAGGAGTTGAAGTGTGGCGTTAGTCCAGACCCTCCCTGCTGCCAGAAGACACTTAACAAGCTGGCAGTAAAAAAGTAAGAGGCCTGTCGAGCATGTGGGCAAACATAAAAAGCACTGGATTCAAAGTAAATTTTTCCAGACATTATTATAGCCGCTTCATATTAAAACCCTGTGCCAGGAACCCTGTTTTTGCTGTGTGTGTGTGTGTGTGTATGTGTATGTGTATGTGTGTATCTGCGTGTGTGTGTTTGTGTTCGTGCGTGCGTGTGTGTGCAAGCCTGCGTGTGTTTGCGCAGTGTGTTTTTGTGTGTGTGTGCATGTGTGTATGTGTGCGTGTGTGTGTGTGTGTGTGTGTGAGTTTGCTTGCCCCATGTGTGTATGTGTGTGTGTGTTTTATGAGAAACTGAGCCCATCTCCTATGTGGTTAATTATGGCCTCTTGTTTGCCCAGTCATTTAGTCACTTCCTTACCATTTCAAAGCGATAAGAAGGGACAGACACAAAGCCAAGTTCTTTACAGCAGCACAGGCCCTTTGCAAGGAAAACATGTTCCCTGCTTTTCACCACAGTTAGGGTGGCTGTGGCACTGCATGGCTACACGCACCCTCTTTTTGGCAGAGATGGCCTAGAGCAAAGAAAATATGCTAGTCTTTCTTCACTTCAACATGGCCCCTAGAGTATATGCATGAGTGATTACCATGCCTGCTCTCCATGTGTATAGAAGTAAAAAGTGCTTTAATAAAGAAACATTCAAATGTATTTAGGAGATCTTGCAAGTAAGCATTTCATTTCTGTGTACACTCTGCTGTATTCCAGTGGAGGCTTCTCAGAGGAGGAAGGGGAGGACCGTCCTTCTCAGCGAATTTCATCAAAATAAAAATAGTGAAACATTTAAAATGTTTAAAAAAATAGAACTATACTAAATATATTCACAAAATAATTGATTAAAACACACTGTTTTGCAATGAAGGTCTACAGTAGCCTCAACAGCACTCTGTAGGATAGCACCATGGTGTAGCTGGAGGACAGCTAGCTTCCGTCCTCCTTTGGGTACATTGACTTCAATACAAAACCTAGGAGGCTCACAGTTCTCACCCCCTTCCATAGACTTACACAATAATTATGACAACTTCCGGAGGACGTCCACCAACCTATCAGAGCTCTTGAAGCATGAACTGTCCACCCAATCAAAGGATCAGAAAATGAATCTAGTGCTGAAAGCATAAGCTACAGCTAGCTAGTGCTGCAGTGCATAAAATGTGGTGAGTAGTTGACTCATAGAGGGATAAAGACAATAGTTGAACAGTTTTGAACAAGAGAGACAGAGATATTTATTTTTATTTTTTACTTTCACTTAATTAGCTAGCAAATGCAGCTAGCTAGTTTAGCCTACTCAAACACCCGGCTCAAACAGAGGGATTCAATGTTAGCTAGCTGGCTATGACTATCCAACACAACACTGGAACTCTTTCAAGTCAAGGTTTTACTAATTTATTACATTTACATTTACATTTACATCATTTAGCAGACGCTCTTATCCAGAGCGACTTACAAATTGGTGCATTCAACTTATGATAGCCAGTGGGACAACCACCTTTTTTAAAAATTATTTTTTATGGGGGGTGGGGGAAGAAGGATTACTTTATACTATTCCAGGTATTCCTTAAAGAGGTAGGGTTTCAAGTGTCTCCGGAAGGTGGTCAGTGACTCTGCTGTCCTGGCGTCGTGGGGGAGCTTGTTCCACCATTGGGGTGCCAGAGCAGCGAATAGCTTTGACTGGGCTGAGCCGGAACTGTAGAGGTAGCCACCGTGGTCTGCCGGTGTAACTGCTAAACTGCTTACTGACTGATTGTAGCGGGTTTACTAATGCGTTATTTCAATTAGTTATGTTAACTATGACGTTACTTTAGCTAATATGGTCACAACGATGTAGGCTGTGTGTAGCAGTTATGATATGAAGGTTTGGCTTGGAAAGTTTTTTTCACCTGGTCACATACAGCTGATGTGTTGTTCATTGAAGTCCACAAGCGAAGGGGAAAAGGTGAGAGGAGGAGAGCACGTAGATGCGAGAAGGAATACAAAGTGGCTGCTATGAAAGTCAATTGTGTTTACATGTGATCAGGGGTGTATTCATTCCGCTGATTCTGTTGAAAAATGTTTCTTAAAAGGTAGCAGAGAGAACGAAATGGGGATAAACATAACTGAATATGTCCAATAGAAACTCTCATTTGCAACTGTTGGACTAATGATTATACCCTAGATCAGCTAGATGCAGGCAAGAGTGTGCAAGGTGGTATTGAATGTGTCACTGTCACCTCAAATCTTTCTCTCAACCTGTGTGCACCCACGTTGTAATCTTTCATTCATAGGCTAGGTTGCAGTAACTTCACGATGGGTATAGGGCCAATTCGAGTATCATGTAGTAGCCTAAACCTATCGATGTTACATTGAGCTGGGTGAATGGAATATGAATGACAGTCATCCAATATGCTGTAATAGAAATAAGGCCATGTTCATGAAAAAAAATAATCGTCCTCCCTCATCTTAAACGGCACTGACCACCACTGCTGTATTCTGTGCATATGTTTGTATTTGATTTGATTCTCTTTTAAAATATGTATGTTTTAGGAGAAACTTCAAAGTTCCAGACAGCGAGCAAGAGCCTCTCACCACATCACTAATCTCTGGTTCCAACAGGGACTCAATCTTAGGGGCCTCTTCCCAAAGACCCCTATAACCCGGAATGCTCCAAAGTTAGGAATCAAAGCCAGGTAATTAAAATCATAATGGCTTCAGTTAAGATGATTATCACGGCACAGAGAAGGCACCTCCAGGAGATTTCCTCTTTTAAATATTTATGAAATACGATTATAGGCAGAGGCCATATCAGTGTTAAAAGGTTTAAGGACGACTTGGAGATCAAGAGATGCAATATAATATAAGCATCTTATCGTGGTATAAAGAAGGGAGATGAGGGGGGAAAGCAGAGGAATGGAAGGAGGAAAGGAGTGTGTGTGTGGGGTGTGTGTGTGTGTGTGCATGTGTGGGTGTGTGTGAGAGGGTCCAGGTGTGAGAGCCTTAGGCCGTGGCTCAGGTTGGTTGAGCCTGGGCACGGAATGTCTCTTACACAGTATTAGCCGGCAGGAGAGAAAGCAAAGAGGAAGAACAGGTCAGGAGATTTACGTTTGGACTCACTGTTATCTTGTCATGTAACAGAGAGTGTGTGAGCGAGAGAGAGAGAGGTAGAGAGAAAAGAGAGTGAGAGTATGTGAAGAAGGAGAAAAAGAGAGAGCGAAAGAGAGATGTGGAGTGAAAGAAATGGAAGGAATGACGTGGAAAGAGAGAGAGAGAGAGAGAGAGAGAGAGAGAGAGAGAGAGAGAGAGAGAGAGAGAGAGAGAGAGAGAGAGAGAGAGAGAGAGAGAGAGAGAGAGAGAGAGAGAGAGAGAGAGAGAGAGAGAGATAGATAGATAGATAGATAGATAGATAGATAGATAGATAGATAGATAGATAGATAGATAGATAGATAGATAGATAGATAGATAGATAGATAGATAGATAGATAGATAGATAGATAGATAGATAGATAGATAGATAGATAGATAGATAGATAGATAGATAGATAGATGATAGATAGATAGATAGATAGATAGATAGATAGATAGATAGATAGATAGATAGATAGATAGATAGATAGATAGATAGATAGATAGATAGATAGATAGATAGATAGATAGATAGATAGATAGATTGATAGAGAGAGCATGGTTGTATTGACATGTAGAGCATTCGGGGACAGAGGTCACTACTGTCATGTCCTAAGGAGCTAGACGCTTGATTGACAGCTGAGGTGAAATGGTTGGGATGAGATACAAGGTCACAACACAGCTCCGAGCCACTTCTCTCCCCCTCTCCCCTCATCTCTCCACTCAGGCACAATAAGTTAACACACTGTGTTCACCTCCACAACGCCACACTAAGATGAGAAAACAACACAGAATAAATTAAGAAGAATAATTGGGGAAAATACTGCTCGCAGACAAAGACAACAAAAGGATTGTCTTGTTTGTTTGTGTCGTATAATCTGAAAGCGTCATAAAACAATGGAAGTAGAGAACAAGCGATCTATACATAAAAATACACGAGCATTGTGTTGTAGATTGTATTTATGCATGTATGATCATTTACTTGTGCTCAAGGTCAGTGGGAAAAGCATACAGTCATGTTAGTGGCCAAAGCTATAGTAGTCCTTATAGAAAAAGAAAATTGCAGTTGAAACCGCTGTTGACAATGGTAAAAGGACAAAAAGCTGAAAGGCACATGTAGGTGTGGACGATGCCTTGGCTGAAACTGGATATGAAAGATTCACCTTTTCTCCTTGCTTTTTTTTCCTTACAATTTGAGGCACAGATCCTATAAACAAAAGCTGCAGGCTCACAGCAACGTCGCCACCCTGTGTGTGTGTGTGTTTGAGGAGAGATATAGAGTGTGTGAGAGCTGTTGTGTGTCTTAGCTGACTGCAAACTGGCAGACGGGCGTGTTTTTGCAGCGATCACCACCAAAAGAGCTAGGGTGCGTATTTTAACACCTGCCCTGGAGCTGTGTCTGCTCTCAGTCCCCCTCCCTCTCTACCTCTCTCCATCTCTCCCTCTCTCCCTCCCTCCTTCCCTGCATCACCCCCTCTAGTAGGCCTCCAGTGGCCCTCTCTCTCTCCGTCTGGGCCATGTGCTAAAGGCCTTAGAGGCCTGTTCCTGCCCAGCCACGACAGGCCCCTGGAAACTATCCCCAGAGAGAGGGAGGGAAAGAGGGAAAGACGGGAGAGAGAGAGAGAGAGAGAGAGAGAGAGAGAGAGAGAGAGAGAGAGAGAGAGAGAGAGAGAGAGAGAGAGAGAGAGAGGGGGGGGGGATTGCTTTAACCTAAGGATCACCCAGTAACATAAACAAATATACTCACACACACACAAACACCCTTTAAGGGACGTATATCATTGTTTTTGACAGACCACCTCGGCGACACGTCAGAGTTTATATCAAGATGTCACTTTACCATTAACATGACATAGCGTATGTATCGAAGACACTCTTTGCCCTAAAAGTATTCCTATTGTAAGTTTTTTACTATTTAAAAAAATGTCACCTGTGTTTCTCTCATTGAAGTCTTTAATCTCTTTATTTAATTCGCAAAACCTTTTCAAATTAAAGCACATTTTATTGGTCACATACAGATATTTAGCAGATGTTATTGCGGGTGTAGCGAAATGCTTCTGTTCCTAGCTCCAAAGGTGCAGTATTATCTAACAATTCACAACAATACACACAAATCTCAAAGTAAAAGAATGGAATTAAGAAATATATAAATATTAGGACAAGCAATGTCGGAGTGGCATTGACTAGAATACAGTAGAATACAGTATATACATATGGAATGAGTAAAACAGTATGTAAACATTATTAGTGACCAGTGATCCATTATTAAAGTGACTAGTGATTCTATGTCTATGTGCATAGGGCAGCAGCCTCTAAGGTGCAGGGTTGAGTAACTGGCTAGTGACAGTGACTAAGTTCAGGGCAGGGTACTGTGTGGAGGCCAGCTAGTTATGGCTATTTAACAGTCTGATGGCCATGAGGTTATTTTCCTGGCACCACTCTGCCAGAGCCCTCACCTCCCCCCTGTAGTCTCTCATCATTGTTGGTATTCAGGTCTACTACCGTTGTGTCGTCTGCAAACTTGATGATTGAGTTGGAGGCGTGCGTGACCACGCAGTCATGGGTGAACAGGGAGTACAGGAGGGGGCTGAACACGCACCTTTGTGGGGCCCCTGTGTTGAGGATCAGCGTAATGGAGGTGTTGTTTCCTCCCTTCACCACCTGGGAGGCGGACAGTCAGGAAGTCCAGGACCTATTTGCACAGGGCGGGGTTCAGACCCAGGGCCCCAAGCTTAATGATGAGCTTGGAGGGTACTATGGTGTTGAAGGCTGAGCTATAGTCAATGAACAGCATTCTTACATAGGTATTCCTCTTGTCCAGATGGGATAGGGCAGTGTGCAGTGTGATGGCAATTGCATCGTCTGTGGATCTATTGGGGTGGTATGCAAATTGAAGTTGGTCTAGGGCAGGGTTCTTCAATTCCGGTCCTGGAGGGCCGAAACACTTCTGTTTTTTATTTCTACCTGGTAGTTAATTGCACTCACCTGGTGTCCCAGGTCTGAATTAGCCCCTGATTAGAAGGAGAGGATGAAAAACAGAGGTGTTTCGGCCCTCCAGGACCGGAATTGAAGAACCCTGGTCTAGGGTATCAGGTAAGGTGTAAGTGATATGATCCTTAATTAGCCTCTCAAAGCACTTCATGATGACAGAAGTGAGTGCTACGGGGCGATAGTCATTTAGCTCAGTTACCTTTGCTTTCTTGGGTACAGGAACAATAGTGGACATCTTGAAGCAAGTGGGGACAGCGGACTGGGATAGGGAGAGATGTCTGTAAACACTCCAGCCAGCTGGTCTGCGCATGCTCTGAGGATGTGGCTAGGGATGCCATCTGGGCCGGCAGCCTTGCAAGGGTTAATACGCTTAAATGTCTTACCCCCATCGGCCACGGAGAACGAGAGCCCACAGTCCTTGGGAGCGGGCTGCGTCGGTGGCCCTGTGTTGTCCTCAAAGCGGGCGAGGAGGGTGTTTAGCTTCCCTTAGTAATCCGTGATTGTCTGGAGTCCCTGCCACATACGTCTCGTGTCTGAGCCGTTGAATTGCGACTCCACTTGGTCTCTGTACCAACGTTTTGCCTGTTTGATTGCCTTACGGAGGGCATAACTGCACTGTTTGTATTCAACCATATTCCCAGTCACCTTGCCGTGGTTAAATGCGGTGGTTCGTGCTTTCAGTTTTGCGTGAATGCTGCCATCTATCCACGGTTTTTGGTTTGGGTAGATTTTAATAATCACAGAGGGAACAACATCCCCTATACACTTGAATCTGATGAAGTCAGTCACCATGACAGTGTATACGTCAATGTTATTCTCAGAGGCAACCCGGAACATATCCCAGTCCACGTGATCAAATATTTTTATTTTTTTGTCATTTAGCAGACGCTCTTGTCCAGAGCGATTTACAGGAGCAATTAGGGTTAAGTGCCTTGCTCAAGGGCACATCGACAGATTTTTCACCTAGTCGGCTCGGGGATTAGAACCAGCGACCTTTCGGTTACTGGCACAACGCTCTTAACCACTAAGCTACCTGCCGCAATCTTGAAGCATGGATTCTGATGGGTCAGACCAGCGTTAAATAGACCTTAGCATGGGTACGTCCTGTTTGAGTCGTCATCTGATTTTTGGCGAAGGGACGGCGGGGGAGGGCCTTGTAGCCATCCCGGAAGGGAGAGTAACAGTGGTCCAGTACAGTAGCAATATCAACAGTTTTACAAACAACCACAAACACAAAAACACATCCGTTACCAAACAAAACAAACAAACTTGTCAGCTAGCCAAGCCCAAACTTTGAGCGAGTGGTCAGCTTTCTCTCCTCTCTTCCACGTCCTCCCAGCTCTGGCCGGCTAGCTCTGCTCCCTCTTTCCCCTTGAGCCCAGATGCTCCACAGCGTGATCTGACCGTCCATCCAGCCCCTACTGCCACGATGTGACACACAGAGACTGATGTGCCAAGTTCTCCTACCACCCCCTACAGTCCCCCTACCGTCCCCCACAGTCACCCTGGTCCAGGGTCACTCTCTCCCTGTCCCCCCCTGTCCACCCAGACCACAGATGGCCCATCCTTCACTGTGGTCAGCCTCTGTCTCTGGCTGCATCCGAAATGGCACCCTATTCCCTATATAGTGCACTACATTTGACCACAGGGTTCTGGTAGTGCCATTTGGAACACAGCCTCTGTCTGTTTCTGACACCGCTGGCCACCGGCTGGCTGGAGAGTCATAGGCCTATAGAGCCTACAGGGTCCTCTCTGACAGAGAGGAAGTGACGAGGAGGAGAGGAAGGAAGAAGGGAAGAGAGGGGGAGAGAGAGCGGGGGAGGGAGAGGGGGAGAGAGAGCGGGGGAGGGAGAGAGCGAGAGAGCGAGATTAAACAGGACACTAATGGTAGCTCTCTCTCTCTCGTCATCCATGTTATCCACTGACTCAATTCCTGGTCAATTAACTGTCCATTCAGACACCCACATCTTTTTCAATATTGATTAATTAATTACTCTGTCTCTGTTTCCCTAACAGAGGCAGAAACAGTTTCACAACTCTGAGGTATGCCCATTTCAACCAACATAGCCACTGTAAACGTGAAGATGATGATGCCATCTAAGCAGATAGCCCCCCCCCCCAAAAAAAACGCATGAATTTAATCTATTTTTTTATTTAAATAGACAAAACATCTCCCATATTTGGTCTCTCTCTCTCTCTCTCTCTCTCTCTCTCTCTCTCTCTCCAGATGGCAAGGCGTCTCACAGTCATAATGCTGCGATAATCCTCTTGCACATGGTGCCCTCTCCCACCCGCCCGCCCCTCTGCCCACCCGGGTAAACACTTCCTATTGTCTCTCTGTCTCCATCAATAAACCACCACATTACCCCCAGAACACCTCCACGCCACCACACAACCAAATAGACCCAGGCTCAGGCCCAGGCTTATTGTGTCCACTGGCAATGTGAATAGGCTACATCTCAGGGTCTAAATTATACTGTCTCTAACTCGATGGACGGAAAAGTGACTTAAGATGTGCTGTACCTCAAACTGTCAATTGGTATAACATCACTGTGTTGTGTTGTCTAAATAGATGATTGGATTTGAGAATAACTTAAGTCATCATTTAGCACTTAGGACTGTCCAGCTGTCCAGCAGGGGATACGCTGTATCTTGTAAATTCAGTTGATATTCAACCGGTCGAATCTCTTGCTGTTTTGTTCATTTTCCAACAATTGAAGATGTACATTTGGAAGTGTTTGATGCAATTAAACACTTGCAAACACCAAAAAGAAAGAACAAGAAAAAAACAAAAAAACATACTTTTTCCATGTATTTACAAGATGGCATGTATTCCCCTCACAGCCAATGTTGTTTATCTCTCCTCCCTGACTCCCATCCCTTGCACAAAATTTTGCAAGCTTAACGCAACAAGGACCCCAGAAAGTATTTTGTAAGCAAATATTTCGGAACAAATGATGCTCGGCATGTCATCTGTATATTTACGATGGCTCAAAGACATGGGTGTGTGGGTCTAATTAAAAATGTGAAAGGGTTAGCAGCCTGCTGCTTGGCTGTAAGCGCTGTGAGCCTCTTGTTGCCAGCTCTTGGCAGCTCTGCTGTCAGCTAGCCAGCTGTTTAGTCCTGTCCTGAGTTACTGCCAGAGACCGCCACACCGCACAGCATTGTGGGAGTGGGACGGTCTGGTCTAAGAAGCACCTCCCGCTTTGCTTTTGTCATCCACCGTGTGTGTGTGTGTGTGTGTGTGTGTGTGTGTGTGTGTGTGTGTGTGTGTGTGTGTGTGTGTGTGTGTGTGTGTGTGTGTGTGTGTGTGTGTGTGTGTGTGTGTGTGTGGAATTTAAGATAGGAAAAAGTGCTCCCTCTTAAGTGTTTAAACAAATTTGTTTGTATGTGCTTTTGGAGATTAGTCTTTTGATTGATTGATTGATTGATTGATTGATTGGTCTGTGTTGTAGGCATTTTAAAGTCATAGATTTAGCCGGTGGTAACTTGTGGAATAGACACCGGTTTTAACCAATCAGCATTCAGGATGAGGCCCACGCGTTGTATAATTGATAATGTAGCCTAGTTGAGCAATGCATTGTTCTGATAAAGTTCTGATAAACATTTTCAGTACATCAATTTGTACTGAATAATAGTCAAACTTATCAACCATTCATTTTCACATCGAGGCCAAATTGAGTACTGTGGAGGTTGAAGAGCTTACCAGTATAATACAATGTAGGCATACAGAGCAGTTCTGAAATATAATTATCCCTTAGACTACCAACAAGACAGTAAGAAATGGCCTTGAATATCACAAACATACATTGATAACAAAAACACTTGGCTCAAGTGGGGTTTCTTACTGTAAGGCTCAACTTTAATTACTGAAGAGAAAGTAACAAAAAACAGAACTTTTCTTACATCCACGCATGTTCAAGGTCATGGTAGCCATTGTCATATCTATTTCCTTCATTCTCTCCACTCAGAAAGAATATTGAACCGAATAGAACATCCAATCAGCTGAACTGTGGAGTGGATGAACTGTGTAGTTTGTCATTGGTCTTCCTGCTTTTGTCCAGCTGCTTTCTTCTACTTTTTTATTTGGAGTCTCCAATAAAGAGTCCTTATAGACCTTTACAACAGAGGTCCCCAATTACATTCAGCCATCGGCTGATTTTTCCTTGAGCGGTTGGTCGGGGGGCCGGAACATAGTTATAAATAATTTGTACACTGCAAATTGATCATAAGAATCCCAAACAGATATAGTATTTGACAAAAACGGAATAATTTCAAACCTTGATTACACTGGGATACTATGCCATATGCCTCTCTATTTATGCGTGGAGATACTTGGTAACACATTTCCTAAATTAAAATCACTTTGAGCTCACAGTCTTTAATGTACAATAATGAAAATTATCATTTTAATTAAAAGGTTTTTGCTCAGAAAACATGGGGTGCAAATAAAATCACACATGGCCCAGATTTGGCCCAGGTGCCACCTATTGGGGAACCCTGCTTCACAAGGTAAAGACCTCAGTCAAATACAGAACAAATTCAAGTAGTTGTAACTCAAAATACTTTTTATTTGAAGAAAATAGTGGTATTTGAAGCTTTTTCAAATATTTCCAGGAAGCACAAATACGCACGCCTTCTTCCATAACAAATTGGCTTTTGATTCACAAAATATTTACTGTCAAACTGTGACTACAACATGTTAACGTGTTGAAGTGAATGTGCATTTGTGTGTTTCTCTGTTCTTCACTTCTTATCTATTTTTTTGTGATCAGGCAAGTGTTTCAATGATAGCTCAATGCAGCGCCTGGCATTGGGTCAGTCCAAAGGTGTAGCAGCAGCATTGGATGACGTCTACCATCTACCCTATCTAGCCAGAGTGTCACGATCGTCTGGGTAAGGAGTAGACCAAGGCGCAGCGTTGCAGGCGAACATACTCATTTATTTAGTGAAACGCGATCAAAACAACAAAAGACGGTAACGTGACAGTAAACGGTCAAACACAACCAACACGAAACAAGAACCCACAAAACACAAAGGAAAACCGACAGTTTAAATATGGCTCCCAATCAGAGACAACCAGCAAACAGCTGACACTCGTTGCCTCTGATTGGGAGCCATATTTAAACTGTCGGTTTTCCTTTGTGTTTTGTGGGTTCTTGTTTCGTGTTGGTTGTGTTTGACCGTTTACTGTCACGTTACCGTCTTTTGTTGTTTTGATCGCGTTTCACTAAATAAATGAGTATGTTCGCCTGCAACGCTGCGCCTTGGTCTACTCCTTACCCAGACGATCGTGACAGAAGAACCCACCAAAACTGGACCAAGCAGCGAGTCGAGGAGCCATCGCCAGGGAGATCCCTAGCAGATCTCCGTGGCAGCCTCGACTGGGTCAAGCCGAGGGAAGAGCAGAGAGAGTGGACGTGGGAACAATGGAGGAAGAGCCTCGACTGGGTCAAGCCCATTGAGGAGCTGAATAGCGGGAGTTGGAAGCAGAGGAGTGAGAGTTGGGCGAGAAGTATAGAGGCCTGGCCCACGGGGAGAAGAGAACCCCAGAACATTTTTAGGGGGGGGCTCACGACGTGGACGACGGGGCAGCAGGAGGCCGCGAAGGAGCGGTCCAGCGTGTGTGCAGAGGAGGCCGCCAGGTTAAGGGGGCCACTGGTCACAGAGGAGAGGGAGAATGTGGAGGCACGGCGAGAGGTACTGGGGTGTGTTACCAGTCCGGTCCGGCCCGTTCCTGATCCCTGCGTAGGGCCAGTGGTGTGTGTCCCCAGTACGGTCCGGCCTGTTCCTGTTCCTCGCATCGAGCCTGTGGTGCGTGTCGTCAGCCCGGCCCGGCCTGTTCCTGCTCCCCACACCGAGCCTATGGTGCGCTTCGTCAGCCCTGTCCGGCCTGTTCCTGCTCCCCGCACAAAGTCTGTGGTGCGGTTCGTCAGCCCTGTCCGGCCTGTTCCTGCTCTCCGCACCAAGTCTGTGGTGCGCGTCGCCAGCCCAGTCCGGCCCATTCCTGCTCCCCGCACCAAGTCTGTGGGGCGTTTCGTCAGCCCTGTCCGGCCCGCTCCTGCTCTCCACACCAGGCCAGTGGTGTGCGTCGTCAGTCCGGTGAGGCCCGTTCCGGCTCCACGCACCAAGTCTGTGGGGCGTTTCGTCAGCCCGGTCCGGTCCGTTGCTGCTCCACGCACCAAGCCAGAGGTGTGCATCGTCAGCCAGGTCCGGTCCGTTCCTGCCTCACGCGCCAAGCCAGGGGTGCGCGTCGTCAGTCCGGTGCCTGATCAGGTACTGGTTAGCTGCTCCACAACGGAGCTTAAGCAATCCGCTCCGTCGATGTCCAGTCCTGATCCAGTCAGCGGGGTCAGACCGGACCAGGGGCGCTACGGGGGGATTATGGAAGGGTGGTGGTCAAGCCCGGAGCCGGAGCCGCCTCCGAGGAGGAATGCCCACCCAGCCCTCCCCTGTTTGGGGTTTTGTTGAGGCGCGGTCGCAGTCCGCGCCTTTGGGGGGGGGTACTGTCACACTCTGGCTCTGGGGACTTTATATGTTGAGTCAGGGTGTGTAGATTCAGTGTGTTTTGTGCTGTGTTTTAGTGTCTAGTTGTTCTATGTCTAGGTTGGCCTGAGTGACTCCCAATCAGAGGCAACGAGTGTCAGCTGTTTGCTGGTTGTCTCTGATTGGGAGCCATATTTAAACTGTCGGTTTTCCTTTGTGTTTTGTGGGTTCTTGTTTCGTGTTGGTTGTGTTTGACCGTTTACTGTCACGTTACCGTCTTTTGTTGTTTTGATCGCGTTTCACTAAATAAATGAGTATGTTTGCCTGCAACGCTGCGCCTTGGTCCTCATCTGTTCCCGACGATCGTGACACAGAGACTGCTAACTGCCTCTACTCTCCTGTTCTTATTGATTATCTGCAGCACACACAGACCAGTCCAGGGCAGCTAATCTCTCTCCTCTCCCACGTCTCCCCCTGCATGTGTCCCAAATGGCACCCTATCCCTAATATAAAACACTACTTTTGACCAGGGCCCTACCGAGATGCCCTTGCAGCGCAGGGCGGTGAGGAGCAGGGCGGGCTGAGAATACGGGTTTTAACATACTGTGGTTCATTTGATCTCTGCTTTGCTCCTCTCTGTGATCTACTCGCTCTGCCTTTCACCCTGAGGACTATGTTAGACACAACACACGGCACACCTTGCCTGCCTCCACGGATCCACTCCACTCTGTGTGTGAGTGTGTGTGTTTGTGTATACTTCATTATTATTGCTAAGTATATAGCCTGCGATACTTCTCAGAAAGGACATCAAATGCGCTCCCATCCTCCATCAGACACCGTCTTAGAGCACTCACTGCACTGCTTAACTGTATGTGTTTTCAAGACTTAAAATATTATTTGAGTCTAAATGTTGCCTACAAAAAATAAGAAACTGACTGCCCAAAACAACAGCAACAAAAAAGATTCCCCCTTTTCTCTCCTCCTTTCTTATTATCTTGTTTCTCTTCAAGGAATGCATGTTTGTTCTCTTTGTTTTGCTGCGGAGACGGTCTCTCTTCTCTTCTGTCTCCCCTCTCCCTCTCTTTTTGTTTTTCCGCTGTGAAGCTCGTGGGTCAAAAGCTCATAATCATTTCAAAGGTCCTTTAACCTTTTCATGTGTGAGTTCCAAATATCTCTAACCGTTGCCCCTGCATGAGTTTTTTCATGTGCATGATGTCAGAATTTCTCACTGTTCCAAAATATGATTGTTACGCAACAAGACAGTTACCCGCGCTGCGCTTAAACTAAGGCACGCTGCCTGCTAATTATCTATAGGCTATGTTTCAACAAATTATTTTCTAACTAGTTTTATTTTCTAACAACAGTTTGAATTGAGGTGTGTTCCGCCTCCTCGTTAATTCACATAAGAAGGAGCCCATTTCACTGTTGCGGACAATTTATGTTTGAGGCTTTACTGAGCCGGACAAACTTCTCTCTTCAATGAGAGCCCAAGCACTTCCCTAGTGTTTCCCCAGATCAAGTATGAAGACATTACGCATCTCTAGTCAGAACAGGCCTTGCACAAACGTTTTCCCCCAGCACTTTTTCTGGCTGGCGCCCGCATTGTCTTACAAATTGGACTTTGGACATGTGTGCATTCCTATCAAAGTAAGTGGCTTATTTTCTGTATATCGTGTTGTCGTTTCTGCTGTAGCACACCGTATGAATGTATGGATCATAATGTATTTACTGTTTTATTCACGTTTTCAAGTACTGGTGACAAATCATGCATTCAGATTATTGCATACAGTGAGGGAAAAAAGTATTTGATCCCCTGCTGATTTTGTACGTTTGCCCACTGACAAAGAAATGATCAGTCTATAATTTTTATGGTATGTTTATTTGAACAGTGAGAGACAGAATAACAACAAAAAAATCCAGAAAAACGCATATCAAAAATGATATACATTGATTTGCATTTTAATGAGGGAAATAAGTATTTGACCCCTCTGCAAAACATGACTTAGTACTTGGTGGCAAAACCCTTGTTGGCAATCACAGAGGTCAGACGTTTCTTGTAGTTGGCCACCAGGTTTGCACACATCTCAGGAGGGACTTTGTCCCACTCCTCTTTGCAGATCTTCTCCAAGTCATTAAGGTTTCGAGGCTGGCGTTTGGCAACTCGAACCTTCAGCTCCCTCCACAGATTTTCTATGGGATTAAGGTCTGGGGACTGGCTAGGCCACTCCAGGACCTTAATGTGCTTCTTCTTGAGCCACTTCTTTGTTGCCTTGGCCGTGTGTTTTGGGTCATCGTCATGCTGGAATACCCATCCACGACCCATTTTCAATGCCCTGGCTGAGGGAAGGAGGTTCTCACCCAAGATTTGACGGTACATGACCCCGTCCACCAAGTTGTCCTGTCCCCTTAGCAGAAAAACACCCCCAAAGCATAATGTTTCCACCTCCATGTTTGACGGTGGGGATGGTGTTCTTGGGGTCATAGGCAGCATTCGTCCTCCTCCAAATACAGCGAGTTGAGTTGATGCCAAAGAGCTCGATTTTGGTCTCATCTGACCACAACACTTTCACCCAGTTCTCCTCTAAATCATTCAGATGTTCATTGGCGCTGCAGGATTTCAGTCCTTCACGGCGTAGTGTGTTACCAATTGTTTTCTTGGTGACTATGGTCCCAGCTGCCTTGAGATCATTGACAAGATCCTCCCGTGTAGTTCTGGGCTGATTCCTCACCGTTCTCATGATCATTGCAACTCCACGAGGTGAGATCTTGCATGGAGCCCCAGGCCAAGGGAGACTGACAGTTATTTTGTGTTTCTTCCATTTGCGAATAATCGCACCAACTGTTGTCACCTTCTCACCAAGCTGCTTGGCGATGGTCTTGTAGCCCATTCCAGCCTTGTGTAGGTCTACAATCTTGTCCCTGACATCCTTGGAGAGCTCTTTGGTCTTGGCCATGGTGGAGAATTTGGAATCTGATTGATTGATTGCTTCTGTGGACAGGTGTCTTTTATACAGGTAACAAACTGAGATTAGGAGCACTCCCTTTAAGAGTGTGCTCCTAATCTCAGCTCGTTACCTGTATAAAATACATCTGGGAGCCAGAAATCTTTCTGATTGAGAGGGGGTCAAATACTTATTTCCCTCATTAAATGCAAATCAATTTATAACATTTTTGACATGCGTTTTTCTGGATTTTTTTGTTGTTATTCTGTCTCTCACTGTTCAAATAAACCTACCATTAAAATTATAGACTGATCATTTCTTTGTCAGTGGGCAAACGTACAAAATCAGCAGGGGATCAAATACTTTTTTCCCTCATTGTAGATTGTAATGGACACATATGATGTGTGTAAAATACTTTTTTGAATGTTGTACTGGTTATGATGAGCTAATGCTAAGCTGTTTGCCAGCTACAGTATGTGTGGCGCCATGTTTGTTGTCATTATACAATGCATTCTGGTTGTCACGTAAGCGTCTGTCAGACCAAAGACGTTATAACAAGGGATAGTTCACTCGACTGATTTATGGTGCTTTCAAGACAACAGTGAACTCTGAAAAATACTAGGTAAATTCATGACGTCAATGATCTTCAGGTCAGAAAATCAGAGCTCTAGTGGTCCTCTGTAGCTCAGCTGGTAGAGCACGGCGCTTGTAACGCCAAGGTAGTGGGTTCAATCCCCGGGACCACCCATACACAAAAAAATGTATGCACGCATGACTGTATGTCGCTTTGGATAAAAGCATCTGCTAAATGGCATATTATTATTATTATTATTGTATACCAGCGCCTCACCAGACTCATATTGTTACAGAATAACGCCTCACCGAAGGGAATGCATCAGGGAGTGTTTTTTGTTTTCTTGTTGGTGTAGGTGACGTCGGGTCCGGGTGCCGCTACCGGGGATGCCTCAGCTGGCCCGTCAGGCTCCCATGCCTTAGCTGGCCCGTCAGGCTCCCATGCCTCAGCTGGCCCGTCAGGTTCCCATGCCTCAGCTGGCCCGTCAGGCTCCCATGCCTCAGCCGGCTGGTCAGGCTCCCGCGCCTCTGCCGGCTCGTCAGGCTCCCGGGCCTCGGCCGGCTCGACAGGTTCCCGCACCTCGGCCGGTTTGACAGGTTCCCGCGCCTCAGCAGAGGTGACCGGTCCGCTCCTGATCCCCGGGATCGTCCCTTTGGTCGGCGTCCTGCGGCTGGAGCCGCGCGTCAGGGAGGGGGTACTGTCACGTATACTCCCCCTCTGGCCTCTAGGTCACCAGGCTGCTCTTTATTACATACACCTGTCACCATCGTTAAGCGCACAAGCGCCTCATCAGACTCACCTGGACTCCATCACCTTCCTGATTACCTCCCCTATATATGTCACTCCCTTTGGTTCCTTCCCTAGGCATTATTGATTCTGTTACTCTGTTCCTGTCTGGACGCTACTCTTGTTTTGTTCCATGTTTTATTTATCATTAAATGCACTCCCTGTACTTGCTTCCCAACTCCCAGTGTACATTGTTACATCTAGAAAGAGGCCAGAGTTCCTGAGTTGGAATTCCGAGTTGGATGAATGTTCAAAACGATTTTTCCCAGTCAGAGCTCGTTTTTTCCAGAGTTGCCAGTTGTCTTGAAGGCACTGAAGTCGGAAGTCGGAGATTTCCCTGTTCCCAGTTGTTTTGAACGCGGCATCAGATTGTAACTTTGGTACCTCAGGGTTGCCAGCTCAGACCCCCCTTTTATTTTTATTTGCGTATAAACTTCTCTTGTGTTTGACCCCCATTTATTGATAAATCCCCCATCATAGTAATATTTCCTGCATCATAACCCCCATGACACCTTCCCCCATTTCTACCACCATGGACTTGAAAACCCCCCACAAATGAAATGAACCCCCCTCCCCTAAAATGGTTTCATCCCTGTTTAGCTTTCGCGCTACGGTTAGACTATGTAGTAGGCTTGTATTTAGTGTGATGATCTGTGAGGTGAAAACATTTTATTTGATTTGTGATTTGTCAAAAACGGTAAACGACTTGTCAAGTCATATGCTCTGGTTCTTGTATACACTGTAACAAGTACATCAACGATTTGTAATATGCTGAAAAGTGGCTAAACTAAGTTCATATTTTTCAGGCAATGAGCGTAGCCATCTTTGACTTTGTTTATTTGCGTCTTATATTGAATGGCATTCTGGGATTAGGGAGTTTTCATCAAGTCAAACATAAACATACATGGCTGCCATCATAAAGAATTTAGCTGCTGTTAGCTCAGCTGACACGCATTTATTTTCAAACAACATTACATTAGTCTCTTATGCTCACCAGAGATGTGGTACATTGTAAACTAGACTAGCTGTTAGGTCACTAACTTATGTTTTGTTTTTTGTCTGCGCAACTTGTTATTTAGACTGGTTTATGGAATGAGTTTGGCATTTATCTTTTACAATAAAAAGTCAAATTGAGGAATACGTTTTAAGACCTTTATTTTCCATCAGTACCCAAAAATATTTTGATGCTGTTCAGACAACAATGCTGTTTAGACGCGTTTGTTGCGTCATACGTTCTGTTGCTACTGTTCCAATCACATATTTGAGATCGTACGCTGCAGGGACCTCTCAACAAGGATCACAAATACGTGATCATACGCGTCAAAGGGTTAAATGTGTAATAAGTGTGCTGCATCACGATAAACAAGTGTCAGAAGGAGGAAGTCAACATTAAAGCTGACTCCCGGACGATGACCCTGTAACCAGACACTCTGTGACCTCTGCATCTTTCCCTTGTCTCTTTCGCTCGACTTTCACACTCCTCTCCTGAATCTGTTGTTCCAGTAAGAATGTGTTGCCTCTGACAGCACTTTAGCTTTCAGTCCCTCCACTCCAGTCTATTGGGGAGGTGTCTATTGGGATGTATGCTGAAAAATTGAACAAAATGTAAATCATTGTGGTATCTGGTGTCTTTCCCAAGGCAATTGTAAGAGGATACATCTTTGGTTGGTTGAGGACATTTCAAGGGGCATACTGTAAACCCCTGAGATACTCAACCTACTGTATCTTTTCATACAGTGCAGTGTTGCTGAAACATCAATTAATTTAAACCTATTTCTAAGAGAGGTCAAAGCCAGGTGAAAATACAATGCTTTGCTATCTGAGAAAGAATATCCTCAGTACACATTGGTGCACAAGTTTCCCTCCCACTATGCTCCTTCACACTATTTTCCAAGGCTTCTCAGTTTGTAGTATCATGTTCCCCTTTGCCTACTAGTGGCAATAATCAGCTCTGTAATCCAAGCCAAACACATTGCAAAATTGACACATGAGATTGGCACCCTATTCCCTATTCCCTATACAGTGGGGAGAACAAGTATTTGATACACTGCCGATTTTGCAGGTTTTCCTACTTACAAAGCATGTAGAGGTCTGTAATTTTTATCATAGGTACACTTCAACTGTGAGAGACGGAATCTAAAACAAAAATCCAGAAAATCACATTGTATGATTTTTAAGTAATTAATTTGCATTTTATTGCATGACATAAGTATTTGATACATCAGAAAAGCAGAACTTAACATTTGGTACAGAAACCTTTGTTTGCAATTACAGAGATCATACGTTTCCTGTAGGTCTTGACCAGGTTTGCACACACTGCAGCAGGGATTTTGGCCCACTCCTCCATACAGACCTTCTCCAGATCCTTCAGGTGTCGGGGCTGTCGCTGGGCAATACGGACTTTCAGCTCCCTCCAAAGATTTTCTATTCGGTTCAGGTCTGGAGACTGGCTAGGCCACTCCAGGACCTTGAGATGCTTCTTACGGAGCCACTCCTTAGTTGTCCTGGCTGTGTTTCGGGTCATTGTCATGCTGGAAGACACAGCCACGACCCATCTTCAATGTTCTAACTGAGGGAAGGAGGTTGTTGGCCAAGATCTCGCGATACATGGCCCCATCCATCCTCCCCTAAATACGGTGCAGTCGTCCTGTCCCCTTTGCAGAAAAGCATCCCCAAAGAATGATGTTTTCACCTCCATGCTTCACGGTTGGGATAGTGTTCTTGGGGTTGTACTCATCCTTCTTCTTTCTCCAAACACGGCGAGTGGAGTTTAGACCAAAAAGCAATTTTTTTGTCTCATCAGACCACATTACCTTCTCTCATTCCTCCTCTGGATCATCCAGATGGTCATTGGCAAACTTCAGACGGGCCTGGACATGCGCTGGCTTGAGCAGGGGGACCTTGCGTGCGCTGTAGGATTTTAATCCATGACGGCATAGTGTGTTACTAATGGTTTTCTATGAGACTGTGGTCCCAGCTCTCTTCAGGTCATTGACCAGGTCCTGCCGTGTAGTTCTGGGCTGATCCCTCACCTTCCTCATGATCATTGATTCCCCACGAGGTGAGATCTTGCATGGAGCCCCAGACCGAGGGTGATTGACCGTCATCTTGAACTTCTTCCATTTTCTAATAATTGCGCCAACAGTTGTTGCCTTCTCACCAAACTGCTTGCCTATTGTCCTGTAGCCCATCCCAGCCTTGTGCAGGTCTACAATTTTATCCCTGATGTCCTTACACAGCTCTCTGGTCTTGGCCTTTGTGGCGAGGTTGGAGTCTGTTTTATTGAGTGTGTGGACAGGTGTCTTTTATACAGGTAACGAGTTCAAACAGGTGCAGTTAATACAGGTAATGAGTGGAGAACTAGAGGGCTTCTTAAAGAAAAACTAACAGGTCTGTGAGAGCCGGAATTCTTACTGGTTGGTAGGTGATCAAATACTTATGTCATGCAATAAAATGCAATTTAATTACTTAAAAATCATACAATGTGATTTTCTGGATTTTTGTTTTAGATTCCGTCTCTCACAGTTGAAGTGTACCTATGATAAAAATTACAGACCTCTATATGCTTTGTAAGTAGGAAAACCTGCAAAATCGGCAGTGTATCAAATACTTGTTCTCCCCACTGTATATTGCACGACTTTTGACCATGGTCCATGGGGCTATGGTCAAAGCTAGTGCACTTGTTAGTGAATAGGGTGCTATTTGGGAAACAGTCTTTGTTACAGTGTGCTTCCTATGTCAGACTACATCTAAATGTTATGTTTAGCCTTAACCAAATTGTATCTAACTGACACTGTTGTGTGTAAACATATTTGAGAAAGCTGTTTTTCCCCCTTTCCCCGCCAAAAAACAGTATCTGTTTGGAGAAAATTTAGAATCTCACCCCTGGCACAGTATCTCTCCATCAATCTTTTAGCTTGTCCCTTTTGGCTATATACTTTGTACTGACACAATTTAACCTCAAACCTCCCAAGCTGTAAGGGGTAGGAGCAGTGAACGAACGGCATCACGACAATGAAACAAGAATGAAAAGGAACACCATTGGATGTGTCCCAAATGGCAGCATCTTTCCTATTTAGTGTACTTCTTTTGACCAGGGCCCATAGGACTTTGGTCAAAAGTAGTGCACTTTGTAGAGAATATGGTGTCATTTGGGACGCAAACAAGGTCTGTGTAGCATTCGATAGTATAGTCCTGTGTGTTGTTCTCTTCTGTGAATTCTTATTTTGAGGTTTAGAGCTACGGGGCAGGCATTCTTTCTCCCTCTGATGTCGATCTGTATTTGTTTCTCAGAGTCCTTTATTCAGTGAACACAAAATATAAAAGGATGTCCAAACTGACTGAATATGAATCAGTGTGCAGATCCATTTGTACCAGTGTCAGTAATTTCTGTGAGGTTCGTTATCTTTGTCTCATTTACATGAGTTTTGGTTTGGTTATGCACAGTTGCGCGCACTCACACACACTTCAACACTCTACATCACGTCCACATTCCGATGGTGAGAACTTTCTTTACATCTGAGCATTTATTTTATTCTATTTCCCCCCCCTTTTATTGTCCTCCTCTGTTATGCTGCGATGCGTCGTGTCATATAAGAGAAGTGAGTAGAAGACACCTCAGCTTGTCTTTAATCTCATCTTAAAGAAGGAGAGAAGAAGATGAAGGGAAAGCATATCTAACATTTGATTCATCAGTGGAATTCAAAGAGACGAAGGAAGCTGTGATTGTTCTAAACAAAAGCACCTGTCTCCTCATATCCCATCATCCCCAGGATAGGGCATCAGATAGGGCCAGGCTGAGCATGTGAAGGGCACTCTTTGAGCATTGTTCTGCTATTTCTTATTTTTGTTACGCTATAAATCTGACTGTATTACCACTCTTAACATCTCAGAAAGAGACAGGTCTCTACAGCCTCTGGTATAATGGAGTATACTGATACCAAGCAGGGGATTAATTAGCACAACACTACTGTATATCTACCTATACTTGCCTTACTAGAACAATATATAATAATATGGAAAGTAGGTGGTTTGGTGAAAGGGTTATTAAAAAATAAAGTCCAACAAGTAAGCAAACCACTGTACTGTACAGTCTCTACGTCCTTAGTTGTCAAGGGCAGCAGTGAACTTCAGTGGAACAGCAGTCAGAGTTGTGACGATGTCGTGAGCCTCAGTCTCTGTAGGCCTTGGTGGTTTTGAGGCTAGAGGATATTTTCTCCCGAAGCCCTAGGACTTGGTGGTTGGAGGCTGTACATGTAGGATGGATCGCTCCTCATCAGATCTTGGTGTTTGGAGGCTGTAAATGTGGGATGGATCTCTCCTTATCAGGCCTTGGTGGTTATAGGCTGTACATGTAGGATCTTAATAAGAGCCAGTTTGCTACAGCAGGAAAATAATCCTGCAGCAACAGGAAATGTTAATTATTATGTGGGTTATAATTCATGGATATTTTTTGTAGGGGTTGATACATTTTACGTTAGGGCAAATCAAGTCTGACATTTTAAAGTGTAAAATACTGTGCAGGAAAATTCTCATCAACCAAAGAGTGATCAAATTAAGATCCTACATCTGTAGGATGGATCTCTCTGTCCTGTTTTTACCCACCACAAGAGGACAGATGTTCCAGATCGTTATATGGCTCCTCAGAGTTCTGGAATCTTCTGGCTGTTCTGAGGGGAATATTTTATTTTTTTCTTCTGTTGTACAGTAAGACAACATTCAGTACCAGGGCCGTGCATAGACCTTTTGGGGGGCATGTTCAAACAAAGAAAAAATTGCACCCCAAAAAATGTTTCCTGCAACCGTGGTCAGAGACCACAATCTGATGAGTAAAGTATTTTACTAAACTATTTTGAACTGGAATAAATGCTGCACTTATTAACAATGACCAACACAATTCCAGTCAAAATAGAAGATTGTAAGAAATACTGTACCATTACTATATCCAACCCTACTCCATTTGTTGCTTCTATCATGCATCCCAGTGGTTTGCGAAACTTTTGACCCGAGACAACCAAAAAAGAGTGATACAAAACTTGTGACTTCCCACGCATACGCACGTGTGCAAATGTAGCCTGTCATTACAGCCATAAACAGTGATGCATTTTCAAAACTCTAGATAGGCAACAGAAATTAACTGCGTTTTACACCTGCATTTGGAGCTGAAAAGTATTCATGTTAGCAGCCAATAACAACTAGGGATACAGTGCATTCGGAAAGTATTCAGACGCCTTGACTTTTTCCACATTTTGTTACGTTACAGACTTATTCTAAAATAGATTAAAGAGTTTTTTTCCTCATCAATCTACACACAATGCCCCATAATGACAAAGCAACATTTATAAAAAATAACTGAAATATCACATTTACATAAGTATTCAGACCCTTTACTCAGTACTTTGTTGAAGCACCTTTGGCAGCGATTACAGCCTCTAGTCTTCTTGGGTATGACGCTACAAGCTTGGCACACCTGTATTTGGGGAGTTTCTCCCATTCTCCCAGTCCCTGCCGCTGAAAAACATCCCCACAGCATGATGCTGCCACCACCATGCTTCACCGTAGGGATGGTGCCAGGTTACCTCCAGATGTGACGCTTGGCATTCAGGCCAAAGAGTTCAATTTCAGTTTCATCAGACCAGAGAATCTTGTTTCTCATGGTCTGAGAGTCTTTAGGTGCCTTTTGGCAAACTAAAGCGGGCTATCATGTGCCTTTTACTGAGGAGTGGCTTCCGTCTGGCCACTCTACCATAAAGGCCTGATTGGTGGAGTGCTGCAGAGACAGTTGTCCTTCTGGAAGGTTCTCCTAAATCCACAGAGGAACTCTGGAGCTCTGTCAGAGTGACCATCGGGTTCTTGGTCACCTCCCTGACCAAGGCCCTTCTCCCCAGATTGCTCAGTTTGGCCGGGCGGCCAGCTCTAGGAAGAGTCTTAGTGGTTCCAAACTTCTTCCATTAAAGAATGATGGAGGCCACTGTGTTCTTGTTCTTGGGGACCTTCAATTCTGCAGACATTTTTTGGTACCCTTCTCCAGATCTGTGTCTCGACACAATCCTGTCTCGGAGCTCTACGGACAATTCCTTCGACCTCATGGCTTGGTTTTTGCTCTGACATGCACTGTCAACGGTGGGACCTTATATAGACAGGTGTATGCCTTTCCAAATCATGTCCAATCAATTCAATTTACCACAGGTGTACTCCAATCAAGTTGTAGAAACATCTCAAGGATGATCAATGGAAACAGGATACACCTGAGCTCAATTTCGAGTCTCATAGCAAAGGGTCTGAATACTTATGTAAATAAGGTATTACTGTTTTTTATTTTTAATACATTTGCAATCATTTCTGAAAACCTTTTTTCGCTTTGTCTTTTGGGGTATTGTGTGTAGATTGATGAGTATTTTTTTCATTTAATCCATTTTAGAATAAGGCTGTAACGTAGCAAAATACGGAAAAAGTCAAGGGGTCTGAATACTTTACCAATGCATTGTATATCATGTCACTTCTCTGGAGTCCAGAGCAAGCAGAATTATACGGCCTATTTGCAGCGGAGGTTGCAGCATCAGATGGAAAGCATGTTCTGTCTGCAGCCCGCCAACACTTTGGTTGCAGAGTGCTTGTTGCTAGCCAGGTAGCCATGTTCTTCTTCACAAATATCGTAATAAATATGCCAGAATGTTACATCTTCATCCCATAATATTGAAGGCAGTGCGATGTTACAGCTGCTTATCTTCATAGCCTGTAGGCACCCAAACTAGGCCTATCTGAAATATGAAAATTATTAGTCAAATTACCATGTAGCCTATTGTTCTGGCGAAGATGAGTCAGTAGTAGATTGCTAAACTGTATTTTATATGCATGATAAACCAAGGCCTACTCTGTTTTTGCCAGTCGAAACTGGAGGAAATGAAACAAGTTCTTTCTGGTCACTAATCTGGATATGTGTGCCCGCCGTTCCACGCCAATGCTGATGTCTGGTCATTGTTCAACAGTCAAGATGTGAAACTTTTTGGATGTGAAGTATAGATGAGAATTTAACGTTGACTTGCATGCAGTGGGTTCAGGACAACAAAATTATATACCACCACTGAAAACTACACTTTGGAGACTGGAAGGGCAAAGGGGCATGTGCTCTTCACAGGTAAAGCACTATCTGTGCACGTGCCTGTTCAGTACAGTACAGTACAAAACATGCTCAAAATGTTAATAGTGCTGAGTACGTAAGTGTGTGGTGTGTATGCCCGTGCACTAGTGTGTGTGTGTGTATCCATGTCCCTCTGTGTGTGTGTTTGTGTGGTGAGCACAAGTATGCAAAGATACAGTGTCTCCCTCTACTCTGATTGTGGGCTCCCAGTGACGCTCTCTCTCTCTCTTTCACTCAGGCCTGAACTTCAGAAAGATTCCACAGAAAGGTTTTAATTAGGCCGTGCCTTGACTTGGCATACAGTGTGGAGATCCTTATTGAAGCCAATAAATCTCCAGCGATGACAGCGCCACACCCCACGGCTCACAGATACACGCACACATGCACACACACACACGTCCCCGTCCGGACCTCCCAGGGGGGCAGGATCAGCCAAGCTCGATCCCTCACTCTCTCTCATTCATACACTCTCTTTCACACAGACACACAGTCTCTGTCTTTCTTTCTCTCTCTCTCTCTCTCTCCCTCTCTCTCTCTCTCTCTCTCTCTCTCTCTCTCTCTCTCTCTCTCTCTCTCTCTCTCTCTCTCTCTTTCTGTCACTCTCTCTTCTCTCTCACACACACTTTCTCTTGCCCACACACTCTCTTTCCTACACACATGATGTCTGTCTCTGTCTTACTTTCACTATCTTTAACACTATTTCTCTGTCTCTCTCTCTCACACACACAGGTGCACACACACACCCACACACACACACACAACTCAGATCAGCAGATAGTCCCCTTTAGGTGAGTGGCTCCATAAATCTTAATCTCTGTCGTGGGTCTGGAGGCAGCCAGCCTGAAGACAGGCCCACTCCTCTCCTCCTCTCCCCTGTCCTCTTCTCTCTGACTGGGGGTGTAGTACCACTCTACGCAAACCTTGACATATCACACTGCGCCTATTCTATTAATGTGTGCGTGTGTGTGTATGTGTGTGTGTGTTTACCTATGTCAATTTAATCACCATATCAATTCCAACTGTTCCTTTTCAGATTACATGTCATTAGTTACTTGAGAAGCAGGTTTCAACAAGGGGCATAGCACACAACACATCATAGTAATCATAGATAGGCCAGACTTAATACTGAATATGTTTAGTAATATTATTGTGAATACTGCATGGTCAACGCCCAGGCATGGGGTAAAGTGCCTTTTGAATATACATTTTCATTGCTACTTTAGCTGCAGGTGTAACCGCAGTGAATGACAATACAAATTCACTGTGCATACTAACGATGTCCCTTTTGGCACGACGTCTTGGAAGAGCTATTTCTTCCCTTGCTTGCCTCCCTCCTCTCTCACTTTTCCTCTCTCTCTCTCTCTCTCTCTCTCTCTCTCTCTCTCTCTCTCTCTCTCTCTCTCTCTCTCTCTCTCTCTCTCTCTCTCTCTCTCTCTCTCTCTCTCTCTCTCTCTCTCTCTCTCTCTCTCTCTCTCTCTCTCTCTCTCTCTCTCTCTCTCTCTCTCTCTCTCCTCCAGAAGAACTTAAAGCTTAATTTGCTGCTCTAACCTAGTTCCATTACCATACTTATGAACTTTCACACTATCTTAATTCTCCAAATTAAACACCTGGTTTTGTTCCCTGCGCCTCCCCTCAGCAGAGGTGTTTCTGAGCAGCTGAGAGCAGCCACCGTAGTGATGATTATCAGATGTGGATCACCACTCCTCTCCCCTCACTTTTTTCCCTCTCTCTCCTCTTTTCTCCTCTCTTCTCTCTCTTTCTTCGCTCACTCTCTATCTCTACAGGCTATCGCCCCTCACTATCAGCCAAGCATTCTCACCTACCCTGGCCCCACTAACCCCTAACCCATCCGTACCCATGCCAGTCCAGCCACCTACTGGTCCAAGCTGTGATGCCACGCGGTCAGAGTAGCGGGCACAGTAGTGTTATAACTTTCTCGCCTATTGTATGTATGTGTTATTTTTGTATTTCTCTCACCAAGGTGAGAAAATGATCGGTCTTGTCTCCTGTCTCCTCTGGAGCTACTTTACAGCATATTAAAAGCCTGTTAATTAAATAAAGGTCAGCGTGAGTACAGAGATGACAACAAACCGCGACTTCACGAGAAAACCGCTACCGCCGCTGTCGCGGATAAACTCTGCCGCCAACAACTCTGGAAGCAATAATTAAACATTTCAGTCAAGCGATAACAAGCGTGAGGTGAAGTTTCCGTAGCGTGATGGTGGCAGTGTGTCATCCTTGGTTGATTCTGACACATATTGTGATTTATGTGTATAATGAAGTCATAGGAGCTGACTATAGAGACAGCGTTCCTGGGTAGTGAGGGGCTTTTCAGGACCTCATGGCTATTGTCCCACACCTTGTGGTCCACCCTACACAGCTGCTGCTCACTTACCTGGCCTCTCAGGTATGTGTCAGTTTCTATCTGAGGTGTACTGTATGTATACTGAAATTAAAGTTAATTCACTGCTAAAGTAATGACATTACTAAAGTGTAACATTATAACATATTTTTAATCATTTAAGCAGATACTACAGTACTAATATATTGTGTGAGGAAGGTGTTGTTTCAGATGAGGGGTATGAAAACACTGACGACATCCTTGTTTGTATCTGATTGTGTCTCTTCTAAAGGGAAGATAGTAAACACAGACACACACAGCACAAATGTATTCATCTGATGGAAACTTCTGCAAAGTCATCCACCAAACCATATAACCTTTGAACACAGATTGACAATAGACCAATCTTTGATATTATTTTTGTTCCACAGTTTTAAGATGACTCTCTTGGTGCTTGTACTGTACGAGCACAACTCTCCCACACTCCAAAAAAAAAAGAGTGTATATTTTGCTATTGTACAGTATATTTGATATCACATTAAATCATCTCAACACTGCCTCTAAAAGAGGACAAGGTGTCCATAAAAAGCAGAGAGAGAAGGAGAGAAGGAAGACAGATTATGTCCATATGTAAACCAGAGGGCTGTGCTTCACCTGAGAGCAGGGTGGCAGACAGGCAGCTCGTAATGCAGTGTGTGCTTGAGCGAAGGCAAACCTCATAAAGCCACGGTGTTGGGAAGACAAGGTACATTGCCGAGGGCTTAATAGCAGGCAGGGGAGCCAGCAAACCTTGAAATAAAGAGATACTAAAATGTATGAAAAGAATCACCTGCCCAGCCTGATTATGACTCTAAAGAGAGGAAGGGAGAGATGGAGAAAGAGAGGGATAGAGAAAGAGACAGAGAAAGAGAAAGAGGGAAAGGGAGGTAGCCATTTCAGCCGGGATCAAAGACGATAATGAAGCAGTTATTGGAAGAGGTAACGTATCATTTTCAATATCTTTTTCACATGTACTTGGCATTGCATGGGGTTCGAGTCAATTTGTACCCATATATGTATGTATTTAACTGTAATCACGGATACAGTAGGCGTTCCAAGTGTTATACCAAGATAATCACAGGGTGATAAGGGCACAATAACGGTGAGCCTGACCCCTCCTCGTTCTAAAGTGATTAGATATGTTGTGTTGTTGATCAGAGCATTAGGGATGAACTGTGTTTGTCAGGTGGCCCTCTGTCGTGTTTAACTACCTCTATTACTGGCTCAGCCTCTCTCTCTCTCTCCCCCCTTTCTCTCTCTCTTCACTAGCATCAATCTGATCCTGGCGTAGGAATGTGCCATTTGGCAAGCGCCTGGCTATAAATAAAGAGGAGCCTGCACAAAATAATGTGTTAATTACTAATTACATAGAGAGAGAAAGGCCCAGACCATGCACACACACACGCAAACACTCACACACACATGCACACACACACACACAAACACTCATGCACACATGCACACAAACATGAACACGTACACGCACACACATACGCATGCATACAGGCATGCACTCAAGCCCTCCCACACACACACACACACACACACACACACACACACACTCACGCACACATGCACACACACACACACACAAACACTCACGCACACATGCACACAAATATGAACACGTACGCACACACACATACGCATGCATACAGGCATGCACTCAAGCCCTCCCACACACACACACACACACACACACACACACACACACACACACACACACACACACACACACACACACACACACACACACACACACACACACACACACACACACACTCTTGTCGGGACTTCTGGTTAAACATGTCCACACACACACACAATCACACACATGGTAGAAGGGAACAGTGAGTGTGTGTTGCACACGGCTCAGCTCTGAGCCTCATTATTAGGGCTGCTCAGACAAATAAGAGAAATCAAACACAGTAATCAGATGAATCATTAACAGTCCCTCTCCGGTCGTTATGGAAATCCCTCTTATGATGAGATGCCAGCGGGTTAAGAAGTTGCCCCAGCAGATAAGTTAGAGGGAAGTACTGTCCACCCTCTTTCACCGCACTCACACAAAGACACACACACACACAGGAAACTGTCCTAATTGTTCTAACTCTTATGGGCTCTTATTTGCACAGTATAACCCTACATACAATCTTTCCAGTCACCTTCGATTCACCTCTATTCCACTATTCTCAAATGTTTGAAGAATGCAGATATTCTGAATACAATAAATAATATAACTTTCTCCAATGCAGACTGTTGATGTGGGTGGAAATTTGTGTCACATAAAAAGAAAGGTCCCTCCCTCCTCTCACTTCTCCACCTGCCATTCTAACTCAGCCATAAAAATGCACCATGGCTATTTCTATTTCTTTCTCTCTCTATTTTCTCCATTCAAAAGAAGAATGTTTTCATAATATTAAATAATAATGAATTGTTTTCACCCTGTAATGGGGAGGAAGAAGTGGAAAAGAGGAGAAATGGAGCATTAAACTTTAAAGAGGCGGTGACGGCGAGCTGAAATTTAGGGTGTCTATTAAAACTCATCTTTAAAGAAAAAACGGGCCCCGGTGAAAGCAGAATGAAATAATAGATTTGCACACAGGGCTTGCTTTGCAGGCTGGCTGGCTGGCAACTTGGCTGCTGCCTGAGCGGCAAACTTTGCGGGCTCATCATTAAAGCTGGCATGTGCAGCTTTTCTGGGAGGCCCTGAGAGTAATGCGAACTTCTGCAGCTGTCCCGGCTGCCTGTCTCCTGAGCCCTCTCTCACTGATGTTAAAAGAAATCTTTATTGTCAGTCACATATCCTATTCACTTTGTTCACCTGCACTGACAATCCTAGGCTGGAAGAGAGATAGTCTGTGTGTGTAGGTGTGGAGGAGTGTAGGGGGTGTGTGGGTGTGGGTGTGTGAGAGGGTGCAAGAGAGGGGTGTGTGTTTGCAAGTGTGTGTGCGTGCAAATCTGTGTGTGTGTGTGTGTGTGTGTGCGGGCACTCGTGCATGAGTGTGTGTAACTACCTACAGTAGCCAACTTCTTCTTCTACATTGGCATCCGTGAGTTTCTAAACGCTCCCTCATTAGTTGAAATCTGTTTGAAATATCCAAGTGAGAGGCTGATAACGAAGTGGTGGAGGTACTAGCTCCCCTTTACCGCTTGACAGGTGAGGGGGAGGAGGGCTGTTCGATTTGTGGATGAGGGAGAGAAGGGGGGGCAGAATTCGAGGTGAAGTGAGGCTGGGGGTAAGTGGTGGAAGGTAGCAAGTCAGAAAAGGAGGAGGAGGAGGAGGAGGAGGAGGAGGAGGAGGAGGTGGAGGTGGAGGTGGAGGTGGAGGTGGAGGTGGAGGTGGAGGTGGAGGAGGAGGCAGTGGAGGAGGAGGCGGTGGACTTGTGCATTCCATCGAGGAGCGCAGTCACCAGGCTGCTCACTGTGTAAACCTCTCCTCTCCACTGCCCAACTCCTCTCTTCATGTGGCTCCTCACACCTCTACTCTCCTCCTTTCCCCTCCTCTCCCCTCCCCTCCCCTTCTAGCCTCTTCTCCCATCTCGTCCTCTTCTCTATGGAGCAAGAGATGACAGTGGTAATGTATTATTAATCCACCCGGCCCCTGAGTTTACCACTACTGTTCATTATACCTGATTGGGCCTTTAATGGGGTGGATGCTTTGAGGGCCGGGGCTGGATCGCCTGAACAAAGTGGCAGGGTGTCTGATCTTTTGGATGTAATGGGGGAGAGGAGAGACTACAGTCTCGATCACACGCCTTTGAAGTGATCTGGGTAGTGGAGTGGAGGGGATGGAGTTGTTAACTGAATCTGACGGTGTACTGTATATGGTGTACTCAAGACTTGGGAATATTATGCATTTGATTAAATGCAGGCGTAATCACAACATTTACTGTACAGTCGTAGTAACTTGTAAAACAAATATACTGTATAGTCTATAACTTACCGATCCAATATGGTGTCATAATATTGTATTATTTCACAGTCAAATACAGTATGCAATCCATGAAAGTATAAGTCAACAAATGACAAATATAATCAAAACACACACTCAAAAGGAATTGAGGACTTTTGATTGGCATCCTGTCTGTGTGTTGACAAACTCCTCAGTATAATTCCACTGCTGTAGGTATCTACAGCAGTAAAATCTCTCTGTGTGGTTGTTTATGGAAATCTGGCTATCCAAATCCCTTCGGATGTAAAGCGAGATGGTGAGGTGACGAGTCAAAATGTCTGTCTACACCCCCCACACACACACAGAGATAGCACTGATCATGTGATCCGGGCGCCATGGCAGTAAGCACAGTGATAGAGGCTGATTTAGACTGCTAATCACACCTCACATATTGGAAGTTAAGTTTAGCATCTTCTTCCTTATCTCACTCTTTTTTTCCCCTCTCTCTCTCTCTCTCTCTCTCTCTCTCTCTGTCTCTATTTTTCCAGGGGGAAAGATAAGAGTTTATGCTCAGAAGGACTGATTATCTCCCCAAATAAACAAATATGGACAGCCATGTCTATCAAACCATGACAAAACCTCTGACAGGTTATTTATTTATTTTAGATACTGACTACTTTGTACTTCGGGAAAATAAGGTCTGTGTCATTACAAGGATAGTTCACTTCATTCCATAGTAAAACTTTGGACTGTAACTTCAGACTGTATTTCACTACAAACCATGTTTATGGACACTTATAGTGAGTGTAAAGCAGTATATACATCATAAAGAGTGTTACCCACAATTCTTTACCAGTACGCTGAATGTGTGTATTGGGGAAAGTCATTATATTACGTCATTATGTTTTTCCCTCATAATCTCCTCTCATTAATTCTGAAACAAAACAAGGTGACTAAGTCACGTTCAGATTGTTTTGTAAAGCAGTCAAAGGTTTCCTCTTTTCCTTGGGATTTGGATACCAGAGGAAAAGCAATTTTAAAATCAATTAAAATCCAGATAAACAGTTGGCCCAATGTTATCCAATGTAAATTATTAGCGATTCCAGGGTGATATTGGAGCAGTGTGAGCTGAAAAGTTCAAACTATATTTGAATTAAAAGAAAATGTTTTATATCTTTCTCTTTTTTCCACTTTGTCATATACTTTAACTTACTTTGTCTAAGATGTTGAAAACCCTGCTTAGTTCTGAGTTCAGATCCAAGTGTTTTCTCACAAAAGAAATGCAATCACGTATCTGAAGATAGGAGTGTCTCTGTAGGGCATTGCATTCATTTCAGTCAAATCCTACACTACTCTCCAGAAACATAGGTGGCCTATCAGCTTGTGTCACTAGAAAAAGCCAAATTCTCCCTCCCTGTCCCCTTCTTGTCAGCCACAGACAGAGGCAGCTTGACTTGCTTTCCGCAGCGGTTCACGGTTAGAGAAACCTGACCCTCTGTCTGCATCCCAAATGACACCCTATTCTCTAGCCTATATAGTGCACTACTTTTGACCAGGGCCCATAAGGCTCTGGGCACAGACGTCAACTCAACGTCTATTCCACTTTGGTTCAATGTAATTTCATTGAAATGACTTGGAAACAATGTTGATTCAACCAGTGGGGAGTAGTGCACTATCTAGGGAATAAGGTGCCATTTGGGACGCTGACCTTTAGCTGGGCTAGCAGGCAAATGTTTTGCTTCAATGACCAAGAGTCAGAACATGTCACTTAATTCAAACTGGAATGAATACAGGTATGCATGACACAATTGGTTGGATGTAAATGGCCTAGCCATCAATCTGAGGGCTATAGAGGTGCAAAGGGGGGGGATATTTAGATTTCATTTTGAAGAACAGACTGTGAGCTGTATGTGTAGGGTATGTATATAATGTACAGAGTAAGACTAGAACATGTAGTGGTTACCTACCTGGGTGGAGTGATGGCCTCGGTGTATTTACATTTACATTTACGTCATTTAGCAGACGCTCTTATCCAGAGCGACTTACAAATAGGTGCATTCACCTTATAGCCAGTGGGATAACCACTTTATAATGTGTTTTTTTATTTTATATTTTTTTAATTTTTTGGGGGCGGGGGGGTTGGAGTAAAGGGGGGGGTAGAAGGATTACTTTATCCTATCCCAGGTATTCCTTAAAGAGGTGGGGTTTCAAATGTCTCCGGAAGGTGGTGAGTGACTCCGCTGTCCTGGCGTCGTGAGGGAGCTTGTTCCACCATTGGGGTGCCAGAGCAGCGAACAGTTTTGACTGGGCTGAGCGGGAACTATGCTTCCGCAGAGGTAGGGAGCCAGCAGGCCAGAGGTGGATGAACGCAGTGCCCTCGTTTGGGTGTAGGGACTGATCAGAGCCTGAAGGTACGGAGGTGCCGTTCCCCTCACAGCTGCGTAGGCAAGCACCATGGTCTTGTAGCAGATGCGAGCTTCAACTGGAAGCCAGTGGAGTGTGCGGAGGAGCGGGGTGACGTGAGAGAACTTGGGAAGGTTGAACACCAGACGGGCTGCGGCATTCTGGATGAGTTGTAGGGGTTTAATGGCACAGGCAGGGAGCCCAGCCAACAGCGAGTTGCAGTAATCCAGACGGGAGATGACAAGTGCCTGGATTAGGACCTGTGCCGCTTCCTGTGTAATAACATGTAGGAACATTCTCTGTGATTTCTCTGTGAGGAACATCTGCATTGAGTGACTTTTGATAACAGCCCCCTGTCAGAGAGCCAGTGTGTGGAATAAAACCCAGGTGACCTGACGTGGGCCAATACTAGCTGCTAGCACCAGTCAGGTCTCCACAGAGATTCAGCTATCAAGATTAAATGTTTTTGTCGGTAGCCATGAAGTGCTTTGAAAGGCTGGTCATGGCTCACATCAACACCATAATTCCGGAAAACCTAGACCCACTCCAATTCGCATACCGCCCCAACAGATCCACAGATGACACAATCTCAATCGCACTCCACACTGCCCTTTCCCACCTGGACAAAAGAAACACCTATGTGAGAATGCTGTTCATTGACTACAGCTCAGCGTTCAACGTTCAACACCATAGTGCCCACAAAGCTCATCACCTCCCTCTGCAACTGGATCCTGGACTTCCTGACGGGCCTCCCCCAGGTGGTAAGGGTAGGCAACAGCACATCTGCCATGCTGATCCTCAACACCGGGGCCACTCAGGGGTGCATGCTTAGACCCCTCTTATACTTCCTGTTCACCCACGACTGCGTGGCCAAGCATGACTCCAACACCATCATTAAGTTTGCTGACGACACAACAGCAGTAGGCCTGATCACCAACAACGATGAGACAGCCTATAGGGAGGAGGTCAGAGACCTGGCAGTGTAGTGCCAGGACAACAACCTCTCCCTCAATGTGAGCAAGACAAAGGAGATGATCGTGGACTACAGGAAAAGGAGGGCCAAACAGGCCCCCATTAACATCGACAGGGCTGTAGTGGAGCTTCAAGTTCCTTGGTGTCCACATCACCAACAAACTATCATTACATTTACATTTTAGTCATTTAGCAGACGCTCTTATCCAGAGCAACTTACAGTTAGTGAATACATATATATATATATATATATTTTTTATACTGGCCCCCTGTGGGAATCAAACCCACAACCCTGGCATTGCAAACGCCATGCTCGATCAACTGAACTACATCCCTGCCGGCCATTCCCTCCACTACCCTGGACGACGCTGGGCCAATTGTGCGCCGCCCATGAGTCTCCCGTTCACGGCCGGCTGCGACAGAGCCTGGATTCGAACCAGGATCTCTAGTGGCACAGTTAACACTGCGATGCAGTGCCTTAGACCACTGCACCACTCAGGAGGCATGGTCCAAACACACCAAGACAGTCATGAAAAGGGCACGACAACACCTTTTCCCCCTCAGGAGACTGAAAGATTTGGCATGGGTCCCCAGATCCTCAAAAAGTTCTACAGCTGCACCATCGAGAGCATCCTGATCGGATGCATCACCGCCTGGTATGGCAACTGACTATATACTAGGCGGTGTCAGAGGAAGGCCCAAAAAAGTGTCAATGACTCACCCAAGTCATATACTGTTCTCTCTGCTATCGCACGGCAAGCGGTACCGGAGCGCCAAGTCTAGGTCCAAAAGGCTCCTTAACAGCTTCTACCCCCAAGCTATAACTGCTGAATAATTTATCAAATGGCCACCCAGACTATTTACATTGACCCCCCCTCCCCCCTTTGTTTTTACACTGCTGCTACTCGCTGTTTATTATCAATGCATAGTCACTTTACCCCAACCTACATGTACAAGCTACCTCGACTAACATGTACCTCCGCACATTGACTCGGTACTGGTACCCCCTGTATATAGCCTCATTATTGTCATGTAATTTTATTGTGTTACTTTTTTTTTTTACTTTAGTTTATTTTGTAAATATCTTCTTAACTCTATTTCTTGAACTGCATTGTTGGTTAAGGGCTTATAAGTAAGCATTTCACGGTAAAGTCTACACCTGTTGTATTCGGCGCATGTGACAAATAAAGTTTGATTTGATTTGAGGAGAAGAAAGACAATAATTGTTATTTTAGTTTTGTTCTACTGTTGTCAAAATGGTTTCTTAATTCTTCTTGTTTGCTCAAGATTATATCTTCCTTAAAAAAAAGAGGTTTTATACCACAATCAGTTGTAGTGTGATGTATTTCAACCTGGACTCAGGGGTAGACGTTAGTTAAATAGAAAACAAAAATCTGAGACACTCAATTTAGTGTGATATGTTACGTTTTATATGGTATGTAGTAATTTGTGGATGTCCGTCCATGTTACGAATTTGCCATAGGTATGATATGTTGCAAATTCCAATATGTTGTGGCTAACATTAGCTAGGTGGCTAACGCTAACATTAGCTAGGTGGGGGTTAGGTTTAGGGGTTAAGGTTAGTGTTAAGGTTAGGGTTAAGGTTAGGAGTTAGGTTAAAGGGTTAAGGTTAGGGTTAGGGTTAGGGTTCGGGGAAGTGTTAGCTAACATTCTAAGTAGTTGCAAAGTAGGTAAAAAGTGTTAAGAAGCAGAACGTTGCTATTTAGCTAAAATGTTACAGTTGAGATTCAAACAAACAACCTTTGGGTTGCTAGATGTTCGCGTTAATACGCACACCCACCCACACCGACTGACCGGCTGGGTGTCCATTCATCCATCCATCCATCCATCCATCCATCCATCCATCCATCCATCCATCCATCCATCCATCCATCCATCCATCCATCCATCCATCCATCCATCCATCCATATACACTGAGTATACCAAACATTAGGAAACACCTTCCTAATATTTAGTTGCAACCCCACACACATACACAATCCAAATCAAATCAAATCCAATTTTATTTGTCACATACACATGTTTAGCAGATGTTATAGCGGGTGTAGCGAAATGCTTGTGCTTCCAGCTCCGACAGTGCAGTAATACATAACAAGTAATATCTAACAATTTCACAACATATACCTAATACAAACAAAACTAGTAAGGAATGGAATTTAAGAAAATATACATATATGGACAAGCAATGACAGAGCGGCATGGAATAAAATACAGTAGAATATTATAGAATAGAATGCAGTATATACAGTTGAAGTCGGAAGTTTACATACACCTTTAGCAAAATACTTTTAAACTCAGTTTTTCACAATTCCTGACATTTAATCGTAGGACAAATTTCCTGTCTTAGGTCAGTTAGGACCACCACTTTATTTTAAGAATGTGAAATGTCAGAATAATAGTAGAGAGAATTATTTATTTCAGATTTTATTTATTTCATCACATTCCCAGTGGGTCAGAAGTTTACATACACTCAATTAGTATTTGGTAGCATTGCCTTTAAATTGTTTAACTTGGGTCAAATGTTTCAGGTAGCCTTCCACAAGCTTCCCACAATAAGTTGGGTGAATTTTGGCCAATTCCTGCTGACAGAGCTTGTGTAACTGAGTCAGGTTTGTAGGCCTCCTTGCTCGCACACAGTTGTTCTGTTCCGCCCACAAATGTTCTATAGATTGATGTCAGGGCTTTGTGATGGCCACTCCAATATCTTGACTTTGTTGTCCTTAAGCCATTTTGCCACAACTTTGGACGTATGCTTGTGGTCATTGTCCATTTGGAAGACCCATTTGCGACCAAGCTTTAACTTCCTGACTGATGTCTTGAGATGTTGCTGCAATATATCCACATAGTTTTCCTTCCTCATGATGCCATCTATTTTGTGAAGTGCATCAGTCCCTCCTGCAGCAAAACACCCCCACAGCATGATGCTGCAACTCCCGTGCTTCACAGTTGGGATGGTGTTCTTCGGCTTGCAAGATCCCCCTTTTTTCTCCAAACATAACAATGGTCATTATGGTCAAACAGTTATATTTTTGTTTCATCAGACCAGAGGACATGTCTCCAAAAAGTTTGATCTTTGTCCCCATGTACAGTTGCAAACTGTAGTCTGGCTTTTTTATGGCGGTTTTGGAGCAGTGGCTTCTTCCTTGCTGAGCGTCCTTTCAGGTTATGTCGATGTAGGACTCGTTTTACTGTGGATATAGATACTTTTGTACCTGTTTCCTCCAACATCTTCACAAGGTCCTTTGCTGTTGTTCTGGGATTGATTTGCACTTTTCGCACCAAAGTACGTTCATCTCTAGGAGACAGAACGCGTCTCCTTCCTGAGCGTGATGACGGCTGCGTGGTCCCATGGTGTTTATACTTGCGTACTATTGTTTGTACAGATGAACGTGGTGCCTTCAGGCATTTGGAAATTGCTCCCAAGGATGAACCAGACAATTATTTTTCTGAGGTCTTGGCTGAATTATTTTGATTTTCCCATGATGTCAAGCAAAGAGGCACTGGGTTTGAAGGTAGGCCTTGAAATACATCCACAGGTACACCTCCAATTGACTCAAATTATGTCAATTAGCCTATCAGAAGCTTCTAAAGCCATGAATTTTCCAAGCTGTTTAAAGGCACAGTCAGCTTAGTGTATGTAAACCTCTGACCCACTGGAATTGTGATACAGTGAATTATAAGTGAAGTAATCTGTCTGTAAACAATTGTTGGAAAAATTTCATGTGTCATGCACAAAGTAGATGTCCTAACCGACTTGCCAAAACTATATTTTGTTAAAACGAAATTTGTGGAGTGGTTGAAAAACAAGTTTTAATGACTCCAACCTAAGTTTATGTAAACTTCCGACTTCAACTGTATATATATATATATTCTCTTAGTGGGCATAGAAGTGGCTATTGAACACAACCCCACAACCCTCTTCTTTCTGGGAGAGGAAGAAAGGAACAGAAAAATAAGAAGAGGAAACGGAGAGGAGAGGAGGAAAACATATTGAGCATAGGCCTGACACTGATAATGCATCACACTTCAGTTCCTTCACGTTATGCAAAGTGACTTCCAACAGGAGGCTTCCACCAAGAAGCATCAGCCCTCCTTCACTTGAGAGAGGGGAGCAATATTTAAAATAAAATAAAACGTCCCCAGACGGATGCCACAATAGCACTGGAATCGTCCTAAATACCATCCTTTTACCTATGAAGTGCACTACTTTCAACCGGGGCCCATAGGGCTCTGTTCAAAAGGAGTGCACTATATAGGGAATAGAGTGCCATTTGGGACGCAGCCTAGCACTTTCATTATCACTGCTCCTGCCTCACGTCCGCCCATGTGTCGCCTGTGTCAAGGCATGGTGTAGCAGTCATTTATCTGCCTCTGCCTTAGAAAAGTCACCCTGTTCGCCCATGTGCCCGACCGAGGTCCCCCACAACCACCACCACCACCTCTCTCTCTCTCTCTCTCTCTCTCTCTCTCTCTCTCTCTCTCTCTCTCTCTCTCTCTCTCTCTCTCTCTCTTCTCTCTCTCTCTCTCTCTCTCTCTCTCTCTCTCTCTCTCTCTCTCTCTCTCTCTCTCTCTCTCGCTCTCTCTCTCTCTCTCTCTCGCTCTCTCTCTCTCTCTCTCTCTCTCTCTCTCTCTCTCTCCCCCTCTCTCTCTCTCTCCCCCCCCTCTCTCTCTCTCTCTCTCTCTCTCTCTCTCTCTCTCTCTCTCTCTCTCTCTCTCTCTCTCTCTCTCTCTCTCTCTCTCTCTCTCTCTCCCTCCCCCTCTAATCCCCCACTTCCCAGACCCCTGATTGCCCTGTATTGTTCCTCTGTGTTCCTCTCTCTTGTACACAATCATATTAAGACGAGTTTCCACTTTCTTAATTTCTTCACCGTGCCTCTCTCTCTCCCTCCCTACATCGCTCTCTCTGAGTTTGTAAAATTACTTTTTCACAGGTGCCATTCTCTGAGGTTTATCAAGGAACTTTTCTTCTTCTTCTTCTTCTTCTTGTTCTTGTTCTTGTTCTTGTTCTTCTTCTTCTTCTTCTTCTTCTTCTTCTTCTTCTTCTTCTTCTTCTTCTTCTTCTTCTTCTTCTTCTTCTTCTTCTTCTTCTTCTTCTTCCACCTTTCTGTTATCTCTCCCTCCTCTTCCATCCTCTCTCTCCCCCTCATCCCCCTCTCCTACCTTCCTAGCACTGCTGGGGTTTTGTGTTGCAGTCGCTCTGTTTATGCAATCCCTTGTTTTGAAGTGACAGGCCAGGATAGATATGCAATATTAAAGAGGGGCCTTATGAATTTTTGACATCTAATTAGTTGCTTCCCAGTTAACATATCGTGGCTCACGGGGGCAGGCCTGATCCATCCACCAGCCAGGGCCCTGTGCTGTGATGGAGCGGTGGGGATAGAAAGGCCTCTTCTCTGCCATCTCTAATGTATTCTCTTCTAATGTAAGTAGTAATCATAGCACTAAGGTTAATTAATAGCCCTTAGTAGCCAGGGTTTTCACAGAATATCAGCCCTGTAGTATCACCGGTGCACCAATTAAGGGCCTTTTTTTCACTCTCTCTTCAAATGTTAATCGCCCTCTTTCAGGGCCACGTGGTGCGGTGCTGGGCAGAGACAGGAAACATACAGGATAGGAAGTGCTGAGGTGACACTAACAGTATACAGATGACACTCTGGCCCCACAGCTTACACCATGGTGGAAGACCTGTTCCCTTTATCGTTCACACACACACCGCCTCAGATACACACACACACACACACACACACACACACACACACACACACACACACACACACACACACACACATACACATACACACACATACACACACAATTTACAGACATTTGTCTCAAGTATACAACACCAACCAACATAGGTAGACAAAATTAAATAACACTGATATAAAAAAAAAATACAATAAAACTTTTGTTCCTATTGTAGCTGTCCGTTCATAATCACCTGCAGCAGGATACCCTTACAGCATTACATACTGCAGGAGATGTAGACTTTGAACTGGAGATGTCACCACTACACCCAGACTCCTCTATTTCCCTTCGCTTTTCTCCTCCTATTCCCTCTCTCTTGTCACCCTCCATCTCCCTCGCTCTCTCTCCTTCTTTCTTTCTCTCTTGCCCTGCATCCCTCTCTCCCTCCCTCCCCCTCTCTTTATCCCTTCTTCTCTGTATTCCTGTAAGACTCTGTCCCTGTCCTTTGTTCCTAGTTGATTCCCAGAGGTACCAGCCAGTACAATTGGAGAACTCCCTTGCTGGCTTCCCTTCTCTTCTCTTTAATAGTCAAGCATATGTAGAGAGTCAGGGAATACACCTCAGCACACAATAGGAGCGCCAGCCAGTGCCGGAGCATGTCATCATACACAGATAGAGAGAGGGAGGGAGTAGAGATTCGCAGATAAGATGGGGGATCACAACCTGCATCTTATCCTCTGGCTTTCTGTGTGACAATCTCTGATCCCCAATCATACCATCTTAATCATTGTCTGCAGATAACCCTATACAGACAGTGGGCTTGACTTTTACTAATGTCTGTTTATTTTGTTTACTAAACACAACGGGGTCACACAAACATCCAACATAGAGGACGCTTAAGTGTAAACATGTCCTCTTGTTTGTTATGAAAGTGCCATATAATGTTTTATGCCCTTAGCCTTTAACTAGAGTTTTTTCCTGGTAAGGTTGTATGCTTAGGAAACACTCCCGACAGAGAGAGTGAGAGCGAGAGAGAGAGAGATTTGTGACTTTTGTTCTTCTCATGTGACAAAGTAAAGAAAAAACAAACAAACAGGAGGTTCAGAACTGTCGACAGTGACACACAAACACACACACACACACACACAGACACACACACAAACACAAACACCCTTACACACAGCCCCAGACAAGCCTCCCCTCCTGCACCCATATGATCAATTAACTGATTATCCCTGTGAGGGCTCTGATTGGATAATCAGCAGTGCTATTAATCACATTTTATCAGGCCATCAGAAGATGCGCTTTCATTATGCTGCTGCATCTCAGTCTCTGTATCAGCCCAGAGGAGTCAGAGAGAGCCATGTTCTCAATCATGCCAACGTAGCCTGTAGCCTATACCCTGTGGTAGGTAATGTTTTAGTGTAACGCATCGATCAGGCGAACAGCATCATTGCATCAATGCTGCGTAATAAATTATGCAGTCAAACTTTTTTCATTATGTACAAAAAACTAAATGGTTCTAAATAGTACCAGATAGGGGTTATTTGAATTGTAACCATAGCAGAACCCTTTTTTGAAGGTTCAATAAAAAAAACTTCTCATATGGTTCTAAAAAAAACCTGTAGGGTGCTATAAAGAACCATTAAAAAAGGATTCCGCTATTGTTACAACCCTTTTTGGGGCTATGTAAAATCATATTTATTTATTATTTTTTTATAAAACTTTTATGGAGAATGGATCTATAAAGACCCTTTCTCAACTTTACAGGTTCTTTGTATATCCTTTTGAAGAACCATACAGGGTTTTTTATTTTGGTCAGCTGTATTATATTTTTACATTTCCATAAGCGTTATTATTGTGTTGTTTGACGAGTTGAACTAAGTGGAGATACCTCTGGAACTGCTGGGGGTCCCTGAGGAAAGAACCAGTGCCTGATTTAGTCAACTGTTCTCAATTGCCACACACCCATACATGAGTCTTTCACAAGACACTGTCATTGGCCATGGTCATATGTAATTACATAACACAACACATTACATAAAGTGGAATGACACTCTCACTCATGGTTGGACAAAAAGAGCTGCTAGCAAACCAAACCCCAAATTATTCTAATGAGCCACCTCCCCTACATTTTAATTATCACTAAAAGACCAGAGAACCATTCAAGTGTTCAAAGGGTTCTTTGAGTCATTATGGTTTCACATAGAACCATCACCCTTCCCAAAGAACCCTTGAAGAACCCTCATTTTTTAGTTTGTAATCCAACGTTTTTAGTGGATATGTGTGCAAAAAAAGTAAAACATTCAATTTGATGCACCACACAGAACACAGAACGCACTGCCTCTGCAACGCAACGCAAGGCAAATGCAGCGGTCCATTGGAAATGAATGTATTTCTGGTGTACCAAAACGCAATGTCGGTGTGATCGAGGCGTTAGTGATAACAGACCATCTGAATGCATGCTCATACATACAGATAGAGAGAGATAACATTTGAAATGTATGCAAAACAAAAAAGAAGGATACACACACTAAAAACGTAATAATTTTCCGTAATAATAACGGTATATTTATTTTTTAAGAATACTACTACTACGACTACTTGTTATTATAATTTTAGGAAAAGGGGAAGTGTACAACAGATTGCATATTGGGGGGTGGGAATAAAGCGTCTTCATTGCCACATGCATGTGATAGTTGTTCGGATCTCAAATCATCGGCTGTTTCCTGAACACTCACCTCTTTCTCTGCGCCTACTTCTCCCAGGCTTTTTTGTTCTTTTTTCAATTAGAGTCAATTGACCTGACAGAATGGCTGGCAATTAAGTGATTTTTGTAATGGTCCTGGGCTAATTTTCCCGAGCTTGTCAGCTGTATTTTATGAAGCCACCCCCCATCCCTTACCCTCTTTACTCTCTCCGCTTCATAATAGCTTATAATTTCAAACTCTTTATCCTCGGTTTCCCTCTCAATAAATTGCAATTACAGGAAGTTGTTAGGAGATGCTTAAATTTCCTTCTTTTTGTATCATCTGACATGTTTTGTAATTGACTGCAGAGAGAGAAGAGAGGAGGGGAGCATCTTTGTGCTTGGGGAGCCGTAACATCATCAGGTTTCATGTGTAAACTGTGTCACTTTGTAAACACTGACTCCAACTCTCATGGGGTCTCAACCAACCACAGATAAGGGAACTTTGTTTCTTTCTCTTCGTCCTATAGCTCATTAAGGATATGTCTTTGTGCCCATCTCAGGACTGAGCTTCCTGATTTCCTTACGAATCTTTGATTGAAGGCCCTTAGGGCATTGAGTTGGCACCTTTTTTCTGCAAAACATAGATAGGCCTATACTTCAACTTTGTTTCAAGAGCGTAAACGTTTAGTTAGTTTACATGTGAGCTATAAAGTGAGTTTTAAAGAATTTAAGCATTTTTGAAAAACACACTTTGAGATCAATGACACTCCCCTGTCTCCTGAGCAGTAAAACACAGGCAGCATTGTGACACGTGCCCTCTGTTCTTCTCAATCCCCCCCATACCTCCACACCTCCGCAGTCACATCCGTCAAACTCACACTCAGGCCCAGGAAGCGGGAGCACCCTTGATGTCTCCTCATAAAATATGCAAATGAACTCCAAATGAAATACCTTTCTCCCCCCTCTCGTCCTCGTCTCTGGGAGCCTGAATGCCTTCCATCACAGAGCGAACGTTCTCCCTACTAATCATCTCTGTTGGTAATAACTCCAGCCCAACATCTGCTTTCCTCCATAACACTTCACTAATTTTTCCCTCATTTCACCGCGCATCATTCCCTCCCAACACAATCTACATGTATTAGGTCGTAATGACTTAGCGGGTAAAAGCAAATAGATGCCAAGGGACAACCACCCCCCCCCTACCCACCCACCCCCCAGACAGGCTCTGCCACCCAACTCTGGCTACTAAAGATAAATTGGGCACGGCAAGAGAAGAAGAGAGTCCTATCAATCACATTAAATGCTTGGGCGTCTGTTATCAGAAAGTGTGGTTGACAGCCCATCCAGTCCCCTAGGGAGATCAAGAAGAGAGAAGAGCAGAGAGGAGAGGAGATGAAGTTTGTTAATGCTTCACAAATTATATTATGGATAGTGGTAGTGGAGGGGGTTACTAACAGTGTGGAGGGGGTTACTAAGAAGCACAGACAGTAGGTTTTAACTGAGCTCTTATTAGAGAAGGTCCCATGCCCCCCCCCCCATGTGGCATCAGCTTTGTTTGTGTGTGTGTGTGTGTGTGTGTGGGTGTGTGTGTGTGTGTGTGTGTATGTGTGTGTGTGTGTGTGTGTGTGTGTGTGTGTGTGTGTGTGTGTGTGTGTGTGTGTGTGTGTGTGTGTGTGTGTGTGTGTGTGTGTGTGTGTCTGCGCATGTGCGTGCATGCGTACAGTATGTGTATACAGTATGTGCATGTTGTGCATGTGGATGCTTCACATATGAGTGTAAATGCAAATATCTTCAATTTCTATTGGACAGATACAGTGTTGGCCTATGTGCTTGTTCTCAGTCACAAGTAATACATGTTTGAAATAAAACTGCTACCATGTTTGAACAAGAACTTGGCTTTCGCAGCATGCTTCAATATTTTGGCTTGACATTACACAGTAAAGACTTGTTCAGGGCGATGAAAGAAAGATTTTTGCCTGCAAACACAATTTTATTTTTATGATCTCATTTCAAGATGCGTAAGTGTACCAATACTGTGCCCTAATCGTTCTCCTTGCTGTGCTAAATACAGTTAGAAATGAAAAGTGTTTCTAAACAGCCATTAAAAATGCCACTACAATCACTCCGCTGGATTGAGACTGATAGTATCGGAGGAAATTATCGTAATGGCATTTTCATCTTCTCAGAATTACTGATGAGAAAAATCTTAGCTATAGGATATTAAAGAGAGAGAGAGAGAGAGAGAGAGAGAGAGAGAGAGAGAGAGAGAGAGAGAGAGAGAGAGAGAGAGAGAGCAAGAGAAAATAGAGAGAGACAGAGAGAATCCGTCCCAAGAAATCAATACTTTCAATCCCTAGTAGTAAACTACACATGTTAAATATGGTCCCCCACTGCAAGTATAGGTGTGTGTATGAATGTGTACGGAGCTCGTTTTGCCCCTGCTGAATGCCGATCACTCTTCTTCAAACCAGCATATCACCTTGATGTTGTTGTTGTTGTTGATTGTAGCGTTTTATTTTCCAAGGCAACAAAAGCATGTATGAGCTAGGGAAAAAGGAGGGGACAGAAACATACAAATAACACGTACACAGACACATACACACACACACACACACACACACACACACACACACACACACACACACACACACACAGTCAGTGGGATCAACATATAAATAATTCAGTCAGCTATGACAGCAGATGTTGGGATGTAGCTGGTGATTCTGTGGTGGTCTCTCTGCTTCAACTTTTGATCAGGAATTCAAAAGCAGGCCCTCTGTGGTAGCCAGACGGCTGGATGAGGGAGGCAGAGAGTGCATCCCAAATTGCACCCTATTCCATTTATAGTGCACTATTTTTGACCAGGGCCCATACATCCTCTATAGGGCTCTGGTCAAAAGAAGTGCACCATATAGGCAATAGGGTGCCATTTGGGATGTACCCATAGCCTCCTCTCCTCCTCTCTTATCCACTTACTGCTCCATCCACTTGTTTAGATTGATGCTTTACACTAGAAAGCATGTCCTTGGGAAAGAACCAGTTTCGAGAACTCTCTGCCTGCGTCCCAAGTGGCACACTATTCCTTATATAGTACACTACTAAGTTCCAGTGTTAAATATATTTCTGAAAGCCCATAATGGCCTCATAAGTAATGTGTTACTAGAGTTGCGTTTTAGCACACATCAATTATGGAAAGCAAAATGAATACACCAAAACATCCCATACTAGTTTGGGGCTTGAGTCAAGGGATCTCTGTGTTGATGTTGATAACTAACAAGGGTAGTAAACATTGAAAATCATCTATCTACTGTATAATAATCTTCAGATTAATGCCCATATAGTCTGGAATCATGGTGATCACTGGCTTTCTGTGGATGGATGATAGTATGAGAAGTTCAGGTTAATTTGTGGAAGAATGGATGCCATATTCACTGGGAAACCGTTATTCAAACTAAGATCTCAACAACTCTCCAATATGTTTAAGCCATGATAACTTAACTGCAACTAATCCTATTGAAGGTGTTGTATCCTACCTACTATCACTGGAAAAATAAAACATAATGGAAATCAACAATCATAAATGCCCATCGCTGAAACTCTGCCTCTTTAAAACCTGTATTTCTAATTATCTTCTTAGACCAGTATGTTGTGTGAACAGAGAGACGAGGGGGGAGAGAAACAAAGGGATTTAGCCATACTTAACTTGCAATTGAAGGTCCCCCTACAGCAGTCTCTCGCCAGACACCTTTTTCATACACGACTGAACCATTCATATTCCATCTGTTCCACCGCTCACTCTTTGGGGAGGCTGTCAATCTCAGGAAATCATGTGACAATGGTGGAGCGAGAGAGAGGCTGAGGGAGGAGAGAAGATGAGGAAGGAGAGGGAGGGGAAGGAGGAGAAGGGGAGATATGTTCACCGTTACGCAGAGCGAGAGGAGAGGAGAGAAGTGAGGGGACAGGGAGGTGGAAGGGGGGAGGAGAGGGGGAGAGATGTTCAGCGTTACGCAGCTCACCACAGCTGAACTCAAGGGACCTTTCCATGGGCTCATCTCACATCAGTGTCCTGGGGAGCCATGGGGATGGAAGGGAGGAGAGAGAGAGAGAGAGAGAGAGAGAGAGAGAGAGAGAGAGAGAGAGAGAGAGAGAGAGAGAGAGAGAGAGAGAGAGAGAGAGAGAGAGAGAGGGAGGAGGAAGATGGTGATAGAGGGGTGTGTGCACTGTGCAGAGTAGAGAGGGGGTATTGTGTTGTGTTGTGTTGTGTTGCGTAGCGGCATGGCCGGGAGGTAGCATGGAGGAGACACATCTGCCACAGTATTAACTTTCTGCTCTCTGGGACCTGGGTGTCAGAGGCAGCCGCTGGGCTCTAGACTGCTGGGCTGTTGCTGTTGGGCTCTGTTCTCTGTTCAGCCATTTTGGATCAAATGGGGAATTACCACTGGGCTCCTGGGTTGCTGAGTCGCTGGGCTGTTGCGCTGCTGGGCTGTTGGGCATGTTGGGATGCTGGGTCGCTGGGCTGCTGAGCTCTGGTTTCTGTTCAGCCATTTTGGATCAGATGGGGAACAAAGAGGCTCAAAGAGCGCTGGGCCACACCTGCCAACCATCAGCACAGAGCTGCAACCTGCACATGGTCAAAACCACAAACCATCATGTATAGGAAAGACAACGCCTAGCCAGCAGTATCTGTCTAAACAGATAAGGTCAAATACTGAACCGTTTTTTAACTTCACAATAATAGAAAACCAAAACATTTCAAAGCTAATCAAAGACAGACATCTCTCTGTCCGAAGCGTGATTTAATCCCACACAGCAAATTTTCCAGTGTTAAATCAACACTGACCGTGTAAAATGTAACACTGAGCCAGTGTCTATACGTGTCCACACTTTTGAGTGTTAAATTACCAATGTGCTTAGTGCTGACACTGTTAGTTTTATGCAATAACACCTCATATAGTATTTTTTAAACTAGGAAGTGTATATACAGTGCCTTCAGAAAGTATTCATACCCCTTGACTTATTCCACATTTTCTTGTGTTACAGCCTGAATTCAAAATGGATTCAAATACATTTTTTCTCACCCATCTACACACAATACCCCATAATGACAAAGTGAAAACATGTTTTTAGAATTTTTTTGCACATTTATTGAAAATGTATTACAGAAATATCTCATTTACATACAGTACCAGTCAAAGGTTTGGACACACCTACAATGAGTAGGTGTGTCAAAACTTTTGACTGGTACTGTAAGTATTCACACCCCTGAGTCAATACATGTTAGAATCACATAAACTGGTTAACAATGTAATTTGAGCAGTAAAAATCAATGTTTTGTCATATCCGTGGTATACGGTCTGATATACCACGGCTGTCAGCCAATCAGCATTCAGGTCTCGAACCACCCGGTTTATAATACATGTTAGAATCACCTTTGGCTGTGATTACTGCTGAGTCTTTCTGGGTAAGTCTCTAAGAGCTTTGCACACCTGAATTGTACAATATTTGCAGAATTGTTTTATTTTTATTTTTCATGTTCTGTCAAGTTGGTTGTTGATCATTGCCAGACAGCAAGTCTTTCTTGCCATAGATTTTCAAGCTGATTTAAGTCAAAACTATAACTAGGCCACTTAGGAACATTCAATGTCATCTTGCTAAGCATCTCCAGTGTATATTTGGCCTTGTGTTTAGGTTATTTTTCTGCTGAAAGTAGAATGTATCTCCCATTGTCTGTTGGAAAGCAGACTGAACCAGGTTTTCCTCTAGGATTTTAGCTGTGCTTAACTGTATTCTGTTTCTTTTTATAAAAAAAAAACTGCCTAGTCCTTGCCGATGACAAGCATATCCATAACATGACCACCAACATGCTTGAAAATATGAAGAGTGGTACTCAATGATGTGTTGTGTTGGATTCAGTGGTGTAAAGTACTTAAGTTTTTTTTTTTTTGTATCTGTAGTTTACTTTAATGGTTGCTAAAATGGGAAGAGGTGTGTCCATGATAAGCCGTTAGCCTGCTTTCTTGACATCATAATCAACTATCATAATCAACTATAACAGAGCAGCAAGTATTGTATAAGTAACTTCCCGAGTGGCGCAGTGGTCTAAGGCACTGCATCGCAGTGCTAGCTGTGCCACTAGAGATCCTGGTTCGAATCCAAGCTCTGTCGTAGCTGACCGGGAGACGCCAAGGTTGTGGGTTTTATTCCCATGGGAGGCCGGTATAAATATGAAATAAAATCATGTATGCACTCACTAACTGTAAGTCGCTCTGGATAAGAATGTCTGCTAAATGATGTAAATGTATTGCACTTAGATGTACATTTACATCATTTCATTTAGCAGATGCTCTTATCCAGAGCGACTTACAGTACACAGATGGCGAATGGCAATAACATGCATGTCAATCTCATCTGGCACAAAGTTGAGGAGAGACTGCATCTCTATTGGTCTTTGTGCGAGGTGTTGATGTGTTGAAGGTACCGAACTGTCTGTTGAAGAAGTTGGCACACAGTTCGGACACTCATTGGTACCACACAAGACATGTAACCAGAGGTCTCTTTACAGTCCTCAGGTCCAGAACAGAGGCTGGGAAATGTACAGTATTAAATTATTGGATTACACAAACTCAGTAACGTAATCAGATTACGTTCAGTTACTTTTGGATTACTTTCCTCCTCAGAGGCATTAGATTAAGACAAAAATAATCCATCAAATGCATGTGATGTGTTGTCTTAGTGGTCTCTGACTTGTGGTCAGACTCACTCAGGTGGAACAAATTTTAAATGGAGCATTTTGTACATTTTGCCTTAGCAGCAGCTAATTGGGGATCCTAATAAAATATGAAACACTCACAGGTGGCCAAAAATAAGTAATTGAAAGCCACTCCTCCAATATAATTTCCCAGTGTGCGTTTCCTTTTCAAGTGAATTGTAGAGTTATCTCCCATGACTGTATTTGTTAGTGACAGAGACATGGTTGTTGAATTAGTTCATTTTCAGTACTGAGGACTTCGCCTAGTCAGCTCTTATTGTAGGCAAATGTTATCATAAAAATGTACAGTGAGGGAAAAAAGTATTTGATCCCATGCTGATTTTGTACGTTTGCCCACTGACAAAGAAATGATCAGTCTATAATTGTAATGGTAGGTTTATTTGAACAGTGAGAGACAGAATAACAACAACAAAATCCAGAAAAACGCATGTCAAAAATGTTATAAATTGATTTGCATTTTAATGAGGGAAATAAGTATTTGACCCCCTCTCAATCAGAAAGATTTCTGGCTCCCAGGTGTCTTTTATACAAGTAACGAGCTGAGATGAGGAGCACACTCTCCTATTCTCAGCTTGTTACCTGTATAAAAGACACCTGTCCACAGAAGCAATAAATCAATCAGATTCCAAACTCTCCACCACGGCCAAGACCAAAGAGCTCTCCAAGGATGTCAGGGACAAGATTGTAGACCTACACAAAGCTGGAATGGGCTACAAGACCATCGCCAAGCAGCTTGGTGAGAAGGTGACAACAGTTGGTGCGATTATTCGCAAATGGAAGAAGCACAAAAGAACTGTCAATCTCCCTCTGCCTGGGGCTCCATGCAAGATCTCACCTCGTGGAGTTGCAATGATCATGAGAATGGTGAGGTATCAGCCCAGAACTACACGGGAGGATCTTGGCTCAAGGCAGCTGGGACTATAGTAACCAAGAAAACAATTGGTAACACACTACGCCATGAAGGACTGAAATCCTGCAGCGCCCGCAAGGTCCCCCTGCTCAAGAAAGCACATATACATGCCCGTCTGAAGTTTGAATGATTCAGAGGGAACTGGGTGAAAGTGTTGTGGTCAGATGAGACCAAAATGGAGCTCTTTGGCATCAACTCAACTCGCCGTGTTTGGAGGAGGAGGAATGCTGCCTATGACCCCAAGAACACCATCCCCACCGTCAAACATGGAGATGGAAACATTATGCTAAGGGGGTGTTTTTCTGCTAAGGGGACAGAACAACTTCACTGCATCAAAGGGACGATGGACGGGGCCATGTACCGTCAAATCTTGGGTGAGAACCTCCTTCCCTCAGCCATGGCATTGAAAATGGGTCGTATATGGTTATTCCAGCATGACAATGACCCAAAACACATGGCCAAGGCAACAAAGGAGTGGCTCAAGAAGAAGCACATTAAGGTCCTGGAGTGGCCTAGCCAGTCTCCAGACCTTAATCCCATAGAAAATCTGTGGAGGGAGCTGAAGGTTCGAGTTGCCAAACGTCAGCCTCGAAACCTTAATGACTTGGAGAAGATCTGCAAAGAGGAGTGGGACAAAATCCCTCCTGAGATGTGTGCAAACCTGGTGGCCAACTACAAGAAACATCTGACCTCTGTGATTGCCAACAAGGGTTTTGCCACCAAGTACTAAGTCATGTTTTGCAGAGGGGTCAAATTTCCCTCACTAAAATGCAAATCAATGTATAACATTTTTGACATGCGTTTTTCTGGATTTTGTTGTTGTTATTCTGTCTCTCACTGTTCAAATAAACTTACCATTAAAATGATAGACTGATCATGTCTTTGTCATTGGGCAAACTTACAAAATCAGCAGGGGATCAAATACTTTTTTCCCTCACTGTAGCTGTTTATGACCATACATTACATATTTCATAAGACCTTCATGGACAAGTTCTATCCTATGAATGTTATTGTGTGTCTGATTAATTCACCATGGGAACATACCAGAGTTGCAGACATTCCTTTTTTCTTTCCAATTTGTATCCTAACACAGTGGTGTTAGGAACCTCCTGGTTTACAAGTCATATGTAACTGTCCGCCTTGATTCGGTCTTATGTAGCAAATTTGAAATTGTGTTTTTTACATTGGATAAAAGCAGAGACACAGAGCTACAAAATGGTATATAATACACTGCATTTTAGGAACAATGGGAAAGTAATTCTGCTTTAAAAAAAATTTGAAAATGGCCTTTGAATGTTTTGGTAGCTACTGGAGAGCTCTTCTTTGTCTACACCCATTCAGCATCGTTCACACCCTCTTAAGCTTTAGCCCCACCCATCTTGTTTCGCTCTCGGAGCGTTCAGAGCGCATACTGGATGCTCTGGCCGATGAGTAGGGTTGATCCGAGCGTTCTGACCTCACAACGGCAGTCAAGCACCCAAGTTAACTGGCTAACATTGGCTAGCTTGCTAGCTACTTCCAGACACAAATGAGAGAACACCCGGCTGTTTTCATGTTATCTAGAGCGTTGGTGACTGTAACTGTGCTGCTGGCAACAATTTAATTATGCTTTTTTTGCTGACGTTTACTGACACCGGCCATTTCAAATAAAATCAAATAACATTTGATTGGTCACATACACGTTTAGCTGATGTTATTGCGGGTGTAGCGAAATGCTTGAGTTTCTAGCTCCAACAGTGCAGTAATATCTAACAATTCACAACAATACACACAATACACACAAATCTAAAAGTAAAATAATGGAATTAAGAAATATAGGTATTAATATTAGGACGAGCAATGTCGGAGTGGCATGGACTAAAATACAGCAAAATAGAATACAGTATATACATATGAGATGAGTAAAGCAAAAATATGTTAACATTATTAAAGTGACTAGTGTTCCATTATTAAAGTGGCCAGTGATTTCAAGTATATGTATATAGGGCAGCAGCCTCTAAGGTGCAGGGTTACGTAACCGGGTGGAAGCCGCCTAGTGATAAAAAAAAAGTTAAAGTTCAAATGGCTCTCCTGTGAAGTAGTGACCCGCGACATATGCCTAGGTTAGGAGCATTGTTAAAAGAGACTACCTAAACCATTTAAACTGGAACAACCATTTCAGCAACAGGTACAATAAATCTAACTAACTGATTGGATTAGTATGTTATTTATCTTTGTATAGCATAAGATTAATTAATCAATCAATGTTCATGCAAAAACACAGATATGAAAAACAATCCCAGCTGCAGTAGAGCTTGTGGGAAAATATGACAATGACAGGTGTGGTTTTGATGTGAACGTTTTATTCCCCACAGAATAAAATTGACACAATCACACTCTCACACTTGGTTATTAACACCAACACTGGGGTTATTTTACAACACTGAGTGTTAATTTCACTCTTAGAGAGTTAATTTAACTTCTGAATCAACACTAGAAATGCTACACTGAAAAATCCACACTAGGTAACACTGGCCAATATGCTGTGCAGGGAATGTCCCGAATAGCACCCTATTCCCTATATAGTGCACTACCATCTAATGTCTCTAAATTTCATTATGGTCACTTTGGTCTGGGAGACGCACCTCTGTGGCTCAAATCAATCTGTCCTTTGGACCAAAGAGGCCCAGAGGTGTGCTCCGGCCATATGGCTGGACCAGGGGGACCCGTCTGCCCATGGCTCTCTTGGATGAGTGATCTGGCTGGGCCTAAATACTGACCCAAAAGGCCTGGAGCACCGCTGGCTGGCAATATTGTGCCGCCTGTAAATGCTCAGAGGACGACACTGGCCATGAGACTCAACGTTGGGCCCCCAAAGGACACCCACTGCAGTTGTTAGGGCTGTTGTTGTTATTGATTGGAGTCGCTTCTTTCTTCTCTCTCTCTCTCTCTCTCTCTCTCTCTCTCTCTCTCTCTCTCTCTCTCTCTCTCTCTCTCTCTCTCTCTCTCTCTCTCTCTCTCTCTCTCTCTCTCTCTCTCTCTGCTGCAGGGCATAAAGATGAAGTGTTGTGAATTAATGAAGAACACAGGGGTAATTAAACGCAGAGGTGACACATCCTGGGAGGCTTGATGAGGGACAGGAGGTCCACATGCATGGGGCCCAGGAGCCCTCCTCCTACACCCTGCCTTCCCTCGATCCTCCCCCCTCCCTGTGTGCAGATAAGGCTTGATTGGCATGCTGGGCATGGAGGGGGCACGGAGGGAGGAATGGATGGAAGGAGGATAGTGAGATGGCACCCGAGGAAGAGCGAGAGGGTGAGGGGGTGGATGCAGATTTAGCCCAGGCCTCACCTGTGGCCCTGGAGCCTTTAGCCCCTCCCTGGGCCCGCCCCCTTCCTCCCCAGGCAGGCGGGTCACGTAGCGAGGACCAAACACCCCCTGCAGAGTGAGGAGGGCAGGAAAACAACTGAGGGAGAGGGAGGAGGAGGGAGGGGAGGAGAGGAGGAGGAGGAGGAGGAGGAGGAGGGAGGGAGGGAGGGAGGGAGGGAGGGAGGGAGGGAGGGAGGGAGGGAGGAGGGAGGGAGGGAGGGAGGGGGAGGGGAGGGAAGGGGGAGGAGGAGGAGGAGGCGGAGGGAGGGAGGGAGGGAGGGAGGAGGGAGGGAGGGAGGGAGGGAGGGAGGGAGGGAGGGAGGGAGGGAGGGAGGAAAACAGACGGACAGACGGACAGACGGACAGAAGGGTAGGAAGGATAGAAGCCATAGGGGCACTTCCAGGGATTTCAGGCCCACTGGGGCGCTGCCTTGATGGACGTCTGGCTGGCAAACTATCCAACCCACCACCCAACACTTGCCCTTTTATCAAACCTGTCGCTCGCATGCAGGCTGAGGTCAAAATGTATTTAATCCAGTTTAGAAAAAGGCTGTAACGTGGAAAAAGTCAAGGGGTCTGAATACTTTCCAAATGCACTGTAGCTGTTTGGTACAGCTACACAACAACATCAAAAACAGTGTTACCAAGTGTTTTTTCAGTGTTACTTTTCTAGGGTTTTCAGGTGTAAATTTTTTAAATGAACACTCATTGGTGTAAAATAACCCCTGTGTTGGTGTTAATAACCAGTGTTCAACCAAAACCACGCCCATTATTATCATATTTCCCAGCATGCTCTACAGCAGGTTGATATATATATAATTTGTATCCATATTAATGTTTTTGCATGTACATTGATTGAATAATTAATCTTATGCTTCTCAAATATCAATAACTTACATTTATCTAAACTAATCCAATATATTACTTGGACTTATTGCGCCCGTTACTGAAATGGTTGTTCCAGTTTAGATGGTTTAGGTAGTCTGCTAACATAACCTTCACAAAGACCATCGAGTTCAAGCTTCGTCACGAGGCGAAGGAGAAGGTCAAGGTCAAGGTCAAGGTCAAGGTTGTCGTCGTCGTCTGGCCCAGTGGCAGTGAGATTTTTGGAGAGAATGGATCCTTGCCTTTTGACTGCTTCATTTGTGGCGTTGGGTGGAGAGGAGGATGGGGACTGTTGAGATGGTGAAAATAACTCGAAGTGGGCTTGTGATGTTTTTTTGCGTTTCTTCCGTCCAGAGAGAGCGGGCGCTCTGCACCATGCGCCTGGGCACAAGAACTGTGACTTGCTTTTCACATTGAGCAGAGCACCGTTGAAATTAGTGATAATTGGGGTAGCGAACCCCCTACAGTCGATGTTGGCGCCCCCTCGAACATCTAATTAGTATGATAAAGAAATTCCCATAAAAATCTGTCAGTTTAAGCTAGAGATATCTGGGGTTTTTTGCATTGGATGCGTCTCAATACACCGCATCCGCCGATGTCGCACATCCGCATCTGCGGTGAAAGGTGATAGAGCTAGAGTGGTGTTTGTAAGACCATGAGACACAGCGAAAATCGGTCTTCTCACAAAATTGTCTGTAGAGTCCGAACGGTTTGGCCTACAAAACTCTATGGAAAGATGAGACTCACTATGGTGTTCTCCGTTTTGCTCAACGACCCCCACAAGCATCTAATCAAATGGCTACCCAGACTATTTGCATTGCCCCCCACCCCTTTTTTATGCTGCTGCTACTCTCTGTTTATTATCTAAACACTTTAATAACTCTACCTACATGTACACATGACCCCAATTACCTCGACTAACCGGTGCCCCCGCACTTTGACTCGGTACCGGTACCCCCTGTACATAGCCTCGCTATTGTTATTTTTACTGCTGCTGTTTAATTATTTGTTACTTTTATTTCCCCTCTGTGGAAAGGTGAGCCTCTCACGAACATGTACATGTCAGTTGTTTTGCTCTAGTATGCCCACAGGGCTCACACGACTTGTCTGAACGTCACCCAGCAACAGTTGAAAAAATGAATGGAAGTACTGTGCATTCAGAAAGTATTCAGACCCCTTCACTTTTTCACATGTTGTTACGTTACAGCCTTATTCTAAAATGGATTAAGTAAAACAATTTCAGGGAGGTGACCAAGAACCCGATGGTCACTCTGACAGAGTTCCAGAGTTCCTCTGTGGAGATGGGAGAACTTTCCAGAAGGACAACCATATCTGCAGCACTCCACCAATCAGGCCTTTACGGTAGAGTGGCCAGACGGAAGCCACTCTTCATTAAAAGGCACATGACAGGCCACTTGGAGTTTGCCAAAAGGCAAGATTGAAACCAAAATTGAACTCTTTGGCCTGAATGCCAAGCGCCACGTCTGGAGGAAACCTGGCACAATTCCTACGGTGAAGCATGGTGGTGGCAGCGTCATACTGTGGGGATATTTTTCAGCAGCAGGGACTGGGAGACTAGTCAGGATCGAGGGAAAGATGAACAGAACAAATGACAGAGAGATCTTTGATGAAAACCTGCTTCAGCGCGCACAGGACCTCAGACTGGGGCGAAGGTTCACCTTCCAACAGGACAACGACCCTAAGCACACAGCCAAGACAAAGCAGGAGCGGCTTCGGGACAAGTCTCTGAATGTCCTTGAGTGGCTCAGCCAGAGCCCAGACTTGAACCCAATCGAACATCTCTGGAGAGACCTGAAAATAGCTGTGCAGCAACGCTCCCCATCCAACCTGACAGAGCTTGAGAGGATCTGCAGAGAAGAATGGGAGAAACTCACCAAATACAGGAGTGCCAAGCTTGTAGTGTCATACCCAAGAAGACTCGAGGCTGTAATCGCTAACAAAGGTGCTTCAACAAAGTACTGAGTAAAGGGTCTGAATACTTATGTAAATGTTATATTTCAGTATATAAAAAAAATACATTTGCTAAAATTTCTAAAAACCAGTTTTTGCTTTGTCGTTATGGAGTACAGTGTGTAGATTGATGAGGGGGAAAAAACAATAATCAATTTTAGACTAAAGCTGTAACGTAACAAAATGCATTATTATGGGCTAATAGCAGTAAGGCAAAAAGAAAATGTTCATCAAAAAACAAAAACAAATGTTTGATACTTCAAGGGGTCTTAAAATTAAAAATCAAATAGAAAATGATAATTGGTATGACCTTCTTAAAATAATTCCATATAGCTTATTAGAACCCCCCACCCCTCCTTGTAATGGGTTAAGTGTTGAGGAGGACCAACTGAAATTGAAGATGCCCGCCGTTTGGTGCAATGCAGACCCGGTGGAGAGTGTGGTGAAACAGAGAAACACTCTCTGTCCTGCTGTGGTTTGATGCAGAATCTACCCGGCAAAGTCAAGTTAGGATGTGTCAGTTATCCCGTGAGAGATTTTATCCCGAACCCATTACAGTGTTTTAGGTGCCAAGCTTATGGTCATATTACAGCAGTGTGTAGGAGGGGCATTCCTAGATGTGAGAAGTGTACAGGAGGGCATGAGACAAAGGTGTGGTAAGGTGTCGTATCGGTGGAAAAAGTTGTGTGTGAACTGTAGGGGTACCCATGGTGCTGAAGATCAGAGGTGTCCGGTGAGAGAAAGGCAGGTTGAGGTTGCCAGGATCAGAGTAGTACAGAAGGTGTCGTATGATGAGGCAGTGAAGAGAGTAGTAGAGGAAGATGGGTCCAGGGTGAGGGATCCTAAGAGGCTCCCTGTGAGTAGGCCGAGACCAATAGAGAGTGATAGGAATAACATGTACTTCAGTAAGGTTGGTTTCTTAGTATCCTTAGGTTATCAGCTGTAACACAGAAATGCTACGTAAATCACAGAAAACAGGCGTTGTGATGGCAGCTGCGGAGAAGTAGTTCGGTGTACAAGATTTTACTGCAGAAGAGGTACAATGTGTGTTGAACGATAGTGTCCTCCCAGGCTGCCGACCTGGTGTAAGATCAGATAGGGCCAAGTAGTGGAACAGTGGTGAGGTTTTAGTGGATGTAGGGTCAGTTGTTAGGGCAATTTTTCTTCCCTTTTTGTGTCACAGAGTGTAATGAAATTCAAACTCCAAAACAGTAGGCAGAAACACAGGACTAGTTAAGAGAAATAGATGAATAGGAAGGCCATGACCGGCCTCACACTCCAGTACAATAGGTGGCAGTGTATGCACCTTTCAGTTGGTTGCGATCCGCCAATACACATTTAAACAAGAAGAAGAACTTAGTATTCCCAACCCGGCAGGTTGCGGGTGAATAAAAGTTCTGAATGTTGGATATCCTCACTTTGGCTGGATTCCAATAAAAATTGCACAACACTTTGCAAGCCAGCATAACGTGACCGACAGGCCTTTGAGTTTCAGCCCATTAGGACAAAACTAGGCCAAGAAAATAAGGCTTCATGAAATACATTGTATTGTGTTAAATACAAAAATCTTAATGATGGCATATTTCCTGAAGAGCACACTTGGGGAAGGCCACAGGCCAAAAAATGGATGAATGTAACAACCATGTCTCTGTCGCTAGCAAATACAGTCATGGGTGGTAACTCTACAAGTCAATCGAAAGGAAAGGCACTTGGGGAAATATGCAAATAAGGCTTTACACTAAGCAGTGTATTAACTTAACACTGAAAAGTGTGGACCCGTATAGACACTGGACCAGTGTTCAATTTAATACTCTCAGTGTTGATTTAACATTGGAGTATTTGCTGTGTAGCTAACCAATTCTGTTCTGTTCTGCAGCACTCCGATTTCCATATACCATATTCTAATAGTTATTTTATTGACACAACGTACAGTGTAGTGATGGGGTAAGTAAATGTCATGAAAAATATGCCATTCTACTCAGCTCCATTTTTGTTATAGCATTCATATCTCATAAAATACCTTGGATGGAAGCCCCAGCAGGTACTGCACTGACTGTAAGTTGCTCTGGACAAGAGTGTCCACTAAATGACACCAAAATGTAATAGGTAAATGCAATACTAGTATATTTGTGAGGCCGAGGAGAGGCTTACCTCATGCCCACCCTTAAATGGTCTATTCCTCATAGAGAGGCTTAATAGGGAGACTGAAGGCACCAACCTCAGGCACCAACCTCATTTACTTTGCACATGCTAATTAATACACTTTTATCTTCATTCCCATTTTCTTGAACAATTTGAATTTGACGCCCGCCCTCCATCATGCCTTCATTACATCTCTCCTATAGAGCATCTACAAGAGGCCTTCATTCAACCACAAAGACAGCGAGGGGAAAGTACAATGTTCAGAAGAATGAAATAGAAAGGCTGATTGGTTTATGCAGTTTCATAATGCTCTATGACTGTAGTCATAAGGGGATATGAATGTTTATTAAGCAATACAACCCTACATGAGAAGCCATTTCATATAAGAAGTGTCACAGTACAATGATCAAAGGCAGAATAAAGAACTAAAGATATTATGAAGACAATAAACACACAAACACATGAAGCAAGCTCAGGTCAAGGTAACATGTGGAAAGCACCAGCTTCCCGTGTGTGTGTGTGTGTGTGTGTGTGTGTGTGTGTGTGTGCATGCGTGCCTGTGTGCGCATGTGTGTGCGTGTGCATACTGTATGTGTGTGTGATCCCATGGGTGTGGTTTGTAACAGGCAGGTAGATTCATTGGTTGATGTAATTCTAATGATGTTGGGGTAGTATTAAAGGACGTTTGGGTGTTACATAGGAGGCCATTATAAGATCAGACCAACCCAAGGCCCTGGAGACCTGCAGTAACTCACACTACCTGGCCCTTAGTTTATTTGTTATCACACTGTAGGCTGCAGTAATACAGGAGCCGTACCTGACAACTTAGAGTCCTCCTCTGTCTTCCTGTACCTTCCCCCAACACCTTGGTTGTGTACCAAATGGCACCCTATTCCCTTTATAATGCACTACTTTTGACCAGGGTCCACAGGGCTCTTTTAAAAATATAGTAATTATTTTTATATGATATAATGATATAATACAAAATAATGCACTATATAGGGAATAGGGTGCCATTTGGGACACAGCCTACCTGCTCCCATAGGCCTCCTCCTCCCCACTTCCCCACGACATCCCCACAATAACACCTTACGACACGATGGGTACTATGAAGAGACACAGACATTTTTATGTATTTTGTATTGCATTTTGCGTTGTATTATGTTTTGCATTAAGTCGTGATATGTGATACGTGGTTGTGATATGACTGGTTGTCTCGCCTGGCTGTCTTGAGATGAATGCACTAGCTGTGGGTCGCTCTGGATGGGAGTGTCTGCTAAATGATTAAGTTGTCATCTAAATGTAGTGCTACGCATATGATATGTTTTATGTATTTTATTTGTTGTGTTTCTATTCCTGTTTGGACCCCAGGAAGAGTACCCTCTGCCTCGGCAGCAGCTAATTGGGGATCATAATAAATACTACTAATGCTACTCATCCGCGTCCCCCCTCCCTTCCCGAAGAAGAGCCTCCTCCTCCTTCTGGGGTACTAGTGGGAATTCTCAGAGGCATGAGGCGGCAGGTAGAGCCTTTTGTCAAACGGAGCGCTGGGAATTATCCCGCTCCCGCTCAGGTTGTCTCTCTGACACAGAGGTCCATAACACACACACACACACACACAGTCTTCTATAACTAACCTGGTGGGGACACACAATTCAGTCCCATTCAAAATCCTTACCCTAAACCTAACCCTCACCCTTACCCTTACCCTAACCTTAATCCTAACCTAAAGCCCAACACCTAACCTTATCCCTAACCCTAAAACTAACCCTAGCTCCTTACCCTAACCCTAACCCTAAACCTAATTCTAACCCTAACACTAATTCTAACCTTAATCCTAAACCCCCTAGAAATAGCATTTTACCTAGTGGGGACTAACAAAATGTCCCCTGTTGGTCAAATTTTTGTTTGTTTACTATTCTTGTGGGGACTTCTGGTCCCCACAAGTATAGTTAAACACGTCCACCCATACACACCACACCACACACACACACACACACACACCCTTATGCACACACATCCTAACACACACACACACACACCCATCTGGACATGCCTAGCACCTCTTTGTCCTCCCTGGTCCCAAGATGCCATTTGTCGTCAGCAACCTCAAAGTTCTTTATGTAAACATAAATTTGGCCTAATTAACGGGAGATGGAAAGTGCCACCCTGGGAATGATGACTCTTAGAGCTAGGGACCGAGGGGGTTGGCAGGTTGGTTGTTCGGTTGGCGTGACCCAGGTGTACCTTTGTAAGGACTCAACAGACACTAAATGCAGCCTGCATGGCGTCATCATGTAATTCAGTCATTCACACTTAACTACCTACACTGTAAAAATAGAAAGACTCAAAAGAACATGATTGTGGAATGAAACCATGAAAAGTAGTGCACCTAACCTGAGATCTGGTGTTTGGAGGGTGTTTGAATGTAAACCCAATGTAAGTGTTATGATTCACAGAAAGTGTGTTAAAACAGAATAGAAGTACTCTGAAACATCCAAAGTTGTTCTTCAATCTGAATATTTGTGTTTTTAAGAGAGTGCTGTGAAAACACTTGTTGGGGTTTCAGTGCATGTAAAAGGCAGACTGATTTATACAATCAAATGGTTAAAAAAATGCAAATTATTTATAGCCTAAATATTGATTGATGATAAGGGCCTGTGGAGAATATGTTTTGTGGAAATCCGATTAGAAACAGGAAGAGACAGAGAAAGAGTGAAAGTTGAACAGGCAGAAGCGGGAATTAAACCCTGACTTCTGGGGCAGTAAGATGGTAAATTTCATTGGAATTTCATTGACATTTTACACACTCAACCACACAGCCACACTGTAAAAAATTGGGGTGAATTGAAATGTACAAAAAAAATATGAAACATATACTTAATAAAAAATGAATGCCAGTTGTTTCAATGATTTGTTAATTTCATTTTACCCAAAAATGTGAGAATAAATCTAACTTAATATGTTGCTCAAAATGTAAGTATATTTTATGGGGATGACCAAAGATGGAGAAAATGTATTGATTGAACTCATTAGAAGTCTGGTTTTAATCTCCTTGCGCTTCCTGTCTTGCCACGTGGCTCTGTTTTTAGAGGATTGTGGGAATAAAAAATGTGCATAATTTATTATTATTTTACACAATGTTATATGCATGTTTGAAGAAAGAAAATGATACCTCAATATTAGCATTAAGCAGTTTGTTGTGCCATGATGTGTAATGGATAATAATGAATGGATATCAAAACCGTGAGACAAAATTACGCTCAATGATGAGATAACCCATTCCCACATTCCCCACTTTTGATGGTAGAGGTAAATACAGTATCCTACAATGCTTGTTGTAAAATTTCTAAGTACTGCTGGTGGATTGAGCACTCTGCTCAACGATGTCTGCCAAAATGGTTTAAACTGCCAAATGATCAGATACTGTACATCAATGCTAAACATTAAAATACTCCAGAAGTGATATAATTCTGCACTGGACCGAATCTAATCAACATAATTGTGTTTAGAAGCTTTAGATGGAGGAAATGACACCAAAAGAGAAGGTATCTAATTCTGCGCTAAACAGAACTTGAAACACCAAAATAGTGTTTTCAACCTTTTCCGGCAGGGCTCCCAGTCCCTGGCAAGGTGTTGCAAAACACTTGATTAAGTGGTGTTACAACATACCATGTAATGTTTCCAAACATCTCAGGATGATGTGTTTCAATACTCCAGCAAAGTTACTGTTTACTCTCCTTCGCGTTGGTGGCAGCTCAGTTGCCACTAGTTTTAGTGTTACAAAGCACTTCATTTTAACAGTGTTGAGCTTAGTTCACTATTCTGTCTTAGTGCAGTATTCATTGCAAGAGCCAAATATGACAACTATATAATGACTCCTAAATAGGAACATGAATCAATTAAATCAAATGGAAAAACAACCATAAAATATCGGCTGCGAAAGGAGGTCTCATGCGAAACCTCAAACGAACAATTCTCCAATCTGCATGTGCTATTGCAGTCAGTGGGAGAGCAGAGAGCAGAAATTATGATGAAAAAGAAGGGAGGAATAAAGAAAAGAAAGACACAGAGAGAGAGAGAGAGAGAGAGAGAGAGAGAGAGAGAGAGAGAGAGAGAGAGAGAGAGAGAGAGAGAACACACACAATGCCTTGGTTCCCAGTAGGGTGGAATCCCCCCCACTCCACGCCTGGACAGAGAGAGAGGACAGTGAAGGCGGGAGGGAGAGAGGGAAGGAGGAAGGACAGGGAGGGAGGGATGGAGGGAGGGATGGAGTGCAGAAATGCACAGATTACAAGGAGAGGAGAACATGTGCGCTGCGGCCCCTCCTCCTGGGACCCCCATACAGCCACTGGGTCCGCCCTGGGACAGGGAGGGGGTCTTCGGGGGGTAGGGGCGCGGGAGCCTAGCTCATTAGAGAGCTTTTGCTTCTGCTAACTCACCTACCCCTCGGGAGCTGTCTAATCATCACAAAGGGACTAGGAGCCCGTTAGAGCAGGATACGCCACACTTATTTACCTTTTTACCCGTCCCTCTATCCTTCTGTCCCTCTCTCCATCTCTCAATCCATCCCTCCATCCCCCTCTCCATCCATCCACCCATCCCTCTATTCCTACCTGTTTTCTCTCAGGTAGAGACACAGAGATGCAAGCCATACATGTTTGTTTGATCAACTTCTGAAAGCTGGGGTATTAGTTGCAAACATTGCAAAGGATGAACATTCTATGTGAGGAAAAATGTTGTTGAAATGAAATCTACAGGGGGTCTAGGGCTCGATTCAATCAGATTTGCGTTAGCCGACAACTGACAGTGTCAGAGTTGGAACCGCGTTAGAGCAGTCAAATCCAATCATGTTAGAGCTGCGGCTGCCGACATTATAGCTATCACGGACATTGCCATTGGCTGCAAAGTGTTGCATTAGTCCCATGCAGCCGTGTTTACAAGTTCGAACACTGGAATGTGTGATGTAATCACCTTGATTAGGCTGATCGATCTCCTCATTATTTTGTTGAATGATTTTCATTCTGAGCGTCATTAGTTCTATATAGCCTACACTTTCTTGTTCTGAACTTCTAACGCGAGTGGGACTGGTGTGGCTTCGTGACAATGATCACAAGAGCAGCTGCTCACCGATTTGACAGATCCAAGCAGTTACACCTCCGACACCGCCAAAACATCAGCTATGCGGGTGTCGGCTATCGCGGGTTAACACTTGATCTCATTGAATCGAGCCTCTAGTCAATGAATTTGGTCCCTGACAGCACACAGGGTTGGATTGTGTTTGTTGAATATTTAAATCTATGATATTATGATCCTATCCATGGCAAATACTGTATATTGACCTGACCCAAGGACAGCTTATTTGTTATTTGTATACATTCATTATTGTCACTAATGTTGTTGACTTACCAGGGTGAGTGTAACACTTTCAATTGACCAATGAACACTAGAGTATTATTAAGATATAATAGTAAAGGTGGGTGGTGACACAACGTGTGATTCAAAAGCAAAATCATTCAACATGTACTATGGCTCTTTCTGCCTCACTATATCCTAAAAGTGCATTCAAGGTAAAACCTTGTCTCCTCACCTTGGATTTCATACTGCATTTGACAAGTAGGATTCATTCCACCTGAAGCTGTGATTTATGTGAATGGGCAATGTTTGGAATATCAGAACACATGTACAGGTCGTATAAACACACGTACGTGCATACATGCACGTGCACACACTTACATACACCAACACACACACACACACGTTTACGTAAATGTACTCAAAGTGCATCACAAAAAACCAGTGCCATCACATTGCACTGCAAACACACCGCTCTATAGAACAACAGACCTTCCATGATGCATTTATCACAGACGATCACCACAATGCCAAATGGAGAGAGAAAAAAGAAAGCAAATAAACCAAATTGGCAACTCATCATGTCAACTGGAAGACAGTGGAAGGAGGCTTATCCATTCTGACACTTATTTTTCAACCATTAGGGCCCACTGGCCTCCAATTCTCCCTAATTACCAAATATTCTATACATCTGTCCCATTAAATAAGCATAATTGTAATAACACACTAGGCATGCAGGGTGAGAGGCGCGCTGATAGCCCCCCCAAGACATTCTTAAACTGGTACATGCCACAGCGTGGGGAGAGATGCAGGCAGGCTGTGCCCCAAATGGCACCCTATTCCCTACATAGTGCTCAACATTTGAACAGAACCCTATGGGCCCTGGTCAAAAGTAGTGCACCATATAGGGAATAGGGTGCCATTTGGGATGAAGACACAGAGAGGGCCTGATCACAGCTGGAGCCGCGTCAAGGATCATTTCCATTTTTAAAATGATTAATTTGAATTTAATATCTTAAATCAAAACATGATTAATTTTGATACAATTTTGATGGTGCCCTGCTACTAACAGACATGCTGTTAATTAGATTCAGGCTAATTCTTCTTTCTTTTATTCTTTAACATAATTAAAAGAGGATAGTTACCCATGTGAACCAATGTTGGTACAACCCTAAACAGAAGGTGGTGTAATGGTTAACATGCTGTAATGTTTTGTGTGGGTTGGGGGGTTGTGAGTTTGGGGGGTGGGCGTGGTGGTGGATGTTCAATATGCATTGGCAATGCCCTAGGCAAAGCAGATGACATCACACTCACTAAGTGTAATTGCTTCCCAGTATTATTACATGAAAATAAGGGTTTTATACTGTTAATATTTTATATGTTTGATATAGCATGTTTTGAAATCAAACTTGAAATGTAATGTGACCATGCCTTAAAGAAGTGCTGCCTGTATTTAAATGCAATATTCCTAACGTAAATGATTTCAGAGGATTGAACAAAATACACTACAGGACCAAAAGTATGTTGACACTCAAACATCTCATTCCAAAATCATGGGCATTAATATGGAGTTGGTCCCCCCTTTGCTGCTATAACAGCCTCCACTCTTCTGGGAAGGTTGTCCCCTAGATGTTGGAACATTGCTGCGGGGACTTGCTTCCATTCAGCTACAAGAGCATTAGTGAGGTCGGGCACTGATGTTGGGCGATTAGGCCTGGCTCGCAGTTGGCGTTCCAATTCATTCCAAAGGTGTTCGATGGGGTTGAGGTCATGGCTCTGTGCAGGCCAGTCAAGTTCTTCCACACCGATCTCGACAAACCATTTCTGTGTGGATCTCGCTTTGTGTCATGCTGAAACAGGAAAGGGCCTTCCCCAAACTGTTGCCACAAAGTTGGAAGCACAGAATCGTCTAGAATGTCATTGTATGCTGTAGCATTAAGATTTCCCTTCACTGGAGCTAAGGGGCCTAGCCCGAACCATGAAAAACAACCCCAGACCATTATTCCTCCTCCACCAAACCTTACAGTTGGCACTATGCATTGGGGCAGGTAGCGTTCTCATGGCATCCGCCAAACCCAGATTCGTCCATCAGACTGCCAGAGGGTGAAGCGCGATTCATCACTCCAGAGAACGCGTTTCCATTGCTCCAGAGGTGGCGAACTTTATACCACTCCAGCCGTCACTTGGCATTGCTCATGGTGATCTTACGCTTGTGTGCGGCTGCTCGGCCATGGATACTGTTACGGATACAGGTATCCTGTGTCTTTTTGTGTTTTTCCTCTCCTTCTGCCCTAATCACAGGTGTCCTGTATGTTCCTGATTGGTGGTCGTTGAGGTGTCTGCTGATTGCTAAGGTGGACCAATCAGTGAACATTCCTCTGCATTGCACCACCTGTTGCTGGTTTTTCAATCACACATCCCATTGTTTAAAAGCCGGTCAGTTGTGTTTGTTGTTAGAGACTATTTCCGTATGTGAGTATGGATACTGTGGTGTCCTGTGTTTTGTGTACTCACTCATTTGCTGGTTACTCTGTTTGGTAACTTTGTGTGTTTCTGGGAAAAGGGGAGTTTAAGCAAGTTGACCTTGGGCGTACATTACCCGTAGGAAGAAATCTGTCTAAAAACACTAGTTAGACCTGAGCGGACCACCCACTGTACTTTTGTATGATTAGCAGTAGCTTAGCGGTTCTTGAGGCAGGCAAGATCAGTTTAGTTTTTTTTTTACACTATTGTTTCATTTCTTGGGTCCTGCTCAGCCCTTTTTCCCAAACCTTTACCGTGTGTTCAGCAATAAACCTTTTATGTTTGACGGTAGTTTATGGTTGTCGTGTAGTTTTTGTTCTCACTGTTCCATGTCATCATTCTAATTTGCATGAATTATGTTACGGGTCTCTTCTCCATCCACCCTAGACGTTTAAAGCCACGGGGTTCGTAACAGATACCCATTTCATGAAGCTCCCGACGAACAGTTCTTGTGCTGACGTTGTTTCCAGAGGCAGTTTGGAACTTGGTAAGGAATGTTGCATCTGAGGAAAGACGTTTTTTACACGCTACACGCTTCAGCAAACGGCGGTCCCATTCTGTGAGCTTGTATGGCTTACCACTTTGCAGCTGAACCGTTGTTGCTCCTAGATGTTTCCACTTCTCAATAACAGCATTTACAGTTGACCGGGGCAGCTCTAGCAGGGCAGATATTTGACAAACTGACTTGTTGTAAAGGTGGCATCCTATGACGGTGCCACGTTGAATGTCACTGATCTCTTCAGTAAGGCCATTCTACTGCCAATGTTTGTGTGCTCGATTTTATACAATTGAAATAGCCAAATCCACTAATCTGAAGGAGTGTCCACATACTTTTGTATATATAGTGTACCTCTCCTTCTTAATCCTTCAATGCAAAAAATGTGTTTAATTGGCATATCATTCATTTGCAATGTTGTTGTTCTACCATAAACTTGAGTCATAAAAAAAAGTATTTCATTTTTCAGAACCAATTAAAAGTCAATGAACTCTATTATGAAAATTCCACTGTCTGTATCCAACCAAAACGGTAAAATGTTAGTTATTAACTGATATCCATTGCGCGTTGTGTTCATTTGCAAAGGAAGGTATAAACATGTATTCTGGTGCTGTTCCAAACTCATCTGCAGGTTGACTTTTGTTCTCAGTTGCATGAAAGTTTAGCCACCTGATACAGTGTACCCAAACTCTGTTCAATTAAAACTGTACCTGTGTCGCTTGGTTTCTAACAGTAAGTTGTAGAGGAAACCCGGACCAGAAAATATAAATATATAGATACACTTGGGTGCGTCCATGTGTGTGTGTGCGTCTGTGCATCTATGCCTGGGGTGCCTACATAACAAAGTGTGTGTATGGTGAGCATAGAAACATAATTCCTAGAATGGGAATATAGCCTCTTACCATGGTAATTTGACTGGTAAACTCATGGTTAATAGGGATGCCCATTCTAGTGATTATGTTTCTGTGGTGGTGAGGTCAATGTCTCGGTACAGGTCTCATGTGAAAGGAAAGAGTCCGTCTTCCCAACAGTGTCCCAAATGGCACCCTATTCCCTACATAGTGCACTAGGGCCCTGGTCAAAAGTAGCTCACTATGTAGGGAATAGGGTGCCATCATGAGAGTGTGTGAGTATGGTGAAGTCAATCTGTCTTGGTAGTCTTCTCTCCATTTGTCCCCCTCCCCAAGTATTGCACTATAGAGGGAATAGGGTGCCATTTGAGACGCAGCCATTCCAATCTCTAATCCTCTCCATTTGTCCCCCTTCCCAGTGAGGTCCCTGGGGGCCACCTGTGGCTGCAGAGCCCCCTTTATCAGGATAATTAGACCCACACCAGGCAAGGGGCCGGGGCACTCTGCAGGACAGGAAGAGAGAGAGAGGGGGGCACCAGGAGCCAGGCAGCGGCCAGAGGAGAGCTGAGGAGAGCTCAAACACACACTTGCTCTCTCTTGCTCTCTCTCTCATTGCCCGCTGGTTCTCTCTACCCTGGGCCCACCCTCCAGAGACCCTCAGGTGTGAGGGGAATTATATCTCATCATAAATGTTTAAGGTCTGGGTTTTTATAAAGGAAAGGCCACCTTATCTTTTTTCTGCTCTCTGTTAATTGACTTGATGATTAGAGAGATTAGAGCCTGCTGTTTGACTCAACAAGTCCCTGGATGTGTCCTAATCCTATTCCCTCTGTAGCCCATAGGGCTCTGGTCAAAAGTGTTGAACAGGGAATAGGGTGCCATCTGGGATATAGACCCTCTCTCTGTTCTAAAGCAGGAAGGCCGACCGTCCAGATCTACAAACTGTCATACAGTCACACTGCAGTCTCGGAATCACTTATTCCCATGAGACCTCCTTAAATAATCCCTATCTGGTTTGAGAAAACTGTGTGAGACAGAAAATGATGATGTCTAATAGCATTTTGACATAATACATTATGTTTTATGGCAAATTGTATTCAAGGAAGGTTTGTTATTACCAATGAAGTTGATTTAGTTCCTAGAAATGTAATGCCTATCGATCTTATCAATTTCAGTTGCTTTTGTGATATAAACATTTACCCCATAGGGAACAGAAATCATCTAGTTTGATTTCATCAATATTACCTATATAGCATGGGGTCAATGAACAGTACATTAGTAGCTGTAGCCTATTACTTTGAAGCTTACCAAGAGTTAACTTCAATTTACTTATGGAACCTTGTTGAGTGAGATGATATGGTATTTCAACTTGGACTACATGTAGAAGATGTTATAAATTAATTTTCCTTTACGGTATAAAACGTTGCCAATTTGCAGTTGACTCGGGGCAAGAGATGGGCTCTGGGTCACTGTGCTCCCTTTGCACCTAGGCCTTCATTTCCTTAGATAATACCCTGCTCTTTCCATCCACTCCAGGACCCATTACTGCTAATGTAAAAGAGGAGAGAGGTTGAGGGGACTGGAGGAGTACCTCCTCATTCCTTAGATAGATTCACTTCTGATCAGTCTCCAATCAGAAGGTTAGAAAGGCATATGAGTTCTACAGCAGCAGCATTATATGAAGTGTGCAGAGTTTCCAAACTGTTCATTCCAGTTTTTTTTTGGTGCTTTTTTATTTGTTTGTTGTTCAGTGTCATATGACATGGCCAGACAGAATCTTAAAATGATTTAATTTTATACATTTTTTAAATCATAGTTTTAGTTCCCTGCACACTGGTATTTATTAAATAAAGCTGAAACTATTCAACATGTTTTGTAGCAGTATTTCTGTTTGATTTAAATTAATTTCATATCATTTCCTGGGGCTTGAGGAAGTTTTATGTCGATGGAGTTTTTAATTAGTGTGTGTCTATAAAACAATGCTATTTCTAGTCTACAGTACTTACATTGCTGTTTCTTTTTAGTATTGTTGGACGGGCTGAAGTCTTTCACAATACATACAAATTTGATTAAAACAATGACACGTCTTTAGCAATGCATTCAAAAAAGAAAACATAATATATCTTCCAAGTCAGACAAATCAACAACATACGTTCTAACTCTATTAATCTCACGGTCAACACAGGGTGCAGTGCAAATGGTACTCTATTCCCTGTATATAGCCCTCGGGATCCTGGTCAAAAGTAGTGCACTACATACACTATATATATACAGGTATGTATAACCAAATAATAACCACCTATTTGACTACTTGACTACTTTAAAATGGTGGATGATGGCAATGTCCAATAGCAATGGTAATGTCCATGCTAAAACGGGTTATATAAACTACATGGCCAAAAGGATGTAGACACCCCTTCAAATTAGTGGATCCGGCTATTTCAGCCACACCCGTTGCTGACAGGTGTATAAAATTGAGCACACAGCCATGCAATCTCCATAGACAAGTATTGGCAGTAGAATGGCCTTACAGAAGAGCTCAGTGACTTTCAACGTGGCACCGTCATAGGATGCCACCTTTCCAATAAGTCAGTTCGTCAGATTTCTGCCCTGCTAGAGCTGCCCCGGTCAACTGTAAGTGCTGTTATTGGGAAGTGGAAACGTCTAGGAGCAACAACGGCTCAGCCACGAAATAGTAGGCCACACAAGCTCACAGAATGGCACTGCTGAATGCTGAAGCACGTAAAAATTGTCTGTTCTCGGTTGCAACACTCACTACCAAGTTTCAAACTGCCTCTGGAAGCAACGGCAGCACAAAAACTGTTCGAATCAACTTCAGCACAAGAACAGTTCGTTGGGAGCTTCATGAAATGGGTTTCCATGGCCGAGAAGCCGCACACAAGCCTAAGATCACCATGCACAATGCAAAGCATCGGCTGGAGTGGTGTAAAGCTCGCCACCATTGGACTCTTGAGCAGTGGAAACACATTCTCTGGGGTGATGAATCACGCTTCACCATCTGGCAGTCCGACAGACGAATCTGGGTTTGGTGGATGCCAGGAGAACGCTACCTGCCCCAATGCAACTGTAAAGTTTGGTGGGGAAGGAATAATGGTCTGGGGTTGTTTTTCATGGTTCAGGCTAGGCCCCTTAGTTCCAGTGAAGGGAAATCTTAATGCTACAGCATACAATGACATTGTAGATTATTTTGTGCTTCCAACTTTTTGGCAACAGTTTGGGGAAGGCCCTTTCCTGTTTTAGCATGACAATGCCCCTGTGCACAAAGCGAGGTCCATGCAGAAATGGTTTGTCGAGATCGGTGTGGAAGAACTTGACTGGCCTGCACAGAGCCCTGACCTCCACCCCATCGAACACCTTTGGGATGAATTGGAACGCCGACTGCGAGCCAGGCCTAATCGCCCAACATCAGTGCCCGACCTCACTAGTGCTCTTGTGGCTGAATGGAAGCAAGTCCCCGCAGCAATGTTTCAACATCTAGTGGAAAGACTTCCCAGAAGAGTGGAGGCTGTTATAGCAGCGAAGGGGGGACCAACTCCATGTTAATGCCCATGATTTTGAAATGAGATGTTCGACTAGCAGGTGTCAACATACTTTTGGTCCTGCAGTGTAGGTAATTGGGTGCTATTTTGGGCACAGCCCCATAACCAGGGATCTCTTCAACGTCATGGAGGATGTGACCCCAGCAAACACTGTTACTCCAGTTTCCTATTGAGCTGACCAAACGTGATCCTTATCATACTCGTCTCACAACCATTGTTGCATAATCTTCCAGCCTGGGGACTTGCAATTGTCTCTGTGTGTGTGAACCTCTTTAACCTCGACTCCTCATATTGGTTAGAGGTTAGGGAAGACGTTACTTGAGATATCTCGATAAGCAACAGCAAGCACCAACACTTTCTCTCACTTCAATTCCCTTATTTTAGTTCTCTGCGTCTCTCACTCTTGTCTTTCTCTCATCCTCTCCCCCCTCCTCCCCCTCCTCGTTTAACTTCTCACATTAGGCCGGGGTGATTGGGACCACAGGAGCCATGTGATGCATCCTGTTCACAATAATGTTGGCTGGCAGAGTGGCACTACCACTTCCACCCTCTCTCTTTCTCCTCCTCCACTTCCTCTCTCTCTTTCTCCTTCTTCTCCTTCCCCAGCTTCAGCCTGGCCAGCTGGCAGTGGCACTCTTTCTCTCAGACAGATGAGGGGATGGAGGCAGACATGGAGGGATGGAGGAAGAGAGAAAGATAGCAGGCCAGAAGCAGATGTCTTACTCCTCAACTCTGATGTTGTCTTCATAACTCAACACCGCTCACCTATGACAAAACAATCACCAACAGCATACAACTCACTCACACAGTCACAGTCAGCCTACTTATGAATGTCTATGACTATGCTCACGCCCGCACACACTCTGTACATTCTATAGTAATGTATAGCAATGTACGGAGGAGCATTCAGCGTACAGGTTAGTACAGTCAAAGGTCTCTATCTCTCTGGTCACCAGATGCTGTTTATCCCCACTGCACCGCTGGCTCCCATCCCCTCTCCTCCTCTCATTCCATCCCTCCATCCTCCTCTCCTCTGCTCCCCCATTCCTACCAGGGGAGTGGCTGACTTTCAGAGAACAGAAGAGGGCTTAGAGGGAAAAATCAATAACACATGATTTATTGATCACTAAAAATTATTATCCTCATTAGCCCCCTAAAGGGACCTCAGCGTTCAGCAGATGACAAAATGTCAGCACCATCCCTCCCTCTGGCCCCTTCCCCGGCCCTGCCTAACACAAAAATCATCCCCAGTTGTTTTCTGTGTCCCGATTATCCACTCTTCTCCCAAAGTGTGCACTTGTAAACTTACTCGCATGGATTCCACAATGGCGGAAACCTCAAGCCAATGCTTACTTTAATCCTATGACGGGGAGTGTGCAAGTGCACACTTCGGGAGAAGAGTAGAAAATTAGGACGCAGCCGTTGTCACCGTTGACAATCTCCACTCGGTTGTAACCCAGAATAACTCAAACCCAGAACAAGGTCTGGCGTTCTGTTGTACAGAACTTCTACAACTGTTGTACAGAACATCTACAACTGTTGTACAGAACATCCACAACTATTGTACAGAACTTTCACAAATGTAGTACAGAACTTCTACAACTGTTGTACAGAACATCTACAACTGTTGTACAGAACATCCACAACTGTTGTACAGAACTTCCACAAATGTAGTACAGAACTTCTACAACTGTTGTACAGATTTCTACAACTGTTGTACAGAACTTCCGCAACTGTTGTACAGAACATCTACAACTGTTGTACAGAACATCTACAACTGTTGTACAGAAAATCTACAACTGTTGTACAGAACTTCTACAACTGTTGTACAGAACTTCTACAACTGTTGTACAGAACATCTACAACTGTTGTACAGAACATCCACAACTGTTGTACAGAACTTCCACAAATGTAGTACAGAACTTCTACAACTGTTGTACAGAACATCCACAACTGTTGTACAGAACTTCTACAACTGTTGTACAGAACATCTACAACTGTTGTACAACCCGCCATAGCAAGATTTATGTAGTATGTTTGTCTGCTCGCACTGTCATATCTTCGACTGAAATCCTATACAGCGTATACATCTCACTGTTGAGCATTAAACCTTTACGATGTCTTCTGTCTTTACTGAGTCAGAATGTAGCCTATTTGTTTCCTTTGACCATAGGGCCAGAAACCAATGGTTGTCCTGCAGCATTTCTACAAAGATTAGAAAGAAAGAGAGCAAAGCGCCTGTATGTGTTCAATACTCCTCTCACAATTACCAGGGCTTGTGCTAGCTAATAACTGTGAAAGTGCAATCCCTGCTTCGCCTCTTGTTTTGATCTCTGTGAAGGTGACACGTTGCCACGCACATGTTTTCTATTGCACGAAAAATGTTTTTGGAGTGCATTTTGTGTACCACTTTACAACATGTAAAATGTGTTTATTTTCAGGGGGGGATTAGGCTGGTGTACAGAATGAATGATGTGGCGGCTCACGGATCTGATATGGGGAAAACACAAATACAGGCGGGCAGGCAGCGTGGCAGTGTAGTGTAGCTGGAGTCCCATTTACACTGTTATGGAGCTTGCGCTTTAATTACCTGGAGGCCTTGGTGTGCTAATGCTGCAGGAGCCTGCCTTACTCCCACATCACCAACCACTGCTAATACACACACACTCTCACACACACACACACACACACACACACACGCACGCACATTCTTTCAGAAGCACCTAACCAAGCATGTACACACTCACACATAGCTCACATATTCAGGCAGGCATGTACCTACACACACACACTTACAACAACCCTCAGACATGTCCTTCCTGAAGAAACAGCATATCTGAATATGTGATTGTGGACTGCCAGGACCAAAGCCCCTCCTCTCTATCCTTAACGCTGTCATGATGAAAGCCTGAGAGAGCGGTAGGCCAGGGCCATGTCTTCCTGTTCCTCAACACTCGAGCCATGCAGCCTCTCTCCTCTCACTGCTGGACAACAGATCATTGGCAGTGAACGCATCTCATAAGCACTCAATATAATTCCCCACGCTTTCACTCCCCCAGAACAGAGTGTGCGTGCGTGTGTGTGGTAGTTTATTGAAAGGGAAGGGGCCAGATGAGGGATTGAGGGTGGGGGTGTAATGGCGAGGAGATCAAATGTGTTTTTAATTAATTCAAGACACTGCAGTAAAACCATGTTTTAATTAAGCTAGAGGGGTCAGGCCTCTCCGTACCCAAACCTCTCCCCCAATTACTGGGCCATCTTTACTCCTTATGTTCCCACAATGCAAATGAAAACCTCACCGGCAGCATTATGTTATGTATGCACTCACAAGTTTATGGGAGTGTTTTTACTGGAGGACGCAGGGCGGACGGCCAGACGGTGTGGAGGGGAATTGAAATCACCCCCACGGACGGACGGGTAGGCCGTGGGGAGAAGAGTTGAGCTGACAGTGTGTGTAGTGTGTACCGACGCCCAGGCCCTTACTTTCACTAAGCTTTCATGCTGAATTTATGATGAGTTAGGTCGTGCTGGGATGTTGTCAAGTTCAGTTCAGCTAGAGAGGGTTGGTTCTGCTAGAGATAGAGGGGTAATCTGTTGAGAGCCAATCACATGCCAACTCAGATTACTACTTCATACCATGTGCTTTTAGCATGATGACTGCAATGAAGACCGAGGTGAGACGCAAGTCATGGCTGCATAATGGATGCGCTGAAGGGCTGAAGGCAAGGGCCACTGTGTGTGTGTCCATTTATTATTGCCCCTTCTGTCCCCTTCTATCCCCTTCCGTCCCTTGCTCTCCCCAAACTGTCCCCTCCTGCCTGCCCCCGCTGGCTAGATTATCCCTCATGTCCCGTGTGGCTGGCTGCAGCAGGGCTGGAGGGGCACAGCCGCGCCTGTGGAGGGGGGTGACTGGATGTTCCATCACCGGACGGTCACCACTCTTAATGATGCACGGAACAGGCCTGGACACAGTGGGACACAGGCAGTCAAGCACACAGGAACCTTTAAAACCAAAATACCACCGGGCCACAGTCACACAGACACAGGCAAATATGTGTGAATGAGTGTTGGAATACTACATGATATTACCACTATTGAAATGAGGAGGTTACTGAAAATGTCACGGTCTTCTCCACAGGCACATGGGCTAACAGGCAGTTTACTGAGTCTGTGATAGGCTTGTTGAATGTAGCTACCTCTTAAATGTTTCAGGAGAATGTCTTCCTACTTCTCCATGCTATAGATGATACATATTAACTGTAGATAATAGATGAAGTAGCTATACCAATGACTTATCGGGTTAAATGAGGCTGCATGAGGCTTCCCACTTTCTAAGCTGTCTGATGCTGAAAGTGGCCAGGGGCCACTTGATGACACTGTCTAGACTACACTGCTAGGGCCTGATTTGGTCATCAATGCCAGCCTTTTGTTGTGTTTAATTCCTGTATCATAGCACATTAGGCTCACAGCAACATGTGTGATCTGCATGCATCATGGAAAAAGTTACACCACACTAAGCTCTCTCCTCTGTAAACACACCAAACGTCAGTGGGAACAGCAGTAGCTTGGCTTGACAACTCCTACATATTCTCTAACGGCATCACCCCCATCTGCCTACCATTCACCCTCCATCAAATGAAAATAGTTGGAAATGAGGAATTCCACTTCCCACCGCTATTGTTGATGTGCTAGGCTGTGTAAATGAAAGAGAAAAAAGAGGAGAGGGAAAACATATCTGGCTTGCATTGTGCTGTTTAAATTCGGGTGCTGTTTCTTCTTAATTATCATCATATCTAAACAAAGAGTAAAGTGCGTGTGTGTGCATGTGCATGTGCGTCCATGCTTGTGTGTGTGTGTGTTTGCATGCGTTTTGTTTCCCTTGGAAACTGTTACTGGAATGTTACAACGGAAAGGGAAGCAGATTTAGGCCATTTTAAATCAAAAGGCCCAACATTGGTGTGCCGGCTTTTAGGACCCATTTTACATTTACATTTTAGTCATTTAGCAGACGCTCTTATCCAGAGCGACTTACAGTTAGTGAGTGCATACATTTTCATACTGGCCCCCCGTGGGAAACGAACCCACAACCCTGGCGTTGCAAGCGCCATGCTCTACCAACTGAGCTACACGGGGCCCATAAAAAGATTATTACCACTATTACCTTGCTCTTATCAGATATGCTACACTGGACACTTAATTTTTGCAGAGGGTGAGACACTCCCTTCTTTTAAATGAAACCTGAGAGTGAGCTGCGCGGCTCGGCGAGTGGCTTGTGCTGCTCATAGTAAAATTATACTCTGTGTATTCTATGTAGCAGCTAAAAACCTACTGTTTTCACGACACCCCAGTGTAGCTCCCCTGTTAGGACCACAAGGCTTATATAGCTGTGTGGAATTATACTTCATGTCTGTGTTTCTCAACCCACTGGGCTGTTGCTGACCTGTCTGTCCCTTACTCCAGTCCAGTCTATAATACTACATTGCTACAATACTTATATTCTACACAATTCACAAAGGAGGAGAGAGTTTGGAGTGAACTATCCTTTTAACGTTGGTATTGAGCCAGTGTGGTTTGTATGCTAATGCTGCAAGGCCTCTCAGACCAGATATTACCAACTGTAGAAAAAAATAGAAAGAAGTAGTTATGCAGTCAGCAGGCAGGTGCAGAGACAGAGACGGTAAGAGAAACGTGTGATGTGGTTTATGTATGCGAGACCGACAGTGCTGCGAATGTGTGTACACAGATATTAGCATAAAAAAAGCTCTGCATATGATCTGAGTACTTTTGGAGGCATTGGAAAAAAGAGAGAGATAGCGAGAGAAAGAGAAAGAGCGAGACAGAGATATTGTGCACATGTGTGTGTGTGTGTTTATGAATGTTTGCTTGTACGTGTGTCTCTGTGTGTGAATGAGAAAGAGAGCTACTTTGCAAGCTGGAGACGATCACATGCTGCTGTCTACAGAGCCTCCTCTACACGCTCATTCATGCATAATCTCTCCCTGCAGCCTCACTGCTCAGCCTGTATGTGCAGGTGAACTCGTTCTCTCTGACGCATACAATAAAGCATGTAAAGCAGCAGACAGATACTGCTCAAGTCAAGCCTGATTAGAACTTACACTGCCTGAGCAGGGAGTGGGAGGGATGGGAGTGCAACAACACAAATACAAGCAAAATAACTCAGTTCAATCAAACTTGTATTGATCCAGAAGCTTTTTTTCCCCCTAGTCAAATCGAGAGCATTTTTGTCCACATTGAGTTATTGACATACACTCTTGGAATAAAGGTGCCATCTAGAACCTAAAAGGGTTCTTCAGCTGTCCCCATAGGAGAACCCTTTGAAGAACCCTTTTTAGTTCCAGGTAGAACCCTTTCCACAGAGTGTTCTATACAAAAAATATATATAAACACAACATGTAAATGTGTTGGTTCCATGTTTCCTGAGCTGAAATAAAATATTTTCCAGATGCACAAAAAGTGTATTTCTCTCAAAGTTTGTGCACAAATTTGTTTACATCCCTGTTAGTGATCATTTCTCCTTTGCCAAGATAATCCATCCACCTGACAGGTGTGGCATATCAAGAAGTTTATTAAACAGCATGATCATTACACAGGTGCACCTTGTGCTGGGGACAATGAAAGGCCAAAATGTGCAGTTTTGTCACACACACAATGCCACATATGTCTCAAGTTTTTAGGGAGCGTGCAATTGGCATGCTGACTGAAGGAATGTCCACCAGAGATGTTGCCAGATAATTGAATGTTCACTTCTCTACCATAAGCCACCTACAATGTAGTTTTAGAGAATTTGGCAGTACGTCCAACCGGCCTCACAACCTCAGACCACGTGTAACCACGCCAGCCCAAGCTGATGAAACTAAGGAGTATTTCTGTCTATAATAAAGCCCTTTTGTGGGGAAAAACTCATTTTGATTGACTGGACCTGGCTCCCCAGTGGGTGGGCCTATGCCCTCCCAGGCCCATCCATGGCTGTGCTCCTGCCCAGTCATGTGAAATCCATAGATTAGGGCCTAATACATTTATTTCAATTCACTGGTATCCTTATATGAACTGTAACTCAGTAAAATCGTTGAAATTGTTGCATGTTGCGTTTATGTTTTTGTTCAGTATACATGGAACTCAAAAGCGTTCTACCTGGAACCCAAAAGGGTTCTCCTATGGGAACAGTTGAAGAACCCTTGTTCTTTTCAATGTTCTCTACCTATATAGTACTCTAAGTATAGTACACCCCAATTCATGTTGTTAAGTTCAAAAGAATACAAGATAAAAATTGTTGACACCATTCAAACCAATGAGGGTTCAGAACTTTAAAGCCAATTATTTCAGAATCAGCTTTAAAAAACCTTATAGTCCCAAGATCTCTAAATAAAATAAAGGTAAAATCACAGAATGGTTATATTATGGGTACTGTAAAGCCGTACTCTAGTCACTACTCAAAGACTCAGTGTTGTATATCTAAGATGTCAGGTGCAACATGATTCCGTCACGTGTATAGTCTGTCAGTTCCAAGGGGCTCAGTTTACACATGCGTATGCTCATTAACATGAACACCCTAATAAACACGGGTTCCGTGTACCTGCACCGCTGGCTTGTAGAACCTTCAGAGAGCCAATTGGGACAGACTCCCGAGACTATGTCATCGTCAGCAGGGCTGGTTGGTTTGATGTCACAAAATGATGGTCCATTCTTTCTGCATACCTCAACACTTCTCTCACGCTCTCCCCCTTCTCCCTCTCTTTCACTCTCTCTGTTTGTGTGTTCAAACATCTGCCAGCATGTTTTTAACTCCAGTGGCGAGTGGTCCCTCAGAAGTTTATACAGAGAAACAAAATAATAATTCCATATGGTATGTGCTCTTGATTCCTTGGCCTCTTTTATCTGGTGTGATACATAGCACACAGACCTATTGCTGCATATTTTAAATAGCAAGCCACACCACTGATTAGTGGGAATAGGTTCCATTCCATCATTATCATTTCTGGAGGACAAAGGAGGGATATACTGTAGGTGTTGAAATAATTGTTTGTACTGTGACTTACTTGACTTTATCAGACTTGGCCCCTGTGGTAGCTTAGGGATCTATTCAATCAGATCCGCTTTAGCCGACATCCGCATAGCGGATGTTAGAGCTGTCAAATCTACAAGTGTCTCCAGGCATTATACCTAAACTGGACATTACCATTGGCTGCACGGAGTCACATTAATAGAAATCCCATTTAGCCTTGTTTACAAGTTCGAACACTGGAATGTGAGATGTAATCTATGATTGAAATCCTCTTTATTTTGTTGAATGATTTTGAAATTTTAGCGTAATTATTTCTATATAGCCTACACTTTCTCGTTCGGAACTTCTAAAGCGAGTGGGGCGGGTGTGGCTTTGTGACAGTGATGCAAGAGCAGCTGCTCACCGATTTGACAGCTCCAACGCAGTTCCACCTCTGACACCACAAAAACATCTGCTATGCGGGTGTCTGCCATCACTGGTTACCGCTTGATCTGATTTAATATAGGCCTTAGGGTTAGAGTAAGGGTCAGTTAAGCTTAGTAGTTTGTCATCCACTAAGAAAAGACACTGGAATAGTTCAGAATCATCCTCTAACTGACTTCGCAACTCTCTCTCTCTTTCTCCCTCTTTTCTCTTTTTTTCTCTCAGTTGTCCCCCCTCTCTCTTTCTCTGTGGTTGTTGTTGTCTTCCACCCTCCTCCTCCTTCCTCCCCCTGTCCGTTGATTCCCAACGGCATGCTAATCAGAGTTTTGTAGGTACAAATGTTGAGCTGGTCCTTAGGCCCCCTGTAGGGCCAGGTTGAGTGGCAGACGGAACCACTAATAGCAGGTGTTACCGTGGCGATGCCGAACAGCTTGCCATCTTGCCATCCCAAGTTTAGATTCAGTCCCTGGGGACCGCCATTAGACTGAGCCTCCTCTGCACTGAGGGTCCGGCCCTCACATGCACACATGCGCTCACACAGACATACGCGCGCAAGCATACACACAATCACACACCACACAAACACAGACAGACGCACACACACACACACACACACAGTATAAGCATCCACAGATGTAATTAAGCAGGGGACGGAGAGACAGATAATGGTTAAAAAAGAAGAGAAGTCATTATCTGTATCTCCCAGTAGTGCAAGGTCAGTTTGGAGCTGCTCATTTAGACAAGAATAACCATATGGGAGATTAATAAGTGTTCTACCAGAATTAGTGTATTCCCACGATAAAATGTAAATGTATACTGCCATAATCAATGATAGAAATCACTATGCTAATTCATAGTTCAGAATATAATGCTGTAAAAATCATAGATGGGGAAAAGCAACTCCTTGAACACCCCAGATATCAATCTGTCAAAGCTGGAAGTGCAGTGGGCATGACAATCTATTATTCAATTTCTCTGCATGTGTTCATATTATTAACTAGTCACCGTGGAGTTCTTATAGTCCACAGCTGGGGAATGTACTCAAATTCTCGGTTTCTCCAAACACCACTGAACATAGTCAAAGGGAAGTGTTTGGCATTGTTGCAAGAGAAGAATGGTAAAATAGGAGCTGTAGCCTGAACAGTGGAGCCAGCTGAGAGGGTGAGAGAGGAAAAACCCTGCAATCAAAACAGAAAATGGAGAACAAATATTTGCGGAGGGAAATCAAGAGGTGACAGAGGTGGGAGGGCCTGTGGCAGCTGCATTTCCATAAAAACTCAGCATGTTTTATTTTATTTCTTCCTCCTCCTCCCCCGATCATCCTTCTCCTTCTCCTCCTCTCTTCCTCCTCCCCGCTCCACCTCCTCCCTTTCCTTTCCTCCTCCTCCTCCTCCTCCTCCTCCTCCACCTCTACCTCCTCCTCTCCTGTGTGTGTGTGGCTGGCTGGCTGCAGGAGTAGAGGAGAGTGAAGCATCCTGGGATGCTGTGGAGAGTGGCTGCTCTGAGACATCGGCACGCTTCACTAAAGCAACACCTGCTTTAGGTGCTTCACGACGCCACTTAAGCCCCCCCCGGGGGGGGGGGTTGGGGCATACAAACAATGTTTCAGACCTCCATTTCAAAATACAGAAATACGTCTGGTATTATGCATTTTGCATCATATGATTCTGCGTTTTGCATCATTTGAGGCAAAGTGCATCCTACTAGCTGTATTTCTTCATTTTGAAAGTTATATACAGTATCTTGAAAACTTGATTGCTGACATGCAAAACATTTTGGGACTATATCAACAATGAACTAATTAAATAAAAACCAAAATATTGTTTTTTGGTGGAATTTTCCTTTCATGTTCCCTTCCTCTCTTCCTCTCTCTCGCCTCAAATAAACTACACTATACATTTCTCTCTAGGACAAAATCACTGTTTCTCTGGGCACAGGCGTAATTTCGCTAACAGAGATAACGTTGATGAGTGTGTGGTGTTCTCCCTTCCCTGTGTTCTCCCTTCCATTCTAAGAATCAATAATCCGTGTATGAATACGTTATTAATAAAGGAGTTAAGCCGCATCTATATTTCATAGTGTTGGAAGAGAGCTTCTCCCTCTTGCCATGGGGTTTAGTCCGTATCGTTCATTTATAATTAATGGGGATCACTAGGGACCTTGTATTAAGGATCGCACCACTACAGACTGAGAGCGATGGAGAGGAAGGAAAGGAAGGAGGGAGAGAGAGAGAGAGGAAGAGAGAGAGGGAGCGAGAGGGAGAGGGAGCGAGAGGGAGAGGAAGTGAGAGAGGGAGAGGGAGAGAGAGGGAGAGAGAGTGAGAGAGAGAGAAAGAGAGACAGAGCAAGAAAGAGAGAGAGATATAGAGAGAGAAAGAGAGAGAAAGAGAGAGAAAGAGAGAGAAAGAGGGGAAAGAGAGAGGTCGAGGGAAAAGCGAAAGACAGAGCAAGAGAGAGGGAGCTCCACTGTGCTGCTCTGATCCATCAGCTCTTCTCTTCGGGCTTCTACTGAGCTAAAGTCAGCCGCTAACCCAGAGAAGTGGTGTGCTCCCAATTTCCAAAGATGGAAATTAGAGAAATCCTGTCCAAAATCTGAAGATATTTAAACGATAAAACAATTATTTTTTCTATTTTTTCCAACTATTGAAGTCTGTACTTAATCTTCAAAGCAGTCGAGTGCAGTCGAGTGAGTGGTATTGTCCAGAAAAATTGTGATTATCCGTCTATTGTTCTTTTAATTTGGAGTGGACTGTCAGAGAGATACTTTTTTCTATAAAAACAAAAGTGTCGAAGATGTGAGGATGTGTATCAGTCCGGGATCTGTCTCTGATTTGTCCTGGGCAGCGGAGACTGAGAAAGGCCTGATTTGTGCAGTTTGGCTGCAGGAGAGGAGAAAGACAGTGCTGACAAACGCATTAATTACTTTAGCAACTTCATTTTTTAATTAACCTTACACGCCACCTTCCAGGTAGAGCCTCGCAGACAGATGAGCAGAGCAAAGGCCCGAGCACTCGCACGTCTTCATCCACCCGCTATAGAAAAACTCACATGAAAGGGGGAAAGACATAGAGGAGAGAAAAGATGAGGTGAGGAGAGATTAAGGGTATTTTGAGACAATAGTCTGTCCCGTCCTAAAACAGAAGATAAGGTTGTCATTATTAACATGCATTTACAATCTCACTCCTCCTAATTAATAAACATAATGTCCGACTTCATTATACATATTGTGTTTTCTTTTACCTAATTTAAACATGTAATTATTGCTTGATATGGATGTGTCAGCTATTCTGAGGAATCATGAGCTGGTCTTTTTGTTTCTTCTTGACTTGACCACTCTGTGCCACACTTTGCGCAGTGCGTAGCTTCCCTCCACCCCATCTCTCTCTCTGATGAACGGGTCAGTTATATGGAGGTGAGAGAAAGAACGAGTGAAGTCAGACAAAGGAAGGAGAGGAAGTCAGGGAGGGAAAGAAAACGTAATTAGAGGAAGTGTGATTATGGTGTCAACGTCTGACCTAGCAGGATTAGTCATACTCTACCATTACCACTGATTAAGACTGAGGACTGGAGCTTTTCCATATAATACAGCCCTAAGAAGACAGAATGCATCCCAAATGGCACCCTATTCCCCTGGTCAAAAGTATTACACTGTAAAGGGAATAGGGTGCCTTTTGGGAAGCACCCAACTCTTAATGCAAAACGTATTTTCAATGCTTTCAAAGTGTTCTACAATAGTCTATTGCGTAGCCCACTTTAGGACATAACTATTATCCACCATCAGTTCATATCAACCATTTTGTAATTCTAATAGTAATATTAAAATAATTTCACAAATTAAATCTTTATATTTGTAGGCCTACTATAAACAGCAGACATTATATAGAAAACAAGTGCATTATAAGTATTTTTGAAGCAAATCCGACGATAAATCTATTTAGCTGACAGCTACTTTTTTTTTATCTATTTCGCTGACAGCTACTTTTTTTCTTCTTGAGTTCATAGTTTACATTGTTGGCTTCTCTCCATCTGTCACTGCAGTGTTGAAACATAATATCCACAATTGCAAATTAGCGTGAAGACAAACTTTCAGACAGCTTTTGGCATCGCACTCCCTGTGAGTAACCAAAGATGAAGACAAGACCAAAGCGTTGGTTTGGAGCCTGATCCCACCAGACTAGACCCCTACAGCTCTTCCAGTTCACATCCACCTAAACAACTACTAACTTTATGGTTGGTTTTCATTGCATTGCTCAACGTTACATTACATTTTGTGTTTCTGTTCGTTTACGCAAAGTTGCTGCCAGACTTGAATTGCTGTAGAAGATTAAATAACTAAAAGACAGTGTGAAGTATGTAACACATGAAGCTGCTAGGAGATCCAGCATCCAATGTGTTATTCCTCTTCTCATTAAAAGTTAGATGGAGAATCCAGAAGGGAAAGTGTTAATCAAATGTGTAATTATCCTGCCTCTCTTTCTCTCTCCCTCCACCCCCCCCCCCTCCCCCCATCCCTCTCTCTTTCTAATTGTATTTAAATAGTTGAGTCTGTTGGTGGTTTTGGCTGGGGGGGGGGACAGAGGCCTCTGCCACAAGTTGAAATGTTAATTATGAGTCTGGCAGCAGAACTGAAACAGAAAGGTTTGGAGTGAATTTAATGATAAATAGAAAGCAGCTGTGACGAGTGCTGAGGCAGGGTATAAGGCAGGTCCGGGGTAGAACTGTGTGAGGCAGGGCAGAGACAGAACTGTGTGAGGCAGGGCAGAGACAGAACTGTGTGAGGCAGGGCAGAGACAGAACTGTGTGAGGCAGGGCTGAGACAAGGTTGAGGCAGAGCTGAGGCAGGGGTGAGAGGCAGGACTAAGGCAGGGCTGAGGCAGGTATGAGAGAGGCAGGGCTGAGAGAGGGTTGAGGGAGGGCTGAGAGAGGCAGGGGAGAGAGAGGACTGAGGGAAGGCTAAGAGAGGCAGGGGAGAGAGAGGCAGGGTAGATGAGGCAGAGTTGAGTGAGACAGGACTGAGGCATTAATAAGGGAGGGCTGGGGCTGTGCCAGGACTGAGGCAGGGTTGATTAGGCAGCATGGCTGAGGCAGGATTGAGGCAAGGCAGGGTTTAAGGAGGCAGGAATGAGACAGGGCTGAGGAAGGACTTAGGCAAGGCTAAGGAGGGTCTGAGGTAAGGCTAGGACTGAGAGTGGGCTGATCCAGGACGGCCTCCTCTTCCAAGGGAGACTCAACACCATGGCCAAATCCCTTTAGTGGTCCCCATGGAAAACTGCCATTATACTACTCAGCACTACGGGACAGGGGGATGAGAGTTAGAGGAGGAGAGGGGAGGGGAAGTGGGTGTTATTGAGACACACACATGCACAGACATATGGACGCTCTTGCGCGTGCGGGCCATGCACATGCACAACAGAAATAAAACGCTTGCTTATAACAGATGCATGCATTTATTATGCATATACACAAGCACTCACACACATTAGGACACACATAAATACACAAACTCCTCAACACACATAGAGAAATACACGCGGATTATGTAACAGAATATAGGTCCTGCATGAATGTAGGCTACTGCATTTATATCATTACCACGTTATGATATAACATTCTGTCAAATATCACTGCACAGAAAGGAATTGTTCACTGGTTCTTTCTAAAGTGAAGAACTGCAAGCTGAATCAGACCCAGATATACAGTATACAATATAACCATGAGGAACAATGAGGTTTTGCACATGCATATTATGACGTTCTAAAATCATGATAAATGACAGAAAGCTGGTTTATTGCCCTAAAATGTATAATTCTGCATCTACTGGGTAAAAGAAAACAGGTATGTTATCAAAGGGATACAGCAATTACATAAACTGCAGTTCACTGTTTGTATTCCACTGAATAAATAAAACCATTTTACTATCAGGATCACACTCAGACAGAACAGAAGAAGATATCCATAGCCACCACAAGAGGGTCCTTGTTCTCTCTCATAGAAAGGCTCTATAAAACAAGCAGCCGACTCAAAGCACTCCCTCCCTTGTCAAACACTTCACCGCGGGTTGGGGGAACCCTCTCATTCAACGCAGTGCGTTCAAACCTTATTCCCTGTTTCAAACACAACCAGCACAGTGTTCAAACGTTATTCCTCTACTCTAGCAAGGTGACATGGTTGTCATCAGTGGCGTACCGAAGGTAATTTCCTGTAATTCTAAACATTTTTGCCATGGTTTATGGAGTGTTCTTATGCTATCTGGGGAGGGGGGTCCGACCTCCAAGGGGCCGCCAACCCTCCCCAAAAAGAGGGGGCTGTGGGGGTGTGTGGTACGCCAGTGGTTGTCATCTACTCTGTCTGAGGGTGTAGCCACCATAATTAGCACATCTTACATTGCAGCATTCCCTGTTCTTTCTTATAAATTGGTAATCCCTGTTTGGTTTCAGATTAACCTCTTAATGACATACCCTAAAATGCCTAAAATGACATACCCAAATCTAACATGCATATTCTTGATACCATTTGAAAAGAAACACTTTGAAGTTTGTGGAAATGTGAAATTAATGTAGGAGAATATAACACATTAGATGTGGTAAAAGATAATACAAACAAAAAAACATGCGTTTTCTATTTATGTTTTTGTTCAATCATCTTTGAAATGCAAGAGAAAGGCCAGAATATAATATTGCAGTTTAGGTGCAATTTAGATTTGGCCACTAGATGGCAGCAGTGTGTGTGCAAAGTTTCAGATTGATCCAGTGAAGCATTGCAATACTGGACTATTTTGTATCAAGTCTGCCCAAATGTGCCGAATTGGTCAATTGATACATTTTCAAATACATAACTATAGAGAACATACAAAAATGATATGGTAATACAAAATGTAAGTTTACACACTCCCAGGAATGTCATACATGATGGATCATTAGCTTATACACTAACTTTCACACATCTAGATGGCCGGGTGGGGTGGGTGTGGAGCCAGAAACAGCAGGGGTTCAAACTGAAGAACCCAGTTCCTACATTTTAATAGGAAAATTGATTTTATCAAACAAACATATGCTACATTTTATATTTGGGACCCTTAGGATGACAAATCAGAGCAAGATTACTGAATATAAGTACATTATTTACCTTCAGAGGTGAATGTATCAAATGTATCAAAGTTGCCGTGATAAGTTTTTTGTTGTTGTGTACTCTCCTCAAACAATAGCATGGTATTTTTTTACTGCAGTAGCTACAGTAAATTGGACAGTACGTTTGGATTAACAAGAATTTAAGCTTTCTGCCCATATAAGACATGTCTATGTCCTGAAAAGTTTGCTGTTACTTACAACAGTCATGCTAATCACATTAGCGCACGTTAGCTCAACCGTCCCGCATATGGGACACCGATCCCGTAGAGGTTAATTTCCTAGATTAGAGTTAGATTAGGTTATTCACCTGAAGCTGATAGACTACTCGGTCAGTCTCTATGGATGTCCTGATCTCTCCTCTACACACCAGAGAAGGGTGTGTGTGTGTGTGTGTGTTTGTGTGTGTGTGTGTGTGTGTGTGTGTGTGTGTGGGTGGGTGTGTGCGTGCGTGCGTGCGTGTGTGTGTGAGAGAGAGACCTCTCCTCTGTATACCGTTCCTACATGATGAGATCTGCTATAGCCTACTACAGTGTAATTAGATGATCGGAGCTCAGGGTGCTGGCTGAGGCTACGTCCCAAATGGAACCATATTTCCTTTATAGTGCAATACTTCTGACCAGGGCTCTGGTAAAAAGTAGTGCACTATGTAGGGAATGGGGTATGATTTAGGATGCAGCCTGGCTCTTCTGGGCCTGTAACCTTAGAGACAGCAGCTACTGTATGGTACAATGACCAGAGAGGTAATAGAACAAATTACCATGATCATTTTTTATCAATCACACTTACACATTTATATAAAATTGGTAGTAAGTAGCCTAGGCTGAGCCAGAACAGCCCATAAGGCAGGAGCCTATCTCCTGTTTCTGAAGTGTGAGGCAAGTACAACCCCATAGACAAGACACTACCCACAGGGCACAGACGTCAATTCAAGGTCTATTCCACGTTGGTTCATAGTAATTTCATTGAAATGACGTGGAAACAACGTTGATTCAACCAGTGTGTGCCCAGTGGGTAGGCCCATTTAAGAACAATCTATCTATTATTATAAATTAATATCACTTACTTTACCTAACATCATATATTATTATAGCTAAAGACCTTATGTAGTGAAGGGTCTTATTATAGCTAAAGACCTGGAATAATTGTACTGATAACCATTTTTATGGATTTATTTCAGATCCAAGTGGGAATCATTTATAGCAGGCCTGCACATTTGAGGTCAGTATTATTTTGTTATCTAGACAGTTGAACAAGAGGTTGTTGGTGTTTGTGAGTGTATATTTCTCCCTTTGGAAAGCATTGTTCATCTCTTTATGACAAAGGAAGCCAAGAGGAACATTGCAATAGAATGTGTGGAAAAGAGGGGCGGGAAAAGCGATTGTCTTTAATTTAACATCAAGAAGCCAAGTTTAATTGTTTATTTATCTGTTTCGCCATCTCGCTCTCATTCCCTCTCTCTCTCTCTCTCTCTCTCTCTCTCTCTCTCTCTCTCTCTCTCTCTCTCTCTCTCTCTCTCTCTCTCTCTCTCTCTCTCTCTCTCTCTCTCTCTCTCTCTCTCTCTCTCTCTCATTCCCTCTTCCTCTCCCCCTTCATTCCCTCTCTCTCTCCCCTCTTTTTGATGTGTTTGCCTTCACAGCTTCTGAGCACTCTCTAATTCCATCTGGCCACAACAGAGACGGCGGCTCGGCGAGAAAAAGCATTTCCATATGTGCAAATTAGGAGGCTGCCTCCCCAAAACTGCACTGCCGGCCCTCTGAAGTAGATAGCAGGGATGACGGCTGCCAAGCCTGCTAATGGCAATCAAGGGGAAGGTTTTTATTGGCCTGGGTGTGTGTCTGTGTCTGTCTGGCCCTCGCCACGCTGCACACATACTCAGCTCTGGGTGGGTACACAGCAACAGACAGCACTGTACTGTAGTGTATACCCACTCCTCTGCCCTGCCCTGAGAGACGTAATGAATATGTCCAGGAGAAGGAGGGTGGGGAGAGAGAAATAGGGATGGTGACCGTACTGTAAAAGCATGGCCTATAATACCACGACTACTACGTCTATCTGTTACTGTCCTATCACAGATACCATAATAATAATGATAATGATAATGATAATAATAATAATAATAATAATAATAATAATAATAATAATAATAACAATAATAATAATATAGACTGTTTCAGTCATTTGTTACAATATATCCAATGTAATGTAATGAGGTGATTATACTTTAATTGATCTAATGTTTTCTCCAGATTGCTAATTCATACACCTGCAGTTTTATCTGCACCCCATCTACTCCATTTGTAATTCCCAATTTGAATTATAACTCAGTTTGCATGATTCAGCCAAAACAAATCTTTGCTTTTTTATTAAACGAAAAGGAATAGCAATCTAGCACAGTTAGACAATAACAATTAAACCCTGTCAATTTAATCCACTGCTGGGTTTTGAAAAACTTATTTTCCACCAAAGTGAAAGAAAACCTTTCAATAGGTGTTGGTATTTCATTCTTTCTGTCTGCTGGTTTTTCATTATACTTGCTTTTTCAAACAAAATAACTCTCTTCTCTCATTGTGAGAGTGGATCATCCAGTCAATATCTAATGTAACAAATGCCACGGTGAAATTGGAACATATAGTATTGAGGAATCCTTCCCTCCCTCTGTGTGTATATCTGTGTGTTACATATTTGTGGGTGTGCACGTAATTATCAAGATCCCCAAAGTACAGTATCAGTGGCAGCGCCCCAAGCCTCTGGGAGGGAGACCAACTCCACGTCAGGTATCTCCCCACATCTCTGCCAAGGCATCCAGCCCTGGCACTGCTCACCCCCGGCTTGGCACACAGACATACACACACACATACACACACACACGCACACACACACACACACACACACACACACACACACACACACACTTGGAATCAGAACTACTGCAGTGTCAGTGGGAACAGGAAGTTCAAACAGCTGGCTCAAACAAGATGTCGGCCCTACCAAAGAGATGACCCTCTTGACCTCTGGATGTTAAAACACACTGGATCACAAGATGGAGTCATGCCTACTTCAGTATGCTGCCCGTGAATGTGTGTGTGTGTGTGTGTGTGTTTGTTTGTATGTTTGTGTGCCTGTGTTTGTGTACATGTGTGTAGTGAGGCTCTGGCATTGGCGCTGGGCAGTGAAAAGATCCAAAAACAGGAGTGCATTTCAGAGGGCCCAACAGCATGCCTGGGGCCCAAGTGGCATCTTGGGTACCCATGACCCTCTAGTGGCCTGGGACCCAGCTGTGATGCACTGGGCATATGCCAGCTAGAGGACAAATCTGTCCCCACACACACACACACACACACACACACAACACACAGGACACACACACGGCCTGAATCTGTTTTGTTGTCTATTTTTTTGTTTGATTCATGTACATATTCTATGTGATGTTGATAGAGGGCAGTTCTGGTTTGAGTAGAATGATATCTGATGTTGTGTCTAATGGGAGACTGGGGTGGAGGGATGTGGGCTCTCTAAACAACAATACACACTCACCAGCTATATTGAACAATCACTAATTTCAATAGGTCACACAATAGCAGAAGGTAGAACTATCACAAAAAATAACAAATCCATAACATATTTTGATCAAATGTATGGCAACAGCACAACAAAATTGAGACGTGATTCTATTCTACCCCCTCTCTGAATTTCCACTATGTACATGGCCCCTAAAATATTACCTTATCGGAGAAGTAATAATTATTTCTAAAAAGGATTATAATGTTTCCGCGGCGACGTGCCTGCTGCTGTATGCATGAATTCCATGGTAATAACTTCAATGATTCTCTGATCCTAGCGGCGTTCGCTCCCATTGTCTAATATTCGGATATGACTGAATGGCAAGTGTGCTTGGAACTGACACCTATTCAATAGAGTAGGAGGATACATCCTTCTATTCCTTCATCTCCATCTACATGCCCATCCAGAGCCAAGATGCTCCTTCCATCGCTTTGTGTCTGCAGGCAGTTTTTTCTCTCCATATTTTTCAGTTTTTTCTTCTTCTTCCTTTCACCGGGGGCTCAGTTCCATCCTTAGTTGCCCCCCCGTAATCTGTGCCATTCCACTCGTCAGGTAGCAACATGCAGGCTCTGTTCCACTATGGCAGACAGATAGAGAGACAAACAGACAGGCAGGTAAAAAGAGGAAGGGAAAGGGGATACCTAGTCAGTTGCACAACTGAATGCATTCAACCAAGCTGTGTCTTCTGCATTTAACCCAACCCCTCTGAATCAGAGAGGTGCGGGGGGCTTCCTTAAGGACCCGGGGCTGGTTTTCTACTAAGCTAACATATGGTATTGTTTTAAGATGGTCATACCAAGGATCATTTAGCTATTTTATTTAGAATTTCAGAAAAAATTAAAACTAATTCAGTGGAATTATCTGTGTACCTTTAACGTGGAAATGCCCCATTCACTTCCATTCATCTTCAGACTACACTTGCAGAGTAAAATGGAGAACACCATTGTGTTCGTGAGAGTCTTATCTTTCATATTAGTGTGTAACCCAAACAGTTTGGACGCTACAACAGAAGTTGGCACATCGGCTATAACAACTTCAGACGAGTTCCGTGGCACTTGTGATGTTTTGGTGAGAAAACCGACTTTCGTCATGTCTCCTGGTCTGACAAACAGCGCTGTAGCCCTGCCACTTTCCACCGCAGATGCTGATGGCCGACATCGGCGGATGTTATGGATTGAGAAGCAGCCCATGCAAAAAAAACAGATATCTATTGCTTAAACAGACGTATTTTGATGGGGATTTTTTTATTATGCTAATTTGATTTCCACGGGGGTGTAGACATCGACTCTTTATTAATAGACCAATAACAAAGACTTCCAAACCTCTCTGCCAATAACCACAATTCTTGCTTGAGAAATTGCTCTTTGCTAACAAGCTATTTTATTTCATTTAGAACACTTTAATTGAAAAAAATCAAAGTAATGTACTTAATTGTTACCCAGAAATGATTTGATATTGAGGTAAAAACGGCTGCATTGGACCTTTAAATTACTGCCTTCCACTCTCTCTTACTCTGTATACCTTTCTGAATACCCATCTCTCTCTCACACTCTCTCTCCCTCCACCTCTCTACTACCCCTCTCACCACTCACTTTAACTCAATAAAGATTACCTGAAAGGATTTGACATGCTATAACTTTTCCTGTTAAATTGAAAGGCCTTTTTCGTCCTATCAGTGTGTAGTGGCGTCACTAGGCCTTCGGGTCTTAAATAAAAATAAAAATAATATATATATATATATATATATATATATATATATGTGTGTGTGTGTGTGTGTGTACAGTACCAGTCAAAAGTTTGGACAGACATACTCATTCAAGGGTTTTTCTTTATTTTTACTATTTTCTACATTGTACAATAATAGTGAAGACATAAAAACTATGAAATAACACATTTGGAATCATGTAGTAACCAAAAAAGTGTTAAAAAAATCAAAATATATTTTATATTTGAGATTCTTCAAATAGCCACCCTTTGCCTTGATGACAGCTTTGAATACTCTTGGCATTCTCTCAAAATCAAAATATATTTTGATTTGTTTAACACTTTTTTGGTTACTACATGAGTCCATATGTGTTATTTCATAGTTGTCTTCACTATTATTCTACAATGTAAAAAAATTGAAAAATTAAGAAAAAACCTTACACTTTTGACTGGCACAGCACTATGAAAATATTCAGACCCTTTGACTTTTTCCACATTTTGTTACTTTACAGCCTTATTCTAAAATGGATTAAATTGTTTTTTTCACCTCATCAACCTACACACAATACCCCATAATGACAAAGCAAAAACAAGTTTTTAGACATAAAAAAAACTGAAATATCACATTTACATAAGTATTCAGACCCTTTACTCAGTGCCTTGTTGAAGCACCTTTGGCAGTGATTACAGCCTTGAGTCTTCTTGGGTATAACGCTACAAGCTTGGCACACCTGTATTTGGGTAGTTTATCTCATTCTTCTTCTCTGCATATCCTCTCAAGCACTGTCAGGTTGGATGGGGAGCGTCGCTGCACAGCTATTTTCAGGTCTCTCCAGAGATGTTCGATTGGGTTCATGTCCGGGCTTTGGCTGGGCCACTCAAGGACATTCAGAGACTTGTCCCAAAGCCACTCCTGTGTTGTCTTGGCTGCCCCTTGGCTGCCCCAGTCTGAGGTCCTTAGCGCTCTGGAGCAGGTTTTCATGAAGGATCTCTCTGTACTTTGCTCCGTTCATCTTTCCCTCTATCCTGACTAGTCTCCCAGTCCATGCCGCTGGAAAACATCCCCACAGCATGATACTGCCACCACAATGTCTCGTCATAGGGATGGTGCCAGGTTTCCTCCAGACGTGACGCTTGGCATTCAGGCCAAAGAGTTCAATCTTGGTTTCATCAGACCAGAGAATCTTGTTTCTCATGGTCTGAGAGTCCTTTAGGTGCCTTTTGGCAAACTCCAAGCGGGCTGTTACGTGCATTTTATTGAGGAGTGGCTTCCATCTTGCCACTCTACCATAAAGGCCTGATTGGTGGAGTGCTGCAGAGATCGTTGTCATTCTGGAAGGTTTTCCCATCTCCACAGAGGAAGTCTAGAGCTCTGTCAGTGACCATCGGGTTCTTGGTCACCTCCCTGACCAATGCCCTTCTCCCCCGATTGCTCAGTTTAGCTGGGCGGCCAGCTCTAGGAAGAGTCTTGGTGGTTCCAAACTTCTTCCATTTAAGAATGATGGAGGCCATTGTGTTCTTGGGGACCTTCAATGCTGCAGAAATGTTTTGGTACCCTTCCCCAGATCTGTGCCTCGACACAATCCTGTCTCAGAGCGCTACGGACAATTCTTTCGACCTCATAGCTTGGTTTTTGCTCTGACATGCACTGTCAACTGTGGGACCTTATATAGACAGATGTGTGCCTTTCCAAATCATGTCCAATCAATTGAATTTACCACAGGTGGACTCCAATCAAGTTGTAGAAACATCTCAAGGATGATCAATGGAAACAGGATGCACCTGAGCTCAATTTCGAGTCTCATAGCAAAGGGTCTAAATACTTATGTAAATACTTATGTAAATACATTTCTAAAAACCTGTTTTCGCTTTGTCATTATGGGGAATTGTATGAGGATTTTTATATTTTTTATCCATTTTCGAATAAGGCTGTAACATGACAAAATGTGGAAAAAGACAGTGTGTCTGAATACTTTCCGAAGGCACTGTATATACTGTATATATATTTGTGCCAACAAACATAAGTGGTTAAATATGTGTTTTTGTATTATTTCAGGCTGTTGTCTTATATGAGTTTACATAACCACGCATCCCTTGCGCTATGCAGATTTGTTATTTACATTTTTGACAAATTTTAATGACCTTTTTGCGGCTATACATAACCCTTTTTAAGGTTCAATAAAGAACCATGCTCATAAGGTTCTAAATGGAACCTGTACGTTGATATAAAGCACCCTTTCTTAAGGGTCTATAAAGAACCATTAAAAAAGGTTCTGTATAGCACCAAAAAAGGGTGCCGCTATGGTTACAACATTTATTTATTTATTCTGGTCAGCCATATTATATTGTTAAAATTACATAGGTGTTACTATTGTGTTAATTGACAAGTTTAATAAAGTGAGCTACCCCTGGAACAACTGTGGGTTTTAGCCACTAAGCTAGCATATTAAAGTGTTTTAAGATGGTCATACCATGGATCAGTTAGCTGTTTGATTTAGAATGCGAGGAATCCTTTAGGTATAAAAAAAATATATAAAAAAAGTTTTTGATAAAATATTGAGTTGGCCTTTACTACTATAGCCCATAGAAACACATTGAATAACACAATCATAAATGGCAAAAAAAAAAAAGACAGTACATTTTATTTTTTCATAAGGAATACGGTTATTGTGGAATATGCTGGAGGAGGTTGTCGGGTGAGGTCGTCTAGTAAGCTTTGCTTTATACATAATTTGGGCTTTGTCGAGTAAGGCTTAAACTATGTATTTAGATTGTAGTTAGGTATTGTAGGTAGGTATTGCAGGTAGTTATCGTGGGTTGTTGTATGTAATTATTGTAGGTTAGTATTGTATTCGGCTGAGCCCGGTGTAGCACGAAGCTAGCTGGCTAACCCACTACCTAGCGGGTAGCTACTGGCAACTATTAGCAACGGTATAGTTGTTTCACGCCTGAGAGTGCCTGTAATTACGCCAGCTGGCTGCCTATAATAATTACATACAATATTTGCCTACCATTCAGCTGTTTTCTAACCTCATTGTCTGAACCGTTAACGTTAGGTAGTAAGTGGCTACTGTGCTTGAAATTTAGCTAGCTTGTTGCTACCTGGATAGCAACTAGTAAACAATAGCTGGAACGACCTGGCGAACAGACGCGAACTGGCTGAGTCAATTCAGTGGCTAGCTTTGCACTTGGCTAGCTAACAGTAGCTGCTAGGGGTAAGTCATAACCTACATTTGTGTTTTATTTTTTCATATTGGTAGCTAGAGTCGTTCAAGGAATTCGGGACATGGGTGACTAGTTAACGTTCGTTTTGCTCTCTCTGTGTGTTCGTGCCGTGAAAGGAGGGGTTTCTTCTTTGTCTGAAAGCAATGGCTAGCTAGTATGTTAACTATTCTAGCTAACTAACTGGCTGAATAAGTTGACGACGGACTCGCTCAAGCTGTCGGGACTAACACACAACGTTAGATACGGACACGAACGATCTGCTTGGCGTGTTGACACACTGGTGGTTTGTTGTGGCCGACTATTGGTGCTAAACCGTGTTGTTGGAGTCCGGCATGCTAGCTGGCTGTGGCGTCTTATGACTAGGTGCCCTGGATGATTTTCACGGAAGAATACTGTACCTAGTTAGCTAGCTGAATAAACTAAGTTAGTCTATTCCTAGAAAACATTGAACCGCTGTAGTTTACAACAATTATAGTTTCTGAGGTGGAAGTTGGGAGAGTTATATTTGGGTGTTGTGGTGAGGGAGGCCCCGCTCTCTCCTTTCCCAGATGTTTAGTCCATTTCATTCCGATCTCCTTTGCATTATTGTAGCCATTTTCTGCAGCCTGTCAACTATGCCTCTGCCTATCCCTGTTCTCTCCTCTCCGCACAGGCTATACAAACGCCTCACACCGCGTGGCTGCTGCCTCTCTAACCTGGTGGTCCCTGCATGCACCACCCACGTGGAGTTCCAGGTCTCAGGCAGCCTCTGGAACTGCCGTTCTGCTGCCAACAAGGCAGAGTTCATCTCAGCCTATGCTACCCTCCAGTCCCTCGACTTCTTGGCGCTGACGGAAACATGGATTACAACTGAAAACACTGCTACTCCTACTGCTCTCTCCTCGTCTGACCATGTGTTCTCGCATACCCCGAGAGCATCTGGTCAGCGGGGTGGTGGCACAGGAATCCTCATCTCTCCCAAATGGACATTCTCTATTTATCCCCTGACCCATCTGTATATCTCCTCATTTGAATGCCATGCTGTCACAGTCACTAGCCCATTTAAGCTTAATATCCTTGTCATCTATCGCCCTCCAGGTTCCCTTGGAGAGTTCATCAATGAGCTTGACGCCTTGATAAGTTCCTTTCCTGAGGATGGCTCAGCCCTCACAGTTCTGGGGGACTTCAACCTCCCTACGTCTACCTTTGACTCATTTCTCTCTGCCTCCTTCTTTCCACTCCTCTCCTCTTTTGACCTCACCCTCTCACCATCCCCCCCTACTCACAAGGCAGGCAATACGCTTGACCTCATCTTTACTAGATGCTGTTCTTCTACTAATCTCACTGCAACTCCCCTCCATGTCTCCGACCACTACTTTGTATCATTTTCTCTCTCGCTCTCCTCCAACACTATTCACTCTGCCCCTACTCAGATGGTAATGCGCCGTCGCAACCTTCGTCTCTCTCTCCCCGCTACTCTCTCCTCTTCCATCCTATCATCTCTTCCCTCTGCTCAATCCTTCTCCCTCCAATCTCCTGATTCTGCCTCCTCAACCCTCCTCTCCTCCCTTTCTGCATCCTTTGACTCTCTATGTCCCCTATCCTCCCGGCCGGCTCGGTCCTCCCCTCCAGCTCCGTGGCTTGATGACTCATTGCGAGCTCACAGAACAAGGCTCCGGGCAGCCGAGCGGAAATGGAGGAAAACTAGACTCCCTGCGGACCTGGCATCTTTTCACTCCCTCCTCTCTACATTTCCTTCATCTGTTTCTGCTGCTAAGGCCACTTTCTACCACTCTAAATTCCAAGCATCTGCCTCTAACCCTAGGAAGCTCTTTGCCACCTTCTCCTCCCTGCTGAATCCTCCTCCCACTCCCCCCCTCCTCCCTCTCTGTGGATGACTTCGTCAACCATTTTGAAAAGAAGGTTGACGACATCCGATCCTCGTTTGTTAAGTCAAATGACACTGCTGGTCCTGCTCACACTGCCCTACCCTATGCTTTGACTTCTTTCTCCCCTCTATCTCCAGATAAAATGTTGCGACTTGTGACGGCCGGCTGCCCAACAACCTGCCCGCTTGACCCTATCCCCTCCTCTCTTCTCCAGACCATCTCCGGTGACCTTCTCCCTTACCTCACCTCGCTGATCAACTCATCCTTGACCACTGGCTATGTCCCTTCCGTCTTCAAGAGAGCGAGAGTTGCACCCCTTCTCAAAAAACCAACACTCGATCCCTCTGATGTCAACAACTACAGACCAGTATCCCTTCTTTCTTTTCTCTCCAAAACTATTGAGCGTGCCGTCTTTAGCCAACTCTCTTGCTATCTCTCTCAGAATGACCTTCTTGATCCAAACCAGTCAGGTTTCAAGACTGGTCATTCAACTGAGACTGCTCTTCTCTGTGTCACGGAGGCTCTCCGCACTGCTAAAGCTAACTCTCTCTCCTCTGCTCTTGTCCTTATAGACCTGTCTGCTGCCTTTGATACTGTGAACCATCAGATCCTCCTCTCCACCCTCTCGAGCTGGGCATCTCCGGCGCGGCTCACTCTTGGATTGCGTCCTACCTGACCGGTCGCTCCTACCAAGTGGCGTGGCGAGAAGCTGTCTCCGCACCACGTGCTCTCACCACTGGTGTCCCCCAGGGCTCAGTTCTAGGCCCTCTCCTATTCTCGCTATACACCAAGTCACTTGGCTCTGTCATATCCTCACATGGCCTCTCCTATCATTGCTACGCAGACGACACACAACTAATCTTCTCCTTTCCCCCTTCTGATAACCAGGTGGCAAATCGCATCTCTGCATGTCTGGCAGACATATCAGTATGGATGACGGATCACCACCTCAAGCTGAACCTTGGCAAGACGGAGCTGCTCTTCCTCCCGGGGAAGGACTGCCCGTTCCATGATCTCGCCATCACGGTTGACAACTCCGTTGTGTCCTCCTCCCAGAGTGCGAAGAGCCTTGGCGTGACCCTGGACAACACCCTGTCGTTCTCCGCTAACATCAAGGCGGTGACCCGATCCTGTAGGTTCATGCTCTACAACATTCGGAGAGTACGACCCTGCCTTACACAGGAAGCGGCACAGGTCCTAATCCAGGCACTTGTCATCTCCCGTCTGGATTACTGCAACTCGCTGTTGGCTGGGCTCCCTGCCTGTGCCATTAAACCCCTACAACTAATCCAGAATGCCGCAGCCCGTCTGTTGTTCAACCTTCCCAAGTTCTCTCACGTCACCCCGCTCCTCCGCACACTACACTGGCTTCCAGTTGAAGCTTGCATCTGCTACAAGACCATGGTGCTTGCCTACGGAGCTGTGAGGGGAACGGCACCTCCGTACCTTCAGGCTCTGATCAGTCCCTACACCCAAACGAGGGCATTGCGTTCATCCACCTCTGGCCTGCTGGCTCCCCTACCTCTGCTGAAGCACAGTTCCCGCTCAGCCCAGTCAAAACTGTTCGCTGCTCTGGCACCCCAATGGTGGAACAAGCTCCCTCACAACGCCAGGACAGCGGAGTCACTCACCACCTTCCGGAGACATTTGAAACCCCACCTCTTTAAGGAACACCTGGGATAGGATAAAGTAATCCTTCTAACCCCCCCATACCTCCATACTCCCATTAATTTGTATGGATTACCTTCAGATGAGTCCCGTGAGACTTGTGGGGGTCGTAGAGGAAAACGGAGAACACCATCATGTTCGTGAGAGTCTCCCCTTCCCACAGTGTTTGTAGCCCACATAAATTTGTAGCACAAACGGTTCGGACGCTACAGACAGAAATTGGCACATCAGCATTACCAACTTCAGACGATTCCCATAGAGCAAAACGGAGAACACCATTGTGAAGTTCGGACGTTCGGACGCTACAGACATTTCCGTGAGAAGATTGACATTTCGGTACGTCTCATGGTCTGACAAACATCGCTGTAGCTCGGCCACCTTCCACCGCAGATGCGGAAGGCCGACATAGGCGGATGCAGTGGATTGAGACGCAGGCCAGGCAAAACAACATATTTCTAGTTTAAATTGACAGATTTTGATAGGGATTATTTTATTTTGTTACTTAGATTGACGAACAGGTCCATCAATAGACTCTTAATAGACAGTATATTTAGTGAATGGGCAAGCTAAGGATGTTGATATAAGTCATGATATTAGAAAAAGTGTTTATTTCCAGCGAGTGTATCTGATGGGTTTAGTTTCTATAGCTAACTTGGCTGGCTAGCCACTTCGGCAGCTATTGGCTGGCTAGCTAGCTGACACCGAAGAGATGAGAGAACATTATTCTTACTGAAGCACATATGGTATCTTCTGACAGTGACACAGTGCCCCCCTGAGGGGTACAATATCTTACGAAGCAAGCTAGATCTACTCAGTGTTTTCTAAAGCTAACCAGCTTCAGTTAGCTTCACATTCCAGCTCAGGCTTCATCCGTACTATGACGGGGGATAGTGTTCCTCCACCTGCCACTAACTCTAGCAGGCTTGTAACTGCGCGTGCATGTCGCACATGGCCGAACTCTTCAATGAGTCAGTGCCACATTTTAATTTGTGTCAAAATCTAAATGAAAGAAAAGTTATCTTGCAAATTCAGCAGGCTTATAGTGTGAAATAGGCTTTTAGAAGTACCCTCTTTATTTTATTACTTATCATTAATGCAGACTTTGATGTGCTTTGGTGTGCTTATCAATGCCCAACCACAAGCACCTTTATTCCCACTCCTATCAATAAAATAATTGTATTAAGTCAGACAAAAGTGTTACTGTGCGTGAAGTTTAAAATGCATTGTGTTATTACTAAATGTGTAATGTTTTAACATTACTTTTTAACACACAAAAAAGTAAGCAATTAGTTGTTACACCTCTGTGATTACAGAATTCTGAAGTATTCGTTGCCATCGAATTGCACCTGGCTAAAAGGTGAGACACTTTCGTATGACCGGTTATCCCGAGTTGAACTCAGAGTTTACCCAAGTTACCTCACTAACTCCTCAAACCTGCTTCGTAGAATACCCCTCTGGTTGACTGAAGCCGAACTTGACTAGAACTAGATATTTAACCCTGTTTAAAATGGGCAATGTTGAGGTGGTAGAACTGACAAAATGAAAGGAATCATAGAGGTCTTATTACCTATTCCATTCTACAGGTAAACATGCTTGGCTCATGTCTGTTATTTCCATACAGGCTATGTAACTATTTGTAAAAATAATAAATATATTTGAACTTTCATTTTTATTGCTCTTTTTATTCACTTAGCTACTTACTTTATCTATTGTTGTGGCATTGTCGAGAGGCGAACCTTCAAGTAAGCGTTTCACTGTGTACTCCATGTATGTGTCTCCCGAGTGGCGCAGTGTGGCGCAGACTATCAGTAACATTTCAACTAACTATCTACTAACCCTAACCCTAACCCTAACCTTAACCCTTATCCTAACCCTAAACTTAACCCTTACCCTAACCTTACCTTAACCCTTACCCTAACCCTTATTCTAAACATAACCCTAACCCAGTTGAGTTGCCCTGGTCGTGTCAGTATACAATGATTTTAAAACGAACTAATGACATGTTGCACCTCTACCTTGCTACCTTGCAGATGATGAGTCAAGGAGGACAGATGAGAACAGCATGGCAAGTGGAGCACTTAAAACAGCAGTAGCCAGGGGCAACTGGTAGGGAAGAGGATGATTTAGGTGACCCAGACACAGGCCTAACACAGGTTAAGCTACCCCAGTATCCCCTTTGACCGTTTTGGATTGAAAAAGATGGCCTTTCAACACAAGTGGTTTGAAACATTTTGATTGGTTAGAATACTCTGTTGAGAAATGCAATTTTGTGCTTTTCCTGTAGACTCTGTTTATTTTTAAATGTTTTACAACCAGGACAGGGTGAGAGAGGAGAGTAGACACGAGAGACAGCAACATAGAAGACTAAGAAACAGCAAAATAATAGGGCAGAAAAGCGAGACAGCAACAGATGACACAGAGAAAGTGATGGAGAGAGACAGAGGAGCGGGTGAGCACACAGCAGACTGTATCACTTAAAGCCTTGACTTTTCCCACATTTTGTTGCGTTACAACCTTATTCTAAAATTGATTACATTCTTTTTTCCCCTCATCTAACTACACACAGTACCCCATAATGACAAAGCAAAAACAGGTTTTTATAAATTTTTGCAAATGTATTACAAATAAAAAACGGAAATATGACATTTACATAAGTATTCAGACCCTTTGGTATGAGACTCGAAATTGAGCTCAGGTGTATCCTGTTTCCATTGATCATCCTTGAGATGTTTCTACAACTTGATTGGAGTCCACCTGTGGTAAATTAAATTGATTGGACAAGATTTGGAAAGGCAGACACCTGTCTATATAAGGTCCCACAACTGACAGTGCATGTCAGAGCAAAAACCAAACCATGGGGTCGAAGGAATTGTCCGTAGAGCTCTGAGAAAGGATTGTGTCGAGGCACAGATCTGGGGAAGGCTACCAAAAACTGTCTGCAGCATTGAAGGTCCCCAAGAACACAGTGGCCTCCATCATTCTTAAATGGAAGAAGTTTGGAACCACCAAGACTCTTCCTAGAGCTGGCCGCCCAGCTAAACTGAGCAATCGGGGGAGAAGGGAGAACGAGAAGGGAGAACGAGAAAGTTCCTCTGTGGAGATGGGAGAACCTTCCAGAAGGACAACCATCTCTGCAGCACTCCACCAATCAGGCCTTTATGGTAGAGTGGCCAGACGGAAGCCACTCCTCAGTAAAAGGCACCTGACAGCCCGCTTGGAGTTTGCCAAAAGGCACCTAAAGGACTCTCAGACCATGAGAAACAAGATTCTCTGGTCTGATGAAACCAAGATTGAACTCTTTGGCCTGAATGCCAAGCGTCACGTCTGGAGGAAACCTGGCACCATCCCTACGGCGAAGCATGGTGGTGGCAGCATAATGCTGTGGGGATGTTTTTCAGCTGCAGGGACTGGGAGACTAGTTAGGATTGAGGGAAAGATGAATGGAGCAAAGTACAGAGAGATCCTTGATGAAAACCTGCTCCAGAGCGCTCAGGACCTCAGACTGGGCCGAAGTTTCACCTTCCAACAGGACAACGACCCTAAGCACACTGCCAAGACAACGCAGGAGTGGCTTCGGGATAGGTCTCTGAATGTCCTTGAGTGGCCCATCCAAAGCCAGGACTTGAACCCGATCGTACATCTCTGTAGAGACCTGAAAATAGCTGTGCAGCGATGCTCCCCATCCAACCTGACAGAGCTTGAGAGGATCTGCAGAGAAGAATGGGAGAAACTCCCCAAATACAGGTGTGCCAAGCTTGTAGCATTATACCCAAGAAGACTCAAGGCTGTAATCGCTGCCAAAGGTGCTTCAACAAAGTACTGAGTAAAGGGTCTGAATACTTATGTAAATTTGATTTTTCAGTTTTGTATTTTAATACATTTGCAAAAAAGTCAAAAAAACGTGTGTTTTTTTGTCATTATGGATTATTGTGTGTAGATTGATAAGGGGAAAAAACGATTTAATCAATTTTAGAATAAGGCTGTAACGTAACAAAAAGGGGAAAAAGTCAAGGGGTCTGAATACTTTCTGAATGCACTGTATGTGTTCCAGAGTAGAGAGACCCACATTAGCAACTGTAATTGAGTACTGGTAGTGTCTGCTGTGGCAGGTGGGAAGGTGCAAGTTACCTGAGAAATATCTAATCTCTCAATGTTCTAATCTCTCAATATTAATCTCAACGTTCATGCATTTAGCTGTTGAAACTCCTTATTTTTCCCCGTGGGGAGGATGCCCCAGGACCTCCTTACTGGCATTTTGCTAAGCCCCTGATATCTTCAAATCCTAGAAACGCCCCTGAGTAATGAGTGGTACCTGAGTATCATCATTAGAGACGCGCGGTTAAATCAATGTTGTTTCCACGTCATTTCAATGAATTTACATTGAACCAACTTGGAAAAGACGTTGAATTGACATTTGTACCCAGTGGGTCATGCCTTGGAAATAAAAAAACAATTGTATTCACTTTGCAACTTCCACTGACACATTCTTCCACTGCTAGAGAGATGTGCCACACACAAACGTGACAATGTGTGTGTGTGTGTGTGCTTTGTAGTTATTGTGACAGATGTGATGAAGGCCGGCCAAAGGCCCTCTTTGACTACACATCTACCCACCCACCCACATAGTGACGCACTCGCACAGGACCTAACTGCTCATGGGCACAGTGACACACACACGGAGACACAGCGTGTGTGCACACACACAGACGCAGTTCGCACGCAGAGACTCAGCATGCACACACACACACGTGTGCACACACATGCACGAACGCACACACACACACGCACGCACACACACACACACAGCCTCTACAGTATACCCACCCTTGCCATAAGTGAACACCATTCTCCTTACATTCATTATTGATAGGCCAAGAGCCTGTCTTTTGTTCCAGAGAGAGAGAAAGGGCTCAGGGTTGAAGCCCTCGCTTATTTGAGAGCCTATTCTTCTCACATTTGAAATACGCATTCTGGGCTATGTGTGTCTGCCATCCTGAAGAAAATAGGGCTGCATCTCCATGAATGGGAGCCATGAATTAGTGCTCATGTGCTTTCTTCCCTCCCCACACTGATTAGAAAAGAAAAAATGCTAGAGTGGCCTTCATACCTTTCACGGTGCCAGCAAAACACTGGAGAGATAGTCATCCTCTGAACCCCCTCCGACATACACACACACATACATTACCCATTACCGTTACCCTAAACCTAACCTTAACCTTAACCCCGAAACCAAACCTTAACCCTAAACCTAAACCTAATTCTACCCTACCCTAACTCCCTAGAAATAGCATTTGACCTTGTGGGGACTAACAAATTGCCCTCAGTTGGTCAAATTTTTGCTTGCTTACTATTCTTGTAGGGGTCCCCACAAGTATAGTTAAACATGCACGCACACACACATGCGCACACACACACACACACATACATACACAGCTTCCCTTTATGACTTATTTCCCAGTTGTAGCACAAGAGGATTCACAGTTGCTGGGGATGAAATATTCAGAATTAGAGTGATAATTGAAAATGGGGGCCAGAATAGTAGTAAATAGCTGGTACAAAATTCCTCTGAATTTACAGTCGGAACCCGGGGAAAACAACGCCACAACAAGCCCTAAACATGAAAATTCAACTTGCGGAAGAAAGAAGAGTAGAGAAAGATAGAGAATGAGAAAAAATAAAAATAAATGTCACTTGATTGGTGACAAAAGATAACAAGAAGTGTCTGCAGGGTGCCTACCCAAACTCTTGGTGTCTCAAAGTGTTGTAAATGGACCCCATCCGGTTCGCTCGCATGTCCCCGCTCAAGATGGTGCCACTCTCAGGCGAAAAAGCATATAATAGGACGTCCACTAGGAGAGACACACAATCTCCTCTTGCCCAGGGTCCCGGGTGGTTTCCTCTGAACAGTATGGGTCTGCCTCCCAAATAGCACCCTATTTCACTATTTAGTACACTACTTTTGACCAGGGCCCGTAGGCTAAATAGAGAATAGGGTGCCATTTGGGACGCAGCCTGGGAGGGATCCCCAAAGAACGGTGCCCGCCATCTCTCTGCCGTCTCCCAGGCTGCACAGAGAGGACACTTTAACTAGTCCAATTTAACGTGAGAAAACGTGGGCCAAGGCAAGCGCTCGCCGGGATGGAGGGAGATAGAGAAGTACAGTCCATCTGTAGCTCTGGTGGTTCTTGCGGGGGTGGATGGCCACCAGAGGAACAATGTTAGAAAGTTTTACATGCAGGGCCTTTGTCTGCCTCACACAGGAATACATAACACATACTACAGAAACGACTAACCATGGAGGACTCGGTCAGGAATTATTAGCTTGATTAGAAGATGTAAAACACAGTAGCCTACTGAGACAGCATGCAGTGAAGTCAGTCCCAAATTAGTCGGTTGGTGACTTTGTTATTGTAAGAGCTACGGATCATTATCCTTCTTTCCCTATCATATTTACAAGATGAGATCAGAGTGAATGTAATGGTAGTTGTATGGAATCTATGTGTTGGTGCCCTTAAAGTGAAAATCACATTTTCACATGTTAATTCTTTAGAGTCTAAGACGTTGGGGGAGGGGGGGTGGGTGTTTAAATGACAAATGGCTTTTTTAAAAGATGGTCATACTATGGATCATTTAGCTATTTGATTTTGAATTTTAGGACCCCTTGAGGTATAAAATAAATATATAAAAAAATGATTTGATAAAATATTGATTTCGGCCTTTACTACTAAAGCCCATAGAAACACATTGAATAGCACATTCATAAATGGCAAAAAGGACAGTCAAAAAATCTGAAACAAGGTTTTAAAGTGTCTGTCCTAAATATAGTAGATATAAAAATTTACTTCACAAAACTACCTTCTTACTTCCATTCGTTTTTTAAAATCAGGTACCGGTTACATTCAGACAAGTCCCCTGACACTTGTGGGGATCGTAGAGCAAAACGGAGAACACCACCGTGTTCGTGAGAGTCTCCCCTGTTCTCTCTAGTTTATAGGTCAAACCGTTCGAACGCTACAGACGTTTTTGTGAAAATACCGACTTTCGGGATGTCTCATGGTCTGACAAACACCGCTCTAGCTCTGTCACCTTTCACCGCAGATGCAGAAGTGCATCTGGCGGATGCGGTGGATTGAGACACATCCAATGCAAAAAAACGGATCTCTCTAGATTAAACTGACAGATTTTGATGGGGAGGTTTTTGTTATGTAACTTATATTGACGCACCAGTGTGTCAATCAACTCTAGGGGGTTAAATCGCATTTCCACGTGTGAATAAGCAGTTTTCACGTTGAACATTAATTTCAATGTATTACATTTAACGTTCACATATTAACACCACCTTTTCACATTAGGAGAATAACATGTTTTCACCTCACGTGAATTGTAGTTTCACGTGAAATTTGTGGTTTCACACATTAAAACATTTAACTCGGATATGCATTTTCACATGCGAAAAACATTCACATATGAAAATGACATTTGCCGTTTCTCATTTTAAAAAACTCTTCACATATGGAATTGCAAGTTCACATGTAAGACGTGAAAATCGAATTTGACGATTCATATGTGAAAAAGTAATGTTTTTTGTTTTTGTAAGGGTGTTCCTGGGCATGAGTGTGCTTTTGTGTGTGTGCCCACACTTAGGTAAGTACCTGCGAGTGCGTGCGTGTGTGCGTGCACGCATGTGTGTGTGTGTATGTGTTAGAGAGATTTTGGTCAGAGCCTCCAGGCTAATCATGCTTCATTGTTTTTGATGGCGGTGAACAAAGCCACTTTGATTGCTGTGATTATAAAAACGAGAAAAAAACAGATCCAGACCTGGGCTATAGTTATTTCACTGTTGGTGTTAGTCCACCCCCCATCCAAACTTACAGTAGACATCTGTGAACAATACAGGCATGCTTTGTCTTGACTAAAGTAAGTAAAGGAAGTTGTCTTGACTGGAACAGAGGTAACACACATAGTTGGTCTGTTGGTAATACACATGGTTGCCCCAAGCTGGAGGCATCATTACAATTTCAAACGACTCTAAAGTATTATGTATATTGGACCTCTCAGAGCTTGGAGAGAGTGTGGATTAGCGAGAGAAAGACATAGACAGAGAGAGAGAGAGAGAGAGAGAGAGAGAGAGAGAGAGAGAGAGAGAGAGAGAGAGAGAGAGAGAGAGAGAGAGAGAGGGGGGGGCTGTAGACGATGATCTCTTCTCACAGTACAATTAAATTGCTCACCAGAAGGAGTTTGAAAGCTGAACTCCCGAGTGGTGCAGTGGTCTAAGGCACTAGTAGCTGTGCCACTAGAGATCCTGGTTCGAATCCAGGCTCTGTCGCAGCCGGCCGCGACCGGGAGACCCATGGGCGGCGCACAATTGGTCCAGCGTCGTCCAAGGTAGGGGAGGGTTTGGCCAGTAGGGATGTGGGTTCGTTTCCCACGGGGGGCCAGTATTACAAAAAACAAAACAAACAAAAAAACATGTATGCATTCACTTACTGTAAGTCACTCTGGATAAGAGCGTCTGCTAAATGACTAAAATGTAAATTATACCTTCTATATAGAACCAACCCCAGCACATACACATCTCTCTCTGTCTCTCTCCCTAAATGCATTCAAGACAGATACAAAGGGTCACTGTGTTCTGTACAGATATATCTACTCTGAGTCTCTGTCTGATCTGATCTGGCTCTTGCTATGTAATACTGGGCCCACACACAGACCAGCCCTGGCACCTTGTTCATAGTGAGGTGTTAACCAAGTGAGAACCACAGTAGCTGATTGTCGGCTGGCTTGCCTCCACGTCCTCCCACCCACCCCTCACTTCCTCATCTGATGTGTCAGAAACGCAAACACTGGCCAGGCAGGGTCACCAGGGAGCACAGATGTCGTGTGTGCGTGTGAGAGTGAGAGAGAGAGAGAGAGAGAGAGCAAAAAATATATACATGATCAAATGCAAATCTTAGAATCAACTATTAAAGACTACAATTACATTGAATGAACTACAGAACAAAACACAAACCCTCCAACCCAAAAAGGCCTGTGGTGTTGATGGTATCCTCAATGAAATGATAAAATATACAGACCATAAATTCCAATTGGCTATACTTAAACTCTTTAACATCATCCTTAGCTCTGGCATCTTCCCCAATATTTGGAACCAAGGACTGATCACCTCAATCCACAAAAGTGGAGACAGATTTGAGCCCAATAACTACCGTGGGATATGGTCAACAGCAACTTTGGGAAAATCCTCTGCATTATCATTAACATCAGACTAGTTCATTTCCTCAGTGAAAACAATATAATGAGCAAACGTCAAATAGGCTTTTTACCAAATTACCGTACGACAAACCACGTATTCACCCTGCACACTCTAATTGACAAACAAACAAAACAAAACAAAGGCAAAGTCTTCTCATGCTTTGTTGAATTCATAAAAACTTTGACTCAATTTGGCATGAGGGTCTGCTATACAAATTGATGGAAAGGGGGGTTGGGTGAAAAACATACAACATTATAAAATCCATGTACACAAACAACAAGTGTGCGGTTAAAATTGGCAAAAAACACACACATGTCTTTCCACAGGGCCGTGGGGTGAGACAGGGATGCAGTTTAAGCCCCACCCTCTTCAACATATATATCAACGAATTGGCGAGGGCACTAGAACAGTCTGCAGCACCCGTCCTCACCCTACTAGATGTCTACTATTTGCTGATGATCTGGTGCTTCTGTCATCAACCAAGGAGGGCCTACAGCAGCACCTAGATCTTCTGTACAAATTCTGTCAGACCTGGGCCCTGACAGTAAACCTCAGTAAGACAAAAATAATGGTGTTCCAAAAAAGGTCCAGTTGCCAGGACCACAAATACAAATTCCATCTAGACACCGTTGCCCTAGAGCACACAAAAAAACTACACATACCTCGGCCTAAACATCAGCGTCACAGGTAACTTCCACAAAACTGTGAACAATCTGAGAGACAAGGCAAGAAGGGCCTTCTATGCCATCAAAAGGAACATGAAATTCGACATACCAATTAGGATCTGGCTAAAAATACTTGAATCAGTTGTAGAACCCATTGCCCTTTATGATTGTGAGGTCTGGGGTCCGCTCACCAACCAAGAATTCACAAAATAGGACAAACACCAAATTGAGACTCTGCATGCAGAATTCTGCAAAAATATCCTCACTGTACAACGGAAAACACCAAATAATGCATGCAGAGCAGAATTAGGCCTATACCCGCTAATTATCAAAATCCAGAAAAGAGCCATTCAATTCTATAACCACTTAAAAGGAAGCGATTCCCAAACCCTCCATAACAAAGCCATCACCTACAGAGAGATGAACTTGGAGAAGAGTCCCCTAAGTAAGCTGGTCCTGGGGCTCTGTTCACAAACACAAACAGACCCTACAGAGCCACAGAACAACAACAACAACATCACAATTAGACCCAACCAAATCATGAGAAAACAAAAAGAGAATTACTTGACACATTGGAAAGAATTAACAAAAGAACAAAGCAAACTAGAATGCTATTTGGCCCTAAACAGAGAGTACACAGTGGCAGAATACCTGACCACTGTGACTGACCCAAATTTAAGGAAAACTTTGACTATGTACAGACTCAGTGAGCATAGCCTTGCTATTGAGAAAGGCTGCCGTAGGCAGACCTGGCACTCAAGAGAAGACAGGCTATGTGCACACTGCCCACAAAATGAGGTGGAAACTGAGCTGCACTTCCAAACCTCCTGCCAAATGTATGACCATATTAGAGACACATATTTCGCTCAGATTACAGAGATCCACAAAGAATTTGAAAACAAACCGAATTTTGATAAACTCCCTTATCTACTGGGTGAAAAAACCACAGTGTGCCATCACAGCAGCAAGATGTGTGACCTGTTGCCACAAGAAAAGTGCAACCAGTGAAGAACAAACACCATTGTAAATACAACCCATATTTATGTTTATTTATTTTCCCATTTGTACTTTAACTATTTGCACATTGTTAAAACACTGTATATAGACATAATATGACATTTGAAATGTCTTTATTCTTTTGGAACTTCTGAGTGTAATGTTTACTGTTAATATTTATTGTTTATTTCACTTTTGTTTACTATCTACTTCACTTGCTTTGGCAATGTTAACACATGTTTCCCATGCCAATAAAGCCCTTAAATTGAATTGAATTGAATTGAGAGAGAGAGAGAAAGAGAGAGAGAGATAGAGAGAGAGAGAACACAGCAAATCAAAATTGGTTCTGTGAAAGTTCCCAGAACATTCTTTAGGTCGCGGCAAAAGTTCACATAACACAAAAACTGTCCAGTCATGCTGATAATTATAGAATATTTGTATAAAACCCCCATCTGGTTCGCTCGCACGTCCTGATGCTGCAAGAACGTTCCTAGAACACATTTATTCTGTTCTTTAAAGGTTCCCAGAATGTTTCATTCGGTTGTGGGAACAGTTTGGTGAAAACATTGTGGGGACATCACAAAAGATATGTTCCCAAAACACAAAAACTGTCCAGTTGTGTGGAGGATTCTACAAAGTGTATTTTTCTCTTTTGGGGTCGAGTTGATTCAGATCCAAGAACCGAGAATGATGCTTGTTGGCTTCGTCTGCTCTGTTTCAGACCCGGCGCCAGGATAAAGTGACAAAGGGGGCAGTTGAAGTCGGTGAGGGGTTAACATTTTGGGGGGTTCTTGCATTGGAATTATAAACCACAAACCGATGCTGACACTAAGACCGCACTCAACGAGCTGTATAAGGCCATAAGCAAACAAAGGAATGCTCATCCAGAAGCGGCACTCCTAGTGGCCGGGGACTTTAATGCAGGCAAACTTAAATCACTTTTACCTAATTTCTACCAGCATGTCACATGTGCAACCAGAGGGAAAAAGAACTCTAGACCACCTTTACTCCACACACAGAGATGCATACAAAGCGCTCCCTAGCCCTCCATTTGGCAAATCTGACCATAATTCTATCCTCCTGATTCCTGCTTACAAACAAAAACTAAAGCAGGAAGTACCAGTGACTCGCTCAATACGGCAGTGGTCAGATGACGTGGATGCTACGCTACAGGACTGTTTTGCTAGCACAGACTGGAATATGTTCCGGGATTCATCCAATGGCATTGAGGAGTATACCACCTCAGTCACCGGCTTCATCAATAAGTGCATTGACGATGTTGTCCCCACAGTCACCGTGCGTACATATCCCAACCAGAAGCCATGGATTACAGGCAACATCCGCACTGAGCTAAAGGCTAGAGCTGCCGCTTTCAAGGAGCGGGACACTAATCCTAACGCTTATAAGAAATCCTGCTATGCCCTCAGACGAACCATCAAACAGGCAAAGCATCAATACAGGACTAAGATTGAATCCTACTCCACCGGCTATGACGCTCTTCGGATGTGGCATGGCTTGCAAACTATTACTGACTACTAAGGGAAACACAGCCGCGAGCTGCCCAGTGGCACAAGCCTACCAGATGAGCTAAATGCCTTTCATGCTCGCTTCGAGGCAAGCAACACTGAAGGATGCATGAGAGCACCAACTGTTCCGGACGACTGTGTGTTCACACTCTCTGTAGCCGAAGTGAGAAAGACCTTTAAACAGGTCAACATTCACAAGGCCGCGGGGCCAGAGGGATTACCAAGACATGTACTCAGAGGATGCGCGGACCAACTGGAAAGTGTCTTCACTGACATTTTCAACCTCTCCCTGACCGAGTCTGTAATACCTACATGTTTCAAGCAAACCACCATAGTCTCTGTGCCCAAGAAAGCAAAGGAAACCTGCCTAAATGACTACTGCCCCGTAGCACTCACGTGAAAGGCTGGTCATGGCTCACATCAACACCATCATCCCGGAAACCCTAGACCCACTCCAATTCGCATACCGCCCAAACAAATCCACAAATGACGCAATCTCAATCGCACTCCACACTGCCCTTTCCCACCTGAACAAAAGGAACACCTTTGTGCGAATGCTGTTCATTGACTACAGTTCAGCGTTCAACACCATAGTGCCCACAAAGCTCATCACTAAGCTAAGGACCCTCGGACTAAACACCTCCCTCTACAACTGGATCCTGGACTTCCTGACGGGCCGCCCCCAGGTGGTAAGAGTAGGCAACAACACATTTGCCACGCTGATCCTCAACAAGGGGGCCCTTCAGGGGTGCGTGCTTAGTCCCCTCCTGTACTCCCTGTTCACCCAGAGACCTGGCAGTGTGGTGCCAGGACAACAACCTCTCCCTCAACGTGAGCAAGACAAAGGAGATGATCGTGGACTACAGGAAAAGGAGGGCTGAACACGACCCATTCACATCGATGGGGCTGTAGTGGAGCGGGTCGAGAGTCTCAAGTTCCTTGGTCTCCACATCACCAACAAACTATTATGGTCCAAACACACTAAGACAGGGCACGACAACACCTTTTCCCCCTCAGGAGACTGAAAAGATTTGGCATGGGTCCCCAGATCCTCAAAAAGTTATACAGCTGCACCATCAAGAACATCCTGATCGGTAGACGCTACAGAGGGTAATGCGTACGGCCCAGTACATCTCTGGGGCCAAGCTTCCTGCCATCCAGGACCTATATAGTAGGCGTGTCAGAGGAAGGCCCAAAAAATTGTCAGAGTCTCCAGTCACCCAAGTCATAGACTGTTCTCTCTGCTACCACGCGGCAAACGGTACCGGAGTGCCAAGTCTAGGTCCAAAAGGCTCCTTAACAGCTTCTACCCCCAAGCCATAAGACTGCTGAACAATTAATCAAATGGCTACCCGGACTATTTACATTGACCCCCATCCCAGCCCCCCCCCACCTTTGTTTTTACACTGCTGCTACTCACTGTTTATTATCAATGCATAGTCACTTTACCCTTACCTACATGTACAAATTACCTCGACTAACCTGTACCCCCGCACATTGACTCGGTACCGGTACTCCCTGTATATAGCCTTGTTATTGTTATTTTATTGTGATACTTGTTAATATATTTTTTACTTTAGTTTATTTAGAAAATATTTTCTTAAATCTATTTCTTGAACAGCATTGTTGGTTTAGGGCTTGTAAGTAAGCATTTCAAGGTAAGGTGTTGTTGTATTCGGCGCATGTGACAAATAAAATTTTATTTTATTGAATTCTGCTTATATCATGCTTTACCACAATAAATGTAATGTTCAAGTGCCGAGACTCCGAGACAATTGAGTGCTATTGAAGTGACAGGTTGGCACAAAATCTGTAATCCATCTCCGCTGCTCTGTATCAATTTGTAAGTCGCTCTGGATAAGAGCGTCTGCTAAATGACTTAAATGTAAATGTAAATGTATCAGCACAAGGGAAAGTAAAGCAAGGCCTATTTGGCAATGAATATAGACTATAAAATAGATAGGGTAATTCACCTATTACAAACAGCCTATGTGAATTCATTTGAATACAACTTGTTTTTCTTTCCATTCTTTTCAAATGTCCTTGCTTGATGCGTGTCTAGTGAATAATTTGGTCCTATCAATAGCATGCTTCCAGTTAGAATACCTGTCTTGGGTGAAGTCCTTGTCTGTGTTAGCATTGGACCCAATACAGAACTTTTGACACAGGAACCAAAATGCTGCATCTGCTGTAACCGAGTATTCCAGCTACTCTCTTCCTATGAACCAGTTGCTATAAAAGGAACGTTTTTGGACAGAAAACCTGTGTCTAGGGTAGGATTCTAAGCTAACCTGGGCTGGCTCCTCTGTTCCAGGATCGTCAGGAACAGTCGGAGGTGGAGGGGGCTGTGGAGCAATTATCCTGGATGGCACTTGTGGAAGGGGGGTTGGGCTCTTCACGCGGAGCTAGCTGGAACTCGGCAGCATCATCGCTGCTGGGCTTGGCGGCGGCCTTCTGATATCCATCGTGGCAGTGGCAGATTAGCTGGTTAGAGCTAAATAGGCTAACAACACTAACACCTTTTACAGCTAGCTAAGAAGCTAACTAAACTCTGTAGTGGTGGAGCGTGAGGCAGAGTTGAGTGAAGCAGCTTCAACTGTAAACATGACCCCGTCCTTATAAATTAAAATCAATATTACAGGCGGAGGCGTGTTTCGGTTTCCACGTAGCCTACCACGTTACTCACATAGCCCCCACCTCCCCAATGAACAGCGTTTTTTCCCGCTTTTATGGAAAACCAAAGGAGTCATACCTCACCGCCCAGTGGCTTTTCAAAGCCCCCTACACACAAACACACACACACACTCCGCGGTACACTCTGTTCATGGTGCTGATACAGCGCAGGGGAGATACAGATTTTGCACCAACATGTCACTCAATCATTTGACATTTTTTGCTATTGGGATATCAAACTAAAACTGAGGTGGCGCAAGTCTCAACTGAGGGGCTAAACCCCCTTTTGCCCCCTCGTGGAGCCGGGCCCGCTCTGTTTGTTTCTGACTTTCACTTGCTCTCCAGCTCCGGGGCAGCAGAGTCATTTGAGTAGGCGGGATTAGCGCAATACACACCTTGCCCAGAAGGCCAGCCCAAGGCTCCTCAGGGCTCAACCCCCTTGTTTTCGTTCAAAGTGAAAACACTACACAAGAAGTGGGGCTGCATAGAGTCGGCCACGACCTGTGGATTCCTGCTTTAAAACATGTATTGCATTTTTTAAAATGTGTTATCAAAAACCTTTTCAATGTTTTTGGGATGTTATCATCCTAATGTTAGATAAAACCCTAATTAGAACTTAATGGGAATCTTAGCTAATGTTCTGTGATGTTCCCAGTTTGCTGGGTAGTCAACATGCTGTTTATTTATCATGGTGGATGTACTGTAAATGGAGTCTGTATGTGTGTGTATGTGTGTGTGTGTGTGTGTGTGTGTGTTGTGAGCCAGAGACAGAAGTTAGTTCCTGGAGGACACAGACTCTTTTTAACTCCCTCCCCAGTGCTGCTCTGCTCAGTACTAGTGGCCTCCTTCTTTGTTACTGGACACCACTCCACACCAAGGGCACCGTGGCAATGGGATCCATGCCCTGCCCACCCCTCCTCACGCACACACACACACACACAGAAGCCCAGATGTTTATTTAGGGGCACTGATCTGATCGATGTAGTTTGCATAGCAAATGGCACACTATTCTCTACATAGTGCACTACTTTTGACCAGTGCCATACACTATGTAGGGTGCCATTTGGGACACAGGCATAGAGAACGGGAGGGAGGGCCGTATGCCATTAAAGGTGAGACCAGTGCTGTCATTATAGCTTTTCCTCAAAGTACCGATGTCTGGGACCTGCATACTCAGCATATTTGTCTCTGTCTGTTTAAATTGGAAAAGAGGGGAATTGAGAAGATGATCCTGATTGTTGAATTATTGTTGTTTCCTGCAATATATCTGTGATTTTGGGAAACCAAATGTGTCAATTGTTCTCATCAGCAGTCAATTTGAAAAAGAAAGGAAGTGAATATTCAGCTGGCAGATCCAAAGTCATAGGGATCGAAATCAGGTTTAGGGTTAGGATTAGGGGTAAGGTTACCTGGAACCATTCAAAATCTGCACTCTTTAAACACATAAACTATACTGAACAAATGTATAAACTCAACATGCAACAATTTCAAAGATTTTGCTGAGTTACAGTTCATATAAGTAAATCAGTCAATTGAAATGAAGTCATTAAGCCCTAATCTATGGATTTCACATGACTGGGCAGGGCCAGTTGGGAGCCAGGCCCAGCCAATCAGAATTATTTTTTCCCCACAAAAGGGCTTTATTACACACTCCTCCGCATTATCTTTACAAAGGATAAAATGCTCACTAACAGGGATATAAACAAATTTGTGCATAAAGTTTGAGAGAAATAAGATTCTTGTGCATATGGAACATTTCTGGGATCTTTTATTTCATCTCATGAAACATGGGACAAACACTTTACATGTTGCGTTTATATTTTTGTTCAGTGTATAAAAAAGCATCATATTTTAACAGAAAACCACAGCTGTCGCTACCATCCATAGCTTTGTATGGAAAATACAATTATTTATTTATGAATATATCACTAAATTCGGGGAAAAACACCAACTAATCAACTTCTCTCTTGCATCTAAGGGTCAAGTGAGTTCTCATTGTAAAGTCTGTTCTCCAAGTGTCTGAGCATCCCACTCAATCCCTCACTCCTTCCTTCCCTTACCATGCCAAAACTCAGCACAGACAGACAGCAAAATCCCAGTCCCCTTCCCTTATCTTCCCTCCTCCCCTCCTCTTTCCACTATCCTCTCTCTCCTCAGGAGCAGCCAAACAAACCCAGTCCCTTTCAAACATCCCTGTGTCCTTTCAAGTTAGACTAGGAATAATAATGGTAATGACGGGTGACGTGGGAGTAGGTAGTTAGCGCCTTTAAGGCAAATAATGGCTCTTAATGCCAGCACTAATGGGCAAAAAATAGATTCCCTTTTTCCCAGAGATGAGGAGCGTTTAAGAGCACTCATTCAGACGCTCGCAAGGAGTCCAGGAAATCAGGCTGACTGGCTCGGCGACTGGCACTAATGGTCGAGCCAACAGTAGCTCGCCGTCTTCTTCTGAACGTTCTGAGAAATCTCTGGTCGGCTCCGCCATCCACTAACGGTAGTGTCATCTATCTCTCTATTGGTGAAGCGCTTGTGCAGGTTAACGAGGTTCATTAAGCGTTTTAAGGACAGTGAGGTATAATTGGCACATTTTGCAGCTAATGTTGGTGAAATAGACATCAGGAAGGGCAAGTGGAAGTTTTTAGGGCTTTATATTGACATGAAGATCAATATGGTTTCTGATGGTTGGCTTATCCACCTCCCTCCCTAACTCAAAGTCACTGAATTAACTGTCAAGCACTAGCTTTGCCACATCCATTGAACTGTGTTTATAATGTGAAGATGCACAATACTTAGTGATATTCATGAGTCCCTCCAAACTGCAAAGCCAAACTATAAAACATTTTTATGCCATTTTAGTGCCATTACAAACACTTGAACAGCACCCCTGTCCTACCCTTATACTGGTCTGAACAGAAAAGTACTGGCCATAGGACAGTTCGGACAAATGCCAGATGGGCTGGTCCATCTTTAACCCAGTGCTAGTGTCTACATTTTTGCACAGGAGGATCATTATTTGGCTAATAATTGGGGCCTCAAGGAAATAAATGGCCCGTTGTTGAGGGCTAGATGAATAAATGGTGTGTTAGAAAATGCCCAGGCCAATTTCTGGTCCCAGTCCGACCCTGGGTCTGATAGTCTTCATGGCCCAGCCCTCCTCCCTTTCCTGCCCTTGACTGGCTGGTCACAGAGGACATCTGGCAGCAGACGAGGTCATCTTTCAGAGGCTAGTGGCTGGAACTTGAACTTCTAACATTCTTTAGTAGCAGGAGACCCCCTAAGGGAGGCTCATATCAAAGAGGACACTTTCTCTTCCACTTTTTTTGCAGAGAGAGGTTTGCTCAATGCTCACTCCCTCCTCCTTCCTTCTACAGAGACAGAGGTGTGGTGACCAGGGTTGGCTGACCAATAAGTGGTTTGTGTCATGTACAATGACAGTGTGGGGTTATGATTTTGTGACAAGAAATGTAATGTATTCAGTGTCAATCAATGCAACATAATTGAAAAGTGTCTCTCTCCCTTGTTTTCCATCTCTCTCTCTCTCTCTCTCTCTCTCTCTCTCTCTCTCCTTCCACCCTCCTCTCTCTCTCTCTCTCTCTCTCTCTCTCTCTCTCTCTCTCTCTCTCTCTCTCTCTCTCTCTCTCTCTCTCTCTCTCTCTCTCTCTCTCTCTCTCTCTCTCTCTCTCTCTCTCTCTCTCTCTCTCTCTCTCTCTCTCTCTCTCTCTCTCTCTCTCTCTCTCTCTCTCTCTCTCTCTCTCTCTCTCTCTCTCTCTCTCTCTCTCTCTCTCTCTCTCTTTTCCCCCACCCCCTCTGTCCTAGCTGAGTGGCTCTTGCAACATGTAGGACTGGTGTCAACTTTGCCAATGCAGAGGAAGTTTTACTTCACCATACAGATCATTGAGACCTTTCAGTGGATTGTGTTCATTTGGCCTCTCATTGACCTCCCTCGCCTACTATATTATAAAGCATAAATACTTTTGCAGAAACAATGCCCACTGTTCCTCTCTCAGCTACAGTATTGCTCTCTTGGTGACAGTAATCTGGTGAGTCATCAATTCACAGGTATGCTGAATGCCTCAACATGTGAATCAAGTTCATGTAGTGTTTAGAATAGTCTCAATTGTTCAATGTCCTATTGTACCATTTCCTAATGCCATTGTGGCACTATTGAAAATCGTCTCAGCAGCATCTTGGTCAATCTATTGCCAGTTCAATGTGTCAGTGTCACACATACAAACTGTAAAACATGTTTGCCTGGTAATATTGGTGGACTCATATGACCTACAGTATCTTCAGAAAGTATTCATACCCCTTGACTTATTCCACATTCTGTTGTGTTACAGCTTAAATTCAAAATATATTTTTTTCTGACCCATCTACACACAATACCCTATAATGATGAATTGAAAACATGTTTTTATAAATTTTTGCAAATGTATTGAAAATGAAATACCGAAATATCTCACTATCACACCCCTGAGTCAATACTTTGTAGAAGCACCTTTTGCAGAGATTACAGCTCTTAGTCTTTCTGGGTAAGTCACTAAAAGCTTTCCACATCTGGATTGTGCAACATTTGCCCATTATTCTTTTCAAAATTCTTAAAGCTATTTCAAATTGGTTGTTGATCATTGCTAGATAACCATTTTCAGGTATTGGCATACATTTTCAAGTAGATTTAATTCAAAACTGTAACTCGGCCACTCAGGAATATTCACTGTCTTGGTAAGCAACTGCAGGGTAGATTTGGCCTGCTGAAAGGTGAATTAATCTCCCAGTGTCTGGTGGAAAGCAGGTTTTCCAATAGGATTTTGCCTGTGCTTAGCTCCATTCTGTTTCTTTTTTTATCCTGAAAAACTCCCCAGTCCTTAACAATTACAAGCATACCTATAACAACATGATGCAGCCACCACTATGCTTTAAAATATGTAGCGTGGTACTCAGTAATGTGTTGTATTGGATTTGCCCCAAACATAACACTTTGTATTCAGGACAGAAAGTGAATTGCTTTGCCTCATTTTTGCACTATTACTTTAGTGCCGTGCTGCAAACATGATGCATGTTTTTGAATATTTGTTATTCTTTTCAGGCTTCCTTCTTTTCACTCTGTCAATTACATACACTCTAACATAAAAAAGTGCTATCTAGAACCTAAAAGGGTTCTTCGGCTGTCCCCCGGAGAGGAACGAAGAGGAAGGAAACTGTTCAGGGATTTCACCATTGGCCTCATGAAGAATGACGCCTGTATCTTTGTAGTGACTGGGTGTATTGATACACCATCCAAAGTGTAATTAATAACTTCACCATGCTCAAAGGGATATTTAATGTCTGTTTATTTTTATTTTTACCCATCTACAAATAGGTTCCCTTCTTTGAAAGGCATTGGAAAACCTCCCTGATCTTTGTGGTCGAATCTGTTTTTGAAATTCACTGCTCAACTGAGGGACCTTACAGTTAATTGCATGTGTGGGGTACAGAGATGAGGTAGTCATTCAAAAATCATGTTAAACACTATTATTGCACACAGAGTGAGTCCATGCAACTTATTGTGATTTGTTAAGCACATTTTTACTCCTGAACTTATTCAGGCTTGCCATAACAAAGGGGTTGAATACTTATTGACTCACGACATTTCATCTTTTCATTTTTTATTAATTTGAAAAATGTTTGGAAAAACATAATTCCTCTTTGACATTCTGGAGTATTGTGTGTAGGCAAAACAAAACATCTCAATTTATTCCATTTTAATTCAGGCTGTACCACAACAAAATATGGAAAAAGTAAAGGGGTGTGAACACTTTCTGAAAGTACTGTATCTACACCAATTTCCTTTCACCTCTCTGTGCTCCCATCCATCTGCCTTGTCTTATTGTAAATCTGAAGGCAAGGAAATGGAGGGACCACTCTATCTAAATGCATGACATTGTTCTGACATGAAAAGACACTGAAGTGATGACCAGGGAAAAAGGTCATGCATTGTTGGGTGAAGCTGTACTCATGAGTTTTCTTTTCTGAGTGCTTTCACCTGCAGCACAAGGCCTCTACTCAGTAGGTTGGCTCTACATCTTTACTGATGTAGGCTACTTTTGTATAAGAAATCAAGAGTTGAGATACCACTATATCTCTTTAGCTATAGGTAAAGGCCGATCGTAATTACTGTACCCCGGTTTTCACAAAGAATCTCACCACTTATTGTAACTATATATATTTTTTGGAATCTATTAATGATCACTTGTATTGGTCATTTTCTTCCACCAGAAACAGTGTCCCCTGCCGACCTCCTCTTGCTCTGACTATTTGGGTAAAGAGTGCATAGTTCATTCCATTGAGTGTATCCTGTACTTGAAGGATGTTGAACTATTGTCCCTGAAGGTCTCTTGTCAATGCATTTTTAGAAGTTAGAAGTTGCTGTGAATTTTTATTTTCTTAACAGTCATATTGCCTCACCTACATTTAAAAGTGCAGTAATGATTGTACCTTATATTGAATATATTGTGTAGAAAATTGACCATTATATCTATACTGAACAAAAATATAAATGCAACATGTAAAGTTGCCAGGACCTCCACATCCGGCTTCTTCATCTGCAGGATCGTTGATGAAACTGAGGAGTATTTCTGTCTGTAATAAAGCCCTTTTGTGGGGGGAAAACTCATTCTGATTGGCTGGGCCTGGCTCCCCTGTGGGTGGGCCTGGCTCCCAAGTGGGTGGGCCTATGCCCTCCAAGGCCCACCAATGGCTACGCCCCTGCCCAGTCATGTCAAATCCATAGATTAATGAATTTATTTAAATTGGCTGATTTCCTTATATGAACTGTAACTCAGTAAAATCTTTGAAATTGTTGCATGTTGCATTTATATTTTTGTTCTGTATAGATTTAACCGCATATGTACCTTAAAAGGTGCTGACCAGAACCATGACACCACAACTATGTACCTCTGAAGGTACCTTGTGTGTACCTTTGAACTTTTTGTACATCTGGGAACAACATTGTACCATAACCATAATCTTCTTTTTGATAATGTATGGATATATGTTCTTGATAACAAATGTGTTTCTGGTGGTGCTGCTGACACATGAATGCACACCAAATCAAAAGTTTGCAAGTTCAAATCCTGAGAGTGTTAATGTCAAGTTTCCCTGAGCACTGCTACTTTTTTTGTTGGTGTTGTCAGATAATCACACAATTATTGACTTGATTCTGGGCAACTTTTAGCAGTGCAGAAATGTATTCTTGCCAATGATTCGGCCACAGACCTGGTGGCATAGCATGAAATTCAGATTGCTGGCATCCCCTTCACATGTGAAATCATGTGAAAATGTGTTTTTGGAACACTTCACGTGACATTTCACATGTGAAAACGTGGTTTTGGAAAACTTCACATGTAAAATGTAATGTGAAAACGTGGTTTTTCACATTGGAACTCTTGAGGTGTGACATTTCACATGTGAAAACATGTTTTTGGAACACGTCACATGTGAAAACATGTGGTCAAGTGGTTTTTCCTTAAAGGTGAGGATCATGTTAGGACGTTTGTCAGCGTTTCTCAAGACATTTGTTTTTCCAGTCGTCAGGACGTCACATGATGGTCTCAAACCATCCCAAGTAAAGTTGTATGCTGTTCAGCTGAAATATAACCCACCTGGGACTTGAACTCACAAACTCTGGATTTGATTTGGTCTAATCTTTCTGTTATCAGTTAATCTGACTATTCTAGCATTATTGATTTCATTAACTTATTTCAGCAATTTGAGGGTTTTCTGTATAGTTTAATAATGTTGGTGGGGCAATTATTCTGTTTCAATGTTACTCCTGAATAACACTGATAAATATAATAGTTTTTCTTGAGTTTATTTTTAACAAAGCTGAGTCACTTTGAACTCCAAAGTGTAAGAATATAGGTGAAATCAGTTTTTAACGCAGGCATGGTGGCATAGCAGAAAAATTGGAATGGCGTGAACCAAGAGGTTGTGAGTTCAAATCCCAGGGGAAGACATAATAATTACTGTATAAATTAACATATTAATATACAGTGGGGGAAAAAAGTATTTAGTCAGCCACCAATTGTGCAAGTTCTCCCACTTAAAAAGATGAGAGAGGCCTGTAATTTTCATCATAGGTACACATCAACTATGACAGACAAATTGAGAAAAAAAAATCCAGAAAATCACATTGTAGGATTTTTTATGAATTTATTTGCAAATTATGGTGGAAAATAAGTATTTGGTCACCTACAAACAAGCAATATTTCTGGCTCTCACAGACCTGTAACTTCTTCTTTAAGAGGCTCCTCTGTCCTCCACTCGTTACCTGTATTAATGGCACCTGTTTGAACTTGTTATCAGTATAAAAGACACCTGTCCACAACCTCAAACAGTCACACTCCAAACTCCACTAGGGCAAAGACCAAAGAGCTGTCAAAGGACACCAGAAACAAAATTGTAGACCTGCACCAGGCTGGGAAGACTGAATCTGCAATAGGTAAGCAGCTTGGTTTGAAGAAATCAACTGTGGGAGCTGAAATGGAAGACATACAAGACCACTGATAATCTCCCTCGATCTGGGGCTCCACGCAAGATCTCACCCCGTGGGGTCAAAATGATCACAAGATCGGTGAGCAAAAATCTCAGAACCACACGGGGGGACCTAGTGAATGACCTGCAGAGAGCTGGGACCAAAGTAACAAAGCCTACCATCAGTAACACACTACGCCGCCAGGGACTCAAATCCTGCAGTGCCAGACGTGTCCCCCTGCTTAAGCCAGTACATGTTCAGGCCCGTCTGAAGTTTGCTAGAGTGCATTTGGATGATCCAGAAGAGGATTGGGAGAATGCCATATGGTCAGATGAAACCAAAATATTACTTTTTGGTAAAAACTCAACTCGTCGTGTTTGGAGGACAAAGAATGCTGAGTTGCATCCAAAGAACACCATATCTACTGTGAAGCATTGGGGTGGAAACGTCATGCTTTGGGGCTGTTTTTCTGCAAAGGGACCAGGACGACTGATCCGTGTAAAGGAAAGAATGAATGGGGCATGTATCATGAGATTTTGAGTGAAAACCTCCTTCCATCAGCAAGGGCATTGAAGATGAAACGTGGCTGGGTCTTTCAGCATGACAATGATCCCAAACACACCGCCCGGGCAACGAAGGAGTGGCTTCGTAAGAAGCATTTCAAGGTCCTGGAATGGCCTAGCCAGTCTCCAGATCTCAACCCCATAGAAAATCTTTGGAGGGAGTTGAAAGTCCGTGTTGCCCAGCGACAGCCCCAAAACATCACTGCTCTAGAGGAGATCTGCATGGAGGAATGGGCCAAAATACCAGCAACAGTGTGTGAAAACCTTGTGAAGACTTACAGAAAACGTTTGACCTGTGTCATTGCCAACAAAGGGTATATAACAAAGTATTGAGAAACTTTTGTTATTGACCAAATACTTATTTTCCACCATAATTTGCAAATAAATTCATTAAAAATCCTACAATGTGATTTTCTGGATTTTTTTCTTATTTTGTCTGTCATAGTTGACGTGTACCTATGATGAATATTACAGGCCTCTCTCATCTTTTTAAGTGGGAGAACTTGCACAATTGGTGGCTGACTAAATACTTTTTTCCCCACTGTATGTAAATTGAAACACTGTATGTTAAAAGTACTGTCTCTCATAATGACACATTTTTGTTTTCCCGTGTAGCGTTCCAAAACCACGTTTTCACGTGTAGTGTTCCAAAACCACATATTTTCCGTGACATTTGTTCCTAAACCATGTTTTCACATTTGAAATGTCACATGTGAAGTGTTCCAAATACATGTTTTCACATGTGAAATGTCACATGTGAAGTGTTCAAAAACACACTTTCACAAATCATGTGATTTTCCACATGTGAAATCATGTGGTTTTTCCATAAGGGATAAACTTGTAACCCATAAAAATCACTAAAACTTCTGAAACAGTGTTTGTAGATGTATGGTGAGGTCTGGCTTCATTTCTCCAGGAAGGAGAGGATGTCTTTAAACTCCAGTTTTACTTCGAACAGCTCTTAACTTCAGCCCACAGTGAATACTCAGGTGCAGGTGTAGTGGATGGATAAGTTCAGCCTTGCCTCAGAGCAATACGAAATATACTTTACATATTTCTGAGCACCTCCAAGATGTATGATACCTACTAATGTTTTAGTTACTTGGGACAGAGTGGTGTCGGGGACAACTGTAGCATTTTAGCTAACTCTTCCCCTAACCCTTATTCTAAACTTTCCCCTAACAATTCACCTAAACTGCTATTTAAATTCACCTAACCTTTATCGTTAGTTCCCCTATCCGCCAATGTAAATTTTCATCATAATTCTCCTTTTTTGTTACGGCACAATAATCAACCCACTGGGCACAGACATCAGTTCAACGTCTAGTTTTGGTTTCCATTTGGTTTCATTTGGTTGAGTTGAATGAAAAAAACACGTTAATGACTTTTTTCAAATCCAATCAGTTTTCCACGTTGATTCAACGTCATCACATTGAATTGTTTGGTTGAAATGACATGGAAATAACGTTGATTTAACCCGTTTTTGCCCAGAGGGAACCTGGTTTCAGATACAGTGGGGGAAAAAAGTATTTAGTCAGCCACCAATTGTGCAAGTTCTCCCACTTAAAAAGATGAGAGAGGCCTGTAATTTTCATCATAGGTACACGTCAACTATGACAGACAAACAGATAATTTTTTTCCCAGAAAATCACATTGTAGGATTTTTTATGAATTTATTTGCAAATTATGGTGGAAAATAAGTATTTGGTCACCTACAAACAAGCAATATTTCTGGCTCTCACAGACCTGTAACTTCTTCTTTAAGAGGCTCCTCTGTCCTCCACTCGTTACCTGTATTAATGGCACCTGTTTGAACTTGTTATCAGTATAAAAGACACCTGTCCACAACCTCAAACAGTCACACTCCAAACTCCACTATGGCCAAGACCAAAGAGCTGTCAAAGGACACCAGAAACAAAATTGTAGACCTGCACCAGGCTGGGAAGACTGAATCTGCAATAGGTAAGCAGCTTGGTGTGAAGAAATCAACTGTGGGAGCAATTATTAGGAAATGGAAGACATACAAGACCACTGATAATCTACCTCGATCTGGGGCTCCACGCAAGATCTCACCCCGTGGGGTCAAAATGATCACAAGAACGGTGAGCAAAATCCCAGAACCACACGGGGGGACCTAGTGAATGACCTGCAGAGAGCTGGGACCAAAGTAACAAAGCCTACCATCAGTAACACACTACGCCGCCAGGGACTCAAATCCTGCAGAGCCAGACGTGTCCCCCTGCTTAAGCCAGTACATGTCCAGGCCCGTCTGAAGTTTGCTAGAGTGCATTTGGATGATCCAGAAGAGGATTGGGAAAATGTCATATGGTCAGATGAAACCAAAATATAACTTTTTGGTAAAAACTCAACTCGTCGTGTTTGGAGGACAAAGAATGCTGAGTTGCATCCAAAGAACACCATACCTACTGTGAAGCATGGGGGTGGAAACATCATGCTTTGCGGCTGTTTTTCTGCAAAGGGACCAGGACGACTGATCCGTGTAAAGGAAAGAATGAATGGGGCCATGTACCGTGAGATTTTGAGTGAAAACCTCCTTCCATCAGCAAGGGCATTGAAGATGAAACGTGGCTGGGGTACTTATTTTCCACCATAATTTGCAAATAAATTCATTAAAAATCCTACAATGTGATTTTCTGGATTTTTTCCCCTAATTTTGTCTGTCATATTTGACGTATACCTATGATGAAAATTACAGGCCTCTCTCATCTGTTTAAGTGGGAGAACTTGCACAATTGGTGGCTGACTAAATCATTTTTTTCCCCACTGTAAAGATGTGCAATATTATACATCCTCCAAGATGTACTGTATGCTATTGTACGACCACATAAGACGTATGATATTTTATATCCGCTAATCCATTCATAATGTAACCTAACGTACATTTTTGCAAATGTATTACAAATAAGAAAGTATTCAGACCCTTTGCTATGAGGTCCCCAAGAACACAGTGGCCTCCATCATTCTTCAATGGAAGACGTTTGGAACCACCAAGACTCTTCATAGAGCTGGCCGCCTGGCCAAACTGAGCAATCGGGGGACTGTAATTACTGCCAAAGTAGCTTCAACAAAGTACTGAGTAATTGGTCTGAATACTTACGTAAATGTGATATTTCCGTTTTTTTACTTTAATGCATTTGCAAAAATGTCTAGAAACCTGTTTTTGCTTCGTCATTATGTGGTATGTGTAATTTTTTTAATCCATTTTGGAATAAGGCTGTGACGTGGCAGAAATTTGGAAAAGGTCAAGGGGTCGGAATGCTCTCCGAATGCACTGTATATACAGTATGTTTGATGTATTTACACAGGGCTCCTCTGAAAAAGAGACCTTAGTCTCAGTATGACTTCCGTGTCAAAATAAAGGTTTAATAATAATAATTAAAAAATAAATAAAAAATAAAAAAATAACGTAACGTAACATATCATACTAAATGGAGTGTCACCGATTTCCCTACAGAATAATACGAATTGTCCTGAAGCCATGTTGCTAAGTTAGCATTGCCATTGTGTTATATTGTACATAGCGTTCTGAGTTTGAGTCCCGGGTCGGATAGACACGGACAGAACTCTCTCTCGCTCTCTGTTATACAGGGCTGGCAGAGATGTTGGCAAAGTTATGGTGATGTTTGTATCTCATAGCTCAGCACCTCAGCCCACAGTGAGTGGCAGTATGGCACAGTACATACCCGGGCACGGGGCAGGCATGGCTGGCGCTGATGTACCCTTCAGCTGCTGCTGTTCCTGCCACTCTCCCTGGGGAGTCGACACGACACCAGGCCTGTGTCTACCAACCCTCCCCCCACCCTTCGTCCGTCCCACCCTCTCGACACACCAGGCCCGTCTTTCTCCTGCCGCCCGCCTGCTGTCTCTTCCTTTCTCTCTCTATCCCTCTCTCCCTCTCCCTCCGTCCTACCCTCTCGAAACGACACCAGGCCCTCCTTATTCCGCCCGCCTGCATGCCGACTAGGCCACCGCTACTGTTGTGTAAATAACGAACCTGAAGGAAGAGAGGACCCTGTCACATCAATGGGTGACACTCACAAATGCGCGCTTGCACACACGCACGTATGTGCACGCACGCACGCACACACACAAACTCCTACTCTGCCAGTGCAGGGTGGCATGTCCTTTTAAACATCCACTCACTAACCTCAAGTACAATTTTTTGTTGTACAGCCCACCTTTCCTTCAACCGTCCTAGGCAACGAAAACAGGAATACATTTGTGTCTGGCATCTGGTTTTGATGTTGTTTGAGTGGATTTGGTGGTGGGATGGGCGCCCCGGCTCTTTTTGTTGTTTTTGTTCTTTTTATCTTGGGGTTTTTCTGCTCTCAAAGAGCTAAGTGTAATATATCATTTGTTTAAAATGTAGGATTGTCATTTTGGACTTTCATATACCCCTTCTGTAAAGGTCTGTAGGCTACATATCAAATAAATACTGTAGATTGTTAATTTTCTAAATGCGTGTAGGTGATGAGTTCAGATTATATCTACATAGAATGCACTCCCAATGTCAAGCCAAGCCTAACTAGATGATATTACACTATCCTTATTGAAAGAAATGATGTACCTTAGAAAACAAGTAGTTTAACACAACAACATTTTCCATTTAAAGGTGAACATTTGCATGTGGAAGTGCATTAGGTTATTTTCATATTAAATATGTGTGGGTTTTACAGGTATATCCAGCATCACTTCATATGTATTCCTAATTTTTCTGTACGCTAGCGAAATCAAATGTTTCATATCTACATGCAACCCACGTACAGAGATTTGGAGAGAGCAGGGTTGTTTGTCGACAAACTCAGTGTAAGCCCCCACTCTACAACAGAGAGACATGAGGAATAGGTCACCAGAAATTCCAGCATTAAACAGCGAGCTCAAAGACGACTCCTCTCACTTCTAAGCCGCTATCGCAACTTCACATCTATCTATTTCTCCAACCCGTCATCATTTACATTTTTAAATCTGCATTTTTCATATAGATCCCGTCTTATTCTAATTTTAATATCAATGTTATTTCCCATGACACCTTTTGTTTTATTATACATTATGAATTTCTCGGTCTCTCCCCCTCCCCCCTTTCTCACTCTAATCCCTGTGCCCACACCGCGCTTATGAGCTGAAATATTTTATCAGGTGGAAGCCGCAGTCAAACTTATCATTTTAATCTTATTTCAATAAAAAAAATAATCTCTCTTCTTCTGGGTTTGACAGCAGCTAATGGTTTTTCGTTATCGTAAAGGAAACTTTGAGGACTGAGACTGCCAAAAATATGCAAAGCAGGCCATATATTTCTCCCCCTCGGCTGATTCCTAAAACATATGATAGGGAAGGAGCAGGTAATGTATGTATGGAGTGAAGGACAATACATGCAGAGCATATGCATGCATATGTGTTTTTATATTGAGGTGTTCTTTTTGAAAGGTTATTGATTTTTATTTTTTGTATATGGGTTATATGGCTTCTTAAACCTGAATTTTGCACACAATATCTGTAGTGTTTATTATTTTTATGGTTATGGTGTTTCTATGTTGTTTTATAAACATATGTTTATAATTTATGTAGTTTTTTTATATAAGTATATACAGTATATTCCTTTTTGTTGTGGTGTACAGTACCTGTTTATTGAAAAGCACCTTATCCTTTATGCAATACATGACTACAGTGTATTTTCCTATATGTCATCCAGTGTGTACAGCCTATAGGGTGCTGCACATAGAGACTGGGTAATGTAATGCTCAGTTATATTCCTACAGACGTGGGGTGGTATACATTGAATGTTATCCTCTGTGATGTCTGTATCCATTGAATCCGCATTAAAGCATGTCTACTTACCTCAAATCTAAGAAACAAATACAATTATCTGGACATAGAACACAAAAAACACTATGGCATTCTAAAGGCCACGTCTATTAAAGGAAGTATCTTTACTCTAAATTGGTTAACAAAACAAATCCTATATGGAATTCATACTCATAATAGCAACAGTTGTTCCCACAATATATATTTCATTAATCCTTAAGAGTCTATTGACACAACTGTGTAAAATGGGCTATACAAGTAAAGGCCAAATTCAATATATTTTTAAATATGTTTTAAAATATTATTTCAGGATACCTAAAGGGGTCCTAAAATTAAATGATCCATGGTATGACACTTTTAAAACAATTCCATATGTTTGCTTAGTACCCTTAGTGCTATTTGCATTGCCACATTGTTGTGATATTGCGGTAATGTAGTACTTGAATATATAACTATTGAGGTTATGTTGATGATGTGCTGCATCCCAGCCTATACAGTCATTAGTCTGGTCTGGCCTGTTCACTTCATGAATGTAGTATTCATCCGGACCTGAAGACGTGTCCCTGGCTGGGTCCCAAATGGCACCCTATTCCCTACATAGTGCATTTTGCCATTTGGGACGCAGCCCCTGTCATCCCTGTCCCAGCCAGCCCATGCCCCCGCCCGCCATGCATTTAATGGCACGTGAATAATTTACATATCTATGATGGTGTCAATGCACATTATCATTGTCTCCTCTTTGAGCCTTGCATTGTCTGCATAGTGACCCATTTTGATAAATAGCACAATGCCTTGACACACACTTTGTGCCGAAGTTAAAGTCTGATCAGTCAAACACATTTCCAGACTGCACACAGACAATACAAAACAGTGTTTGGGGCCACACATCTTTATTGTCACTAGCTGCCTGGTGTATTTTAATTTTTTATCTCTATTTTCTTCCCATTTTCTTTTGGCGAAACAATGACATTTCTAAGAAGCGACAGAAAAAGAATTGCATTTTTAATTTAACTCTCCGCAGAGTACCTCCGAGTCCCTTAACCCGGCATCCGTCTCTTCGCATAACCCAAATGGAGACAGACACATGAGAGAAAGAAGTCCCCTCTCTTCTTCTTTTTTTATATGTGTTTTGTGTTTATTATTAGCTGACTGTGCTTCATCATCCTGTGAAAATTCATATCTGCCGAACATAAGGGAGAGAAACAGTGGGGAATCAATCTTTTGTGCTTGGGCAGATAAACACAAGACACAATCAGAGGAGAGAACAGAGAGAGCGAGGAGAGGAAAGGAGAGGAGAGGGCCTCATCCCAGCCAGTGATGGATAGCAGGAGTAAAAGTGTCAGGATGGGTATTATGTAAATTAAGGAGGCATCCGAGCATCGCCTTGATAATTATGGGAAGATGTGAATGATGTTTGTGGTCCCCAGGCACTCAACCAGCCTTGTTATTTCTCTTCCCTCCAACCACCCCTGGGGTGCATTCCGCCTGACCCCCCGGACGCTAGTCTCCCGGGAACACACTCCAAAAAATCGGAAAAGACATCTGTTTCATTTACTAAACAAATGATCTGCCAGGGATTTCACACCTAATAGGCAGTGGGGGACAGAGTAGAGGGGTGGGGAAACCGAGACGAGGAGAAGAGGAGATTCGGTTCGGGTGAGGCAAACATTTTTTTTTGCTTTGTCCCCCTGGCCTTATCTCTTCCTTGTCACCTTCCTCCTCCTCTTCCTCCTCTTCCTCAGCTGTTCTTAGGCATGAGAGCCTGGGAGGTGTTTGGCTGTGGCCTAGTGGAGATAGGGGCCTGACAGGGGGAGCAGCCTTAACGGCAGGCCCAGTGAGTGCTCTGGGGGCATGTTTAAATCAGACCGGTGTCTGGGAACTATGCACTGTGTCTGAGAGGGACAGGGTGATGTCTGGTTCAGCGAGAACATTACCATAAGTATCATTACTGTCGATTAACCATGGGATCATCTTCAAATAAGACTAGTAGTGCTGCTACTAACACTAGACTAGTACTACTATCTCTACTTATAATGTACTGTCAAAACTACCCCAAGGACTGCCTCCAATACTGTCATTACTACTACTGCTACTATTACTACTAATACCACTACTAAAACGATATGTTATACTACATTAATAATAATGATAATAACCATTGTCATTATGATGACATTATTGTCAATATTGATCATGATAATGATAAAGACAATTGTAGTGTTATTCATTTGACTAGCAATGTGTTTTATGATAATTAGAAAAGTTAGGCCTGAATTATGATTTTATCCTCAAATGACCAAAATCCACCAGAGGTCAAAGTCACCTTGTTTTCTTCTCTACTAGCTTTTTTAGATTTTTGTTTCCATAAATCTTGATCTTTTGTTTTTCAACAGACAGTTAGTTCTGCCAGATAAATGCACTGTTGGCTAATAGAAACCAAATGCTCCTCTATGGCTGGGTGCTGCAATGCGGTCATGAACGACCCTCCTCAAATATGTGTGTGTGTGTGTGTGTTCGTGTGTGTGTGTGTGCGTGCGTGAACACAATTGAAAATAATTTCTGGTCATCTTTTCAACTTTCCGTCCCTCTTTCCTCCATTGTTCAGCCCTAGAAGGCTGTTGGAGGGGGGTGAGTTGCTGCTACTGCTGCAGGCACTGAATAATGTGTGTACAGGGTCCTAACTACTCCTGTATCCAGAGATTTATTAAAAGCCAAGTTTGAGCCAAGACATCTCCCAGAGGTAGTGGTGCAGGAGGCCAGAGCAGAGCAACATCCTACTGAACTAACAGATACACACAGAGAGAGAGAGAGAGAAGAAGAGGAAGAATGAAGAAGTAGAGGGAGAAGAATAGGGAGGAAAAGGGGGAGAGAAATGCAGAGAGAGTGAAAGACAGAGACAGATCAAGCAAGAGATACAGAAAGACAAAGAAGAACAGAAAGAGAAAGTGAGGAAAAATGTTTTTTTTTTTTTTTTTTTTAATTTAGGGGGTAGATCAGCTTTAATATTGCAGATAGATTGTAACTTCCATCAATGTAATTGTCTGCATCACTTCCAATCCTCCATGTTTTTTTTTCTCTTAAATATATATATACACATATACATATACAGTACATACATACACATACATACATATACACACAACGCTTAGGCCTCTACTTCCAGCTTATACATACTATATACATTTTATGGACACAGTCCATAAATAATTATATTTTGTTTGTTTTTACTCCTGAACTTGTGCTCAATTGGATTCAGGTCTGGGGAACGGGCGGGCCAGTCCATAGCATCAATGCCTTCCTCTTGCAGGAACTGCTGACACACTCCAGCCACATGAGGTCTAGCATTGTCTTGCATTAGGAGGAACCCAGGGCCAACCGCACCAGCATATGGTCTCACAAGGGGTCTGAGGATCTCATCTCGGTACCTAATGGCAGTCAGGCTACCTCTGGCGAGCACATGGAGGGCTGTGCGGCCCCCCAAAGAAATGTCACCCCACACCATGACTGACCCACCACCAAACCGGTCATGCTGGAGGATGTTGCAGGCAGCAGAACGTTCTCCACGGCATCTCCAGACTCTGTCACGTCTGTCACATGTGCTCAGTGTGAACCTGCTTTCATCTGTGAAGAGCACAGGGCGCCAGTGGCGAATTTGCCAATCTTGGTGTTCTCTGGCAAATGCCAAACGTCCTGCACGGTGTTGGGCTGTAAGCACAACCCCCACCTGTGGACGTCGGGCCCTCATTCCACCCTCATGGAGTCTGTTTCTGACCGTTTGAGCAGACACATGCACATTTGTGGCCTGCTGGAGGTCATTTTACATTTTTGTCATAAACATCAACATTATCCAAACCACAAACTAGAACGAGCGCATTTTCATTTCACTGGTAGAACCGGGAAGTTTTGACTTCCTGTGTATTCATCTGCTCATAGTGAACCACAAAGTCCAGCATTCATAGTGAATGCAGATACCGCCCCACTAGGTAATGGCGAAAGAAACACACACCTATTTAGGCGAGGTGCTGGCTGACGGCGTAAAACACTTGAAAAAGAAAAGGAAAGCCGCACACTCTAGGAGCTCAGATGCAATAATTTAAAATCCTAATAACCAACGTTTCGACAGAAAAGCTGTCTTCATCAGGGTATAAATACCTACCAGAGATTTACTCAGATGCTTCCAGTGGTTTGCGGCTATCAAGAATGCTGCTTACGGTGACCAAAGATTATCAGAGTGATTTTCAGGCTGAACGAATGGGGAATCCATTTAGAAGACAGCTGAGAAGTGATGCAATACCATCATTTTCTCTCTTCACAACAAAATGGAAGGTTCTCGATCAGAGATAACGTAACGTTAGCTGGACTAGTGTGATGTCACGAGAGGCTACACAGCTTTCAGCGGGATTGCTCAAGTAGTGCAAGGAGACCAGGTTCAACCAAAACAAGGATTTTATTAAAGGTCTTGGGAAACTAACGAAAGTATAACACAATTCTGTTCTCTGGTGGCTCTTTAAGGGTTAACAGTTCAGGGATGTCTCTTCCACATCCAAAATCATAACTCTCCCTCGCTCAAATAACTTTTCCCCAGTCTTACTGTATTCCACGTTGCAGCTAGTGGCCAACCCAGCAAAACGTCCTTCCAAATGTCCCACACGTATTTCCACAGGTGCATATATCCAAAGGTGAGTATTTTCCAAAGGTAAGTATCTCCAAATCCTTATATTCCTCATGGAAGTGGACGGGCAGCACTCTTGTCCTCCAGAGAGCCCAGGTTGGAGACTGTGTCTCTTCCCTTCCCAAACCTTCAGCTCATCAGCTCCTGATTGGTTTCAGCTGCGTGGGAAGATTGGCCATAGAGGGTTGGAGTTCCCGACCATACCAGCAGATGGAGCCATAGCTGTCTGGGTTTGCAGCCATCTCAGGGGGATGTAACGTCCCTCCAGGACACAGCCTCTCGTGACATCACACATCCCCCTCCTCGGGACCGACGTCCTCGTCGGGGTAAAGGCAGCGAAGAAGGCATCACGCCGGGAGAGGGCGTCCGCATTGCCGTGGTGCTTGCCAGCCCTGTGGACAACAGAAAAGTTAAACGGTTGCAAGCTCAAAAACCATCTGGTTACTCTACTGTTTGATTCCTTGTTCTTGGCCATCCACTGCAGAGGGGCGTGATCAGATACCACCATGAAACGTCGGCCCAGGAGATAGAACCGAAGGGACTCCAGGGCCCAGACTACAGCCAGACATTCTTTCTCCACCGTTGAATAGTTCTTCTCTCTTGGAAGTAACTTTCTGCTTAGGTAGAGAATGGGATGTTCTTCACCGTCATGTGCCTGGGTGAGGACAGCACCCAGACCCACCTCCGAAGCATCCGCTTGGACAATGAATTCCTTCTTGAAGTCTGGTGCCACCAGGATCGGACTGGAGCAGAGTGCTCGCTTCAGGTTGAGGAAAGCCGCCTCCGCCGCAGGGTTCCACTTCACCATTCGTGAGTGGCGTTTGGTCGTCAGCTCCGTCAACGGTGCAGCTATGGTAGCAAAATCTGCAATAAAGCGTCTATAGTAGCCAGCGAGGCCCAAAAATGACCTTACTTGCTTCTTGTTGATGGGCTGCGGCCAGTCCTGTATGGCCCGCAGTTTGGCTTCCTGTGGTTTGACCAACCCCCGCCCAATGGTGTACCCCAGGTAGTTTGTCTCACTGAAGGCCACCTTGCACTTCTTCGGGTTTGCCGTGAGCCCTGCTTTCCTGAGCGAATCCAGCACCGCTTGTACCCGGGGTAGGTGGCTGGCCCAATCCTGACTTTGTATAACAACATCATCCAAATAAGCCGCTGCGTACCTCTTGTGGGGCGCAAGGACTCGATCCATCAGGCGTTGGAACGTGGCAGGTGCCCCGTGGAGACCAACGGAAGTCGGGTATACTGGTAGAGCCCCTCCCGGGGTGGCAAAGGCTGTCTTCTCCTTAGACGCCGGGGTCAAGGGCACCTGCCAGTAGCCTTTTGTGAGATCAAGAGTGGTTAGGGAAACGAGCATGCCCCAAGGAGTCTATTAAATCATCGACACGAGGCATTGGGTATGCATCAAATTCAGACACTTCATTCAACTTCCGATAGTCATTACAAACTCGTACTGAACCGTCTGGCTTGGGAACTAGTACGATGGGACTTGCCCAGGCACTGTGGGACTCTTCGATTACTCCCAACTCCCGCATCTTCCTTACCTCCTTCTGTATAACCACTTTACGAGCCTCTGGCACGCGGTACGGGCGCTGGTTTACCGTTCGGCCAGGCATGGTGCGGATCTCATGTTGGACCACCTCTGTGTGACCGGGAAGGGAGGAGAAGACATCCTGGTTCTGCTCCACGAGTTCCAGGGCCATCTGTCGTTGATGTGGGGACAGATTTGGACCCAGCTGAACCTCTTCTCGCGCCGGTTCCTGGGTCTCTGTGGGGGGTAGAGAGCTGAACAGCGCCTCTCTGGCGTGCCACTTCTTTAAAAGGTTAACATGATAAATCTGCTCAGTTTTCCTTTTATCTGGTTGCCTCACCTTGTAGTTTACTTCTCCCATGCGTTCAATGACCTCATATGGTCCTTGCCAGGTTGCCAGGAATTTGCACTCAACGGTTGGCACCAGGACCAGCACTCTGTCCCCGGCTTAAACTCCCTGGGTTGAGCAGATCTGTTGTAGGAGGCTTGCTGTTGCCGCTGACTGGCCTCCAGGTGTTCCCGCATCATGGGATAGATGGCCTTCATTCTCTCCCTCATAGCCCCTACATGGTCGATCAGTGTCCGCTGTTGGCATGGCTGCTCCTCCCAGGCCTCCTTGGCGATGTCGAGCAGTCCTCTGGGTCTGTAGGAAAGCAAGAGCTCAAAGGGTGAAAAACCAGTAGAAGACTGAGGTACCTCTCTCACCGCAAATAATATGTATGGTAACAGCTGATCCCAGTTGCGCCCATCTTCCCCTACCGCTTTCCGCAGCATGGATTTTAGTGTTTTGTTAAAACGTTCGACTAGGCCATCTGTCTGGGGGTGGTAGACCGAGGTTCTCAGCTGTTTGATTTTCAGTAAAGCACAGAGTTCTTTCATCACCCTGGACATGAACGGAGTCCCTTGGTCCGTCAATATCTCTTTTGGGATTCCCAGACTAGTTGAGAGACGGAACAGCTCCTTGGCGATTTGTCTGGATGTAGCCTTCCTCAGCGGAATGGCCTCCGGGTACCGGGACGCATAGTCCAGAATGACCAGAATGTATTGATGTCCCCTGGCACTTTTCGGTAAGGGCCCGACTATGTCTAATCCAATCCTCTCAAAAGGAGTTTCGATAATGGGCAAGGGAATGAGCGGGTTTCTATATGTGGGCTTTGGCGCAACCTGCTGACACTCAGGGCAACTACGGCAGTAGTTCTCTATCTCTTTGTGTACTCCTGGCCAAAAGAAACGTTGCATGATTCTTTCCTTAGTCTTCTCTACCCCCAAGTGGGCTCCCTAGCGGGTGTGTGTGGGCTAGGTTGAGTACTGTGGCCCGATAGGGCTGTGGCACGAGGAGCTGTTCATGCACTTCCTCATTTTTCTTGACTATCTGATATACTAACCCCCGGTTTACTGCGAAATGGGGGTAAGTAGGGGTTGTCTTATCACCTAACACTACACCTTCTAATACCTGCACATTTCTTAAGGCATTTGCAAGAGTAGGATCTTGTAATTGAGCCGTACCATACTGGCCTGTGAGAGGGGGAAGCTCTTGGGTGCCTGGGACGTCTTCTTCACTGGAGAACGGAGCACTTTCCTGGGCTGCGTTCTCTTCTCCCGTATCCGGACCAGTCTCGGTGTCGGTCTGGGCACCTGCCATCCCTATCAGAGCCCGGGCGGGAGTGAGTAACTCGGAGGATTGCACCGGAGCCTTCCCAGGATGAGTCTTGCCTCTCCGTTTCCGAGGTACTCGGGTTATCCTCTCCTGAGACTCTCTCCAGAGTGGGTAAAAGGCTGGGCAGTCTCGTCCAATTAGGACAGGGACGGGGAGGGAATCAACCACCCCCGCCGTCGTGTGTATGGTTCCCCGGGTGCTGGTCATTGTAAGTTCAGTAATGGGGTATTCTCTGGTGTCCCCATGGACACAGGAAACTGGGAGGACTTTCCCGGGGTCAGACACGTTGGGCCCACCAAATCCTTACGCACCAGGGTGGCCCGGCTACCAGAATCCAGTAAGGCCTCCACATCATGGTGATTCACAGTTACCGGGCAGGTGGGGGGTCGATCTGGGCCGCCATCTACGACTCCCAAGAGCGAGGCAAAACGGTGTGTGGGTGCTGAGCTGGAGGACTCCGCAGTGGGCATAGGTTCATCGGCTGGTTTCCCACACTGCCAGGAGATATGTCCCATCTCCCCACACCGGTAACACTGTCGAGTTTCCCCCTCCTGGTGTACTCTTCTTGGACCCGTCTGGTTTCTGGCTCCCCCTGGAGCCGGGATAAGTCCTGACGTGGCTGGGTTCGAGACCTTGGGGTCCTTTGGACGGGTTCTTCCCATTTGTGGTGGGGCCGCACTCCTGGGGTTTTTCCGGGAAGCATTCAGCATCTCCGCTGTGGCCTGGTACTTTTCCACAGCTTCCACGGTCAGATCAGCCGTGGTCAAGGCCTGTTGACTGATGAACCGTTTTGCCTCATAAGGCAGGGCGCGTAGGTAACGATCCACCACAACGGCCTCCACCACCGCCGCTGCTGTATTCCTCTGCGGATCCAGCCATTTCCTTGCGATTCGGACAAGTTCATGCATCTGCGCCCGAGGAGGTTGGTCTGGTTGGAAGGTCCAACTGTGAAAGCGCTGGGCCATACCAAACTTTGTGAGTCCATATCTGCTGAGGATCTCAGACTTCAGGGCATCATAGTCAGTAACCTGGTCAGGGCCCAGGTCCCGGACAGCATTCAGCGCTTCCCCGGTTAGAAAGGGGGCTAACAGACCAACCCACTGTTGCTTGGGCCAGGCTTCCCTAGTGGCCGTGGCCTCAAATGCATGCAGGTATGCCTCAATGTCATCGGTAGCTCCCATCTTAGATATAAAGTCACTTGCCTTTATTGGGCGGGTATTTTGGACCACCCTCTGTCTCTGCAACTGCAATTCCTCTGCCTTCAGAAGGTTGGCTTTCTTTTGCTCCTCCAAGAGAGCCACGTTTGCTTGCATCTGGGCTTGCTGGCCAGCAACAAGGGCTTTCAATATGTCCTCCATTTCAGTCGGCGGGGAGCCTACGGCCAACTTGGAAAACTGGGTGATCAAACCTTCGGTATCCTCCTCTGACATGCACTATTAACAGCTGAGCGTGCCCGTATTCTCCACCATCTGTGATGTCACGAGAGGCTACACAGCTTTCAGCGGGATTGCTCAAGTAGTGCAAGGAGACCAGGTTCAACCAAAACAAGGATTTTATTAAAGGTCTTGGGAAACTAACGAAAGTATAACACAATTCTGTTCTCTGGTGGCTCTTTAAGGGTTAACAGTTCAGGGATGTCTCTTCCACATCCAAAATCATAACTCTCCCTCGCTCAAATAACTTTTCCCCAGTCTTACTGTATTCCACGTTGCAGCTAGTGGCCAACCCAGCAAAACGTCCTTCCAAATGTCCCACACGTATTTCCACAGGTGCATATATCCAAAGGTGAGTATTTTCCCAAAGGTAAGTATCTCCAAATCCTTATATTCCTCATGGAAGTGGGACGGGCAGCACTCTTGTCCTCCAGAGAGCCCAGGTTGGAGACTGTGTCTCTTCCCTTCCCAAACCTTCAGCTCATCAGCTCCTGATTGGTTTCAGCTGCGTGGGAAGATTGGCCATAGAGGGTTGGAGTTCCCGACCATACCAGCAGATGGAGCCATAGCTGTCTGGGTTTGCAGCCATCTCAGGGGGATGTAACGTCCCTCCAGGACACAGCCTCTCGTGACATCACACTAGGTAAATTAGCTAGCTAATGTTACAATCCTGTATTGAATTCTGAAAGCAATCAGCTAAATCATATAGCTAGCTATCTTTTGGATACACACTGCAAATCAATTTCGCCTATGCCATGGTAGTCACTGCTAGACTGGTAGCTACGTTCAGCAAAGTAAACATGTTTTTCTGTTCGTTCTATCTTTGACTAATGTTAGCTAATGTAAGCATCTATTTCACCCTTGTCTGGAAAACACTCTAAAAATAGAATTGTCAATATAGCTAACTCACTCTCGGTGTGTTGGTAGTAATGATGAATGTCTATAAATTGTCTATGGTTGGTTAGTTGGTTCTCAGCTGGCTAGCAATCTTCTTACTAATTTAGTTACACAAACCAGCTGACAGCAAGCTGGCAATATTGAAATGTTAATGTTAGGTGTACTAAGCTAGCCAGTCTAATAGAGATAAATACAATTAGTGGGGTGGTTAAATTGTGTATTGTTTTGTGTTTTGTTGTAGGTGGTACATAATCTGATTCCACCAGAATGAAATTCCAACCCAAGCTCTGCACAAGGCGAAGGTAAGTTCGCAAAAACTTTATAAACTGATGGCTAAGATAGCTCAATTTACAGTGTACATGGCATAAACATGAATTGGGTAGTGTTTGTATGGGTTTGCATTTGTGTTATGGGATTACAGGTGGTTACATGTAACCTGACAACCTCAGAGTACCTTCCAGACCATGTATCCAATTTAGTTGACCCCTTTTCTCTTTTTACCTTTTCTCTTTGTAAAACTCAGGTTATCTGGAGTCCTTCCACAGTGCCCTGCTGAAAAATACCCCAAAGCGGCGGCATTTTGGGTACACGAGCATGAGGGACAAAACGTGTGGTTATGGAGCACAACAAGACTGTGGGACAAAAATGAGCAAGGGACACTGAACGGTTTAAAATCATGACTACAACAGTAATGACACAACCACCTCATTCTTATCACTGCAGATTCTCAAAACACAATACAAAGACTACACAAATTCCCTCCAAAGGGTTACTATTGACAAGAATGATCTGTCAAAGCACTGCCCCACACGATTTGTAGTCTTTCAGAGACTGGAAAAACGTGTCAGCTTGTATATTTATTTGTAGCAATGAATCCGCTGATAGAAACATCACTGAAAGACGTCCAATGGCTCTATCGAACAAGGACAACCATATTTACACGCACAAAAATGTACAGTACAATCAGTACGCAAAGCCCAGACCTGCCTTCCTCCTGGGCAATTATGTGTGAAACACATCTCACTGTCCTAGAAATGCCTTGGACATGATGAAAACAAGTCCAGATTCCCCCAGGGTGAAATTCCCCTTTAAGGGAGAGGCTATACGGACACACCTGATGCCCAAAATTGATGACAGCTGAGAGTTGAGTGTGGAGACGAATGCATACGGTTCAGTCAGTCATCCTGATGAGCCCTTGCCAGCTAGCTAGTTTATGCTGGCTAACTGGCAACAACAGCAACATGGCACTAGTTAAAACTTGTAAAATAAATTATGTTTATTTTGATGCGCAAGGGAGAGGTAGCGGTCCTGCTGCTGGGTTAGCTAATGTAACAATGCTTGCTGACGTGGGACTTGCTTCCCACTGGTCATCACTAGTTAACACAGCCACAAAGTCATAAACCCTGCCTATTTCTACAATCTTATCATTTTAGTATAGCCGCCTACATTAAACATAACTTGTAATATTGGTAGTAACCATCTCGATGTCACTGTGATACAATCTACTGCTCAATGGGGAGAGTTTGCGCTGCAAGCTGTCAACACAACAACAGGGCACAGTGTCCTTCACTCCCACTTGCCACAGAAAGGAGAGGGATGTAGCTAGATAGTGTAGCCAGGGCTCTGAAGTGTGACAATAGGGTTGGATATGCAACTAAATATTTTGTTTTGCGACCAGGAGTTTTATTTTGGGAGCACTGTGCAACTAGGAAAATATCTCCTAGATAAAAATTGTTGTAATGATAAGGCTTCGCTGGACTGTTGTTTCCAAGTGTCCTACAGAAAAAACGTGTGCAGATTCGATAGCGTTATGGTTGCACCATTACTAAATCGAAAAAGGCTTGCTTGTAGCAACATTTTTTCTTCCTATAGCAGATCGCCGGGACCACATTTTACATTCATAAACCATGTTGTGGGCTTTTATAAAACTATTAGCACATCATTAACCATTTGTTTCACTTTGTTCAGTCATGTTTTCTCATTGGCTAGCTAGCTAACAACCTGCTAACTTTACCAGTACAGTGTTGCCAACTCCTCAGTAAGGAAAGTAGCTAATGGCTGTCCTAAAAGTTGATGTAATCACCTAATTTGCATAATAGGCCATGTGCATGTAATTGTGATGGACGCTGTAGGAGAGAGGAATAACGTTGTGGGAGAGACAAAAGTGAGTAAAAAACACCCTACATTTATATCCCGCAGGATCTGCCAGCGGCGGCTTCCCGCATGCGCGATTCATTTGCAGTCTGGATGCGGAGGGGTGAACATCTCCTGCTCTGACTGCAGCTGGGAGGGACTGGGCCGCCTGTGAGTGCTTTGGGATGGGGGTGGGGCTCAACGAGCGGCAGCACCCGCTGCTCGATGAGAAGAGTAAGAACGATACGTGCTTTCACGTCAGAGTCTCCAAAAGTCTCTAATAACACCAGAAAAAGTTGCTAGATTTGTCGCTAGTCGCTTTTTTGAAAATGTGTCGCTAGAGGGGTCTGAATACTCACTAAATATAGTGACAAAGTCGCTAAGTTGGCAACACTGTACCAGTATATCCAAACATTTTGAGGCACAGAAAGAAAGGAAAAGGGATAGCTTCCAGTGTTGCCAACTCCTCAGTAAGTAAAGTAGCTATTGGCTGTCCTAAAGGTCGCTAGAAGTCGCTAAATGACATCATCACCTAATTTGCATAATTGGCAATGTGCATGTAATTGTGATGGATGCTGTAGGAGAGAGGAAATAACGTCGTGGGAGAGACAAAAAGTGAGTAAAAAACACCCTACATTTACATCCCGCCTTGAATGTAAGCCAGGATCAGCCTGCGGCGGCTTCCCGCATGCGCAATTCATTTGCAGTCTGGACACGGAGGGGTGAACATCTGCTCTGACTGTAGCTGGGAGGGACTGCTGCACAAGGACTGGGACGCCTGTGAGTTCTTTGGGACCTTTCACGTCAGAGTCTCCAAAAGTCTCCAATAACGGCAGAAAAAGTCGCTACATTTGTCACTAGTCGCTTTTTTAAAAATGTGTCGCTAGAGGGGTCTGAATACTTGCTAAGTATAGCGACAAAATCACTAAATTGGCAAAACTGAATTAGCTTCTTCAGGAGATTAATGATCATAGATCTCTTGCATGTCATCATCACAAACCTGACATTTTTAAACAGACAGTGTATAATTTTCTATGTAATGCATCTCAAAAGGAAGAGTGCTATTACATCATGTAGAAAACTAATATTCCACAAATTACTTTGTACTTTCAATGACAGCTATTCGTATCAACATTTTAGCTTTTATGACAAACTAATGTCTTTACAGTGTTACATATTAGTTTCAAGAGCACAACATGTGCTTAAAAAGTAGCTAGAATTCATATAGGCCCAACATAGGCTGTTTCGCAATCAATTTAAACCATCTTATTTTCTGATGCTCCTAAATTTCATGTGACGCTCTTAACTTTTTTAAGAGTAGCCAATATCAGGCCAGGCCATGGTGACAGCTAAAACACATTTATTGTAGTGATTTTCACCGAAAATGTACAACTACAGCATTAACATCTACATTTTTGTAAAAATTACTCAGATAATGATTCTGAACATTCTCCCAAGTCCCAACTTCAGCAGACAAGTTTCAAATTCTTGCTGAAGTTTCTAGTCACAGGCATAAACTAGCTAGCTAGCTAGGAAGGGCTAATCTGGACGATTGACTGAACTGACTGAACCAAATCCATTCGTCTCCACTTGACTCTCGCTGTGCGACATACGTCATCAATTTGGGCACCAGGCGTGTCCGTATAGCCTCTCCCTTAATTTAACCATCTGTTGGGTTTTTAGTCACTTTCATGCAGGGTTAAACCAGCAGCTGGGTCTTATTTGATGTAATCCATAGGTTATTTTCAGGAGTCATGTCCAATCATTCCAAATCATGTCCAATCATTCCAAATCATGTCCAATCAATTGAATTTACCACAGTTGGGCTCCAATCAAGTTGTAGAAACATCTCAAGGATGATCAATGGAATCAGGATGCACCTGAGCTCAATTTCGAGTCTCATAGCAAAGGGTCTGAATACTAATGTAAATAAGGTACTTCTGTTTTTATTTTCATACATTTGCAAAAAAATCTAAAAACCTGTTTTTGCTCTGTCATTATAGGGTATTGTGTAGATCAATGATGAAAAAATAATAATAATAATAAAATAATGTAATCTAATGTAGGATAAGGCTGTAACGTAATAAAATGTGGAAAAAGTCAAGGGGTCTGAATACTTTCCGAATGCACTGTATCCCAAAACCCTATTCTTTGCCCATTCATTTTCCCCATAGGGACAGCTGAACGAACCAGAAGTAACTCTGGGTTTTAGGACTACAAGCTGGTGAGCTCTATTATGGGCATGGCTTTCAGGTAGTTATTTTTGGCCACCAGTGAGAGTAGATGTCATTCCTGTTCAGCATGTTAATTAAACTGCAAGTTTCAATTTTCCTTGAATAATTTTGCACATTTCATATGTTATTATAAAATTAATAACATATTGTAACAGAGTGGCAACTATTCCAACATTGGCATATGCACGGGCTCTTGAAAAACTCATACATTTGTAGCAACCACTTTGAAGATTCAAAAGTGTCAGTGTCAACCTGTGATAACAATACAACAGAATAGGTTAACCGGAATGACATTTACTCTCATGGGGATGACAATTACTCTCACTGGTGGCCAAGAATAAAGAGCTGATTGCCACACCCCTACTAAGCCACACCTCCTGTTTCTGATCTGACCTACTGGGTCATATCTCAATAACCCCGCATCAATAACCCAACATCAATAACCCAACCTTGCTCTTTTTAAAGAAGACAACCTGCAACCCATCAGTTGGGTCAACCAAACGATCCAGCATTTTTTTTAGAGTGTAGGCTAGTAGGATTAACAGTCTTACAAAAGGTGATGTGAGAACAGTACGACTTCCACAACAGCCTACAACGCACTGCATTACAACGCACTGTTTACCCAATGCCTACACATGACCACGCACACACATACAGTGGGGGAAAAAAAGTATTTAGTCAGCCACCAATTGTGCAAGTTCTCCCACTTAAAAAGATGAGAGAGGCCTGTAATTTTCATCATAGGTACACGTCAACTATGACAGACAAATTGAGATTTTTTTTCTCCTGAAAATCACATTGTAGGATTTTTAATGAATTTATTTGCAAATTATGGTGGAAAATAAGTATTTGGTCACCTACAAACAAGCAAGATTTCTGGCTCTCACAGACCTGTAACTTCTTCTTTAAGAGGCCCCTCTGTCCTCCACTCGTTACCTGTATTAATGGCACCTGTTTGAACTTGTTATCAGTATAAAAGACACCTGTCCACAACCTCAAACAGTCACACTCCAAACTCCACTATGGCCAAGACCAAAGAGCTGTCAAAGGACACCAGAAACAAAATTGTAGACCTGCACCAGGCTGGGAAGACTGAATCTGCAATAGGTAAGCAGCTTGGTTTGAAGAAATCAACTGTGGGAGCAATTATTAGGAAATGGAAGACATACAAGACCACTGATAATCTCCCTTGATCTGGGGCTCCATGCAAGATCTCACCCCGTGGGGTCAAAATGATCACAAGAACGGTGAGCAAAAATCCCAGAACCACACGGGGGGGACCTAGTGAATGACCTGCAGAGAGCTGGGACCAAAGTAACAAAGCCTACCATCAGTAACACACTACGCCGCCAGGGACTCAAATCCTGCAGTGCCAGACGTGTCCCCCTGCTTAAGCCAGTACATGTACAGGCCCGTCTGAAGTTTGCTAGAGTGCATTTGGATGATCCAGAAGAGGATTGGGAAAATGTCATATGGTCAGATGAAACCAAAATAGAACTTTTTGGTAAAAACTCAACTCGTCGTGTTTGGAGGACAAAGAATGCTGAGTTGCATCCAAAGAACACCATACCTACTGTGAAGCATGGGGGTGGAAACATCATGCTTTGGGGCTGTTTTTCTGCAAAGGGACCAGGACGACTGATCCGTGTAAAGGAAAGAATGAATGGGGCCATGTATCGTGAGATTTTGAGTGAAAACCTCCTTCCATCAGCAAGGGCATTGAAGATGAAACTGTACACTGTACACTGTACACCCCCCCACACACACACACCAGACACAAACATGCACTAATGCATGCACACCAGACACACACACACACACACCATGTGTTTGACAAACACTTTTAAGCACTTATGGGCCTGCTCTTTGTAAACTTCCACTGTATTATTTGAAGAGTCCAATTCCAACTGCTGGTATGGAAAATAACATTGGCTCCACAAAAGAATGGGGCCCTCCCTTCTTTTCAATGCATGGTAAACAGAATGTTTTCAGTGTGTAGGCACACGCAGAGTCTCTGTGTCGCTTTGGGGGACACTCCCTAAGGTTCAGAGGAAATTCTTCATGATTTTATGTTGGGCCTAAACCCTAACTGGCAAGCTCTTCCATTGATTCCCATTCCATAGTATGAATAGCAGTGTATTTAGGCTCATTCACTATCGTCTTACAAGGTGTTTTTTTGAAAATTGTATATTACAATCCTCAAAAAATTTTTTTTAAAAGAATGCATATTTACAGTAGGCCTACTTCAGTTGATGTGGTATGGTTACACTATGATATGGTATGGTTAACATATTTTTTTGTGGTTTTCGACAAAATTGTAATTGTGAGCAAGAGTAGTTTTCGCCAATGCCAGTGTACAATTCAATGACCCCTTTTTCTTGGAATTCATGTGCCAGCTCTTTTTACATAGTAAAGCTGTTTTTAGTGTTGTCAAACCTGGTATCTGTCCCTGTGACACCAGGCCTTCCTAGACACATCCCATTATAACCCAGCCTTCTAATCCCCAGGTGAACCTCTCTCTCTCTCTCTCTCTCTCTCTCTCTCTCTCTCTCTCTCTCTCTCTCTCTCTCTCTCTCTCTCTCTCTCTCTCTCTCTCTCTCTTTCTTTCTCAATGTCTCTCTTTCTCTCTCTCTCTCTGCCCTCCTCTCTCTCTCTGTGTGTCTCTCTTTCTCTGCTGTTGCATACGCTCCCTTGTTTTGTTTATTTTGTTGTCTGATGCTGTCGCTCCTATCCCAGTGGACACAGGGGGGAGCATATAGAGGCATAGAGATGGAGAGAGATACAGAAAGAGGAGTGGAAGAGATAGGCACAGAGAGAGAGGGAGAGAGAGAGGTGCTAGGAATGCGAGGGAGAGAGAGAGGAAGAGATAAAAAATAGTCTGGTCACATCCAGGACGCTAATAACCCTTTCTCCATAACCCAACTCTGCCCTTCCGTGTTAACATACTGTGAACCGAGCACAAGTGACAAAATCAATCCATCACAGTCGACACAGAGAGGGACAGAGGAGCTAACAGAAATTGATGACATCCCTGCTCGAATTTTACACCGTTTCGGCCACGGCCGCGATTGAAACAGACAAAGATTTATTGTCCAGCCGGGCCCGCTGCTACCCTTGATTGCCTCCTTTTTTTCAGAGCCGGGCCTTTTTTGCATATTTATTCCCAAGCTCATCAGGATCTCGCCGACGCATTAGAGTGACAATCTTATTTCACCTATGGTGTGGCAGCAGACGCATGGGGGAATTTGCATCCCACGTCTCAGATGAGAGGAATGCCTCCCTGCCCTCCTCCTCTCTTTCTGTTTCTCTCTGTTTCTTTACGCCAGTGCTTTTGCTTTTATATTCATTGGGTGATTACAACGTCCAACTGAATTTAACTCCCTCTTCTAACTCGTTGTTTAAAGGTTTTATTTCCCTCATTGTGTGTCTGGCTAGCTGTTTTAATATAGGGAATCATTCACACCCTTGTGTAAAGTTGAGATTGTTATGTATGTTGCTGGCGTCTGAAAAGTGCTTTTGTTGTGATGATCGTTGTATGGCGTCCCAATCATTCGCTCGCTCCTAGATGTGTTGTTTTGGCTTCGGCAAGACAGACCTTTCCCTGTGCATGGCCATTATAGCATTTGTGGGGATGTTTTTAGTGTTGCAATATTCGCTTCATAATTTTGTCTATTTATCTGTGTGTGAGTTTGTGTCTGTCTGGCTGTCTCTCCCTCCGGGTGCTGTGCTGGCGGCCGTGGCGGCAGAGCAGAGTGAGTTCCCTTCAGTCATGCCTTGAAGGTTTTACGAGTTCTTATGGAAAATATAAATTTCACGAGGGCACTACAGTGCAGAAACAAATGCTGCTCATCACTAGCATCATGGTAAGGCCCTCAGCAGCAGCTACTGTCTGTGACAGGGAATTGATTAGAATCATTCAAATGTGATGAATAACTTTCATCATATACGTATATCACGCATCCGTCCGGTGAGAGAGTGTGCCGTTCGTTCGTTTGGGAGTTGTGCCTCTGTGTTGAGTACCCATTAGGAAGGGGAAATGTGCAATGGAGAGGGCCTAGAGTCTCCTATGAATTTCTACATATCCCAGACATGCATTACATTACAGATAATGTCCCTATCACACATGTAAATGGTCGGCACTCTTCATAGCTATTGTCATTAGAATTGAAGGGGATCCTATTAGAGATGATTGTCCTTGCATGTGACAGCCATACAGATGACATGTATTGTACATCTTTACATATAGAGCAAATTAAATGGTTGATAATATGTAGTTGTGACTAAAGACAGAGGTATAGCGTGACGAGTTTGGACCATTATGATACACTATGATGAAGCACATCTATGGATGACACTCGTTTTTGGGGCAAATAATTAAAATCAATCTTTCAAAATGTTCATCATACCATCATGCTTCAGCATGCTTAGAACTAGAAGGTCAGAGATGTACACCGAAATGCAGTAAGAGACGAGCCATTCGCAAATTACAGTATTTAGGCCTATCCCACAGATTGATATTTATTATACTCATGCTAGGATGACAATGTAATATGCAACTATGATCACATTTTGTCTTAGAAACATCCACAAATGAAAGTGAATACACTACAGATATGGGAAGTATTACTCATGAGGTCAAAATTACACAATTTATTTTATAGCCTTGACTCCATTGAAACTCTTAAGATTGAATTAGTGTTAAAAAAAATAGATTACCTAGCTGTAGGTGAACTATGCAACAGTTTGCCATACAATACAATGGAGCACAATGACTCCCCTTGAAATGTCTGGATGCACAATACAGCCTTTTTAACAGAGCTCAGTGATGGGCCTCAGAATAGCTCTTAAATGTGTGAGGTGAGGTGTTCCAAAATCATCATTCATTAATCACTCTGGTTTTTACCTCTCTTAGAATAACAGACACTAGTACAGAGGAAGACATGGAGCATAGCTGAAGGCCAGGCCATTGAGACTTCAGTGTGTGTGTGTGTGTGTGTGTGTGTGTGTGTGTGTGTGTGTGTGTGTGTGTGTGTGTGTGTGTGTTTGTGTGTGTGTCCTGCAGCACACAGCAGCAACAACAAACCAGTGTTAAAATGATTCCGTTGATTATCGGGGTGTAATATTTACATCTCCAAGACGACCCTGGCCTAGCAACAGTAGAAACAGTCCCTTTGAGCTGTGTGTCTCCATCATGGAATTACCATTCTTACATGCACGCACAAACGCACACACACACTTTCTCTTCACCCTGGGATTACCATGGTTCTGAGGAATCTGGGGATAAACACAGTCAGCAGGGGAATGATGGTGTAAACTCACAACACCCTTCATTACCAGTGGCACAAAAATGCACATGCACACAGGCACATACACTCACTGAGAACACAATTAGGCTGTGGTTTGTGATCTGGGCACTGGAGGCCGACATTGGGCTGTGTGCCACTTATTCACCTTCCTTCTCACCTCTCGACCACCCCAGACCCCCCTTACCCCAAGCTGCCTCCTGGAGAGTCCACACACACAAACACACACAACCATACACACACACACGCTCTCTCTGGCTCACTCACCCATTCCATGCAAGCGCCAGTCAAACGGAAGCCCCCCATCACAAGCATCTGCATCGCATGCAATTTGTCATTGGCCCGTCTTTGCGCCACCATTGGCTGTTGCCGGGCAACCTGTCCGTCTCACAGACTATTTCCCATGATAAATTAGCTGGTCTGTTACTATGCCAACAGTATTTGTTACTTAATTAAACTGATTCGGATCGGAATTGGCTGGAGGGGAGAAAGTGTGCCACACTCTCACTGAGAGAGAACCCAGACTCCCTGAGACACACACACACAGGGGCCAAGGGAAAGAAATCGAGAGGGAGAGAAAGATGAGAGCGAGGGAGGAAAGAGAATCCACTGTGGAATGACTGTTATTAGATAGGCAGAGATATTGAAATGGTCAGGCTTTGGCAGATAGAAGAAACTACACAAGACCCCGTTTGGAATTAGTGGCTTGATGCTTGGTCTGGAGAGAGCTTCAATCTTCTCTTAAGAGAACATGCTCTTTCTCTTTTTCACAGAGAATTTTTTTTTTTTTTTTTCTTCTTGTTTTTCTCTTCTTCTTCCATGTCTATTCAAATGGGCTTAGTGCCAATGGTGTCGCAGGCATGTTCTGATACACTGGTCATGTGACGTGGCCAATGTTGTGTTCCCAGGGGAAGGAGAAGACACTCCACCAAGGTAGCATTAGCAATCTGTTCTGTTCCATTGGACACACATGCACACACACACACAGTTCTGTGTCATGGACAAACACATGTCCTCTGGTTATGTAACAGAATACAGAACCTCTCATAGAGGCTAATAATACATTTATGCATGTTGAAAAGAAGAATCACAATTTCCATAGCTGTTAGGTCGAAGCAAACCTCTATACGGCTGTCGATCACAACATATTCCCTGAAATAAATTCAGTTTGAAAGGATATAATGTATGTGAGCAACAGACCACCTTTCCTCTGTAAAAGGTACAGATATGTTATTGTTTAAATTCCCCCCCAAAGTGATCCAGCCAAGCAATTGCATGTGTATTGTTGCATACATCGGCAAGCCCGAGCCCAGCTTTGGCCACTAAGCGAAAGAGAAGAGAATGGCAGAGCAATTTGGTTGTCAGTGCAGGACAAAACAGAGAGGAACAGGACCATGTAATCACCCTAATTTGGACCATCACACCTCCAGTGCTCCCTGGTATCAGATCTCCCGGCTCTCCCCCTCTCCTATTTTACCGCCTGCCTTTATTTCCATAACTTCCTGACAAAACCATTTTGTCCCGCCTGATTGGTCCTATTTGCATCGGACACCCATTCTGCATATAGATTGATGGGTTTAATCAGCGAATCAGGGAGAGCGCTCAGACATCAGTCAATGTCACTGCTGTCTTTCTAGTAGCCCCTTTTTTCTGTCTATCGTTCCCTCGCTCTCTGGCTCTCTCTTTCTCTCTCTCTACCTCTCCAAAGCAGTGGGACCTCCTGTTGGATTTCCTGCTCAGATTCATCAGAAGCGGTCCTGTTTCAAGGATTAAGCTGAAAACTAAGGAGAAAGTAAATGTAAAAAAAACAAAAAAACATTGTAAAGTGGATATCCCACTGGCTATAAGGTGAATGCACCTATTTGTAAGTCGCTCTGGATAAGAGCGTCTGCTAAATGACGTAAATATAAATGTAAATGTAGAAACAATTGGAGAAGAAGAGATCCAGTAACTTATCAGCTGTTCAGGGAGGGGGAAGCCTCTCTCTCTCTCTTCCTCCCTCTCTTTCTTTGTGATTCTGTCTCTCCAAACTGGCCAATACAATCCCAATCTTGAGTGTCTCGAGTGCTAGCAGCCATGTGTGTGTGTGATGGCAGAGACTGATTTGGGTCTGTATAAACCCCCTGGTGTCTAACATAGTGTACCTGCCTCCCCAGCATCTCCTCCCCAGCTTAGGCCAGTCCGGCGGAGCCCCCTTTGCTCTCGGCAGATTAATCATACCTGCTCCAGCTCCTATAATTGGCTGACAATCACCCCTGCTCTGTATACATGAATGAGAGAGCGCCTCATCTCTCTATGCTCCTGTCTACTCCTCTCACCTCCCCCTGCCCCCCCCTCACCTCCTTTCTGACCCTTCATCTCTTATGTGTCCCCTGTGGGAGGGAGTGGGGAGGAAGGGGGAGGCTGAGGTCAGGTCACCAAAGAACCCTCATTCACACACATGCACATGTATGCAGACACACAAATGCACGCACACACAAACACACACCAACCTCACCTGTATATCTGCTATCTCTCCCATGTATACAGTATGTATAGGGTCTGAGGTACTGTATGGGAGACCTGTGTGTGTGTGTGTGTGGGGGGGGGGTCTCTTGTCAAAAGTATTGCACTATATGGGATAGGGGGCCATTTGTTTGATACTCAGCTTAAGTCTGGCTTCATTATAGGATCGTTGATTGAGGTATGAGGCTATTCACTGATAGATTTGTTGCAATATTCCTGGAATTGCCTTCAGAAAGTATTCACACCCCTCAACTTTTTCCAAATGTTCTTGTGTTACAGCCTGAATTTAAAATGTATTAAATTGAGATTTTGTGTCACTGGCTTACACACAATATCCCATAATTTGAAATTAATACAAAATCAAAAGCTGAAATGTCTTGAGTCAATAAGTATTGTTATGGCAAGCCTAAATATGTTCAGGAGTAAAAATGTGCTTAACGGGGGGACAGGGGTGGTCTGCCGGTCACTGGGATGACAACCTAACAATGGGATGGGGAGGGGCTTCTTCTTATGTAATTCTCGTTGGCACCAAAAGTTTAAAAAGTGTTGCTAGGGGACAGAATGCGGTCGGACCATCAGATAATTGGCATATACATTTCTCTTACGGAATTTCCACGTGCGTGAGGATATTGGAAATGTAATCAAAGCCTATTGGATGATAACTTGTTTTTAACTAGGACAGAGGAATGTATAACTGAATTATCCGACATACCATAGGCCAAGACCAGAGAGCTGTGTAAGGAAATCAGGGATAAAATTGTAGACCTGCACAAGGCTTGTATGGGCTACAGGAAAATAGGCAAGCAGCTTGGTGAGAAGGGAACAACTGTTGGCGCAATTATTAGAAAATGGAAGAAGTTCAAGATGACGGTCAATCACCCTCGGTCTGGGGCTCCATGCAAGATCTCACCTCGTGGGGCATCAATGATCATGAGGAAGGTGAGGGATCAGCCCAGAACTACATGGCAGGACCTGGTCAATGACCTGAAGAGAGCTGGGACCACAGTCTCAAAGAAAACCATTAGTAACACACTACGCCGTCATGGATTAAAATCCTGCAGCACACGCAAGGTCCCCCTGCTCAAGCCAGCGCATGTCCAGGCCCGTCTGAAGTTTGCCAATGACCATCTGGATGATCCAGAGGAGGAATGAGACAAAAATAGAGCTTTTTGGTCTAAACTCCACTCGCTGTGTTGGAGGAAGAAGAAGGATGAGTACAACCCCAAGAACACCATCCCAACCGTGAAGCATGGTGGAAACATCATTCTTTGGGGATGCTTTTCTGCAAAGGGGACAGGACGACTACACCGTATTGAGGGGAGGATGGATGGGGCCATGTATCGCGAGATCTTGGCCAACAACCTCCTTCCCTCAGTAAGAGCATTGAAGATGGGTCGTGGCTGGGTCTTCCAGCATGACAACGACCCGAAACACACAGCCAGGGCAACTAAGGAGTGGCTCCGTAAGAAGCATCTCAAGGTCCTGGAGTGCCCTAGCCAGTCTCCAGACCTGAACCCAATAGAAAATCTTTGGAGGGAGCTGAAAGTCCGTATTGCCCAGCGACAGCCCCGAAACCTGAAGGATCTGGAGAAGGTCTGTATGGAGGAGTGGGCCAAAATCCCTGCTGCAGTGTGTGCAAACCTGGTCAAGACCTACAGGAAACGTATGATCTCTGTAATTGCAAACAAAGGTTTCTTTACCAAATATTAAGTTCTGCTTTTCTGATGTATCAAATACTTATGTCATGCAATAAAATGCAAATTAATTACTTGAAAATTATACAATGTGATTTTCTGGATTTTTGTTTTAGATTCCGTCTCTCACAGTTGAAGTGTACCTATGAAAAAAAATTTTTTTACAGACCTCTACATGCTTTGTAAGTAGGAAAACCTGCAAAATCGGCAGTGTATCGGAATTGCTTTGAAAGGCTGGTCATGGCTCACATCAACACCATTATCCCAGAAACCCTAGACCCACTCCAATTTGCATACTGCCCCAACAGATCCACAGATGATGCAATCTCTATTGCACTCCACACTGCCTGTCCCACCTGAACAAGAGGAACACCTACGTGAGAATGCTATTCATTGACTACAGCTCAGCATTCAACACCATAGTGCCCTCAAAGCTCATCACTAAGCTAAGGATCCTGGGACTAAACACCTCCCTCTGCAACTGGATCCTGGACTTCCTGACGGGCCGCCCCCAGGTGGTAAGGGTAGGTAACAACACATCTGCCACACTGATCCTCAACACGGGGGCCCCTCAGGGGTGCGTGCTCAGTCCCCTCCTGTACTCCCTGTTCACCCATGACTGCATGGCCAGGCACGACTCTAACACCATCATTAAGTTTGCCGACGACACAACAGTGAAGAGGGCTGATCACCGACAACGATGAGACAGCCTATAGGGAGGAGAAAAGAGACCTGGCCGTGTGGTGCCAGGATAACAACCTCTCCCTCAACGTGACCAAGACAAAGGAGATGATTGTGGACTACAGAAAAAAAAGAGGACTGAGCACGCCCCCATTCTCATCGACGGGGCTGTAGTGGAACAGGTTGAGAGCTTCAAGTTCCTTGGTGTCCACATCACCAACGAACTATCATGGTCCAAACACACCAAGACAGTCGTGAAGAGGGCACGACAAAGCCTATTCCCCCTAAGGAGACTGAAAAGATTTGGCATGGGTCCTCAGATCCTCAATAAATTCTACAGCTGCACCATCGAGAGCATCCTGACTGGTTGCATCACCGCCTGGTATGGCAACTGCTTGGCCTCCGACCGCAAGGCACTACAGAGGGTAGTGCGTTCGGCCCAGTACATCACTGGGGCCAAGCTTCCTGCCATCCAGGACCTCTATACCAGGCGGTGTCAGAGGAAGGCCCTCAAAATTGTCAAAGACTCCAGCCACCCTAGTCATAGACTGTTCTCTCTGCTACCGCACGGCAAGCGGTACCGGAGTGCCAAGTCTAGGTCCAAAAGACTTCTCAACAGCTTCTACCCCCAAGCCATAAGACTCCTGAACAGTTAATCATGGCTACCCGGTCTATTTGCACTGCCCCCCCCCACCCCATCTTTTTACGCTGCTGCTACTCTGTTAATTATTTATGCATAGTCACTTTAACTCTACCCACATGTACATATTACTTCAACTACCTCAACTAGCCGGTGCCCCCGCACATTGACTATGCACCGGTACCCCCCTGTATATATAGCCTCCCTACTGTTATTTTATTTTACTTCTGCTCTTTTTTTCTCAACACTTTTTTGTTGTTGTTTTATTTTACTTTTTTATTTAAAATAAATGCACTGTTGGTTAAGGGCTGTAAGTAAGCATTTCACTGTAATGTCTGCACCTGTTGTATACGGCGCATGTGGCCAATAACATTTTATTTTATTTGTTTGATTTGTATCAAATACTTGTTCTCCCCACTGTATATAGCAATAAAAACTGTACCATAGAGGTAATAAGTTAGAGGAAAAACAAAAAGAAATGGAGGACATTATTCATGAAAGATCAAGTGTCATATATTACAAAAAAATAAAGCAAACTGGATGGAATATGGGGATGCACCAAATTAATTTTTAATCTTCAACATAGAAATGCTACCAAAGATAATTTACTGAAACTGGTTACAATGACAGAGTCACCCATGATTCACCAAATGATATTTTGAAAGAGGAAGCATAGTACTTTAAGCATATGTTTTCGTTTCGGTCTCCTCCATCTCCTCTAACCGAAGCTAATTGTATGGATTTGTTATCTATTCATAACATAAAATTAACAGCCGTACAGAAAGACTCATGTGAAGGCGAAATTACAGAGGAGGAACTTCTTGATGCAATTAAAGCCTTTAAGTCCGGGAAACTCCAGGGCTGGATGGCATACCAGTTGAGGTATACCAAACCTTTTTTGATATACTCAGAAGACCGTTATTAGCATGTTTTAACCACTCCTATGTAAATGGTAGATTATCAGACACTCAACAAGAAGGTCTGATTTCATTATTACTGAAACAGGATACAAGTGGGAAATATAAAGATCCAGTCCATTAAAAAAATTGGAGGCCCCTTACACTTCAGTGTTGTGATGCAAAATTTCTAGCAAAATGTATAGCGCATATAATTAAAAAGGTATTGTCAGACATTATTCATTCTAAATCAGACAGGTTTTTTACATGGACGATACATTGGGGAAAAGAAGGCAAGTGCTGGAAACAATAGAAGACTATGAAAAATCTGGGAAACCAGGCCTGCTATTCATAGCTGACTTTAAAAAGGCTTTAGATAAAAGTACAACTGGAGTTTATATATAAATGCCTGGAACATTTCAAATTTTGGAGAATCTCTTATAAAATGGGTTAAAATCATGTATAGTAACCCTAGGTGTAAAATAGTAAATAATGGCTACTTCTCAGAAAGTTTTAAACTGTCAAGAGGAGTAAAACAAGGTTGTCCACTATCGGCATATCTATTTATTATGGCCATCGAAATGTAAGCTATTAAAATCAGATCTAACAGTAATATAAAGGGATTAGAAATCCAGGGCTTAAAAACAAAGGTGTCATTGTACGCTGATGATTCATGTTTTCTTTTACATCCACAACTTGTATCCCTCCACAGCCTCATATAGGATCTAGATAATTTTTCAAACTTTAACATGAATGTGTAGTTTACCAATGAAATGGTCTGATGGTGATGTGGATATACTTGGTATACATATCCCGAAATAAATAAATGATCTCACTCCAAAAAATTTTAATAGAAAGTTAGCAGAAATAGATAAGATCTTGCTACCATGAAAAGGTAAATACCTGTCTATATTTGGAAAGATCACCCAGATTAACTCTAGTAATATCCCAATGTACCTATTTGCTTATGGTCTTGCCTACACCTAGGGAACAGTTTTTTAAATTATAGGAGAAAAAAAAAGATTCCATTTTATTTGGAACGGCAAGCCAGACAAAATTAAACAGGAGTATTTATATAATGAATATGAATTCGGAGGGCAGAAATTATTCAATATTAAAGCATTAGACCTCTCACTAAAGGCTTCAGTCATACAAAAGTTGTACTTAAATCTGAACTGGTTCTCTAGCAAATTAGTAAGAATGTCTCACCCTATGTTCAAGAATGGCCTTTTTCCCTTTATGCAGATTACTACCTCTCACTTTCAGTTATTTGAAAAGGAAATCATCTCCCAAATACAGTGGGGAGAACAAGTATTTGATACACTGCCGATTTTGCAGGTTTTCCTACTTACAAAGCATGTAGAGGTCTGTCATTTTTATCACACTTCAACTGTGAGAGACGGAATCTAAAACAAAAATCCAGAAAATCACATTGTATGATTTTTAAGTAATTAATTTGCATTTTATTGCATGACATAAGTATTTGATCACTTACCAACCAGTAAGAATTCCGGCTCTCACAGTCCTGTTAGTTTTTCTTTAAGAAGCCCTCCTGTTCTCCACTCATTACCTGTATTAACTACACCTGTTTGAACTCGTTACCTGTATAAAAGACACCTGTCCACACACTCAATCAAACAGACTCCAACCTCTCCACAATGGCCAAGACCAGAGAGCTGTGTAAGGACATCAGGGATAAAATTGTAGACCTGCACAAGGCTGGGATGGGCTACAGGACAATAGGCAAGTGGCTTGGTGAGAAGGGAACAACTGTTGGCGCAATTATTAGAAAATGGAAGAAGTTCAAGATGACGGTCAATCACCCTCGGTCTGGGGCTCCATGCAAGATCTCACCTCGTGGGGCATCAATGATCATGAGGAAGGTGAGGGATCAGCCCAGACTACACGGCAGGACCTGGTCAATGACCTGAAGAGAGCTGGGACCACAGTCTCAAAGAAAACCATTAGTAACACACTACGCCGTCATGGATTAAAATCCTGCAGCGCACGCAAGGTCCCCTGCTCAAGCCAGCGCATATCCAGGCCCGTCTGAAGTTTGCCAATGACCATCTGGATGATCCAGAGGAGGAATGGGAGAAGGTCATGTGGTCTGATGAGACAAAAATTGAGCTTTTTGGTCTAAACACTCGCCGTGTTTGGAGGAAGAAGAAGGATGAGTACAACCCCAAGAACACCATCCCAACCGTGAAGCATGGAGGTGGAAACATCATTCTTTGGGGATGCTTTTCTGCAAAGGGGACAGGACGACTGCAAAGTATTGAGGGGAGGATGGATGGGGCCATGTATCGCGAGATCTTGGCCAACAACCTCCTTCCCTCAGTAAGAGCATTGAAGATGGGTCGTGGCTGGGTCTTCCAGCATGACAACGACCCGAAACACACAGCCAGGGCAACTAAGGAGTGGCTCCGTAAGAAGCATCTCAAGGTCCTGGAGTGGCCTAGCCAGTCTCCAGACCTGAACCCAATAGAAAATCTTTGGAGGGAGCTGAAAGTCTGTATTGCCCAGCGACAGCCCCGAAACCTGAAGGATCTGGAGAAGGTCTGTATGGAGGAGTGGGACAAAATCCCTGCTGCAGTGTGTGCAAACCTGGTCAAGACCTACAGGAAACGTATGATCTCTGTAATTGCAAACAAAGGTTTCTGTACCAAATATTAAGTTCTGCTTTTCTGATGTATCAAATACTTATGTCATGCAATAAAATGCAAATGAATTACTTAAAAATCATACAATGTGATTTTCTGGATTTTTGTTTTAGATTCCGTCTCTCACAGTTGAATTGTACCTATGATAAAGATTACAGACCTCTACATGCTTTGTGAGTAGGAAAACCTGCAAAATCGGCAGTGTATCAAATACTTTTTCTCCCCACTGTATTTCTATTTTTAAAACAAGCCATAGAAAGTTGGTTGCAATTTCAATTTAATCCACCAGAAAGGACAGAACAAATAATGCAACAAACATTGGTTAAACTGAAATATACTAATTGATAAAAATAAAAAATAAAAATGAAGAAATGTTTAAGAAATGTATAATCTTTGTAAATGATATCATAGGTAGGACTGGTGGAGTTATGTTGCACATGCACCTAACAAAAACATATGGAAATGTCTGCTCTGTCCAAAATTACGACCAACTAATTGCAGCATTACCACAAAAACGGAAGAGGAAAGTGGAAGGGGGAAAAAGTAAGGATCTTGTCTGTCTGCCCTGCATTAAAGACCATAATTGGTTAAAGAAAATTGTGATGAATAAAAAAGTATACCAGTTTCAATTAAGGACCCAAAAATGGACAGCCGTGCCATATACAGTGGCTTGCGAAATTATTCACCCCCCTTGGCATATTCCCTATTTTGTTGCCTTATAACCTGGAATTAAAATTGTTTTTTGGGGGGTTTGTATCATTTGATTTACACAACATGCCTACCACTTTGAAGATGCAAAATATTTTTGTGTGTGAAACAAACAAGAAAGAAGACAAAAAAAACAGAAAACTTGAGCGTGCATAACTATTCTATTCAGCTCCTTCAAGTTGGATGGGTTCCGCTGGTGTACAGCAATCTTTAAGTCATACCACAGATTCTCAATTGGATTGAGGTCTGGGCTTTGACTAGGCCTTTCCAAGACATTTAAATGTTTCCCCTTAAACCACTCAAGTGTTGCTTTAGCAATATGCTTAGGGTCATTGTCCTGCTGGAAGGTGAACCTCCGGCCCAGTCTCAAATCTCTGGAAGACTGAAACATGTTTCCCTCAAGAATTTCCCTGTATTTAGTGGCATCCATCATTCCTTCAATTCTGACCAGTTTCCCAGTCCCTGCCAATGAAAAATATCCCCACAGCATGATGCTGCCACCAACATGCTTCACTGTGGGGATGGTGTTCTCGGGGTGATGAGAGGTGTTGGGTTTGCACCAGACATAGCGTTTTCCTTGATGGCCAAAAAGCTCAATCTGACCAGAGTACCTTCTTCCATATGTTTGGGGAGTCTCCCACATGCCTTTTGGCGAACACCAAATATGTTTGCTTATTTTTATCTTCAAGCAATGGCTTTTTTTCTGGCCACTCTTCCGTAAAGCCCAGCTCTGTGGAGTGTACCGCTTAAAGTGATCCTATAGACAGATACTCCAATCTCCGCTGTGGAGCTTTACAGCTCCTTCAGGGTTATCTTTGGTCTCTTTGTTGCCTCTCTGATTAATGCCCTCCTTGCCTGGTCTGTGAGTTTTGGTGGGCGGCCCTCTCTTGGCAGGTTTGTTGTGGTGCCATATTCTTTCCATTTTTAATAATGGATTTAAATGGTGCTCCGTGGGATGTTCAAAGTTTCTGATATTTTTTTATAACCCAACCCTGATCAGTACTTCTCCACAACTTTGTCCCTGACCTGTTTGGAGAGCTCCTTGGTCTTCATGGTGCCTCTTGCTTGGTGGTATCCCTTGCTTAGTGGTGTTGCAGACTCAGGGACCTTTCAGAACAGGTGTATATATACTGAGATCATGTGACACAGGTGGACTTTATTTAACTAATTATGTGACTTCTGAAGGTAATTGGTTGCACTAGATCTTATTTAGGGGCTTCATAGCAAAGTGGGTGAATACATATGCATGCACCACTTTTCCGTTATTAATTCTTTTGAATTTTTTGAAACAAGTAATTTTTTTCATTTCACTTCACCAATTTGGACTATTTTGTGTATGTCCATTACATGAAATCCAAATAAAAAATCGATTTAAATTACAGGTTGTAATGCAACAAAATAGGAAAAATGCCAAGGGGGATGAATACTTTTGCAAGGCACTGTAGATTGCAAAATAGTTGGGAAGAGATTTTTTGACGTACCGATTCCATGGCACAGGGTTTATGAACTGATACGCAAAATGACGCCGGATTCAAAACTTAGAATTTTTCAATTTAAATTATTATACAAAATTCTTGCAACCAATATAATTAAATGGAAATGGGGGATACAACCTTCCCAGCTCTGCAGATTTTGCTGCGAAGAGACAGAATCATTAGATCATTTGTTTTGGTACTGTCCATATGCAGCTTGTTGTTGGTCACAGGTCCAGGAATGGCTGAAGAATTGCAATATTTACCTGGAGCTAACAAATAGCAATGATGGGTGATTTAAAAGGTAATAGTCAAATCGATCAATAATATAATACTTGTAGAAAAAAATTTATTTTCAATTTACAATCTGTAGAAACAATGACAATAGAAAGGTTCAGAACTTTTGTGAAACATCACAGCACAATGGAAAAATATATGGCAAATAGAAATCCAATATGGATGGTGTTAAGAGATAGATGGGACGGGTTGAATGTAGCTGAAGGTTGGGACTAATAACAACTAATAAAAACAAGATAACTAATGTAAAACATACTGTGCCCGTAAAACGTATTTAGGTTAAGAACTTTTGTGAAAGAGCCCAGTTTGAAAGATATGGCAAATAGAAATCAAACCGGAAGGACATCAGAAATAGATGGGAGAGGTTGAGGGTAGTGGAAGGACAGGAGTAAAAAATGAACAGAATAGAACTATTGAAAAATAGACCATGTCCATAAAATGTATAGAGTATGTATAAGCTAGAAGTAGAGGCCTATGTGTTGTTGTTCACTAGTTTACTCCAATTAGAGGAGGGGTGGTAGGGTTAGAAAGTAAAATGTTTTTTTTTTTTTAAGTATATATATATATATATATATATGTATGAATGTATGAATGTACATAAGTACACTACCGTTCAAAGGTTTAGGGTCACTTAGAAATGTCCTTGTTTTCAAAAAGAAAAGCAATTATTTTGTCCATTAAAATAACATCAAATTGATCAGAAATACAGTGTAGACATTGTTAATGTTGTAAATGTATATTTTAGCTGGAAATGTCAGATTTTTTATGGAATATCTACATAGGCGTACAGAGGCCCATTATCAGCAACCATCAGTCCTATGTTCCAATGGCACGTTGTGTTTGCCAATCCAAGTTTATCATTTTAAAAGGCTAATTGATCATTAGAAAACCCTTTTGCAATTATGTTAGCACAGCTGAAAACTGTTGTGCTGATTAAAGAAGCAATAAAACTGGCCTTCTTGAGACTAGTTGAGTATCTGGAGCATCAGCAATTGTTGGTTCGATTACAGGCTCAAAATGGCCAGAAACAAATAACTTTCTTCTGAAACTCGTCAGTCTATTCTTGTTCTGAGAAATGAAGGCTATTTTATGCGTGAAATTGCCAAGAAACTGAAGATTTCGTACAATGCTGTGTACTACTCCCTTCACAGAACGCGCAAACTGGCTCTAACCAGAATAGAAAGAGGAGTGGGAGGCCCCGGTGCACAACTGAGGAAGAGGACAAATACATTAGAGTGTCTAGTTTGAGAAACAGACGCCTCACAGGTCCTCAACTGGCAGCTTCATTAAATAGTACCCGCAAAACACCAGTCTCAACATCAACAGTGAAGAGGTGACTCCGGGAAGCTGACCTTCTAGGCAGAGTTGCAAAGAAAAAGCAATTTCTCAGACTGGCCAATAAAATTAAAAAATTAAGATGGGCAAAAGAACACAGACACTGGACAGAGGAAGATTGGAAAAAAAGTGTTATGGACAGACGAATCGAAGTTTGAGGTGTTCGGATCACAAAGAAGAACATTTGTGAGATGCAGTCCAAATGAAATAATGCTGGATGAGTGCTTGATGCCATGTTATGACAAGGTAGGCGGTTATACAGAAGATAGCCCTATTTGGTAAAAGACCAAGTCCATATTATGGCAAGAACAGCTCAAATAAGCAAAGAGAAATGACAGTCCATCATTACTTTAAGACAAGAAGGTCAGTCAATACGGAACATTTCAAGAACTTTGAAAGTTTCTTCAATTGCAGTGGCAAAAACCATCAAGCGCTACGATGAAACTGGCTCTCATGAGGACCGTCACAGGAATGGAAGACCCAGAGTTACCTCTGCTGCAGAGGATAAGTTCATTAGAGTTACCCGCCTCAGAAATTGCAGCCAAAATAAATGCTTCACAGAGTTTAAGTCACAGACATCTCTCAACATCAACTGTTCAGAGGTTCGGCCTTCATGGTCGAATTGTTGCAAACAAACCACTACTAAGGACATCAATAAGAAGAAGAGACTTGCTTGGGCCAAGAAACACGAGCAATGGACATTAGACCGGTGGAAATATGTCCTTTGGTCTGGAGTCCAAATTTGAGATTTTTGGTTCCAACCGCTGTGTCCTTGTGAGACGCCGTGTGGGTGAACGGATGATCTCCACATGTGTATTTCCCACCATAAAGCATGGAGGAGGAGGTGTTATGGTGTGGGGGTGACCTGGCCACCAACGCACCCCCACACCATAACACCTCCTCCATGCTTTACAGTGGGAAATACACATGCGGAGATCATCCGTTCACCCACACCGCGTCTCACAAAGACACAGCGGTTGGAACCAAAAAAATCGTTAAGAAGGAAATAAATTCCACAAAATTAACTTTTAAGAAGGCACGCCTGTTAATTGAAATGCTTCCAGGTGACTACCTCATGAAGCTGTTTGAGAGAATGCCAAGCGTGTGCAAAGCTGTCATCAAGACAAAGAGTGGCTATTTGAAGAATCTCAAATCTAAAATATATTTTGATTTGTTTAACACTTTTTTGGTTACTACATGATTCCATATGTGTTATTTCATATTTTTGATGTCTTCACTATTATTCTACAATGTAGAAAATAGTAAAAATAAAGAAAAGCCCTTGAATGAGTAGGTGTGTCCAAACTTTTGACTGGTAGTGTATCTACAATAAAGCTGATATACCCCCTAAAATAAAACAAAATAAAAAAAGTCACATAAGTTGCATGGACAAATATAGGGTTTAACATGATTTTGGAATGCCTACCTCATCTCTGTACCCCACACATACAATAAATACTTAACTGTTGAATCCCTCAGTTGAGCAGTGAATTTCAAACACAGACTCATCCACAAAGACCAGGGAGGTTTGCCAATGTCTTTTTATTGAATACTCAGGCAGTAAAAGGGTAGATTCACGCGCAGAGTGCGGCAGGTGTTTATTTCTCCTTCGCAAAAGGCAGGAATCGTGGTCACAGGCAGGCAATGGTTATACACAGGTAGGCAAACAGGCAGGAGAATCAAAAACTAGGACTGAAGGCTATAACTGGTTCTCACAAACGAGCTAGGAAAAGGCTTAATAGTGTCAAAACTAACAATACCTCACAAGGCACAAACAGAATGAACTGAACTAAATTCGGAGCTAATGATACCAGGTGAGTAACTAACACAGGTGAAATCAATGAACAAAACTGAAAGACAGGGCTACGTTCAAGAACACAAAGAAACAGGGCTACGTTCAAGAACACAAGGTTGACTAAGAAAATAAATACAGAACCTTACAGTCTTGCAAAGAAGGGCACCTTTTGGTAGATTGGTAAAAACTAAATAAAAGCTTATATTTAATATCCCTTTGAACATGGTGAAGCTATTAATTACACTTTGGATGGTGTATCAATACACCCAGTCACTACAAAGATACAGGCGTCCTTCCTAACTCAGTTTCCAGAAAGGAAGGAAACCACTCAGGGATTTCACCATGAGGCCAATGGTAACATTAAACCAATTAGAGAGTTTAATGGATGTGATAGGAGATAACTGAGGAGGGATCAACAACAATGTAGTTACTCCGCAATACTAACCTAAATGGCAGAGTGAAAAGAAGGAAGCCTGTACAGAATAAAAATATCCCAAAACATGCATCCTGTTTGTAATAAGGCACATAGTCTAATACCCTACCGCATATTACGCACGGCAGAAAAACATAAAAACATAGATTTAAGATGTCTTTGGTACATAATTGGTCTAGCTTATACTCCAAAATTAAACAAATTCCAGTAATCACCTTTGAGTGTGGACTGTATTATTATGCATACTTGATGGACTGGTTACCTTATGCTGCGCTCCAAACTTTCTACCTAGTCTGGGAGAGAACGTATAGGCCTAGGCGATGCTGTTGATTGTGCAAGGTGGCTTACATTGATTGTGCACGGCGGCTTACAATTATAGTGAATTTGTATTTGATTTTGCCTAGGAATAGGACAACTTGATATTTTCCTAATTAATAGGCTGACACATTACCTTTAGCTGCAGAATATCTCACCACCATGCGTTTCAATCTCCTCCTCTCTCTTTTTCATTACTTTCTTGAGCACAGAGAAATAGGGCTGTCAACAGTTTAATTAAATACACTACCTGACCAAAAGTATGTGGACACCTGCTCGTCAAACATCTCATTCCAAAATCATGGGCATTAATTGGTCCCCCCCTTTGCTGCTATAACAGCCTCCGCTCTTCTGAGAAGGCTTTCCACTAGATGTTGGAACATTGCTGCAGGGATTTGCTTCCGTTCAGCCACAAGAGCATTAGTGAGGTCGGGCACTGATGTTGGGCGATTAGGCCTGGCTCGCAGTCGGTGTTCCAATTCATCCCAAAGGTGTTCGATGGGGTTGAGGTCAGGGCTCTGTGCAGGCCAGTCAAGTTCTTCACACCGATCTCGACAAACCATTTCTGTATGGACCTCGCTTTGTGCACGGGGGCATTGTCACGCTGAAACAGGAACGGCCCCCAAACTGTTGCCACAAAGTTGGAAGCTAGAATCGTCTAGAATGTCATTGTATGCTGAAGCGTTAAGATTTCCCTTCACTGGAACTAAGGGGCCTAGCCTGAACCATGAAAAACAGCCCCAGACCATTATTCCTCCTCCACCAAACTTTACAGTTGGCACTATGCATTCGGGAATCCGCCAAACCCATATTCGTCTGTCGGACTGCCAGATGGTGAAGCGTGATTTATCACTCCAGAGAACGCGTTTCCACTGCTCCAAAGTCCAATGGCGGCAAGCTTTACACCACTCCAGCCGACGCTTGGCATTGCGCATGGTGATCTTAGGCTTGTGTGCAGCTGCTCGGCCATGGATGCCCATTTCATGAAGCTCCCGACGAACAGTTGGTGTGCTGACGTTGCATCCAGAGGCAGTTTGGAACTCGGAAGTGAATGTTGCAACCGAGGACAGACGATTTATACGCGCTACGTGCTTCAGCACTCGGCGGTTCCCTTCTGTGAGCTTTTGTGGCCTACCACTTCGCGGCTGAGCCATTGTTGCTCCTAGATGTTTCCACTTCACAATAACAGCACTGACAGTTGACCGGGGCAGCTCTAGCACGGCAGACATTTGACAAACTGACTTGTTGGAAAGATGGCATGCTATGATGGTGCTATGTTGAAAGTCACTGAGCTCTTCAGTAAGGCTATTCTACTGTCAATGTTTGTCTATGGAGATTGCCTGGCTGTGTGCTCTATTTTATACACCTGTCAGCAGGGGGTGTCCACATACTTTTGTATATATAATCTATGTTTCATTGTATAAACATGTTACTATCGATGGTCCCGAATAGATTTCTCAAATTAAGCACTGGGTAGCTGCAGGAAAATCAGTGTTAAGGGCAGAGAGAACACTTGGTTTACTGATGAACTTACTAAAATCATAAGGGAACTAAATGCTATGTGGGCTAAAGCAAGAGGGTCTGGTTCGGTGGATGATTGGATGGCTTTTAAACGTCTTCGAAATCTGAGTGTGGCTATGACCCGAAAACTGAAAGCAGACCACTACCTTAAATCTACTAAGGATCATTTAAATAATCCCTCCACATTTTGGCAAGTAGTGAAAGGTTTGGAGTGCAAAAAAGATGCACAGCTTCCCAAACAATTGTTGGTAGACACACAGATTGTAACTGAGAGAACCTCTATTCTGAAAGCCTTAAATCAGCATTTTCTAGATGCAGACAGTGTATTTGAAAAGGTTAAAGGTTTAAATGAGCCCCCTGTGAATTTACCTGACACCCCTGTGCACTCCTTCGCCAGGTTCTCCTTCTCATCCTTCTCTGTTTCAGAAGTGCATAAAGCCCTGAAAGAAATTGATAGAAAGAAATCCCCTGGCCCTGATGATCTAGACCCCCGCCTCCTACACCCAGCAGCAGACATCATTGCTTGACGTTAAGGAAATCCCGAAGTTATGGAAATCTGCTTTTGTACTGCCTCTCCTGAAAGGTGGAGATCCTTCGCTACTGGACAACTAATGACCCAATGGCCACAGCATTGTTTCAGCAACATTGAAGGTTTTAAATGACATCCACTGTGCTCTTGACAAGAAGTTACATTGTGTGTCTGTCTTTATTGATTTGTCGAAGTGCGATGAGTGATTTCGAAGGAGTGTATCACAGAATAACAGGATTTATCCCGAAACACAGAGTTACGTAGTAATGCGTCAAATCACTCCAGTGCGCAAAACAGGCGCACTGGAAACAACAAGGCACACAGGGAATTATCCCGGCGATACAAAATACAAGGAGCTCCACTGAGCTTCTCTAACCTCCACAATAAACAATGATACACAAAGACAAAGGAGCAGAGGGAACACTTATACAGGTACTGATGAGGGGATATGAACCAGGTGTGTGTAATAAACAAGACAAAACAAATGGAATGATGAGATGAGGAGCAGCAGTGGCTAGAAAGCCGGTGACGATGAATGCCGAAGCCTGCCCGAACAAGGAGAGGAGGCAGCTTCGGAGGAAGTCGTGACAGTACCCCCCCCCCTTGACACCGGCCTCGGGGACGGCCAGGAGGACGCGGAGCAGGGCGAGCGGGATGGCGACGGTTGAAATCCCGCAATAGGGAGGGATCGAGGATATCCCTCACCGGAACCCAGCACTGCTCCTCCGGACCGTACCCCTCCCACTCCATGAGGAACTGAAGGCCCCGCACCCGATGCCTCGAATCCAGGATGGGAGAACCTCCTGCACCTCAGACTCCAGGAGTGGACCAGCCACCACAGGCCTGAGGAGAGACACATGGAATGAGGGGTTAATACAGTAATCTGGAGGGAGTAATAACCTATATGTAACCTCGTTTATCCTTCTCAGGACTTTGAACGGCCCCACAAACCGCGGGCTCAGCTTCCGGCAGGGCAGGCGGAGGGGCAGATTCCGGGTCGAGAGCCAGACCCGATCAACCGATACCAAGACCAGGGCCTCACTGCGGTGGCGGTCAGCGTTGGCGTTCTGGCAACGCATGGCGTGTTGGAGGTGGAAGTGAGCAGCGTTCCACGTCTCCTCCGAGCGCCGAAACCAGTCATTCACCACAGGAGCTTCGGTCAAGCTCTGATGCCAAGGTGCCAGAACCGGCTGATAACCTAAAACACAATGAAATGGCGATAGGTTAGTGGAGGAGTGGCGGAAAGAGTTCTGGGCATATTCTGCCCATGGCAAGAACACCAACCACTCCCCCAGCCGGTCCTGGCAGTAGGACTTCAGGAACCTACCCACATCTGGGTCACCAGAGGAGGGGGACGTGTGTGCCCAATAGATCAGACGGTCATGGAAAAGAGACGGCACGTACTGCAGCCCAGCTGGGCACTGAGGTATGTACGCATCCACCTCAACTACGAACGGTAGTGATGGATCGGGATGGGCTAGTACCGGGGCCGAGGTGTACAGGACCATCCGGTTACTGAAGGCCCTGTCAGCCTCAGCAGACCAGTGGAGCCGGGCCGGCCCACCCTTTAACAGAGAAGTGATGGGAGCTGCGACCTTGCCAAAGCCCCAGAGAAACCTCCGATAATAGTTGGCAAAGCCAATAAAGCACTAAACCTCCTTTACCGTGGTTGGAGTCAGCCAATTACTCACGGCTGAAATGCCGTTTTAGAAAACGTGTGCACCAAATCGAAGTATTCGGGGGAATGGGCACGGTGGAGGTAGTGTCTGGACTTTCCACCTTGGTTGCACCAACGGAAACAGCTAGACACCTACCCTGACACTCTCGCGACCACCCCATGAGAACCCTCTGTGGCTATGAAAAGGTGGGGTTGTGTATTGCTAACCAGGGAAGACCAAGCACAACAGGGAAATCAGGAGACTCCATAATATAAAAGGTGACTTGCTCTCTATGGGTCTCATGCGTAACCATAGTGACTAGTGCGGTAACTTCCCTAACGACCCTAATGGTCGACTATCAAGTGCTCTGATGGGGAGTGGAAGGGATAGGGGAACCAATGTAATAACTAGACTATGTGCTAACGACCTGTCCATAAAGTTCCCAGCTGCGCCTGAATCAACCATTGCCTTACACTGGGGAACTACCGTATAATCAGGGAAGTGGATGTGTAGGGTACAGTGCGCAGCAGAGAGCTCTGAACAAGTGTGGGTGTTCGACACCTGGGGTGACGCGAGAGTGCCCTGCCTGCCGCCTCCAGACCCAAAAGAAGTAGAATGTCCTCTCGTGCCACAAGAGTGACACTGGCGCTGTCGTCCACTGCGCTCCCAGATCGCCGCACCACCCAGCTCCATCATCTCGTGATCTGGGTTGGGGGGAGGGGGGTGAAACGGGCAGGCCCCTTCCAGGACTTCCTCTAGAAGCCTGCAGGTTGTCCAACCAGATGGCCATGTCTACCAGTTGATTGAAGGACAACGTGGTGTCCCTGCAGGCTAGCTCCCTTCAGACATCCTCTTGCAGGTGGCACCGGAAGTGGTCGATGAGGGCCAGCTCATTCCACCCGGACCCAGCCGCTAGAGTACGAAACTCCAGGGCAAAGTCCTGCGCGGTCCTCGTCCCCTGCCTCAGGTGGACCAGCCGCTCGCCCGCCTCTTTACCTTCGGGCGGGTGATCGAAGACGGACCAGAAGAGGCGAGCGAACTCCCAGTAGTTGTCCAACGCGGTCTGGAGTGAAGGGCTTTCCCAGAGAGGCAGGAGACGAGGGCAGACACCTTCTCCCGCTCCGATGGAGCCAGGCTGATGGTCAAGAAGTATAGATCCAGTTGCAGGAGGAATCCCTGGCAGCGGGCAGTTGCCCCGTCAAAATCCCTAGGTCGGGATATATGAATCCCTCTGGGTGCTGGGGTGTGGGTGGGTGGATCCGGTCGCTCAGATGGTCCCGAAAGATTGGGTCCTCTCCTCTCCAGGCGTTGGATGACCCGATCCATCGCTTCTCCTAAGCTGGATAGCATCGTAGAATGCTCCCGGACCCGCGCCACGACTCCAGGCATCTGCTCCTCTCCTGCTGACTCCATGTCTTGGTGTGTGATTCTGTGATGAGTGATTTCGAAGGAGTCAGGCGCAGGAGGGTATCACAGAATAACAGGATTTATTTCGAAACACAGAGTTACACAGTAATGCGTCAAAACACTGTTTTGTGCACTGGAAACAACAAGGCACACAGGGAATTATCCCGCCGATGCAACATACAAGGAGCTCCACCGAGCTTCTCTAACCTCCACAATAAACAATCACACACAAAGACAAGGGGGCAGAGGGAACACTTATACAGGTACTGATGAGGGGATATGAACCAGGTGTAATAAACAAGACAAAACAAATGGAATGGAGATGAGAAAGCCGGTGACGACGAACACCAAAGCCTGCTCGAACAAGGAGAGGAGGCAGCTTTGGAGGAAGTCGTGACATGAAGGCGTTTGAAACCGTGGACCATGCTGTGTTGGTGCAAAGGTTAAAATGTTGTGGAATTACTGGTCATGCTCTAGATTGGTTTATAAATTACCTATCAAATCGTACACAATGTGTATTGGCAGATTGGCAGAGTCCATAGAGTTGTGCTCAGGTGTTCCGCAAGGTTCTATTTTGGGCCCATTGTTGTTCATTTTGATTATCAACAACATTGGGGATCATATTGAAACAGCGGATGTTAATTTTTATGCAGATGATACTGTTCTTTATTTAAGTGGTAGTAGTTTATCTTTGGCTTTTGAAAATGCCAAAAGAGCATTTAACACCATACAACAGAATCTGTATGATTTGAAGCTGGTTCTGAATTCGGGTAAAACAAAATGGATGGTATTTTCAAATGCATGGCATGTTACTAATCATGTCATTGCTACATTGGATGGACATACTATAGAGGAAGTGTGGGTGGATGACAAGCTGAGCTTCACTGTTCATGTGGAGAACTTGATAAGGAAGCTCAAGCTGAGAATAGGTTTTTGTTACCGGCATGAGGCTTGTTTTTCTCTGGAGGCCAGGAAGGAGCTGGTACGATGTACATTACTGGCGGTTTTAGATTTTAGTGATGTTATATACAGTTGAAGTCGGAAGTTTACATACACCTTAGCCAAATACATTTAAACTCAGTTATTCACAATTCTTGACATTTATTCCTAGTAAAAATTCCCTGTCTTAGGTCAGTTAGGATCACCACTTTATTTTAAGAATGTGAAATGTCAGAATAATAGTAGAGAGAATTATTTATTTCAGCTTTTATTTCTTTCAACACATTCCCAGTGGATCAGAAGTTTACATACACTCAATTAGTATTTGGTAGCATTGCCTTTAAATTGTTTAACTTAGGTCAAACGTTTCGGGTAGCCTCCCACATGCTTCCCACAACAAGTTGGGTGAATTTTGGCCCATTCCTCCTGACAGAGCTGGTGTAACTGAGTCAGGTTTGTAGGCCTCCTTGCTCGCACACGCTTTTTCAGTTCTGCCCACACATTTTCTATAGGATTGAGGTCAGGGCTTTGTGATGGCCACTCCAATGCCTTGACTTTGTTGTCCTTAAGCCATTTTGCCACAACTTTGGAAGTATGCTTGGGGTCATTGTCCATTTGGAAGACCCATTTGTGACCAAGCTTTAACTTCCTGACAGATGTCTTGAGATGTTGCTTCAATATATCCACATAATTTTTCTTCCTCATGATGCCATCTATTTTGTGAAGTGCACCAGTCCCTCCTGCAGCAAAGCACCCCCACAGCATGATGCTGCCACCCCGTGCTTGTGTTGGGATGGTGTTCTTCGGCTTGCAAGCCTTCCCCTTTTTCCTCCAAACGATGGTCATTATGGCCAAACAGTTCTATTTTTGTTTCATCAGACCAGAGGATATTTCTCCAAAAAGTACGATATTTGTCCCCATGTGCAGTTGCAAACCGTAGTCTGGCTTTTTCATGGCGGTTTTGGAGCAGTGGCTTCTTCCTTGCTGAGCGGACTTTCAGGTTATGTCGATATAGAAGTCGTTTTACTGTGGATATAGATACTTTTGTACCTGTTTCCTCCAGCATCTTCACAAGGTCCTTTACTGTTGTTCTTGGATTGTTTGCACCAAAGGACGTTTAATCTCTAGGAGACAGAACGCGTCTCCTTCCTGAGCGGTATGACGGCTGCGTAGTCCCATGGTGTTTATACTTGCGTACTATTGTTTGTACAGATGAACGAGGTACCTTCAGGCGTTTGGAAATTGCTCCCAAGGATGAACCAGACTTGTGGAGGTCTACAATTCTTTGCTGAGGTCTTGGCTGATTTCTTTTTCCCATGATGTTAAGCAAAGAGGCACTGAGTTTGAAGGTAGGCCTTGAAATACATCCACAGGTACACCTCCAATTGACTCAAATGATGTCAATTAGACTATCAGAAGCTTCTAAAGCCATGACATAATTTTCTGGAATTTTCCAAGCTGTTTAAAGGCACAGTCAACTTAGTGTATGTAAACTTCTGACCCACTGGAATTGCGATACAGTGAATTATAAGTGAAATAATCTGTCTGTAAACAATTGTTGGACAAATGACTTGTGTCATGCACAAAGTAGATGTCCTAACCGACTTGCCAAAACTATAGTTTGTTAACAAGAAATTTGTGGAGTGGTTGAAAAACAAGTTTTAATGACTCCAACCTAAGTGTATGTAAACTTCCGACTTCAACTGTATATGCAGGCCTCAACCACTAACATAAGAGCACTTGAGCATATCATGCGGCCCACAGGTTCATTACCAATCAAAAACATCTAACACATCATTATGATCCCTACAGCGCCGTTGGCTGGTCGTCATTGACCTTGCGTAGGCTTAAACACTGGTATACATTGATTTCTAAGGCCTTACTGGGTAAAATGACAATTTCTTTATGTTCTTTTTTAATCAGGTCAGTAAATAAATATCCATTACGGACCCATTCTCATTTGCTTTTAATAGTACCAAGAATTAGAACAGGTCATTTTAGAAATAGTTTTAGTTACTCAGCTCCATGGTCCTGGAATTCTCTCCTGAACATTAAAAAATGTGATGATCTAGTCACGTTGGTGGAGTTTAAACACTTGGTCGATGTAAATATCATAGAAGAGTGTAATTGTCTTTAGGACGGCTGTTTTTTGTTATGACATTCGTGTTTCTTTATGTAATATGTAATTGTTGTACTGTATGTGTGTCTATAGTTTTGTTCAATGTTGTGTTAGTGTATGTAAGTAGTTTTGTCTGAAACTTTGTTCCTCCTGCTGCTGTTGGACCAGGTCTCTTGAAAAATGAGATTTTTTCTCAATGAGAAAAACCTGTATAAATAAAGGTTAAATAAAAAATAAAAAATAAAGTGTTCTTATAAGCCCAGACATTTTTATATGGAATCCAATGCGAAAGCAGAGTTTTGGTTGCCACTAAAAAGAGGTTGCATCATGCAGCCCATATGTGTTTTGATTTCTAAGACATTCTAAGATTTGTATCATTCACAACTAAATTTGCCAAATAACTCTAAATCTAGCATATATGACCTGTTTCAAATAATAACTTTTACGGTCAACACTTCATATGCGCACTCTCTCCAGAATGGGAAAATATCCTTTCTATTTTATTCAGCTAAGTTCAATTATATTCTTCTCACTATAAAATCATATAGTATAAAATAATGGCACTGGACTTATAAGCATATCTAGTCTGCTAAATTAACTAGCCTACAGCCTATGGCATGGTACATAGACAGATAACATACAGTAGACCTACTCATATTCTGTTCTTCTGAAATAAATGTTCTTAATTTCTTAATGTTTGTTTAGACCTGCCTAAAATAAATAATGAATTCATTGTGATGGTGTATATTAAATTGATTTATTAGATGTTTTTAAATGTAGATGTTCCAAAGGCGTGCATCAGCGGCTTGTATGTGTGGAGGCCTGGAGATGCTAAACATGTTTATGTTAACAAACGGTCAATTACCGTGAGACCGGCAGTCATTTGCATGACAATAACCGACTGACAAAATGTAATGACCACAACAGCCCTAAGGTGGACCAGTCCATTTGGCATTTGCCCGAAATGTCCTATGGCCAGTCCATTTTTGCCTAAAAGAGCTAGCTGTATTGCTGTTACTGTTCAGTGTATGAGCTTCTGCTCCCTCCCGGTCTCGCCCCCCTACGACTGCCCATCAGGACAACCTTGTACAACAAAGTGCAGGCTTTTGTTCCATCAGCCATTGTGAGCCAGTACACACATATACACACACAGCCTGACCTTTAGGGGTGTAGGTAACAGTGGTGTGCATACATGAAACAGCACACTGATGTAATACACACACATACTGATGTAATACAGTCTCAGCTCAGGGACACAAGCCACGACAGCCTCTGAGGTCTGTGCTGCTTTCAGCATACAGCAAAACAAGCCTTTTGTAACTGTTCTGACAGCATTGGCCTACGCACTTTACAGCAGCGAGCACATGTGGTTTTTGTAGTCTTTATCCAACCAAAGCATGGCTTTACTGTCTTGTTGGTACGCCAGACTTTTCAGTTCAATAGGTTACATATCAGGCCACTTAAACTAAAGTGGTACCCCATCCATTTCACATTATCGTCACATTTTTTCTACAAGCAGATAAAAATATGGTGTATTAAGGAAAAGGTGCTGTCAGGTTATTTGCTCTACACCACCACCTCAGCCTTCATCCAGGGTCATGTGGAGGTTATCAGGGTTTGAATGCTGCACTGAGAGATCCAGAGAGAACCCTGGGATAGAGGGAGAGGAAGAGAGATAGAGAGAGAGAGAGAGAGAGAGAGAGAGAGAGAGAGAGAGAGAGAGAGAGAGAGAGAGAGAGAGAGAGAGAGAGAGAGAGAGAGAGAGAGAGAGAGAGAGAGAGAGAGAGAGAGAAACAGGACTTGGCACCCAAGCGTTGGGATCCATAAATGATATAGAGATTTGCAAATGGAAGCCATTTTCTCCTCCGTGTAACCCTTCCTCTCCTCCTCTCATCCCTTCATCCCTTGGCCTGAATTATGTAAGACAAAAACTTTCCTTTAAAAATATAAATTAATAAAACTTTCACGACAAAACAATGATTGTGTGTGTGTGTGTGTGTGTGTGTGTGTGCATGGTACTGTAGCCTACAAGCACTTGTCCTGCCAATTAGAGCATAAGCTGACCATGCTGTAAATATTTAAATGTGCGGATCACATATTGCATACGTTAAAGCATTAACCAGTCGACAGAGCATGCTGCTCTGTCTAGAGGTCATGACCAGGTTCTTCACTGCCCACTCTAATGCAATGTGAAGTTACACTGACTGCTGGCTGGGGAGCACAGGCTTAAGTAGGTTCAGTGGGAGGTTTTAACTGATATGGGACTGTGTTTCCTCACCTCTTGACCCGAGCAGGACAATCTCCAGGTGCTAGTTGTAGGTTATAAGGGACCAGAGTTTTTCCTGGTCAGGCTCAGGACAAATTATTGGCCTTAATCCTACTCAACAGAGACACTGTGGATTGCATTATATATCCTACTCAACAGAGACACTGTGGATTGCAGTATATTTCGTGGTAAGTCGCTCTGGATAAGAGCGTCTGCTAAATGACTAAAATGTAAATGTAATGTCCCTTTGCTCGTTTTCAGGTACTGTATTCCCTATGTATCCCCATTCTTTCACTTAGCAAATTATTGAAAATGAATGAAACAACATGAGAGTAAGTGCAAGGTAAGAGCATGTACATTAGAGTTAACTAACAACAGACAGACGAAGGTCCCTATAGTCTGAGGGAGAGAAAGGGCATAGCTCCTTAAGAGTCCCCTCCAGCAGTACAGAGAACATCCTTCATTCTCGTGGTCTTCTATCGATTGGTGTCTGATGCTTCAAAATCGCCCCCACAAAGAGTATCTCGCTTGTGTCATTTAAATGTAGGCTGGGCTCCCGTCAATGTGTCCTTAAGCTACATATGCATATTTACGACCAGTGCACTTTGGAAAGGGCCCTTGTTGCAACTTCCATTACACGCCTTTAGGGCTGGTGTCTTAATTTGACTCAAGTTGACACTGGCATCTCTTTCTCTATGTCTCTTTAAAAGAATAAGTCCTTCATCCTCATTTGGGACGCATGAATAAGTCACAGCCGATTGTGTTTTTTGTGGAAAAGGGTGAAAAAAAGACAACGGAAAGAGGAATACTTGAACTTTTCTAAAAGTTTGGTCTTTGATTGGAAAGGGAAACTCAGTCTTTGTGAACGTCCCCTTCTGTTCCTCCATGATCCAAGCTTGCCCAAGGAGAAGTGGCAGGGATGAAAGCACACACATACACACAATCACGCATGCATGCAGGCGCGCACACTCGCGCACACGCACACACACAAAGACACGGCTAAAATCGTGTGTGTGGGCCCGGGCTCTGTTGTCCTCAACAGAACAAAAAGCCAGGTCCTGTAACAATGAATTATTTAATGGCTGCTGCCTGCTAGACTCTCTTAGCTAACAGACGGCTGCTCTGTTTATGACCTTGTTGCGTAACATACTTTTCCCACTGCGCTCTCTCTCTCTCTCTCTCTCTCTCTCTCTCTCTCTCTCTCTCTCTCTCTCTCTCTCTCTCTCTCTCTCTCTCTCTCTCTCTCTCTCTCTCTCTCTCTCTCTCTCTCTCTCTCTCTCTCTCTCTCTCTCTCTCTCTCTCTGTCTCTCTCTCTCGTGTGTGTTCAGAGTTTGAGCTTTTGCGTGTGGTCACGTTGAGTGCACAATTTAGCTCGATAGATATCAGTAATGCTGTTAGGTAACGTCCTCCTTGTGGTATTAGCAGGTGTGAAGATGGTTGCAGCTTTGGAGGGGGGTGGAGGCGTGGGGTGGGTGGGAGTATATCACTGAGCCAATGGTTACGGTGTGGGGCCATGGGGTGTGCAAAGTAAAATGTGATGATCAATGCAGAATAGAGACCGAGGACAAGTTTCCGAATGTCAGTTAGATAAAGTTAAGACTTAAGATTCAGTTGAAAAAAAGATATCCCCCTTCAAAGAGCGCCAGACCGCAAGTGAAGTGGAAGAGATAAAATGTTGTGTGTTAATAAAGAGAGGAGGTTTTTAAAGGTCACACCTCTTCAACAGGAAATGTATCTGTGCAGAGGTGAGATGTTTCCATCTTTGGCGATCTATTACTGGTGATCAGCTAAATATATAGTCAATCGACTGCTGTTAGCACAACAGTGAGATAGACATACTGTATATACAGGCCCTTTGAACCTCAGTCCTCACAACAGACATTATTAATCTGTTCTTATTATGATCTTCTCATCAAGCTCAAAGTCTTTCTCCTTCAGCCTATACCATCTTCTCCCCTCCTACATTTGTAGCTATATGTACTGTCTCTCTCTATCTGCTGCTGTCCGCTCTACGTTCGCAACTGTAGAGACCGGTCAGCTGAGATTAAGGTTGCCAGGAAGACATGTCGGTCTTTGTGGTTTCACAGCTCAGACTAATCTGACCACTTGTGGTCGTTGTACAACCAGCGCTAATGGTGATCTCTTCACAGACTTACCATTGTGGTTTGTGGCCTATAGGCTACACTACAGCCCTGGCCTAAAACCATGTTGCTCCAAAGAACAGCAGTAGACTACTATAGGTCAAAAACCATGTCTATGTCACTGCACAGAATAGCAGTATAGTTGGCTGGTAGTCTTTTACTGTTCAAGAACTTCTCAGTGCCTCAGCCTAATAGGGCCAGGGTTATTTATTAAATGTGCTGTTTTTGTTAGTACTCACGACCCACGGTCACAGAATGGATTGATGCAAAGGCCTTGCACTCAACTTGAATAGACCCTTCTCTATTCTACCACTACTCTCTCTATCTCTCTACTTTCTTCTACTGCTCTCTCACTTCTTCTCCTTCTATCCTTCCATCTCTCTCCTTTGTGTTACAGAGACTTCACATCATAGCCTTCCTGGCAGTGTGTATAGGGCCTGCATCCCTATATATCATGGCCATGCATTTAACATTAGCATTTAATTTGAGTCATTTAGCAGATGCTCTTAGAGCAACTTACAATTAGTGCATTCATCTTAGCTGGGTGAGAAAACCACATATCACAGTCGTAGCAAGTAGCATGTACATTTCCCCCATGCAGCCTCCATAGTTCCTTATCTCAGTTTTCAACAAACTAATTAAAACGTATTTTCCAAGGACAAGGTCCCTCTCTCTATAGACAGGAAAAGGTCAAGTCTCTTTCAAATAAAAAAAAAGGATGGAAGAGGATAAAAGAGCATATAAACAAAACAAATCTAGGTTGAATTGAACATGAATCACACAATGGTGACACGGCCATGGCCATCCTCACCCTTGTTGATGGATAAACATGATGGGTGCTTTGTTTTGCCTTGTTACTGCCTCGCCTCTTCTATATAACACATGTATATTTTTGATGCCGTTCATTTGCCTCTTTCTCCCTGTCATGTCATTAGCTCTTCCAACAGGTGTGGTGCATGACAGCCACTACCCCCACCACCTCCATCTCTCCTGACAGTGTCTCCTCACCTGCAGGCAGTAAGCTTCAACGAACTCTTTCTCTAGCACGGTGACAGTGTGGCTGTTTTTCTTCACCATGTGTAAAGTGGTGGTATTGGTGGCGGGTGAGACACGTAAGCGTAATTTAGGGAGAGTGTCATGTCTCATCTAAAACAGGGTAGAGCATCACACATTAGCTGCACAACACGTATAAGTGTGATTCCATCTAAGGACATGTATTTATTCATCACTGCCACAGTTGTTATTATGTATATAGTGCTATTTCTATTGTTGTTTTTTATTACAATTTTCTTCATTTTATTTCACTTAGTCCTGCATGTTGGCGCTCGAAGCCAAAGATTTTCGCTTTACGCTGCAATCACACCTGCAACCCTGTACATGTGACTATTAAACACTCTGAATCTGAATCTGAATCTAAAACAGAGAAAAACTCATAGAAGTCACAACAGAACTGCCGTAAAGAGACACTGGCTCATTTAAAGGAGTTATGTCTTCCTAATAAACAATAGTCAGGAATATTGGTCTACCATTCCTATTGTTTTGCACATCGGAACTGATAACTCCAAGAAATACAGTTGAAGTCGGAAGTTTACATACACCTTAGCCAAATACATTTCAACTCAGTTTTTCACAATTCCTGACATTTAATCCTAGTAAAAATTCCTTGTTTTAGGTCAGTTAGGATCACCACTTTATTTTAAGAATTTGAAATGTCAGAATAGTAGTAGAGAAAATGATTTATTTCATATTTTTATTTATTTAATCACATTCCCAGTGGGTCAGAAGTTTACATACACTCAATTAGTATTTGGTAGCATTGCCTTTAAATTGTTTAACTTGGGTCAAACGTTTCAGGTAGCCTTCCACAAGCTTCCCACAATAAGTTGGGGGAACTTTGGCCCATTCCTCTGACAGAGCTGGTGTAACTGAGTCAGGTTTGTAGGCCTCCTTTCTCGCACACGCTTTTTCAGTTCTGCCCACACATTTTCTATAGGATTGAGGTCAGGGCTTTGTGATGGCCACTCCAATACCTTGACTTTGTTGTCCTTAAGCCATTTTACCACAACTTTGGAAGTATGCTTGGGGGTCATTGTCCATTTGGAAGACCCATTTGCGACCAAGCTTTAACTTCCTGACTGATGTCTTGAGATGTTGCTTCAATATATCCACATTATATTCCTTCCTCATGATGCCATCTATTTTGTGAAGTGCACCAGTCCCTCCTGCAGCAAAGCACCCCCACAGCATGATGCTGCCACAACCCGTGCTTCACAGTTGGGATGGTGTTCTTCGGCTTGCAAGCACCCCCCTTTTCCTCCAAACATAACGATGGTCATTATGGCCGAACAGTTCTATTTTTGTTTCATCAGACCAGAGGACATTTCTCCAAAAAGTACGATCTTTGTCCCCATGTGCAGTTGCAAACTGTAGTCTGTCTTTTTTATGGCGGTTTTGGAGCAGTGGCTTCTTCCTTGCTGAGCGGCCTTTCAGGTTATGTCGATATAGGACTCGTTTTACTGTGGATATAGATACTTTTGTACCTGTTTCCTCCAGCATCTTCACAAGGTCCTTTGCTGTTGTTCTGGGATCGATTTGCACTTTTCGCACCAAAGTACGTTCATCTCTAGGAGACAGAACGCATCTCCTTCCTGAGCGGTATGCCGGCTGCGTGGTCCCATGGTGTTTATACTTGCGTACCATTGTTTATTCAGATGAACGTGGTACCTTCAGGCGTTTGGAAATTGCTCCCAAGGATGAACAAGACTTGTGGAGGTCTACACATTTATTCTGAGGTCTTGGCTGATTTCTTTTGATTTTCCCATGATGTCAAGCAAAGAGGCACTGAGTTTGAAGGTAGGCCTTGAAATACATCCACAGGTACATTTCCAATTGACTCAAATTATGTCAATTAGCCTATCAGAAGCTTCTAAAGCCATGACATAATTTTCTGGAAATTTCCAAGCTGTGTAAAGGCACAGTCAACTTAGTGTATGTAAACTTCTGACCCCCTGTAATTGTGATACAGTGAATTATAAGTGAAATAATCTGTCTGTAAACAATTGTTGGAAAAATGACTTGTGTCAAAGCAAAGTCATGCACAAAGTAGATGTCCTAACCGACTTGCCAAAACTATAGTTTGTTAACAAGAAATGTGTGGAGTGGTTGAAAAACGAGTTTTAATGACTCCGACCTAAGTGTATGTAAACTTCCGACTTCAACTGTAGCTACCGTAAGAGTGCAAATGCACATTGTGCACAATGGACTTGTGGTGCTTGCTGCACAAAGACAACAGACGTGTGGTGCCTATACTGCACACAGAAGTAGGAAAAGTAGGCCTATGTCTAATTTATGGGTCCATGTTGTCATTGTCTTTTGGCAGTTTTAAGATGAGGTTGGAGAATAAAAACAGGCAGTTACAGTTACAGCATGGCATACAGACATAACACCATATAGTCTCAGTCAGAGACAGAATTTGAATCAGTGTCTCTGGTGATTGAGACAAAGAAGAGGGGGGACTCTGCTCTGTAAAAACTTCTGCTACACAACCCCCTGAGAGCGGCCTACATCATCTACTGAATATCTCAGCCCTGTATCCGTGTCAAAGAGACAGAAAGAGTGAGAGACTCCCCACTGTTCAGCGCTAATGAATATTAAGAGGGACATTTTCCTCAGTGTGAAGGGACCCTTTATTTATTCCCTTTATTGTTTTAAAACTCTGTCCCTCCCTATTTCTCGCTTGTGTAATTGCTCTCCCTCCCTCGCTTCTTCTCTCTCTCTCTCTCTCTCTCTCTCTCTCTCTCTCTCTGTCTCTCTCTCTACCTCTCTCTCTTTTTCTCTGTCACATCACGTTTCAGAGCTTAACTAATTTAATTTTGCGTTCCTCAACTTGCATAAAGCTTGCATCATTACAGGAAGCTGACCCGTCTAAAACGCAAGAGAATTAGTGAATTTGATACACAAGAAAAGAGCTTAGCTACAATCAGAAAATACGCAAACTTTGAATTTATTTCTGAATAACAAAAACTGAATAAGAATGTTTTTTGTAACATATGAACTAGCACTGTGAGATCGCTCAGTGTTACCTTTGGTACCTTTGTTGACACCATAGAATTAGGAATAAGAATACTTAATAGGATCTCTATGGTTGACACATTATGACTGTTGCTTTCTGTATTTTCCCAAACTGAAAGTCATGTAAAAACAAACAAAAAGCTGTTTTATTTGGCCTTAGAGTTCCTTGGCAATTAAGCCATTACAACTCAACAGATTCAACAGGCCTGAATTAAAATGTAAAACATTTTCCAGCTATTAACTACACTGGTGATCTTTACACACACACACACACACACTGCCTCACACAGCGGCTGGACAAACATATCATTTTTTATCAATGTCAAACTTCAATGGCACTCCGCATCTGATAAGGTATGGTTTTAATAAGTGATGCAAGAGCAGCCAGCCAGCCTGTATGGTCCAATGTAGTCCCTGTGTGTGTGTGTGCATGTGTGTGGAGTTCTCCACAGTCTGGACTCAATCAAGCTTCCAAAAGTGCATATAGTGGGCGACGTCATCAGCACTCCACCCACTTGTGTTTTGGGACCGAGAGGCACCTTTTCATAATAACGTTGGAGTAAATACGTTCCTTGCGTGTGAGGAACGTTTTTGCTGGCCTCAAATGTAGCTAATATTTAGAAATATGCTAACCTATTTGCAATCCCTTTAACTTTGCTAGCTAGCTTGCTGGCTTACTATAGAGGTTAGCTGGCTAGTTAGCTACAGTAGTTAGCTACTGCTATCAAGTTGTTGTTGTGTTATTATCATATTTTGCCTATTCCACCATTTGCAGAATGCATACTTGCATTTGAGTATAGCGCAGGAAAAGGGAATCCGGACACAATGTGGACATGGTGGACACATTTCAATGTAAGTGTAGACGCATGATGTGTTCGGAATTCCATGATCAGAACTCCATGATCAGAATACAAAAACTGCAATAACTGTCAAGTCTAGACATGGCCTTAGATACAGAGCACTGGCTGCACTGGCTGCATGGAAGGAGTCTGTAATGTTTTCATAAACCCTCTCTAGAGATACTAATGGCTAAAGCATTGCCATTGTCAGAGTCAGACCCAATCTGCACATTTATCAATGATTACTGATGGTACAATGATATGACTGGGACATTAAATTCATGGTGGCTGTGTTTGTTTTTCTTCTGACGTTAGCTGGGCCTTTTCTTACCGAAGCACCGCCACAAAGCGTTATATTTTACAGCAAATGCTGCAGAAGAAGTGAACTCATTCGTAGGCGACTCTTTCGTCCGCGCGTCCCGGCTGGCTGCTGCGCCTGCATACATAACTGGCTGTTTAAACCTGTCTGAAAACAGCCTATACTATATATTTGTCTATAAAAAATTATCTGAGCTGCATGCGATTGAACAAGTCACAGGAGACATGCACTCCTTTCTTTAATATATACTCTAAACAACTTTTGGAAAGGTCATATTCTGAGCTAGCCATTAAAAAAGTATGGCACACAGATCTAATTAAATCTGAACAACCCTTTAACTGGAACAGAATATGGAAAAATATGATATTGGCATCCTGTAATTCGAAGCATTATTATCTTACTTAACGATGATAGCCCCTTGAATCTATCAATCATTCTGAGAAGATTACTGCTGGCAGGCAACACAACAATATTGTCTCTAAGATGGCAACCACCTCACTCTCTCCCGTGTAACCAGTGGATGCAGTTACTATTGGAAATTATAACATTAGAGTTATCGACAACAAGAATGAATGGCACTAGTCAAGGAACAATTTAGGCCTGGACAAATATACTTGACTCACTTTCTAAAGAACAATCTCAGCTGAAGGTCCACACATACAGTCGTGGTAAAACGTTCTGAGAATGACACAAATACTAATTTTCACAAAGTCTGCTGCCTCAGTTTTGATGATGGCAATTTGCATATACTCCAGAATGTCATGAAGAGTGATCAGATGAATTGCAATTAATTGCAAAGTCCCTCTTTGCCATGAAAATGAACTTAATCTCAAAAAAACATTTCCACTGCATTTCAGCCCTGCCACAAAAGGACCAGCTGCCATCATGTCAGTGATTCTCTCGTTAACACAGGTGAGAGTGTTGACGAGGACAAGGCTGGAGATCACTCTGTCATGCTGATTGAGTTAGAATAACAGACTGGAAGCATTAAAAGGAGGGTGGTGCTTGAAATCATTGTTCTTCCTCTGTTAACCATAGTTACCTGCAAGGAAATACGTGCCGTCATCATTGCTTTGCACAAAAAGGGCTTCACAGGCAAGGATATTGCTGCTAATAAGATTGCACCTAAATCAACCATTTATCGGATCATCAAGAACTTCAAGGAGAGAGGTTCAATTGTTGCGAAGAAGGCGTCAGGGCGCCCAAGAAAGTCCAGCAAGCGCCAGAACCGTCTCCTAAAGTTGATTCAGCTGCGGGACAAGGGAACCACCAGTGCAGAGCTTGCTCAGGAATGGCAACAGGCAGGTGAGGCGAAGACTTTTGGAGGATGGCCTGGTGTCAAGAAGGGCAGCAAAGAAACCACTCATCTCCAGGAAAAACATCAGGGACAGACTGATATTCTGCAAAAGGTACAGGGATTGGACTGCTGAGGACTGGGGTAAAGTCATTTTCTCTGATGAATCCCCTTTCCGATTGTTTAGGGCATCCGGAAAACACCTTGTCCGGAGAAGACAAGGTGAGCGCTACCATCAGTCCTGTGTCATGCCAACAGTAAAGCATCCTGAGACCATGCATGTGTGGGGTTGCTTCTCAGCCAAGGGAGTGGGCTCACTCACATTTTTGCCTAAGAACACAGCCATGAATAAAGAATGGTACCAACACATCCTCAGAGAGCAACTTCTCCCAACCATCCAAGAACAGTTTGGTGAGGACCAATGTATTTTCCAGCATGATGGAGCACCTTGCCATAAGGTAAAAGTGATAACTAAGTGGCTTGGGGAACAAAACATCAACATTTTGGGTCCATGGCCAGGAAACTCCCCAGACCTTAATCCCATTGAGAACTTGTTGTCGATCCTCAAGAGGCGGGTGGCCAAACAAAAACCCACAAATTCTGACAAACTCTAAGCATTGATTATGCAAGAATGGGTTGCCATCAGTCAGGATGTGGCCCAGAAGTTAATTGACAGCATGTCAGGGCGGATTGCAGAGGTCTTGAAAAAGAAGGGTCAACACTGCAAATATTGACTCTTTGCATAAACTTAATGTAATTATAAATAATTGGAGGAGTATTACTACTAGTGATTGGCACCAATATGGCTGTGTTTACACAGGCAGCCCAATTCTGATCTTTTGCCCTATTATTGGCAAAAGAGCTGATCTGATTGGTCAAAAGACCAATTAGTGGAAAAAATTATCGTAATTGTGCTGCCTGTGTAAATGCACATTAATAGTCTACCTTTTGCAAAAAAAATTATATGAAAAGAAGAAGGAATATGACTGACCTGCACAGGTAGGAAAGTGTCCAGACGACTGTGTGCTGATTGACCAGTAGGCTAGGTGTGAATGTTCTGAAAGATTCATTCTAATCAAGTATCTGAATACTTAACACACAGGCATCGACACCTGATGGACCATCAGGGGGGAAAATTATTCAATATCTCTAAATTGATGTTGGTCATCTGCTATTGTCTGCTTGATTTAAAGTAGGGTTAAGTAAGATTTAACAGAGAACTCAAGGATGTTTAGAACGGGATTAGTTTTTTCTAAATTACCACCTGTAATTATTTTTCTTTCATTCAATTGAGTTTTGACGGAAGCATGGAAGTTTTTGTTCATCTGTCTAGATGATGAAAGGCTACACGGATATCTCGTGCTTGGCTGCCAAATGTATACAGTTGAAGTCGGAAGTTTACATACACTTAGGTTGGAGTCATTAAAACTCGTTTTTCAACCAGTCCACAAATGTCATGTTAACAAAGTATAGTTTTGGCAAGTTGGTTAGGACATCTACTTTGTGCATGACACAAGTAATTTTTCCAACAATTGTTTACAGACAGATTATTTCACTTATAATTCACTGTATCACAATTCCAGTGGGTAAGAAGTTTACATACACTAAGTTGACTGTGCCTTTAAACAGCTTGGACAATTCCAGAAAATGATGTCATGGCTTTAGATAGGCTAATTGACATCATTTGAGTCAATTGGAGGTGTACCTGTGGATGTATTTCAAGGCCTACCTTCAAACTCAGTGCCTCTTTGCTTGACATCATGGGAAAATCAAAAGAAATCAGCCAAGACCTCAGAAAAAAATGTGTAGACCTCCACAAGTCTGGTTCATCCTTGGGAGCAATTTCCAAATGCCTGAAGGTACCACGTTCATCTGTACAAACAATAGTACGCAAGTATAAACACCATGGGACCACGCAGCCGCCAAACCGCTCAGGAAGGAGACGTGTTCTGTCTCCTAGAGATGAACGTACTTTGGTGCGAAAAGTGCAAATCGATCCCAGAACAACAGCAAAGGACCTTGTGAAGATGCTGGAGGAAACAGGTACAAAAGTATCTATATCCACAGTAAAACGAGTCCTATATCGACATAACCTGAAAGGCCGCTCAGCAAGAAAGAAGCCACTGCACCAAAACCGGCATAAATAAGCCAGACTACGGTTTGCAACTGCACATGGGGACAAAGATCGTACTTTTTGGAGAAATGTCCTTTGGTCTGATGAAACAAAAATGGAACTGTCTGGCCATAATGACCATCGTTATGTTTGGAGGAAAAGGGAGGTGCTTGCAAGCCGAAGAACACCATCCCAACCGTGAAGCACGGGGGTGGCAGCATCATGCTGTGGGGGTGTTTTGCTGCAGGAGGGACTGGTGCACTTCACAAAATAGATGGCATCATGAGGAAGAAAAATGATGTGGATATATTGAAGCAACATCTCAAGACATCACTCAGGAAGTTAAAGCTTGGTCGCAAATGGGTCTTCCAAATGGACAATGACCCCAAGCATCCAAAGTTGTGGCAAAATGGCTTAAGGACAACAAAGTCAAGGTATTGGAGTAGCCATCACAAAGCCCTGACCTCAAACCTATAGAAAATGTGTGGGCAGAACTGAAAAAGCGTGTGCAAGCCTACAAACCTGATTCAGTTACACCAGCTCTGTCAGGAGGAATGGGCCAAAATTCACCCAACTTATTGTGGGAAGCTTGTGGAAGGCAACCTGAAACATTTGGCCCAAGTTAAACAATTTAAAGGCAATGCTACCAAATACTAATTTAGTGTATGTACACTTCTGACTCACTGGGAATGTGATGAAAGAAATACAAGCTGAAATAAATAATTCTCTCTACTATTATTCTGACATTTCACATTCTTAAAATAAAGTGGTGATCCTAACTGACCTAAGACAGGGAATCTTTACTAGGATTAAATGTCAGCAATTGTGAAAAACTGAGTTTAAATATATTTGGCTAGGGTGTATGTAAACTTCCGACTTCAACTGTAGGTGTCCACATAATATTTTAATTGAGTAAGTGTGATCATAATAATTATTTTAGCGATCCACAGTAGATGTCCCTCCTAATGAAAAAGCCCCCCATCCAGCTGACATGAGCTGTTAAACAGTGCACTTACTGTACACTTGAGATGAATTTATGGATGAGAAAGTGAACTTGAAATTTCCCCAAAAGTTTTCAATGTAGGCCATTCATATGAAATATGTGTGCAGTACTTTGTCTTGTTTTCTGTCTCTAACTGTGAGCAGCACCTGTCAAACTCTGTAATGTCTCGGAAAACACAGGGATGTCATTGCACGCAAGGACCTTGGAGTTTGCCAAAAAACAGTAGGTTATTCTGGCTGGAATTGCTACTCTCCCGCCATGTAAAAATTACACTACAATTACAATTGTACTCAATTTCTGTACAAAGTCTTTTTTTTTACCAATGTCGGCCTTTTACCAGATATTTTCGCATTAACTGTATTACTGATTACAGTGAGGGAAAAAAGTATTTGATCCCCTGCTGATTCTGTACGTTTGCCCACTAACAAAGACATGATCAGTCTATAAATTTAATGGTAGGTTTATTTGAACAGTGAAAGACAGAATAACACCAAAAAAATCCAGAAAAACACGTCAAAAATGTTATAAATTGATATGCATTTTGATGAGGGAAATAAGTATTTGACCCCTCTGCAAAACATGACTTAGTACTTGGTGGCAAAACCCTTGTTGGCAATCACAGAGGTCAGACGTTTCTTGTAGTTGGCCAACAGGTTTGCACACATCCCAGGAAGGATTTTGTCCCACTCCTCTTAGCAGATCTTCTCCAAGTCATTAAGGTTTCGAGGCTGACGTTTGGCAACTCGAACCTTCAGCTCCCGCCACAGATTTTCTATGGGATTAAGGTCTGGAGACTGGCTAGGCCACTCCAGGACCTTAATGTGCTTCTTCTTGAGCCACTCCTTTGTTGCCTTGGCTGTGAGTTTTGGGTCATTGTCATGCTGGAATACCCATCCACGACCCATTTTCAATGCCCTGGCTGAGGGAAGGAGGTTCTCACCCAAGATTTGATGGTACATGGCCCCGTCCATCGTCCCTTTGATGCGATGAAGTTGTCCTGTCCCCTTAGCAGAAAAACACCCCCAAAGCATAATGTTTCCACCTCCATGTTTGACAGTGGGAATGGTGTTCTTGGGGTCATAGGCAGCATTCCTCCTCCTCCAAACACGGTGAGTTGAGTTGATGCCAAAGAGCTCGATTTTGGTCTCATCTGACCACAACACTTTCACCCAGTTCACCTTCTCACCAAGCTGCGTGGCGATGGTCTTGTAGCCCATTCCAGCCTTGTGTAGGTCTACAATCTTGTCCCTGACATCCTTGGAGAGCTCTTTGGTCTTGGCCATGGTGGAGAGTTTGGAATCTGATTGATTGATTGCTTCTGTGGACAGGTGTCTTTTATAAAGGTAACAAGATGAGATTAGGAGCACTCCCTTTAAGAGTGTGCTCCTAATCTCAGCTCGTTACCTGTATAAAAGCAACCTGGGAGCCAGAAATCTTTCTGATTGAGAGGGGGTCAAACACTTTTTTCCCTCATTAAAATGCAAATCAATGTATAAAATTTTTGACATGCGTTTTTCTGGATTTTGTTGTTGTTATTCTGTCTCTCACTGTTCAAATAAACCTACCATTAAAATTATAGACTGATCATTTCTTTGTCAGTGGGCAAACGTACAAAATCAGCAGGGGATCAAATACTTTTTTCCCTCACTGTATATTTCTGTAGGCTATATATACAATATTCTGCCCATATGAACAAATTTAATTTAGGCCAAAAAAAACAGCCATACATGTTTTAATGAAAAGCAGCAAACACTACAGGGAAACTCAAGGTATTGTAGCCTAATGTGCACCAAGGGTGAGGGCGCTGAGAGCTCTGTATGCAGTGTTGGACCCTCGCTGACGCATTTTGCAAACATATACAAACTTCAAAATGTGCAGCTCTAAGGACATTAAGCATATTGCATATTCCAGTGTATGCATTTTTCAAAAGAGTCCTGGGTCTGCATCCCAAATGGCACCATAACCCCTACATAGTGCAGTACTTTTGACCAGAGCCCTATTCGGTAAACAACAGCCCTGTTGCCTTATTGGCAGGTTTGTTGTAGCTAAACAGCAAATTGTCCAGTGTTGATTTTTCAGTGTAACATTTCTAGTGTTGATTCAGGAGTTAAATTCACTCTGTAAGAGTGAAATTAAAACTCAATGGTGTAAAATAACCCCAGTGTTGATGTTAGTAACCAGAGTTATTGTTTTACACTGTGGAGAGTAAAACGGTCCCAACAAAACCACACCCATCATTATCATATTTCCCAGTATGCTCTACTGCAGGTCGATTTTTTTTTAGGATTGTTTTTTATATCTGTGTTTTTACATGTACGTTGATTGATTCATCTTATGCTACACAAAGATAAGTAACATACATTTTTTCTAAACTAACCCAATCAGTTAGTTAGATCTATTGCACTCGTTAATGAAATTGTGGCTCCGGTTTAAATGGTTTAGGTAGGGTTTCTTACGAAGTCTCCTAACCCTGAAAGTCATTCTGAATGGATAGCCTACTGTTGGATATTCTAACTCTGGCATATCATAACTCTGGCTGCATTCCAATAGGAATTACACATCACTTTTCAAGCCAGCATAATGTGACTAGCAGGCCTGATGTGGCCTGTAAACCAGGAGTTCCCTACCACCACTCATTTAGGGTAAAATTAAACCATCAGCTAGGCCAATAAGTAAGGCCTTATGATATACACTAAGTGGACAGTATATTAGGTACACCCATCTAGTACCGGGTCAGACCACCCCTTTGCGTCCAGGAAAGCCTGAATTCTTCGGGTTATGGAAACGTTGCTCAATTGGTATCAAGGGGCCTAACGTGTGCCAGGAAAACATTCCCCATACCATTACACCACTACCACCAGCCTGTAACGTTGACACCAGGCAAGATGGGGCCATAGACTCATGCTCCTTACCCCAAATCCTGACTCTGCCATCAACATTACGCAACAGGAACCGGGATTCGTCAGACCAGGCAACGTTTTTCCACTCCTCAATTGTCCAGTGTTGGTGATCGCGTGCCCACTAAAGCCGCTTCTTCTTCTTTTTAGCTGATAGGAGTGGAACCCAGTGTGGTCGTCTGCTGCAATAGCCCATTCGTGACAAGACCGACAAGTTGTTTGTCCGAGATGCCGTTCTGCACACCACTGTTGTACTGCGCCATTATTTGCCTGTGTGTGGCCCGCCTGTTAGCTTGCACAATTCTTGCCATTCTCCTTCGACTTCTCATCAACAAGTTGTTTATGCTGACAGGACTGCCGCTGACTGGATGTTTTTTGTTTGTCACATTATTCTCGGTAAACCAAAGACCAGGGATCATCAACTAGATTCAGCCGCAGGCCGATTTTTTGTTGAGTTGAAGCTCGGGGGGCCGGAACATAATTACAAATAATTTGTAGGCTGCAAATTGACAGCAAGAAGCCCAAACAGATATAATGTTTGACTAAAACATAATAATTTCAAGCCTTGCTTACATTTGTGTACCATCACGTGTCTCTCTGTTATGCGTGGGAATACTTGGGAACAGATTTCTTAAATTAAAATCAGTTGGAGCTGATTTTCTGGTGGTTTTACAGTCTTTTATATCCAACAATGAACGTTTTTTTGTGGGGGGCTCAGAAAAATTGGGGGGCCAAATGAAACCAACAGCGGGCCAAATTCGGCCTACGGGCTGCCAGTTGGGGAACCCTGCCCTAGACACTGTTGTGTGTGAAAAGCCCAGCTGTTTCTGAGAAACTGGAACTGTCACGCCTGGCACCGACGATCATACCTAACTCAAAGTCGCTTAGGTCACTCATTTTGCCCATTCAATCTATCAGTAACTTAATGCCTCTATGCCTGTCTGCCTGCTTTATATAGCAAGCCACTGCCACATGACTTACTGTCAGTAGCAGATAACCATTTTCGTGAATGGAGTGGTGTACCTAATAAACAGGCTACTGAGTGTACGTAGTTTATTGTCATAGTTACATTTTAATGATAACATTTGCCCAGGATCTCACTTGGTGAAAGCCACAGGCCTTTAAATGGAAGGAATTCAACAGCCATGTCGCTGTCACTAACAAATACAGTCATGGGTGTTAACTCACATGTTCACTGACAATAGTGAACATTTTACACATTCAGAGTTAAATGTACACAATTGATTTTGCTATACAGTCCCAAAATAACCACTACCCATCTTTTATGAATATATACTGAACATAAATATAAATGCAACATGCAACAATTTCAAAGATTTTACTGAGTTACAGTTCATAGAAGTCAATCGAAATTAATTAATTAGGCCATAATCTATGGATTTCACATGACTGGGCAGGGGTGCAGCCATGGGTGGGCCTGGGAAGGCATAGGCCCACCCACTGAGGAGCCAGGCCCAGCCAATCAGAATGAGTTTTTCCCCACAAAAGGGCTTTATTACAGACAGAAATACTCCTCAGCACCCCTCCCCTTCTTCAGACGATCCCGCAGCTGAAGAAGCTGGATGTGGAGGTCCTGGGCTTGCGTGGTTACACGTGGTCTGTGGTTGTGAGGCCGGTTGGATGTTAGAGAAATGAACATTAAATTCTCTGGCAACAGCTCTGTTGGACATTCCTGCAGTCAGCATGCCAATTGCACGCTCCCTCAAAACTTGAGACATCTGTAGCATTGTGTTGTGTGACAAAACTACACATTTTAGAGTGGCCTTTTATTGTCCCCAGCACAAGGTGCACCTGTGTAATGCTGTTTAATCAGCTTCTTGATATGCCACACCTGTCAGGTGGTTGGATTGTCTTGCCAAATAATAAATGCTCACTAACAGGGTTGTAAACAAATGTGTGCACAAAATTTGAGAGAAAAAAGCTTTTTGTGTGTATGGAAAATTTAAAAGATGTTTTATTTCAGCTCATGAAACATGGGACAAACACTTTACATGTTGCGTTTATATTTTTGTTCAGTATAATTCAAATGCCCTGAAACGTTTTCTATCTTCTTTTTGTCCATTAGTATGAATGTCCTTGTGTTCATTAAGCAGTTACAGATATCCCTTTTCTCTCCAGGGCTTAACACACTCCTTTTAGATATTATTGTGACCATGAAAACAGTTATGTCCTCAACCACTGTATAATGATTATTGAGGCCTGGGAGCTTGTGGAATTTAATTTCTTTACATAAATCTCCACAATAGGAAAGGAAATTAAAGTTACCATTGCTGTCAGGGCATTATCGCATCCTCACTTAACCTGCCATTCACTGTAATGAAACATCTCTCTCTCTCTCTCTCTCTCTCTCTCTCTCTCTCTCTCTCGCTCTCTCTCTCTCGCTCTCTCTCTCTCGCTCTCTCTCTCTCGCTCTCTCTCTCTCGCTCTCTCTCTTTCTCTCTAGAACAAAGCAGCACGTATCGCACTTGGATGTACACGGAGGGAATGTGTCAGTAACATGCATGTCAGTCTCTCCTGGCTCAAAGTTGAGAAGAAATTGAAGGCATCACTATTGGTCTTTGTGCAAGGTATTGATGTGTTGAAGGTACCAAACTGTCTGTTCAAGCAGTTGGCACACAGTTCGGACACTCATCGGTACAACACAAGACATTCAACCAGAGGTCTCTTCACAGTCCCCAGGTAACAGAGGCTGGGACTACATGGAACTCTCTTCCAACCCAGGTAACTCAAGCTAGCAATAAAACCAGTTTAAAAAACATACAGATAAAAGGACACCTCACTGCACAAAGGGGACTGTGAAGAGACACAGCCATTTTATATATCTTGTATTGTAATTTGCACTGTACTATGTATTAGACCTAGATATTGTGTGTATGTACTGATATGTAGGCTATGTTTTAAATGTATATATTTCAGTCCTTGACTAATAATGTTCTGTACTATGTATTATGTCATGTTTCTTGTGGATCCCAGGAAGAGTATCTGATACTTTTGCAAAAATGCATACCAAAATACCCTCCAAAAATACAAGAACACACTTTTAAGTATGTGTACTTCTTGGATGGACAGAGGGATTGATTGGTCAATTAACATAAAGGGAAATAGGATAATCTTGAGATATCATCATGACACAAGTGTTTATTTGAAAGTCATTGACCAGATTATAAAAGTATCCTCTGTCTCACTGTCTATTTACCCTAGAGAGACATCATCAGGAACATCTAACCAAACTAATAATCACACACACACGTGCGCGCACACACGCACACGCACACACACCGACACACACACCACACACACAGACGGCTCTACCCTACCCTCCTACACACACAAACAATCTATTACGTTTGCCTGACCAGGAGTAGCTCGTTATTAGGCAATAACGTGAATGATAGACTCATAAAGAACAATGTATTTAGAGAGGGGGAGGGCTGGGCTGAGGGGTGATGGGGAGGATGATTTCAGCAGCAGAAGATGGATGAGCCTCAGATAGACAGATCTAATTAGCCCAGAGCTCATTGTCCTACATAAGGAATAGGGTGCCATTTGGAATGTACCCTTAGCCTTCCCTTTCCAGCCGGCTCTTCTGGCAAGCCCGTACAGTAAGGAATGCATCCCAAATGGCACCCTATCCCATATATAGTGCACTACTTTTGACAAAAGTTTTGTCAAAAGTAGTGCACTATAGAGGGAATAGGTTACAATTTGGTATGAAGACCAGGAGCTAGCTGTGGATGATAATCCAGCAGCATTCTTAATGACTACCTCTGATAAAATTAATCTTCAGGGAAGATTAATCCACACTCTCTCTCTCCCTCCCTCACACACACACACACACACACAGTAAATGTCGATTTATGTTTTAGTGAAAACTCTACACTGAAAAGATCAGCACAACACTATTTATTCATGCCACAGTTTTGTTGTCATCGCCTTGTGCTTTAGATACAGCACGTGACATGGAGAGAGGGAGAGAGAGAGAGAGAGGGAGAGAGAGAGAGAGAGAGAGAGAGAGAGAGAGAGAGAGAGAGAGAGAGAGAGAGAGAGAGAGAGAGAGAGAGAGAGAAATAGTGGGAAAGAGTGGGAAAGAGAGCAAGAGAGAGCAGAAGAAAGAGAGAGAAATATGTAGAGAGCAAAAACGTGAGAGAGAGAGAGAGACATAACAGGCAAATTAATCTCAACCTTTAGGGAGAGAGAAAAAAAGAGGGGAAAAAAGCATTTGCCCTTTGGACGGCTGCCAACGTCTGCCATCATAGAATTTACATCTGTTTACTCTCCTGCTTAAACCCCTCCTCTATTCCTCTGCAGCTAAGCTTCTCTGACCCCTGCTCCCTCTCTCCCTCTCTCCCTCCCTCTGGCAGTAAAGACCACTTCCCTTTCTCTCTTCCCCTGTCTCTCCTTCTCTCTCTTTCCGTCTCTCCCTTCCCCTCAGTCTCTCCATCTCTCTGTCTCTCTATCTCCAGCAGTAAAGACCACTTCCTTCTCTTCCTCTCCATCTCTTTTCTTCGCTCTCTCTCCCCCTCTTTCTCCCTCTCTCCCAAGGATTCATATTTTCCTTTTTGTTTCTCTCATTATTGTGAAAGCTCAGATGTTTAACAATTTAGCAGACAAGGTTCAGGGAATTTTGTTTAGAAAATATGTTTTAAATTACACATTACTGGCTGCCTAGGAATTGTTGTACACTCTTAGAAAAAAAGTATTCCAAACTGGTTCTTCAGTTGTCCCCATAGGAGAACCCTATTTGGTTCCAGGTAGATCTCTTTTGGGTTCCACTCTTTTTTTCTAAGAGTGTGTGATGATATTTTATTTTCCATTTTTATGGCGCTCTTTAATAGTAGTCTATTTCATTCCTTTGCCCCTGTTTCTTTCTTTCTTTCTTTCTTTCTTTCTTTCTTTCTTTCTTTCTTTCTTTCTTTCTTTCTTTCTTTCTTTCTTTCTTTCTTTCTTTCTTTCTTTCTTTCTTTCTTTCTTTCTTTCTTTCTTCCCTGCTGCATATGTCTCATTGTATTCCCTCTGTGTTTCTCTTCTTTTCTGGGATCCTCAGCTGTTTGTGGTGTATCGTAGTGAGAGTTATAATTCTGCTTCTTTAGAATGTAAATTCATACACACAATGACGCACACGCGGAAGGAGTACTGTGCCACAAGGGGGAGGCAGGGGCGGACATTTGGCTTATCTGTTTCTCTCACTACATAAAAAAAAACTCAAATGTGGGTAAATATTGGACAGAACAGCAGTTCGGTCACTTAACAACCCATTGCCAGAGCCAGGTTGTTGATGCTGGGTTATTGAGCTACTATCAGAGATGGGCAGTATTTCTGTTAAATGTATTTTGTATGTTGTATTAAACTTTTTTTATGCCATTAATCGCGTCTCTATTTCTTTATCGCGCGGAACCTTTTAATTTAACCCATGTTTGGATAATCCGATGGCGTGGCCTATTGGGGGTGTGGCTTTCAGATAATTATTTTAGGCCACCCGTGAGAGTAAATGTCATTCCTGTTCATCATTTTAAGCTTGCTTAATATTGTTTTGCATGTACCATATTTCAATATTAAATTAATAGGGCTGTCAAATGATTACAATAATTGAGTTAATGGAATTAATGAATTGGGATTTAATTGCAATTTTTTAATTTTCTAGAATTTAGCCTTAAAGAAATATTTTCCCATTTACAAAGCAGTGCATTGAGTTACATATGTACTATGGTTTGATTGTAAAGGATGGGGGCTTATCTCAGATGTCTGCAGCAATGTGACTGTTCAGGCGCATTCCTGCTACAGGGTTATTGTCCTCATGTGTCTCACAGAGTAATGGCAAAGCATAAGGTCACAGAGGCCAGGCTACAGTACATACATGGAAAAGGGGGTTTGGCATTGTAGATCAATTGGCATTTCACTTAGAATGAAAAATGTGTTCCATGTGATTATATTGTGACTTTCTAGTAGACATGCTAGCTCTTCCACCTGCCCACAGAGCTAGCTAGCGCTAACTAAGAAGTCATGTTTGCTCTTCACCTGGCCCTCAGAACTAGCTAATCTAACGCACCCAAGAAGCCGTGCTAGCCCAGAGCTAGCTAGCGCTACTCAAGGAGCCTTGCTAACTCTTCCTCCAGCCCACATACCTACCTAGCACTACTCAAAGAGCCATGCTAACTCTTCCCACAGCCCACAGACCTAACTAGCACTACTCAAGGAGCTGTGCTAGCACTTCCCCCAGCCCACAGTGCTAGCTATCACTACACCCATGCTAACTCAATCCACTAGCCCACAGAGCTAGCTAACGCTACCCAAGAAGCCACGCTATCTCTATTCACCAGCCCATAGTAGAGCTAGCTAGAGCAACCCACTCTTCCCCCAGTCCACAGACCTACTGTACAGTTAGTTCCCCTCAGGACACTCTCAGTGAGTCCCTGCCATATCACCCCCCATCACCGAGGATTAGGTGCTAACTAACCCTGCTTTAATTAACTCATGATTAGGTATTAATATCAGGCACTGGTTCCCGGCTGCAGTTGTTGCCTTAATAAGTGGATTAGCTTTAGCCTCTCATTGCTCCCTCTCTCTCTCTATCCCTCTCTCTCTCTATCCCCCTCTCTCTATCCCTCTCTCTCTCTCTCTGAGTGTCTTTTGCTCTCTCTCTCTCTCGTTCTCTAAACCCGTCTGTCTCTCACTTCTCTCTGTCTCTGTGTGTCTCTCTTTTTCTCTCTCTATTCCTCTCTCTTTCTCCAGCTAGAAGATATCCCTCCCACTCCCTTTGTTTCTCTTCCCCTTGGCTTTCACTGGCAACTGTCCAAATGAGACATTTCTGCTTACAAGTTTATTATTGTGGTCAGAGGTGTTTTCTCAGTGGTACATACTGTACACTCGGCATGCGTTAGTCAGGGAATATCTCATAATTCTGAGCATTTCGGTAAAGGAAATGGCCAAACTATTGGTAGCTAATCTAATACTGTACATGGTCAAACCACTGTTAGCTTCTTATGTAGTGCAGCACATGTTCCAGAACTACGTTTTCAGTTAACCAGGGGCTTTTTTGTTGGAGAGGAGTGATATTTGACAGCTATTTCCTTACACACTTTGGCTCAACAGGAATTATGGAAATCAGTTACTTCCTGAACTACCTTACCTGCCACTCTTGACTCCGGTTTAGCTAGTGTTAAAGATCTCAGACACACATGCATTTAGCTTGACCCGGAACCAGTGCTTTAATTGGGCCAGTACACACCAGTATTGAATACCGGCACCTGAAATGTTCTACTGCTTGAGTACAGACACCTGTTATAGAATATTATATGTAATACCGAAATATAATTAGTACCGGCACCCAAAATGAGTAAGAAGTACTTCAAGCACTGCCCAGAACCCTTTCCACATCCTCAGCACACCAAACACTATCCCGAATAAGTTGACCGACATATCATTGCCATGCACTGAGGCATTGCAGCCTGTTTAGAAGGCCTGCCATTTGCACAGGTTCTCTTTAGAATACACTGAACACCTAAAAGACAGAAGCAGCAGTAAATCCTTAGAAAGACCAAGCCATGTATTTGACATATGTTTATAAAGCACTTACAGGACAAAACATACTTATTTCCAGGGCAATAAAGCAAGCCACCTGCATCAATTAACAGGTCCAAAGGCAAGGTTTTGGTGGGCGGACCACATTTTAATGACAGCGTTCTTGGGAAACACACTGTTGGTGAACGCTGGAGCTGACCACAACAAAGACACTGTGTTTACTGAAGTATTTACAATGAGCCGGCTCTGCTGAGGAAAGCGATAATGGTACTGGATTCTTTATATGTGACCATATGGGATTAGTAAAGTAGCAAGGCAACCTCATCTAACTACATTCAATCTTCTGTAAAGTCCATAATGAGGAACTAGGAAGGGTTCCCATACGAGAAAAAAAATATTGACATTTCAATATATTTAACGTCATGTAAAATATATTTAAATACATGTAGATACATTTGCATCTTTGACTTAAATGCTAAATGTATTCGAGAGATGTGTGTACATACATTTCCATCTTTGCTCAAATGCATGTAATGCCTGACAATATTCCAGAAATGCATGGCTAGGACATCTAGTTTACAGGGTGGTTCCTAATTCGACTTCTTAAATTACTCTTTATGTATTGATCAATGGAGATACTTTTTTTGGCCACAAAGCAAAACTTTGACAGTGATATCATTTAAATTGTGATGGTGAGTAAAAATAGAAAAATATATTCTTTTCAGCAATTTTTTACATTCTGTCATCTCAAGAGGGGAGAAAATTCTAGAGTAAGTGCCTCTCTTCAGCTTCATTAAAAAACTTTTGGGCACTAGGCTGTTTATATAATTGTTTTATTTGAGTTTCTATCGATTTAAACAAAACCTATACATCGTATAACACTCCACAATTTAGGTCTAGGTCTTGGGCTTACAATGAGTGGTATTGTACAGTGGATCGTTAGTGCTGTTATGGTGCGTTTGTAACCAAGTGGGAAGTAGGAAGTTACCACATTTGGGAAAAATCCACTTGAATGGCCCTCCATGAATCCCCTTTTGACGGGGGAATGGAAGCTTGTTGTGTGCAACAGGGAGGGGCAATTGAATGCAAGATTCCATTTTGTTTTGGTTTTTTGCCTGTCTATCTATGGTTAACAGGGTTGACATGTTATGCTCAACCCGCTCAGCTTTTCACCTCAAAACACCAGAAAATGGCCAAAAAGAGTAGAACCAGCTCACCTGCTTTTACACTATGTCTCTTTCTAATAAATATTTAAAAGGAAAAGGTTCACCATATTAAAATGAGAGTTCAGTTCATGTAACAGGGTTGACCTTAAAATAAGGGACAGACGTAAATGAATCACTAACAACATGAAATAAATAATAATCTTCAGAAACAACTCTCTCAAAGAAACAAAATAACTAGGGCTTTATAATGATGGTGAAAACTGGGGGGTTTGGGGGTTAGTGGGTTAGAATCTTCCCAGAAGTCACAGAGGGTGCATGGAGGGACATGTCAGTCTTTATTCATACAGAAAATCTGATTTATTGAATTCTCCATGTGCATGTGGTCTATATTAAAGGGCAATTCATTTCATATAACAGGGTTTTCAAATTCAAAAATGGTGCATCATTTCTACTTAACATATCAAAGGTACAAAAAAAGGCACTAATTTCATGGAACGACCCATTGGACGTTGGTTGCAATGCTCTTGTCAAGTTTGTTTGTTTATTTGTCATATGCATATGAAAGACATGGAGTCACTATGGAGTCACTACATGACCGATAATGTATCATGTTTGTTCACATTTTTGTAGTCATTTAAATGCATGTTAGTGCTTTTGGTATGCTTTTGTACAATAAAAATGCATTTTGACAAAATACATTATAGCGGCAGCAGCCTATTAGAAGACTGGGAGGCGTGGGTTGTTGGGGTGTGGCTTGTGCTTTTTGGCAAGTGAATACAGTGCATTCGGAAAGTATTCAGACCCCTTGACTTTTTCCACATTTTGTTACATTACAGCCTTATTCTAAAATTGATTAAATAAATAAAAATCCTCATCAATATACACAAAATACCCCATAATGACAAAGTGAAAACAGGTTTTTAGAAATGTAGGCACATTTATTACACATTAAAAACTGAAATACCTTATTTACATGAGTATTCAGACCCTTTGCGATGAGACTCGAATTTGAGCTCAGGTGCATCCTGTTTACATTGATCATCCTTGAGATGTTTTGTCACGCCCTGACTCAGGGGACTCTTATATGTTGAGTCAGGGTGTGTATAGTCTTTGTTATATATATTCTATGTTGTAGGTCTATTATGTGTAGATCTATGTTGGCCGGTGTGGTTCCCAATCAGAGGCAGCTGTAGCTCGTTGTCTCTGATTGGGGACAATACTTAGGCAGCCTTTTGTCACTAGTGGGTTGTGGGATCTTGTTCCGTTTAAGGTTTGTTGTGTGTTACCTTAGGACTTCACGTGTCGTTGGTTTATTGTTTTGTCGTTGTGTTTATTCGTTATAATAAACATGTTTGCATATCACGCTGCGCCTTGGTCCGTCCCGTCTATGAACGATCGTGACATGTTTCTACAACTTGATTGGAGTCCACCTGTGGTATATTCAATTGATTGGACATGATTTGGAAAAGCACACACCTGTCTATATAAGTTCCACAGTTAACGTCAGAGCAAAGGTCAAAGGAATTGTCTGTAGAGCTGAGAGACAGGGTTATGTTGAGGCACAGATCTGGGGAAGGGTACCAAAACATTTCTGCAACATTGAAGGTCCCCAAGAACACAGTGGCCTCCATCATTCTTAAATGGAAGAAGTGGAACCACCAAGACTCTTCCTAGAGCTGGCCGCCTGGCCAAACTGAGCAGTTGGGGCAGAAGGGCCTTAGTCAGGGAGGTGAACAAGAACCCAATGGTCACTCTGACAGAGCTCCAGAGTTCCTCTGTGGAGATGGGAGAACCTTCCAGAAGGACAACCATCTCTGCAGCACTCCACCAATCAGGCCTTTATGGTAGAGTGGCTAGACGGAAGTGACTCCTCAGTAAAAGGCACACGACAGCCCACTTGGAGTTTGCCAAAAGGCACCTAAAGGACTCTCAGACCATGAGAAACAAGATTCTCTGGTCTGATGAAACCAAGATTGAACTCTTTGGCCTGAATGCCAAGCGTCCCGTCTGGAGGAAACCTGGCACCATCCCTACGGTGAAGCATGGTGATGGCAGCATCATGCTGTGTGGATGTTTTTCAGTGGCAGGGACTGGGAGACTAGTCAGGATCGAGGGAAAGATGAACGGAGCAAAGTACAGAGAGATCCTTCATGAAAACCTGCTCCAGAGCGCTCAGGACCTCAGACTGTGGCGAAGGTTCACCTTCCAACAGGACAACGACCCTAAGCACACAGCCAAGACAACGCAGGAGTGGCTTCGGGACAAGTCTCTGAATGTCCTTGAGTGGCCCAGCCAGAGCCCGGACTTGAACCCGATCAAACATCTCTGGAGAGACCTGAAAATAATTGTGCAGCGATGCTCCCCATCCAAACTGACAGAGCTTGAGAGGATCTGCAGAGAAGAATGGGAGAAACTCCCCAAATACAGGTGTGCCAGGCTAGTAGCGTCATACCCAAGAAGACTCGAGGCAATCATCACTGCCGAAGGTGCTTCAACAAAGTACTGAGTAAAGGGTCTGAATACTTATGTAAATGTGATATTTCCGTGTTTTAAAAAAAAATAAATGTGCAAAAATGTATACAAACCTGTTATTGCTTCGTCTTTATAGGGTATTGTGTGTAGATTGATGAGGGGAAAAAACGATTTAATCCATTGTAGAATAAGGCTTTAACGTAACAAGATGTTAAAAAAGTCAAGGAGTCTGAATACTTTCCGAATGCATTGTATGTTATGTTGTGTTCTGTGATTAAAAGGTAAGCTTGCACACTGCCAGTGTTGCATTATTGATGAGATACATAAGTATTCCAAAGAGCCTACTGAAGTCTCATTGTTAAGACAGTCACCATTTTATAACAATATGATTTGGCCAATTGTTTTAGTAGAAAATATAGTTAAGTCAAAATAACTAATCTTTTGACAAATGTTGTTCATTTGACTAAGTAATGCCCAGAGTATGCAGGACCCCCTACCGGCGAACGATGAACTGAAAACTCAAAAGAGTAATGATTATACAAGCCTCTTGTTCACATCTTGTTCACCATAAGGGGGCAGGACCCCCTACCAGCGAACGATGACCAACTCGAAAAAGTCATAATGTCGTTGACCATAGGGGGCTTATTGGAGCTGTCTAAAAGTCTGAGACTTTTAGACTTTTAAGCCATGTACATTGTTGCTAGGCACACAAATACGATTATTTCATGATACATTTGAAACAAGGTCTAGCTGTGGCCGCAACCAGGCTAGATTGTGAACGACTCTTGGCGGAATGCATTGCTTGACTGCCGTGAGGATGATAAGCACAATGTCGTTCGCAAACTGCAGACCCCCCAAACGATTTGTTCTCAAGTTCGAATTTGTTGAGCAGAGGCTCTCTATGTTTTGGTTCTAAGCTGTGTCCATAACATTCAATAATCAATTCATTCTTGCACCATCCGATTATTTATCAGTTCTAAACACATATTTTTCTTCTCTGTGCTCATGATCTATTTCCCTACGCCCATTTGACAGACAGTTGGTGGTCGGAGTACCTCGCTGAGTCTGGAGCTGCAGGAGCGTGTATTAATCCTGCTGTAGGACTCAATGCGGCCTGCACTATCAGGTTACATTTTACATTTACATTTTAGTCATTTAGCAGACGCTCTTATCCAGAGTGCATACATTATTATTATTTTTTATTTTTTTTCATACTGGCCCCCTGTGGGAATCGAACCCACAACCCTGGCGTTGCAAACGCCATGCTCTACCAACTGAGCTACATCCCTGCCGGCCATTCCCTCCTCTACCCTGGACGACGCTGGGCCAATTGTGCGCCGCCCCATGGGTCTCCCGGTCGCGGCCGGCTACGACAGAGCCTGGATTCGAACCAGGATAGCACTGAGATGCAGGTTAAACGAACAACTAAAATGAACGAGTTACTCAAAAAACGAATCATGACTCTCAAATCAGTAAATACAGTCGCTCAAAAAGAACGAATCGTTCACGAACTGCACATCACATTTTAAATGCATGTTGGAATATATTTGACAAAGCATTTCCAAATATATTTACCAAATATATTGATAAATACATGTGAAACCATATTCTAAAATACATTCTCTAATGTATTTCAGAATGTATTTTGAAATACATTAAATACATGTTCCGATGCATTTAACATACATTATATTGTTATAGACATTTAACATACATTTCTATATACATTTTAAATACATTCCTTAATATATGTTGTAATGTATTTAAAATGTATTAAAAATAAAATAAAACATATTTAAAAAATGTATCATATTGGTGATGGGTGGTGATAGAGAATTAGGCCTAGACTCAAAACACTCTTAGAATGATAACATACAGTGTGCAAAACATGAAGAATACCTGCTCTTTCCATGACGTAGACTGACCACGTGAATCAAGGTGAAAACTATGATCCCTTATTGATGTCACTTGTTAAAAGGGGTGTGCCGACATGGCCATACTCGTATTCGTAATCATATCCGTAAATTGACAGTTGATAGTCAGATCGGATGATACTCGTGATAGGAAAAAACAGAAGTGTTATAATATGCCTAAATAGATGTTGGCAAAATACCTCCCTGAACTTTCTCACTGCAAAAAATATATGCAGATTAGGAGCAGCGCACGGAATGCGTGTGTCTGTGTCCTCAATTTGCAGCGGGCTGCCAAGTTTGCTGTCAGTCAATGCGCATTAGCGGTTCATATTTTTTCCCTAACCTTGCCCCACTTGTTTGAAATTATGCACATTGATAGCTTGATAGCAAGCGTCCTCGCCATGTGATTTATCATAGTAGCAGGCAGCAGCAATCTAAAAGATCAGACAGAAGCGAGTGGACTGAGAAATACAGCTTCCCTCTATCCAATCAGAGCAGCAGGATCATCATACAGCCCACCCTTCTCTTTACAGACAAGCAAACTTGCCAGTTGACTTATTTAGACCATGCACATGACTGACTCATAGACAGTGCAGCATGATTTAGAAACTCTGTGACTGACTGACATGAGAAAGATGCATGCTGGCACCCAAAAAAATAAATTATATCTGATCACGGATCGTTAAAAAATATACTCTGATCATAATCGTATCCAGAAAATTGCCCATATCCGTTACGATACTCGTTTCCTCCGACTACTCGGCACACCCCTACTTGTTATATCCACTTCAATCAGTGTAGATGAAGGGGAGGAATGATTAAATAAGGTTTGTGTCAAGAACTGCAACGCTGCTGGGTTTTTCACACTCAACAGTTTCCTGTGTGTATCAGGAATAGTCTGCCACCCAAAGGACATCCAGCCAACTTGACACAACGTTGGGAAGCATTGGAGTCAACATGGGCCAGCATCCCTGTGGAATGCTTTCGACACCTTGTAGAGTCCATGCCCCGACAAATTGAGGGTGCAACTCAATATTAGGAAGGTGTTCTTAATGTTTTGTACATTTACATTTTACTCATTTAGCAGACGCTCTTATCCAAAGCGACTTACAGTTAAGTGAATGCATATCTTTTTATTTTATTTTTTCATACTGGCCCCCCGTGGGAATCAAACCCACAACCCTGGCATTGCAAGCACCATGCTCTACCAACTGAGCTACACAGGGCCTGAATGTTTCTTGGTGTATGTCTCTATAAGTGTCACGATCGTTTACGGATGAGACGGACCAAAGCGCAGCGTGATAAGCGTACATATTTATTAACGTACTGAACACGAACAAAACAACAAACAAGGTAGACTAATAACATACCTCTACGGAACAAGATCCCACACAGACTGGTGCCAAACGGCTGCCTAAGTATGGCCCCCAATCAGAGACAACGAACTACAGCTGCCTCTGATTGGGAACCACCCTGGCCAACATAGATCTACACGATCTAGAAACTCAAACATAAAAAACGAAACATAGAAACTACACACCCTGGCTCAACATTTAAGAGTCCCCAGAGCCAGGGCGTGACAGTACCCCCCCCCCCAAAGGTGCGGACTCCGACCGCGCCCCATAAACATAACAGGGTAGGGGCCGGGTGGGCATTCCGCCTCGGAGGCGGATCCGGCTCCAGGCGTAACCACCACCTTCTCTCCACCTCCCTGTTGCGCCCCTGGTCTGGTCTGGCACCGCTGACTGGAGCTGGACCCGACGACGGTGGAACGAACTGTACAGGCTTCGGACTGGAGCCGCTGGCCGGAGCTGGACTGGGCACCGGTGGAGCGGATTGCTCTAACTCCGGAGTGGATCCGCTGACTGGAGTTGGACCGGACCCCGGTGGAGCGGATTGCTCTGGCTCCGGAGTGGAGCAGCTGACCGGTGCCGGACCAGGCACCGGTGGAACAGGCACAGGCCGTGCCGGACTGGACACATGCACCACTGGCTTGGTGCGGGGAGCAGGAACGGGCCAGACTGGGCTGACGACGCGCACCACTGGCTTGGTGTGGGGAGCAGGAACGGGCCGGACCGGGCTGACGACGCGCACCACTGGCGGGGAGCAGGAACGGGCCGGACCGGGCTGACGACGCGCACCACTGGCTTGGTGCGGGGAGCAGGAACGGGCCGGACCGAGCTGACGACGCGCACCACTAGCTTGGTGCGGGGAGCAGGAACGGGCCGGACCGGGCTGGCGACGCGCACCACTGGCTTGGTGCGAGGGGCAGGAACAGGCCGGACCGGGCTGGCGACGCGCACCACTGGCTTGGTGCGAGGGGGCAGGAACAGGCCGGACCGGGCTGGCGACGCGCACCACTGGCTTGGTGCGAGGGGCAGGAACAGGCCGGACCGGGCTGGCGACGCGCACCACTGGCTTGGTGCGAGGGGCAGGAACAGGCCGGACCGGCCTGGCGACGCGCACCACTGGCTTGGCGCGAGGGACAGGAACAGGCCGGACCGGGCTGGCGACGTGCACCACTGGCTTGGTGCGGGGAGCAGGAACAGGCCGGACCGGGCTGACGACGCGCACCACTGGCTTGGTGCGGGGAGCAGGAACGGGCCGGGCCGGACTGGGAACACGCACCACTGGCTTGGTGCGGGGAGCAGGAACGGGCCGGGCCGGACTGGGAACCCGCACCGGAGCAGGAACGGGCCGGACTGTACTGGGAACACACACCACTGGCCTTGTGCGGGAAGCAGGAATGGGTCGGGCCGAACTGGGAACACGTACCACTGGCTTAGTGCGGGGATCAGGAACGGGCCGGACCGGACTGGCGACACACACCACTTGCTTGGTGCGAGGAGCGGGACTGGGTTCCCTTATAAACCCCCGCTCCTTCTGCTGCCTAACCAGCTCCTCTCGCCGTGCCTCTACACTCTCCTTCTCCCTTATCGCCTCCTGTAGCTCCTCCCTCTGACCAATTAACTCCTGCTCCCTCTGGACCAATAGCCCCCGTAACCTGGTGGCCTCCTCTCCTAGTCTGCAGATTCGCCCTGTCGCTGCCTCCTGCTGCCTCGTCGTCTACGCCGTGTGCCCCCCCAAAAATGTTTCTTGGGGTTGCCTCTCGGTTGTCCGTCGTCGGCACGGTTTGCGCCGTTTCTCCTCTCCTGCCTGGGCATTTACCTTCGCCCATGGCCCTTTCCCCGCGAATATCTCCTCCCATGACCACCATTTGCCCACCTGAGACATCGCTATTCTCTCTTCCTGTGCACGCTGCTTGGTCCTCATTTGGTGGGATCTTCTGTCACGATCGTTTAAAGACTGGTTGAACCAAGGCGCAGCGTGATAAGCGTACATATTTATTAACGTACTGAACACGAACAAAACAACAAACAAACGATACGTGAAGTCCAAGGTAGACTAATAACATACCTCTACGGAACAAGATCCCACACAGACTGGTGCCAAACGGCTTTCTAAGTATGGTCCCCAATCAGAGACAACGAACTACAGCTGCCTCTGATTGGGAACCACCCTGGCCAACATAGATCTACACGATCTAGAAACTCAAACATAGAAAACTAAACATAGAAACTACACACCCTGGCTCAACATTTAAGAGTCCCCAGAGCCAGGGCGTGACAATAAGCTTGGCACATCTTGCCACTGGGTCCTCAATATAATATGTTTCTAAACACTTCTACACTAATGTGGACGCCACCATGATCACGGATAATCCCGAATGAATCATGAACAATGATGAGTGAGAAAGTCAGACGCACCTATATCATACTCCCCCAAAATGCTAACCTCCCATGTTATTGTAATGGTGAGACGTTAGCATGTCTTGGGGGTATGATATAGGTGCGTCTGACTTTCTCACTCATCACCATTCACGAATCACTCAGGACCATCCGCAATCATGGCAGCATCCACATTAATGCAGAAGTGTTTACAAACATATTATACTAAGGACCTGTGTTAGCTGTGTCCTTACATTAAGAACCTGTGTTAGCTGTGACTTGTAAGTTGTGCCCTAACATTAAGAACCTGTGTTAGCTGTGACTTGTAAGTTCTGCCCTAACATTAAGAACCTGTGTTAGCTGTGACTTGTAAGTTGTGCCCTAACATTAAGAACCTGTGTTAGCTGTGACTTGTAAGTTGTGCCCTAACATGTTGAACCTGTGTAAGCAGTGACTTGTAAGTTCTGCCCTAACATTAGTACAATCAGTGTATATTATATTCAGTAAGTGGGATGTACTGTATGCAGGAATAAACCCCACACCATTGGTATTAGAAGCACCATGCCCCATAGGGCCGCAACACAGAAACCAGGTCCAGAGAAGTCTCCAATCTTGTTCAGTCAGTACATATAACGGTCACGTTCCAGGCTGACTACATCGCAGACACATGCAATATCACACAACATCCTATGATATACCAATCTGATTCCTGACTGTGCAGGTGAAGGCGTGGTGCACAACCATTGGTTGTTGCAATGATACAACGTCTGAAATGTAGTGGACCTGGAACGTGACCAATCTGTTGGGAGATGGTCATTACCCTTTGACCTTTGTTGTGCTAATGTCAGTCACCAGACACTTGACACAAGAATGACAGTCAACTACAGGCCTCAAAAACAAACACAGTTTGTAGTTTTTTATGCTGCTGCTCCCTTAAGACCAGACCAGAGAGAACCAGCCAATCCAACCTAAACCTGGCAGGAGCCAGCAGAGCTAACGATACTTCTCAGTTTCATAAAAAAACACCTCTTTCTAGTCCTGTCTGCGTGTCATAATGGGAGTTTGTCATTTGCACATAGCACTCTTTAATTACCTGCGCTCTCAAGATTCTCTTCGGGTGAGACCTGTGGGGCTGTGAAGAGACTGAGTCCCCCGCTCTCATTCACAGAGTGAGCATCCCAAATGGCACCCTATTCCCTATATAGTGCACCAGGGGCCTGGTCAAAAGTAGCGCCCTATGTCGGAAATAGGGTGCCATTTGGAACGCTCCCTGACAGCCATCCAGCCGTCCATGTTAAAAGAGTCAGGAGAAAAGAATAGACCCTGAAACATCAAAGTTTAACCCCAGACTAGAGCCGGCAAAAAAAAAAAGACTGGTTAGGTCTGGTTAGACTGGCAAGCTGGTTGGTCAATTTGGACGGATGGCGTGTTGTTCAGTTCACCTCTCAAGACACAGTGTCAGAAGGACATTTACACACGCTGTCCATGTCTGTCTGTGGCGGACAGGTGTGCATCCCAAATGGCACCCTAGTTCCTATATAGTGCACTACTTTTGACCAGGGCCCATTTGGCACGTAGACCAGGTCTTTACCCAGCATGTACATCACCTGTGGCTTTCAGTTAGCAGTTAGATAGACTCACATAATTAGGGAGCTGTGAGTATCTGGAGTGGAGTGGGGGTTAGGGACGGCAGTCTGCAGACGTTTGAACATATTTCCATAATTCCTGCATAGACACTCAAAATGTCTGCCCTGTTTCTCAAGCTGCTGTTGTAGGCTAATGGGTGGCAGTGCGTCTGTGTCTGAGTGTTTTTCTTCCCCCACTGCCACCCCACGTGACTCTGTCTTTTTTTCCCGTATGCTTTTTCAATACAAACAAAACAGCTTTGACTCTGAGAGTGACATGTCCAAACTTAGTTTCAGATGAATCTGTTCCATTGACTAAGGGTAAACAAAGTGCAGTCCAAGAAGGGAGGGCAAACAATCCAGCAATAAGAATTCCATCTTATCCAACACCATTAAATAGAGAGAGGAAACAGAGTGTCTCTTTTAATCCTGACTCTTGGACACATTATTTTTCCCTCTCATTCTCTCGTTTAATTTATCTCCCCTTCACTCCTGTGATCCCCTCCAGGCCGTCGTACACCACACCCTGACCACCATCATTCACATCTCTCTCTCTCTCCTTCTCTCTCTCCCCCCCCACTCTCTCTCCCGCATCTCTCTCTCCCATCCTCACTCTCTCTCTCTCTCCTGCTCAGCTTGGCTTGCATAAATGCCAGCCCTGCTACCTGAAAGCATTTGCTTTGATTTACGAGGAAGTTTGTGCCGTTCACATTATAAATCTTTCACCTCCATGACACTCCTTCCCTGGTATTCATCCACCAAATACATTTTTGTTAAGAGCGTTTTGGAACGGGGCCAGAGAAAGGCACTCAGGGATTATGGTTAGGTTTACCAGGAATGAAGTGTGAATTACAACCAGCCTGCCTGCTTCACAGTATAGAGCACAGAACACATACAAACCACACCGTCCAGCCTGCAAACAACCCTGCCTATCTCCCCCCTATGTAACCTGTTGTTTATGGTTGTATTAACAAAAGTCCTGTTATTAACAAAAGGACTGAAAAGTTGGATCCATCGTCAACCTGACATAAGACAATCACATAGACTAAACCCTCTCTTTTCACCTATTTCTTTCTTTCTGCCCCCTCTCTCTCTCTCTCTCTCTCTCTCTCTCTCTCAATAAAGAGTATTGGAGAAGTAGGCAGGCAGAGATGGAAATGACATAACAGCGGGCGGTCGTCCTATTCTCCTCCCCATCTGGATGGCTGTTTCTCCACGCTCCCTCCCTCCCTCACAATCCCTCTGTGTTGAGACTTGGCTTTAATCACCCAGCAAGGAGCCGTATGCAAAGGTCAGCTCCATTGATTAACTGTGAAAAGGTAGAGAGGGAGAGTTGTCATCTTTCATGCCTGGTAGTGATATCTCTATATGGCTCCATGGGAGACTGGCTTGTTTAGGTTTTCACTTACAGGAGTGATTGAAAACATACTTTGCTCTTTTTTTGCTTGCTCTTAAAACATAATGCAAAAGCTTTTGTCAATTTTTGTGTGTATCATTTCTCATTCAATAAGGCCTCTCACTGGCAGATCAAGTGGTCATATCGGAATGTCTGGCCTATATTGACATCAATTGATCAGTGATGTACCAGTGAGAGAAGACTTTAGCTTTCAAGGACAAGTGGTGAGGACATCTGATATACTCAACTAAACTTAAGTCCATTTGACACAGACCATCTTCTTAGGTTCAGTCCGAAATGGCACCCTATTCCCTATATAGTGCACTACTTTTAACCAGAGCGCTCTGGGCATTGGTCAAAAGTAGTGCACTACATAGCGAAAAGGATGCCAAAGACCATCGTCATAGTCCACTCTCTAAACGGTAGAGGAAGATGTAGCGACGCTGGTCCAGTACATTAATTTGAAATACGTATTTTAATTACTTCTGAGTATTTTGTATTTTAAATTACACTGGGCTGGACTACATTCCAATGTATTTTTTTTATTTTCAAAATACAAAATACATTTCTATGCCATTTTTTATAGCAGTTCACATTTTGTGCCCCACCCCCTTTCAGCCTCCATTGGTATCAGAAGTCTGATAGCACAATGGTGTGATAAGAGTGTCTGCTAAATGAACTAAATAAATAAATAATGTTCACATATACATTTTTATTTTGGTCATTTAGCAGACACAGGTATATAAACCTCAACAAATCACAGTCATCGCAAGAAAAACTTTTTTGTAACCGTTACTGAGAATGTTGTTGCTGTTCGGGCCGGGTACTTGCAAATGTATGTTTGTATTTGAAAATACAAAACACCAGTATTTTAATTAAAAACATTAGAAAATACCAGTATTTTGTAGTTTATTTTGATACATTGATTTTTATGGTATTTTGTCATTTTTGCCCATCCCTGTGTGAGTGAGATAGAGAGTAAGAAACAGAGAGAGGGGTCAGGGGAAGTTAAGAGGCATTGATCAGATCCCCCCCCCCCAGACCCTCTAAGCATATTACAATTCCCAAAAATGTATCATTAATAGCCATGCATAACTAATAAACACATGCACATGTTATGTTTGTGTCATCCCTGTGACAATCAGACAGCCAGACAGACAGACAGACACCAATTCATTTTGATCTTGGAGGTCCAGAAATCACCCTCTTTCCATTTCTCTGTATCTGAATCTCAGTACAGATAGGCATGTACAATAATGCATGAGACTCAGTAAGAGTGAGAGAGAATAGCCTACTTCAGTAGAAGCTTCCTGTCTGAGGGAGCCTCCCGGGACAGAAGCTGTGTGGAAATTCATTTGGAATGCAGCCACACTCTCAAGTGAATGACCATATCAGCTTACCCAATTCAAATACCCCAAAATCTGGGGAGAAGAGGACGGATTACTGGCTTGCTCTATTAGCCTCCCAGAGAGATAGCTGACACCTTATCGCCCCCGGAATGTTAGTGGGGGGTGTCTATGGGCCCTGATCAAAAGTAGTACACTATAAAGGGAATAGGTTGCCATTTTGGACTCATCCAGGGAGAGCCTGACCACCATCAAGCCAAGTCTGACAAAGACTTTCTGCAGTAATTATTAGGATCAGATGATATTTGAAACAGGCCGACCGATCGGGTTTCTATTATGGTGCCCTCTTACCTATATAGCGCCCTACTTTTGACCAGAGCCCTGTGGGTCCTGGTCCAAAAGTGGTGCACTACATTGGGAATACGGTGCCATTTGGGAGGTATCCTATTTCTTTAGGGTTGAGGGGAGAGCTCCCCCTAAACCATAGCTAGGCTACTGATTTACGCTGTCTCCCTGGTTCACAAAAGGACTCAAAAGTCAGGGGTTGTGCATGTTACCGTATTCAGAGCCAAAACTAGTATAAGACTGCCACATACTGTATAAAACCCTTTCTCTTTAAATGTTATTTTCTACCTTCTCTCTCTCTTTCTCTTTATTTTCCCTCTTTCCTATTCCCAGTGATCTGTGTGCGGTCAAGGTCAGGTCCAGTGTGATGTCATAACCACCCCCACCCCACTCATCTTCTCCGGGTGAACGTCGTCCGCATTGCCATGGCGATGCCCCAGTGACACCGGTCATCAGAAGGGCTCGGTTGCACGGTCGAGTGAGCCGGTGCACCGGGGTCAGCTGGAAAGACGGGCTCTGCTGGACTCCATATGCAAGGGGAAGGCTTACTGCTTTATGACTGAAGGACTGACACACAGACACACACACACACAAATGCATGCAAACACACATATATGTACACATACAGAAGGATACACACACATAGTTGGACACACACATACACCCAGACACATATGCTAACACACACACTACGTAGACACACAGACACACACCCAAAACGTGGCTGACCCTCTGCCTAGTCCCCCACCGCTCACCAGGTCTCCACTCCACCTGGTGTCACAACAACTCTCCAGGGGAAAGTCAAAGGGTTACATTCAAATCAGGCCTCAACCGCTTTTCTAACTGTTTTCATTTTGGTTGACTTACAGTTCAGAGCTGGATATTTACATTAATGATGCACTGTGAATGGAAAAGGGGGAAAAAGGACAGGTGAAGAAGTGGGGTTTGTTTTTCTGTTTATTGCTGATGATCCAGCTGCTGTTCCAGCATGATGTTAGTGATTACCATGATGCAGATGGTGCATCAACATGAAGACCTGGAGATATACCGTGGTAGAGACTGTGTGCAGTCTCACATAAACCCCAGATAGGGTTAGGGAAATATACTGTCTTTGAGAAGATGTTGATTATGACTTCATACAATATAGCAGATATCATTTTGTGAGCCAAATATTCTACTGATAGCTTAACATTCATAAAACTCTCTCCACTCCACTTTAAACAAGTAGGCTATTTCCTCCTGTCTCGCTTTCTCTTCCTGACCCCCTGCATGGTTCCCTAGTTACCCAAAGCTTTGATAAAAGCCCCAGCCCCAGCCCCAGCTCTGGGTCAAGGAATCCCGTTGGAGGGCCTGGGGTCTGGAGACTTTCCATAAATCAGCCCTGACAAAACGACCAACATTAACCCATGTATTCTCATTTGATGCCCAATTGGTTTAAACAGAGTGGTGCTGCCATAAATAACCTCCTCCAAACCAGCTGTGCAACAGGACAAACGCTCCCCTTCCTTCCGCTCTGCTCCACTCTCCTGTCTGCTGTTCCCTCGCCTCTTTTTTCCTCTTTTCCCTTTCTCCATCACACTCTACTTCTTGACCTACATCCTTTAAAAAAAAGGTGCTAAGTATAACCATATAGGGTTCTTCGGTTTCTCCTCATAGGGGAACCCTTTTTGGTGCTAGGTAGAACCCTCTATCTAGGGTTCTTCATAGGACCCCCTGTAAATGGTTCTACCTAGAACCCTCTATGAAGGGTTCTACCAAGAACCCTTTTATCTTTGAAGGGTTCTTCCAAGAACCGTTTATGAACAGTTCCACCAGCCTTTAAAATATAAACTCTTTATGACAATACATTTCATAAAGGCCTTTCTTTGAGGGCCTAGTTATACCCTAACACAATGATGTTAGTAAACTCCTGGATTACAGTTCACATGGAAGTCACATTATGCTGGCTTGTAAAATGCCATGTAATTTCTATTGGAATCCAGCCAGAGTGAGAATGTCCAACAATTGGTGCATTCAATCGCCCACAACCTGCATTCAAAATGACCGCCAGAAGATGACACAATCACTCTCAGCTCTGGTTAATAACCACAACACCCCAATGTGCTGTCATTACTCAAAACTTTTGAGGAAACCTGTTGCACTTAATACATCTGAGTACAGTTACTTTAAGTGATTTTGTGGTGTTTACTCAAACCGACAGTCACTGTGACCCTGTAGTGGGTCCAGATTTGAGTTGGATCAGCTTGAAAATGTTGATTAATGCCCCCACTAAGTCACGCCTCCAATATAATTTCCAAGTGAATTGTAGAGTTACCACCCATGACTGTATTTGTCAGTGACAGAGACATGGATTCATTGATTTGCAATCCTGTGGCATTCACCAAGTGAGTTTCTAGGCGAATGTTGTCATTATGATTAAATGCTTTATAACAATACATTACACATCTCATAAGGCCTTATTTGGAGGCCTAGCTTTGTCCTAATAATGTGGTCTGAAACTCTTGTTTAACAGGCCACATCAGGCCTAGAGTAGGGTTGCAAAATTCCAGAAATGTTCCCAAAATTGCTGGATTTTCGAAAAAAAAAATCCTGGTTGAAGAAACTTTAGGGATCTTCCAACCAGAATTTCTGGAAAACCTGGGAAATTTACCAGAATTTTGCAATCCTACCTGCAAGTCATATTATACTGGCTTGCAAAGTGATGTGTAATTCCTATTGGAATCTTGCCAGACTTAGAATATCCAATAGTTTACGTTTTTATTCACCCGCAACCTGCATTCATAATGACTGCCAGGATTAGGAACAGTGCAAGGAGACTACCTAAGTCATTTGAACTGGAACAACCATTTCAGTAAAGGGTGCAAATCTAACGAAATGATGTTATTTGTCTTTGTGTAGCATAAGGTTAATCAATCAATCACTCAATGTATATGTAAAAACACAGATATTACAAACTATTCTTTTTATCAACCTGCTGTAGACCATGCTGAGAAAAAGTGTATTTGTTATCATAGCTTAAAAAAATAGAGTTGATGTGACTTCTCATATAGTTTTGAGTCAGTACCACATAAACATTTTAAACAATAATGACTTTTCATCTACTTTGAGTTCAACTTACTATAAGTATTTGAGTTAAAAATGCCTTGGGGTTTAGAGTGATAGGGTTATTTTACACAACTGACTGTTAAGTTAATTTAACTCCTGAAAAATCAACACTAGTTAAAACTGGCCTTTGCTACATTTGCTGTGTACCGTATCCTCCTGAGACCCAGTAATTCATTTTTGTCCTCTAGTGGACATCAGTTATTGGTCCGTATATCTGAAGCCATACAAGCCACCGTATTAAAACCCCCTAGAGTCAATGTCCGTGCCCGGAAATCTAATTAGCATAATAATATTATCCCCATAAAAATCCACCAGTTTAAGCTAGAGATAGGCCACAGAGTGTGCACATCTGTCATCAAAGCAAAGGGTGGCTATTTGAAGAACCTCAAATATAAAATATATTTAGATTTGTTTAACACTTTTTTGATTACTACATGACTCCATATGTGTTATTTCATAGTTTTGATGTCTTCACTATTATTCTACAAAGTAAAAAAAGAAAAAAGAAAGAAAAACCCTTGGATGAGTAGATGTGTCCAAACTTTTGACTGGTAGTGTATATGGAGACTGTTTAGTGCCAAGAAAAAAAATACAATGAAAAGCTTAATCAGATTCTGAAGGATTCTATGTAGAACCCTTCTTGCCTTCCAAAGAATCCTTCTTGCCTTCCAAACAATTATCAAAGAACCCTTTCTTCTAAAAACAGTTCTTAGGATGAAAAAGGTTCTAGGTAGAACTATGTGCCTTACAAAGAACCCTTGTCTTCCAAAAAGGGTTCTTCAGATGAAAATGGTTCTTGGTAGAACCCTATCCCTCCTCAAAGAACCCTTTTGGAACCCTTTTTTCTAAGAGTGTAGGTTCATCCCTCTTTCCTGTCTCCTGTCTCGCCACCATCCCTCCATTTCTTCTCTTCTCTCTCAATGTTTTTTTTCTTTCTCTCTCTTTCTCTCTCTCGCTCTCTCTCTCTCACTCTCTTCTGGCTGAGACATTTATGAGGGCCCTGTGACTAGACCGAAGAGCAGTCCATGCCTGTTTTATTGACGTTGTCATTGTAAAACCAAACTTCCTTGAAACTGATGTTGAAGACATTTATGTGTGTGTGTCTGAAGAAATGCTTGAAGCCGCTATGCTGACCTTCTAGGCAGAGTTGCAAAGAAAAAGTCCAGTGTCTGTGTTCTTTTGCCCATCTTAATCTTTTATTTTTATTGGCCAGTCTGAGATATGGCTTTTTCTTTGCAACTCTGCCTAGGTCAGCATCCCGGAGTCGCCTCTTCACTGTTGACGTTGAGACTGGTGTTTTGCGGGTACTATTTAATGAAGCTGCCAGTTGAGGACCTGTGAGGCGTCTGTTTTTCAAACTAGACACTCTAATGTATTTGTCCTCTTGCTCAGTTGTGAACCGGGGCCTCCCACTCCTCTTTCTATTCTGGTTAGATCCAGTTTGCGCTGTTCTGTGAAGGGAGTAGTACACAGCGTTGTACGAGATCTTCAGTTTCTTGGCAATTTCTCGTATGGAATAGCCTTCATTTCTCAGAACAAGAATAGACTGACAAGTTTCAGAAGAAAGTTATTTGTTTCTGGCCATTTTGAGCCTGTAATCGAACCCACAATTGCTGATGCTCCAGATACTCAACTAGTCTCAAGAAGGCCAATTTTATTGCTTCTTTAATCAGCACAACAGTTTTCAGCTGTCCTAACATCATTTCAAAAGTTGGCCTTCAAAAGTTTTCTAATGATCAATTATCCTTTTAAAATGATAAACTTGGATTAGCAAACACAACGTGCCATTGGAACACAGGACTGATGTTTGCTGATAATGGGTCTCTGTACGCCTTTGTAGATATTCCATAAAAAATCAGCAGTTTCCAGCTACAATAGCTATTTACAACATTAACAGTGTCTATAGTGTATTTCTGAACAATTTGATGTTATTTTAATGATCAAAAAAATTGCTTTTCTTTTGAAAACAAGGACGTTTCTAACTGACCCCAAACTTTTGAACGGTAGTGATATATATATATATATATATATATATATATATATATATATATATATATGTATATATATTTATGTATATATATTTATGTATATATATTTGTCTAGTTTTCTGCATGGGCTATCTAAGCATACCGCTTTACCTGTTCAATTGTCATTTTAATTGATGATGCACATTGATTCTTTACGAACGCTTATGCCTTAGGAGTTTAGTACAACACCACACTGGTATGTAGTATCATAACCCAAGAATTAAAGCAATTTTTGTATTTTCTAGCAAGTCTAGCAACCTTGCCAGCAGGCATGCCAGCTAAGATAGTTAGACAAGCTACTCCAGCTTGATTGATAGCCTGAAATGGCTTGGTAGCCTGGTATGAGGTCAGGAGATTGGGAATCTGTGTAGCTGTCTAGCTAAAGCCAACTTAATACAATGGCTAGTATTACAGAGAAACAACAAAACATTGTTGTTTTATTTATTCATCAAGAAGGAATCAATTGGCTGCATAGCTTGATCAAATGAATTTACAAACATTCATCCTGCGAGTCCTGCCCATCATCGGAAGCTAAAATCAAATCATACACTGTTTGTCTCACTTGACACTCTCTCTTCTCCACCACTGACAATACTATTTGCACGGAGTATATAAGGTACTCTTTGCATGGTCCAGTCAGTGTGCCCCCTCCACAAAATACCACTGACAGATATCTTCATAAATAATTATGCAAAAATGTGTGCTTAAAAATTTAGTTGGGTAATTAATTTAACATTTGAAAAAACAACATTTAAAAACATCTAAGGGGGCACGTGCCCTTTTGCCCCCTATGGGCATGACGCCTCTGCAACTGAGTTCCCTCAACCCTGTGTGTGTGTGTGTGTGTGTGTGTGTGTGTGTGTGTGTGTGTGTGTGTGTGTGTGTGTGTGTGTGTGTGTGTGTGTGTGTGTGTGTGTGTGTGTGTGTGTGTGTGTGTGTGTGTGTGTGTGTGTGTGTGTGTGTGTGTGTGTGTGTGTGTGTGTGTGTGCGTGCATGCGTGTGTGTGTGTGTGTGTGTTCATTCAGTGTGAGCAAGAGAGAGAGTACAGGTTTTGCACTACTACATGAATGTATCTGTCACCTTTTCATCAGAGTAGTGTTCCACCACCACCCCTAGAGAGAACAATGGAGTGGGAACATGAGGCTCTGCCTTCCAGACTCCATAATACCTTGACCCCTGGAACAGGGGCGCACGGCACCACAACACTACAATACACCAGCCAAACACACTACAATGGCCCAGAAGAGAAAGAGGGGTGGGAGAGCGAGAGAGAGAGAGAGAGAGAGAGAGAGAGGGGGATGGAGGGAGAGAGGGAGAGAGGGAGGGAGAGAGGGAGGGAGGGAGGGAGGGAGGGAGAGAGAGAGAGAGAGAGAGAGAGAGAGAGAGAGAGATAGATAGATAGATAGAAGGCAATTGTTTTTGCTGGCGCTAAGTCGACGTAAGTGTCAAATGCACCTTTGTTTGCAATTTCAGCATGTAAAAACTGTTGCTCTAGGATTTTCAACCCCTAGCACCAGGTTCATCAATTTACTTTTCTAACATCAGCTCACTTGCTCTGAGGTGGGAGGGGTGACAATATTTGAGGTGTGTCCTTATAAACAAATGCAAAATTGACAATTTCATGCGGCGCAAATGGTAAGATTTAAGACCAATGAAAAGCAGGTCTTAGTGGTAACGCGGTTGGTAATTGAATGGATTTTGAGAGCGGAAGTGTAGCCTATCCAGCCATATAGTCATGGAATGTTTAATTTGATTAAAATCAAGCATAGCCTCCCATCCCCTCAATGTAGGCTGTTTTTTTCCGTCCTGCCCAATGCATTCACCAAGTACTAATAGCTAGTCAAGCCTATCAATAAAGGCTTTGGCTTGTGAGACTGCTTTGAAATAAATCCTAATCACCAAAGCTTTATTAAAAGGTCAAGTTTGGGAGCAGCAGAACAGCGAGCGGACATCCCCTTTTTATCTATGTGGGCTATGGTACATTATTTTAGCTAGCTCCCGTTATTATTTTGGAAGCACTTAAAACCCCCTCCATACATGTGTCCATATGTCCATCATGAAATGAGATATGAGATGATGCCGGTGACCGTCGTATTTAGAAACATTTAAGCTATTTTACTGTAACTTGGTTTTTAATCACTTGGTTAAAAACCGAGCCCTCGGTACCCTTACCCAACTATAACAAAGTCTGGATCAACAGCAATGTGTTGTCGGGTGTCCTTTTTATGCTGGCCTTGCAGCCAAGTAGCTTATCCATAAAAGGTGTTCTACATTGTGAGAGTGCCTTGAATTGAAAATATACTGCACATCCTAAAACAGTGGTCACCAACCGGTTGATCGCGATCGACTAGTCGATCTCCAAGGCATTTCTAGTCAATCGCCAAACATTTCTATAAATAACCCAACGATAAACCTTGCATTAAAAGAAAATGTATTCGTCTCGTGCTGTTGGTGGTAGGTGCACCCGATTCAGCTGCCCTGCGTACCAGGTATGTTCCCATTTTGAACCATTTCATATGTCTGAAGGTACAAACATCTGCCTTCCCGGCGGGCCTGGGGAGCAAATCAAGTGCACTATAGGCCTACCACTGGTCAATCGAATGGCTCAGTTTACCCTGTCTGCAGTATCGAAGCTGGCATAAAAGAAAGCTACAGCAAAGTTGATACTGTCAGATTTCTAAATGTTTAAAACCATGACTAGAAAGAGACTGTCAATGAATACAGCAAAGATGTTTAAGTTTTTACTCAGCACTGTCAATGCTTTCTATTCAACACTTTTATAAGCCATAAAATGTGCGTTCTCCCTACTTCCACTCGCGCCACAACCAGCACTGCAGCTGCAATGAATGAGTAGGAAAGTGTATCGATAGGCTTGTGTTGTTTTTATTAGAGGCTTGGGTCTTTTTTAATATTAAGGAATATTTCACTTTCTCTGGTCATAGGAGTTACAAAATTAATTTGTGCATGATGCAGAAATAATGTGGTGCGACTCGAGTTTCGCCATCAGCTGGAAGACAGTGTCATTTTTGGTCAGTGTCAGGAAAGGGAGAGTGGAGGGACGTTGAGAGGCGGACCCTCAATTTGCGGCCCTCTCCCTCCACTGAGACTGACCATCAGATGCAGGCACCATCAGCCCAGTAAAATTTAAAAAGCAAATTGTTTATCATGTATTCTCACTTTGCTGTGCCTCACAAGAAATACAACAACTGCTCTATTACAGTGTGATCATATAGCCTACCTCAAATGTTGAAATATATATATTATTTTTTATGGTCTGAGAAGAACTACAATGCATTGGCAGAGCAATACATGCAAAGCCAATATGCAGTGATAATGTTTTGGGCCTATAGCCTACTGCAAACGCCTCATTACTACAGTACTGTTTGTAATAGGTTAATGTTGAATAGGCTTACGTTTTTTAAGTCATGTAAAAAAATATATATGTTAGATCTCGGCTTGCATTTTAACTCAGATAGTGATCTCGACTCAAAAAAGGTTGGTGACCACTGTCCTAAACATACACACCTACCTGCATACTTCATTTCGCTTGTTCAAGTATTCATCCCCATCTCTAAAGAGTGCCTCTCATACGGTTACCAAAGATGCGCTCCTCCAAATGTATTTAAGTTATTGAGTCCTATAATGTATCTTGGTGCTGTTTTGAGAACGTGCCTCACACAGACAATACAATTGATGGGAGCTTAGTATTTATTTTATTTTAGGAGACTGTCTACCAACAGAGACAGTGCATTGAAAACACAGTGCTTATAGCTTCTGCTCATTGTAATAGGGTTCCTTATTAAACTCATAGTTAAAGTAGCTCAGTCACAGCTTGGTGTAAGGTGAGGTATAACAATGTGGAAAAATCTGTTACAAGAATGTACCGGAAGAAGTGAAACTTTCATACCAGTGTTCATTAAAGTAGTTGTTTAATGATTTTTGCAGTGGATAAAAATAGTGGCCTAATAATCCTAAAAGATGGAAAGTAGAAAAACCATCATACCATCAATATCGTTACCTTCACTTTCTCCATTTATTTTCACACACCCAGTTTTGAAAATTCCGGTCGAAGAAATTAATTATTTCAGGACTCAAAGTGTTATTCCTGACATTTGCACATTCCAAACTGTCAATACGAACAGCAGACGGTTGATTTGAATTGGCTCTATAGCAGTAAATGACTTGACTCTTTAACACACTGAAGCTCCTATAACAATGGCACCACACTAATTGGAGAGACAGGGTAATTTATCCTGTTACACCTGGAAATAAAACTTTTGTAATAAAGCACTGGTACTATTTTCTCAAACATCATATTTCTTCTTTGTTTGATTTAGGGTCAAGCTAACTTTTTCATTTTGCCCAAGTCCAATTAAACAAAATCAAATGTCTACATGTTCAAAAGAGAGGAAAGTGGGTTTTAAAGTGTGCTGTTGAAATGTTTAGGTGCTGACCTGAATGTACCTTGCTCCTAGCTTGTTAATTGCAATTACAGTGAGCATAAACATGCTTCAAAACACAATTGACCATACCATATAATTTCAGTTGAGAGGGAGACAGGGAGAGGAAGAAACAGACAGAGAGAGAGAGAGAGAGAAGAATGGAGAGAGAGGGGGAGAGAGAGAGGGAAGGAGAGATGGATGGAAAGAATGAGAGAGAATGAGAGAGAGGGTGCTGTATGAGATTCTAGGAATTATAAGGATTCTAGGAGGTGTGATGGTCACCAAAGGGTGGCGGAGAGGTCATTTTGTCAGTACTGAATTAATTTGTTCTCATACTGTAATAGTTTATTTTTACTTTTTACTTTTTTGCTTCTTTGTTTGAGAGATATTCTAAAGTTCATTCTCAGTCTTTATATTTTAAGTGTTGATGTTTGCAGCTCAATGTCCACTATAGGTCTACCTGTACGTAACCCCAGACACACACAGAACCCTGCAGACCTGAACACCCTCTGACCTCACAATGAACATTATGTCGTTAGTACCCAGGACTACCAGAGGAGGGAGGGTGTGTCTGTGTGACATTAATCAGTGTGTCTGACCCCTACAGCCGGTCCAGCCCCCCAGCTCAAACCCCTCTCCCTCCTCTTTCCTCCTCTCCCGCCTCTGCATTTATCTATCATCATCTGTCTCTCTTTCTGCCTGTTGGAGCATCCAACCTCATGTTAACACACACACACACACATTCTCTCTCTCTCTCTCTCTCTCTCTCTCTCTCTCTCTCTCTCTCTCTCTCTCTCTCTCTCTCTCTCTCTCTCTCTCTCTCTCTCTCTCTCTCTCTCTCTCTCTCTCTCTCTCTCTCTCTCACACACACACACACACACACATACAGTCTGGCCATCCATACATCCATTCACCTCCACCTTCTCTGCCCTACTTTAACCTATATCCCAAGGGGGAAGATGACGGAGAGGTGTAGTCTTTCTGCTCTAGGGTTTATTTTACTGCAATATGTTGAAAAGAGACATGGTGAGACAAAGAAAAGAGAGACAGATGGAAAATAGAAGAGTCAAATGGACAGAGAAATAGTGAAACTGGGAGAAAAGTGATAGTGATAAAAAAGACGGAGTGAGATAGAGTGAAAAGAAAAGTTAGACTGAGAGAGAGAGGTCCTGTACTAACCTCTCCTCCACACAGACGTTAATCCTAGCATTCCAGAGCCCCCTGACAACCAGAGATTAGAGGTCAGAGGTTATGTTAACCCTGGTTCCATCCCCAGGGCCCAGACTCCCCCTGGGAGTCAATTCCCCCCTGACTTCTGACCCCTGTGATGTCAGACAGAGTCACAGGGTCACAGGGGGTCATGGTCAAGGCTTCTGTCTGGTTATCGTCCAACCATCGCTGCACTGTCTGTTTGGAGTGTGTGTGTGTGTGTGTGTGTTGTTTTCTTTAAGTTGGGTTGTGGATGCCTGGTTATTGAGCTATGATCCACCGGCTCAGATCAGAAGAATAGAGGCGTGGCTTAATAGGGGCGTGGCTTTCAGCTAGTTATTTTTGACCACCTATGAGAGTAAATGCTATTCCGATGAATCTGTTTTGTTGCATGGTCAACACATGTAACGGTTGAGTACTGACACTTTTGTAGCTTTAATAAGGCTTACACAAGAGTATGAGTTCTGTAAGTGCCTATGCATTGTTATTTAAATATTAACGTTATTCATTTTATATTGTAAAGTGCCAAAATGTTGAAGGAACATTTGAGTTTGCAGTGTATATGAAAGACATTTACTGTCACAGCTGGCCAAAAATAACTAGGGAAAGATCAAGGGAAAGATGATCGGAGCAAAGTACAGAGAGATCCTTGATGAAAACCTGCTCCAGAGCGCTCAGGACCTCAGACTGGGGCGAAGGTTCACCTTCCAACAGGACAACGACCCTAAGCACACAGCCAAGACAACGCAGGAGTGGCTTCGCGACAAGTCTCTGAATGTCCTTGAGTGGCCCAGTCAGAGCCCGGACTTAAACCCGATCAAACATCTCTGGAGAGACCTGAAAATAGCTGTGCAGCAACGCTCCCCATCAAACCTGACAGAGCTTGAGAGGATCTGCAGAGAGGAATAGGAGAAACTCCCCAAATACAGGTGTGCCAAGCTTGTAGCGTCATACCCAAGAAGACTCGAGGCTGCAATCACTGCCAAAGGTGCTTCAACAAAGTACTGAGTAAAGGGTCTGAATACTTATGTAAATGTGATATATTGGTTTTTATTTTTTCTAAAAACCTGTTTTTGCTTTGTCATTATGGGGTATTGTGTGTAGATTGATGAGGGGGGAAAAAAACAATTTAATCAAAGTCAAGGGGTCTGAATACTTTCCGAATGCATTGTATGTGTGACTTTTTCTACAAAAAAAAACTGAGAGACACAGTAGGTTAGATAAGAGCTCAGCAGTGCTTCTGGGATCCATTGTACTCCACACACATTCTTGAATCTACCGCTACCTTCTCATTTGTTATCCGCTACCATTGTGATGCTATGGAATAGAAAAGTCCTTCATTCTGTGTTTTGTTCCGTGCCTTTTCACCTTCGGACCAAGGTAGCCAGTGTTCACAGTGGAACCATTGTTATATGTTTTTACAGAGTTTTATGAATTCAACATAATTTGTTTTTACATATGTTATAGGACAACATTTTCTATGAAAATATGTTTTAAACACAGTGGAAAGGTCAGGTAGGGTTCAATCCAAGAAGGGCAAAAGAAATCCTTCGATAAGGAAATACACAAGAAATCTCTGTGTCCGTACTCACTACCTTCTGAGCAAGGACCCTGTGTGTGTGTGTGTGTGTGTGTGTGTGTGTGTGTGTGTGTGTGTGTGTGTGTGTGTGTGTGTGTGTGTGTGTGTGAATTGCAGGGGGAGGTGGGGTGGGAGGCGTAGGAATCGGGGTTCCTCTCTCTGCCTCTCTATTCCTCTCCTCCCCTTTCTCTCTCTGCGGCGGGGGCATTTATCAGACCCCTAAGTGGCTGTAACAAAAGCAATGCTCTCTGGGAGAGGACCTGACAGCAGTTTTCCCCGTATTGATTGCCTGCGCTCGCTCTGAGTGTTCCAGTTTATGACAAAAGGGTTCACGACACCGCAGTCACAAAGTCAATACCTTGATAAATACTCCCCCTCCACTAGTCCCTTGTCCGGCACTTTACCAGGCATTTGCCCTGACAGTTATTACTCCTACCACAGTAAATCCACTGACCAAAAGAGGAAAGAGAGAAAAAAAAGAAACTCCTGAATGTATCAACCCAGGTTGGTCAAGTTTACTTAATTTAAAGACCAGTTTAAACACGATCAGTGCTAGCAGACTGGAGGATTTTCTGGTAAATGTGTTGTTTTCTCCACGGCTCTAGGGAGCAATGTTTTTTGTCAGTGGGCTTACAGGTATGTAAAATATGTATGTGCACATTCCCACATGTGCATGCACAGAGAGAGGGAGAGAGAGAGCAAGAGTAGAGCATGTGAATGCCATGGACACACCAACATACTGAAAATAAAGATGTTCGATGGGGTTGAGGTCAGGGCTCTGTGCAGGCCAGTCAAGTTCTTCCACACCGATCTCGACAAACCATTTCTGTGTGGACCTCGCTTTCTGCACTGGGGCATTGTCATGCTGAAACAGGAAAGGGCCTTACCCAAACTCTTGCCACAAAGTTAGAAGCACAGAATCGTCTAGAATGTCATTGTATGCTATAACTTTCAGATTTCCCTTCACTGGAACTACGGGGCCTAGCCCGAACCTTGAAAAACAGCCCAAGACCATTATTACTCCTCCACCAAACTTGACAGTTGTCACTATGCATCGGGGCAGGTAGCATTTTCCTGGCATCTGCCAAACCCAGATTAGTCCGTCGGAATGCCAGATGGTGAAGCTCCAGAGAACACGTTTCCACTGCTCCAGAGTCCAATGGTGGCGAATTTACACCACTCCAGCCGATGCTTGGCATTGCACATGGTGTTCTTAGGGTTGTGTGCGGCTGCACGGCCATGGAAATCCATTTCATGAAGCTCCCAACGAACAGTTCTTGTGCAGACATTGCTTCCAGAGGCATTTTGGAACTCGGTAGTGAGTGTTGCAACCGAGGACAGACGATTTCAGCACTACTTCATGGCTGAGCCCTTGTTGCTCTTAGACATTTCCACTTCACAATAACAACACTTACAGTTGACCGGGGCAGCTCTAGCAGGGCAGACATTTTATGAACTGACTTGTTGGAAAGGTTGCATCCTATGACGGTCCCACGTTGAAAGTCACTGAGCTCTTCAGTAAGGCCATTCTATTGCCAATGTTTGTCTATGGAGATTGCATGGCGGTGTGCTTGATTTTATACACCTGTCAGCAGGGGTGTCCACATACTTTTGTATATATAGTGTATGTTCATCATTGGTTGAATATGTAGCCTAAGCTATTTTAGATGTTGCTGTTTGAATAGGCTATATATTTTCTGGTAGTTTACTCTCTTACTCTAAACAGATTGTTAACATGTCTTTGTTTTTCCCTCCAGAAATCTAATTTGAATAATGATTAGTGAATTAAAATCAGGGATTAAAGTGTGAGCTGTCAGATAAATTGTTTGTTGTTGCAGCACAGGGCCAAGTTCCATCTCCAACTTTACACACATGTTCATGGTATTACACGCAGCCAAAGATCCCTGTACATCCATTTTTAGCAAATGAGGAAATATTAAGAATGTTTTGTAATTTGGAAGAGGTTCCTGCCTTTGCACTAATCCAACATGTTAAATCCGTTTAGAGTTAAACGTACCCATATCCCGCTGCACATGGTCTGAAACACATGAATCAAAATAGCAGATTATGCAGATGTAAATTACAACGCTGCTATGAATGAAAATTTTTCAATTTATCTAGTCAAAAATATTATAAATCTAGAGAGATTAATATTTTTCTATAATAGTTTACAAATACAACATGTGTAGAACTGAGTGGCAAATCATCTTGTTTACCATAACTCCTAAATCCTATTACAAATGTTAAAAATATATTAAAAAGTGATTTATTTATACTTGGAGAAAACATAGCCAGCCAGAAAATCATATTCAGGCTCTCTTTCCATGTTGTTACTCTAAAAAGGAAAATCTGTTCCAATTGTCTTACCTGGCTATCGTCATTTGGTCATCTGGAGTCAAGTGGATGAAAAGTGGGTCCTCCAGATTTGCCTGTCCTCCAGAGCAAATGTAATCTCTTCTCCCTCCAGTCTTGTTACCTGGCTAAATAAAGGTTAAATAAATATCAGTGTATGTTATGTTTTTATCCACATCTGGTCATTCTGATCATCTCCTGGTCAAGATGCTGTAAGGACCATCAGCAGTGAGAGACTGTATGCCTCCCAAATGGCACCCTATTCCATATAGTGCACAATGGGCCCTGGTCAAAAGAAGTGCACTATATAGGGAATAGGTTGTCATTTGGGACACAGCCCTCAAGGCCTAGACAGGGCCACATGATGTCAGGCTGTATTTGAGCGCAGGGAGGGGGGGCTAACAAGAGGCAGCAGATCAAAGTGTCAACCTAGTGGCTTTATATCCACAACGAGGAGGGTAACTACCTGTAAAGCGACCTTCTGGGTAGAGAGGGCCACCCCTATGGGAGCAGCACACGACACAGCAGTCAGAGGACACAGCACCACGGGACAGAGGGGAGAGACAGGGATGGAGAGGAGGGGGAGATTCAGGGAAGGAAGGAATAGGATCGTTGGGTTGGAGAGGGGAGGAAGGGGTAGATATTTGTAGTTGGGAAGAAGAAGGTCTCGAGGTTGGTCTGGCGAGGAGAGTGGGAAAGGGATGAGATGGGGAGAAGTGGGGGTAGAGAAGGGGAGCAGGCAGGGTAGATGGGGAGAGCGGGGGGGGGGGGGTATTTTGGGGGGAAAGCTAAAATAAGTTGAAGGGAAGAGAGGGTAAAGATGGAGAGGAGGGGGTTGCAGATTTTGAGGTTAGCTGTGAGGTTGGTTAGACTAGAGGGGAGAGGGAGTTATGGATGGAGAAAGAGAGGGAGACAACACTGCACTCATGGGGACAGGTGCACATACAGTAGTTGCACCCAATCAAACTGAACGTCCTATTGAGAGTGCCATTACTTCCACACTACACTGTAGGTGGAGCAGTGATGGGGATAAGATATCCATGGGACTACACACACACAAAATAGGTCAGGGTGGAGAAAGTTACCTTTGCTATTGTACTTTCTCAAACCTGAAAGCGTTGCAATCTCAGGAATGTTATGCATCAGCATGTTGGATCGTAAGGTGCTAACTAGAAGAACATTCCTCGAGACATTCTGTCAGTGGCAACATTCCAACAGCCTGTCATTCCACTGAAGAAATATAGGATACAGTAGAGTAAGTAGTCTATAGGAACATTTACTGATCATTTGTGGTTAGTGTAGCTATGGCATTTATTTTATGTAGTATAGGCAGGGCAGAAGATATGGCAAGATGGCAATGTCTTCCCATGGGGTCATGCCAGTTGCTGATAGTGAGAATGAAAAAGCTACAGTCTTTTTCTGTCAATGTTTCCAATTAGACCAGATCATGATGAAAGAGAGGCAATCCTTCCAAAAAAAAGGGAGACAAGCCAAACAAACAAACACAAAAGCTGTAATGACGAATTTCCTGAAAGAAGCACACAAACAGTTCAGATTTGCCAAGCGTATTTAGGGAGATTAGGCAAAGTATATGGTGTATGTGAAACCACAAAGCCCAACAACAATGTTCAGCTAATTCAGAGGCGGATGTTGCCAGGGATGGGCATAAATGACAAATTACAAGTACAAAATACCCTAAAGACCAATGTATCAAAATATAACGTAAGATAGTTTTGGATTGTATTTAGTTAATTTAGCAGATGCTCTTGTCACACCATAGTGCAATCAGACTTTTCATACCAAAGTAGGGTGAAAGGGGGCCACAAAATTGTGAACCGCTGTAAAGAAATGCTATAGAAAAGTATTTTCAAAATACAAATGACAGCTTTCAAAAGTATTTTGTTACAAAATACATTGAAGTGTAGTTCAGCACAGTGTAATACAACATACTAAATACTTAGAAGTATCTCAAATACATATTTCAAATAATGCCCATTTCTGGATGTTGCTGATGAAAATGTCAGCCCCTGAGTTTGACCCCGACTGAAACCTGTCTGTCTGTCAGGAACACTGCTTATTTCCTTACTGCAAGTCTTCTTTGATCTTTTACCTGAAAAAATCAAACTGAAAGGGAGGGGAGGAGTGGGGGACTTGAAGAGGAGCTGAGTGTGTGTGTGTTCATGTGTGTTACGGGTTGGGTTTTTCTCTCCATTTCGAGGTTGGTTAGCAGGTTAGCACATTAGCTGAGGGACACACTGACCGGAGTCACCTTAGTCAATATGTGTTACACCTGTGCTGGCTAGTCATCTCGTTAGTCAGAATATGTTACACCTGTGCTGGCCCAGCTGATTTTTAAAGAGTAACTTTCATGAAAAAATGTATTTATTTAATCGAAAACCAGATGTTTTAGGCTTAGTTATAGTGAAACGTCAATTCTGGTCTTAATTTTGACAGTTCATTGCAAAAGTGATATATTTTGTTTTTTTAGTAGTAAATCTAGCTCTTTTTGCCCCTAGTGGTTCAATTCTACCATTTAAATTGTGATGCAGAGGCACCTTGTGAAGGTCCCTCTACGTCATCTCAAGGGAGGGGTTCGGTATAAAATATACTCTCTTCTAGATGTGCTGGGTGGTACCACCTCAAGGCTTACTATAAAAGCAGGTGACAGCGTGCCTTATTTGGCAATGGTCTTGATAAGTGGTGTGCCAATATATTTTGCATGATGCTTCCTTGACTAGACTGCTGACTTTACACAACATTCAAAAGGCAATAAGGCACATTTTCGCATATGACCAAATTCAACGTTTTTGCTTACCGTTTCATACACATCTATGTGCTTTTACGAAAAAAATAAACATGTAGGCTATGACGATTATACGTATATATTTGTATCTACACTACCAGTCAAAAGTTGGGACACACCTACTCATTCAAGGGTTTTTCTTTATTTTTAAATTGTTTTACATTGTAGAATAATACTGAAGACATCCAAACTATGAAATAACACATATGGATTCATGTAGTAACCAAAAAAATGTAAAAAAAATCAAAATACAATTTATATTTGAGATTCTTCAAATAGCCACCCTTTGCCTTGATGACAGCTTTGCACACTCTTGGCATTCTCTCAACCAGCTTCACCTGGAATGCTTTTTCAACAGTCTTGAAGGAGTTCCCACATATGCTGAGCAGGTGTGTCCAAACCTTTGACTGGTACTGTACATCCATCGTAACAAGAAATAGATGACAATGGTGGTCATGTCAACTCGTTGTATTTTTCCCAACCACTATGACTGAGTTCTAATCCCACATGGGGGAAATATATATATATATATTTTTATTTTATTTACAATATTCATCCTGTGCCCACACACTTCTAATTCTAAAAAGTGAAAGCATACCTGTGAGAGGGGTCGCCCTGGTAGTAGTTAGAGGTTTTTATACAGTACCTAAGACCAATCTGAGTTAATTTGACCATTGGACAAAGAGCTACTGCGTAAATACTGCAATGCGGGTTGGATTGAATTGAGCCCCTAATCTTCATTTTCAAGGTTATGATTGCACTATTCTTCTCAATACAATACTGCAATAAATGTGAGTCTACATTTCAAATATTTTTGTGGGGCCCATGGGGGATTTTAATTAAGTGGCAATAGATGTCAGGAACTCACCGCCTTACCACTGTCAGCTAACTGTCCAGAGCTGTATTTTATTACAATGCACATAATTGTATTATCAGAGCGTGCCAGTGGACTTCTGGTAAGTATGCTTTAGTGAGAAAGTGTTGGAATCAGGTACAACTATGTTTACCCACCCCCAAAATTAATATTTATGAGCAATTCCCCACACCCACAACTTCTCACATGAATACTTTTTTGCTTTTTTTTTGAATGGGTTGAGCAAAGGCTGAAATTGGGGTTGAGAGTTACCCTTTAAGAGCTGTGCATCAGTTGGAGAGGAGCTGTTGGGAGAGGTACCCCTCACGTCAGCTACTTTATTTTGAAAGAAGCCTGCGTTTCCCTTGGTTGTTTTGCTTCATATTCTTTTTACCCTATCCTAAGTTGGTGTGTGTTATTTTTAATTTTTTTGGTCTTTTCAGAATAAACCTAGTGGGTATCTATGGTGGGTGTCTTTTAGAACCCCTTACTAGTGGCTTTGTCAACTTTCAGTGGGCACCCCCATGGCTGCCTTTCAGAACGCCTTTTGAAACCCTTTCTGTTTTGGTTTGGTTGTCAAAGTGATTTTCTTTGTTAGTTCCATTTTCTGTGAGCGATGACATTTTGAGTTTGTCTTATAACAAAATGGGGGCTCGTCCGGGGTCTTGTTTCCCATGAGTATGGTAGTTGCTCTAATCACCTACTCTGAAGGTCTACTGTGCCCAGATATTGAGTGTTCAAACAATACTTTTGTTGCAGAGTTTCTGTTACTAACAACCAACATAGGTGTTATAAGATCGGGGAAATCAGTTTGAATTGTGTGTGTGTGTGTGTGTGTATGTGTGTGTGTGTGTGTGTGTGTGTGTGTGTGTGTGTGTGTGTGCACTTATGTTTTTCTACATTATCAGGACCCCAATGTCATAACAATTCACCTTAATGTCCTGAAAAGGTAGGAAAACAATAACATTTTTGAAAAGTCAGGTCACTTTTCTGAGGTCCTGAATTTGTTCAAATGCTATTTTAAGATTAAGGGCTAGGTTTAGGTGTTTGGGGTTATGGTTAGGATTAGGTTTAGGGTTAGGGGTTAGGGAAAATATGATTTTTTATGGTCAAACATTTTTACACTCCAAAAAGTCCAGAAATGTCACTAAAACAAAGTGTGTGTGCATGTGCATCTTGTGCCATGGTGTAGCCATGCGGGGCAGCAGTACTGTTGTTCTCCCAGGTCTCTTGGGGTGAGAGGGACACTCATGGCTCCTGCTGATAACTGTCTCACCCTGCAGCCCTGCACTGAGAGCCAGCCAAGACCCCACCCGCCCCTCCTCACCCAGTCTGTCTGTCTGTCTCCCCTTCTTCAGCCACCACCCACACTCAGCCTGCCACACAGTACAGGCCTCCCCACAGGGGCACTACAGGCCCCAAATCATCACTTCTACACAGACACACACACACACACACACTCACACACCATCATTGCTGCCTCCTCAGGCCTCAAATCAACACCCCTCCTGCTAAACACACCATAGACAGCCAAAACCACAAGACCATCATCAAATCATCCCCTCTTTCTAACCATAGTCTTAGACCTTCACACCACTCAATAATAGAGACACTACCAATGACTGTATATTTCAATATCCTATTAACAAATAATTAGGCCTACTGCTCATGGTCACAATAATAAACATGCTTCTGCCTCGTGTCAGTTTGTCTCCCTGTAGTCCACATCAGCAGAACGCCCCTGCATTCACAGATTTACCTCCACTACGAAGGGCCAGCTTATCCACCCAGCAACCCCACCTTTCATCTCATACTTTTTTTCCTCCCCCTCTTTTCTCCCAGACCTGAGAGTGCCAGTCCCAGCAGCGCACCTATTCATGTTCACTAGCCCCAGCGCTCTCGTATGCTGCCCCCGTCTGTCATCCCTCTATCCCAGGGACAAAGAGAGGAAAAGAGGGAGATATCTTTGTTATGTTGTGGGTCTGCTGCGGTAAACACTTTGGTGTCGCCACTGGCCTGTGACCTGGTGTAGAGATGGTTCTGCAGTGGATAGCAGCAATCTTACGGGCTCCTGACCAATTCTGCTATTTTATGTTGTTTGTTGCTGATCGTAACTTTCTTTGTACATAATGTCTCCGTCATAATTTCCTATGACCGAAAACAGCTTCTGGACATCATCAGAACAGTGATCACTAACCTCGATTTGGACGAGAATATCTACTTCAACGAGTCGGCATCTCTGAATGTTCTGCTTACATCCTCCTGGGACTCGAAAGAGGAAGCATGGCGAAAGAGAGGCAGGCGACGCGGCATCCTGATGAGATTACATTGGCGAGCAAATAGACCACCATTGCCCTCTGTTCTATTGGCGAATGTGCAGTCACTGGAGAACATAATGGATGAGATCTGTTCGAGACTATCCTTTCAACCGGACCTGACATTTTTTTATATCCTATGTTTCTCAGAGTCATGGCTGAAAGAGGAAATGGATGTACAGTACCAGTCAAAAGTTTGGACACACCTACTCATTCAAGGGTTTTTCTTCATTTGTACTATTTTCCACATTGTAGAATAATAGTGAAGACATCAAAACTATGAAATAACAGTCTTGAAGGAGTTCCCACATATGCTGAGCACTTGTTGGCTGCTTTTCCTTCACTCTGTGGTCCAACTCATCCCAAACCATCTTAATTGGGTTGAGGTCAGATGATTGTGGAGGCCAGCTCATCTGATGCAGTACTCCATCACCCTCCTTCTTGGTCAAATAGCCCTTACACAGCCTGGAGGTGTGCTGGGTCATTGTCCTGTTGAAAAACAAATGATAGTCCCACTAAGTGCAAACCAGATGGGATGGCGTATCGCTGCAGAATGCTGTGGTAGCCATGCTGGTTAAGTGTGCCTTGAATTCTAAATAAATCACAGACAGTGTCACCAGCAAAGCACCCCCACACCATTACACATCCTCCTCCTCCATGCTTCACGGTGGGAACCACACATGCGGAGATCATTCGTTCACCTACTCTGCGTCTCACAAAGTCACAGCGGTTGGAACCAAAAATCAAAAATGTCCTCATCAGACCAAAGGACACATTTCCACCGGTCTAATGTCCATTGTTCGTGTTTCTTGGCCCAAGCATGTCTCTTCTTATTATTGGTGTCCTTTAGTAGTGGTTTCTTTGCAGCAATTCGACCATGAAGGCCTGATTCACGCAGTCGCCTCTGAACAGTTGATGTTGAGATGTGTCTGTTACTTGAACTCTGTGAAGCATTTATTTGGGCTGCAATTTCTGAGGCTGGTTACTCTAATTGACTTATCCTCTACAGCAGAGGTAACTCTGGGTCTTCCTTTCCTGTGGTTGTCCTCATGAGAGCTAGTTTCATCATAGCGCTTGATGGTTTTTGCGACTGCACTTGGAAGAAACTTTCAAAGTAATGATGGACTGTCGTTTCTATTTTCTTATTTGAGCTGTTCTTGCCATAATATGGACTTGGTGTTTTACCAATTAAGGCTATCTTCTATATACCACCCCTACCCTGTCACAACACAACTGATTTGCTCAAACACATTAAGAAAGAAAGAAATTCCACAAATTAACTTTTAAGAAGGCACACCTGTTAATAGAAATGCATTCCAGGTGACTGCCTCATGAAGCTGGTTGAGAGAATGCCAAAAGTGTGCAAAGCTGTCATCAAGGCAAAGGGTGGCTACTTTTAAGAATCTCAAATATAAAATCTATGTTGATTTGTTACTACATGATTCCATATGTGTTATTTCATACTTTTGATGTCTTCACTATTATTCTACAACGTAGAAAATAGTAAAAATAAAGACAAACCCTGGAATGAGTAGGTGTGTCCAACTTTTGACTGGTACTGTACGTCTCGCTGGTTTTTTTATGCATCAAGACTGGATGGCAGACTCGGTTGAGATGAAGGGAGGAAAGGTGTGTCTCTTTGTTAACAACAGCTGGTGCGCGATCTCTAATGTTAAGGAAGTCTCAAGTTTTTTGCTCGCATGAGTTAGAATAACTCATGATAATTTGCAGACCATACTATTTACCATCTATAATTTTCGAAGCTGTCTATTTACCACCACAAACCGATGCTAGCACTAAGACCGCACTCAAAGAGCTGTGTAGGGCCACAAGCAAACAAGAAAATGCATATTCAGAGGCAGCGTTTCTCATGGCTGGTGGTTTTCATGTAGGGAAACAGAAATCCTTTTTGCGTCATTTTCACCAGCATATCACCGGTGCAACTAGAGGCGACAAACCTCAAGATCACCTTTACTCCACACATAGAAACGCATATAAGGCCCTTCCTCGCCCTCCCTTTGGCAAATCAGACCATAACGCTATCCTCCTGCTTCCTGCTTACAAGCAAAAACTCAAACAGGAAGTACTAGTGACGCGTTCAATATGTAAGTGGTCCTATGAAGCGGATGCTAAGATACAGGACTTTTTCGCTAGCACAGAATGGAATATGTTCCGGTATTCATCTGATAACATTGAGGAGTTTACCGCATCACTGGCTTCATAAATAAGTGCATTGACTACGTCGTCCCAACAGTGACATACCCCAACCAGAAGCCATGGATTACAGGCAACATCCACACTGGAGCTAAAGGCTAGAGCTGCCGCTTTCAAAGAGCGGGACACTAATCTGGATGCTTATAACAAATCCCGCTACGACCTCCAACGAGCCATCCAACAGGCAACGCTCAACAGATGTGACAGGGCTTGCAAACTATCACGGATTACAAAGGGAAACTCAGCCACAAGCAGCCAAGCGACACGAGCCTACCAGACAAGCTAAATGCCTTCTATGCTCACTTTGAGGCAAACAACACTGAACCATGCATGAGAGCACCAGCTGTTCCGGACGAATGTGATCTCGCTCTCTGTAGCTGATGTGAGTAAGACAGGGGTTCCCAATCTTTTTTGGCCAACGACCCCCATTTTGATATCTGAACATTCTTGCGACCCCAACTATGTAAAAAAATAAAAATATGTAATTAACAGCCAATGTTGACTTTTTATTTGGGGCTATGACAGTTAATTGAAAAACGTTCTAACAGTATTTGTGATTGTCTTCTCAACTCACCATCACATACTTTTAATGTGGGGCTATGACAGTCAATTGCAAATTAGTGTTGTGTCGGAGCATGTCGTGTCGGAGCTTCTCAAAGTCAGGGGTGTGGTCGATAGTGCGCACATCATCTCTGCTGTCACATCCAACCTGGATCGATATTTGGTTTTAATGCAGACGAAAGCACTGAATCTAGCTTCACACAGATATGAGCTGACAAAGGGTACCATGAGTTTTATGATGCTTTCAAGACAACTGGGAACTCTGAAAAATACAAGGTGGAATCATGACGTCAGTGATCTTCAGGTCGGAAAGTCGGAGCTCTAGAAAGAGGCCAGAGTTCCCGAGTTGGAATTCCGAGTTGGATGACCGTTCGAAACCATTTTTCACAGTCGGTGTTCACAGTCAGAGTTCCCAGATGTCTTGAACGTACTGAAGTCAGAAGTCTGAGATTTCCGAGTTCCCAGGTGTTTTGAACGCTGAATTAATGAATGCATTCGGTCACATGACAGCTGGATCAGCTGTTCGATTTCACTTACCGGCTTGTCAACTGAGCCAGGATCACAGTCAACCGGATAGGGAAGTAAGTCCCAGTGCTCTTCCAAGTGCTCTTCCAAGCATTGGAGGTGAGCAGTCATCACTCATCTGGGACACTTACTGATGCTGTTTTTTGTTAGAAACATGCACAGCCTAGGGAAGGGGGTATGATTAGCTTTCTCTCCAATAATAATAATTTCCTCTGAATCCACTGATTCGGTCACTTATCTGTAGAATGTTTTTGTATTTCCCCTGCATGCTTGCATTCAGTTCGTTCCGTTTTCCCAAATATTACATAGGCAAGGAGACACATTTTCTTTTCATTACACAGAAAGTTAACCAAGTCTGTTTTTTTTACATCCATTGTGAATGACAACAGTTCAAACCTTTTTCAATGCAAGAAATCATTCCAACATTCCCCCTCGACAACCACCAAGCCTTGGTATGAAATAGAACATTGTCATGCTCTGATCCCATAGCTCCACATAGTTTTGCGAACAGGCGTGCGCGCAGTGAATGTGGTTTGAAGTAGTTTACAATCGAAGTTACCTGCTGCAGTATATCTCAGAGTTCTGTGCTCAGCTCTTTTGCCGCCAGTTGCTCTTGGTGTATCATACAATGAGTCCATATGGCAGCGGGAGACACATTCATAACTAGAGTGCAGAGGCCTGCCTGCCGTCCCGCCATAGATGGAGACCCATCTGTGCGAAAGCCCACCATTCTATCCCATGGAATCTGTTTTGTCGTCAATATAGCCACGCAGCACACTGAACATCCCCTGTGCCCTTTCATGCTCGGGAATCGTGAGACAGAACAATATGTCCTCGGGAATAGCATCCCCCGACATGTATTGCGAACAAAAGTCATTACATGGGCATCTCGGCCCTCACAGCTAACGTCCATCTGGAGAACATAAGCTGGGGAGTTTTTGAGTCGTTCAGTCAGTTTCCTCTTGATTGCTAGCAATAGCATAACATAATTAAACAGTGTTATCTGACAAAGGTATTGATGTGAGCTTCTGTGCCTCTGCCTCCCCACACGTTGTTTTCACCATATCACTTGCGGACGGTAATAGCAAAGTCTCTGCAATAGTGTGTGATTTCATAGCGTAGCGGACCTAGCCATTCACCGTGGGAATGATTTAAGTCCATGGTCAAGTGCAGCCTTTCCCAAGATTTAAGAGCATTCTATTTGAATTGTATCTTTTAGATTTGAATTAATTTCATTTAGATTTTTAAGTTTAACAAACACGATATCATACTATATATATTTTATCTCAGGATTTGGAAATTCTTGCGCAACCCCATTTTCATATCAGGCGACCCAACATGGGGTCATGACCCATAGTTCGGGAACCGCTGCAGTATACAGTGAAATATGTTACCAAAACATACAGGTGGAGTGTGCTGTGACCTTTGCAGTGGTTCGACTGTTGTAAATGGATTGATTTAGGCCTTTACTTGTTGATTTTCACAAGTAAAAAACTGAACGGTTAATTCCTTGATGAATATAATTCCATCCACTACCACCACCTCTGTATACCTAGGCACTGTAAAGCCATGCATATCACTCAGGGCCCGATTCAGACTTAGGAAATGTACGCCTTTCCTATGCACTTCTCAGTAGTTCAATCGAGTACAGGCTTAACTGAATGACAACAGAGACAGAACGCAATATGGAATTGATCAAATAGTTTGGGGTATTGCCTCGTCTCCAAAGTATGCTCCTCGGATGCCAGATGCTGATGACAGGTTGCCCTACGCTGGGCAGCTGGCATCGAAGGCCCCCGCTGGGAAAACAGGGTTTTGATGACGGACCATCAGTTGGTGGTGGTGGGGACGTGGAAGGTCATTGGAAGACTGTTGACATAAATACTCCCCTAGATTTGTGCCCATTGGTTGAAAGAAAGAGTGAGCATGAGTGAGCCCATAGGTTATTCAGCAAGTGTGGTGCATAACAGGCTTTGCAGGCGTGGTTCCCTTGCACGCGCTGAATAAATGTAATTCAACCACTGAAAACCCTCCCACTTGCTGGCCAACAGAATTTCATTCAATAGGGTTTTCAGGACATTTATCTAAAGCCATTCCTTTAAATTTGATGTACTTTTAATAACTAGAATATATGGAGAGAATGGTTCAGAATATTAGGAATCAACAAAAGAAAGCCATGTAAAAACATGCATATTTGTCTCCTTTTCAGCGCTATTTGGTAGATTTTATTAATAATGTAAAATAATATTGGTGAACAAAAAATACAGTGGTTTGATTCATCATGAAAGTTACCATATTCAATTGTTCAATCAATGAAATATTGGAAGGTGAGAAAATTGTGTACAATAGGGGTTTGAACATTAGTCCTATAAATCTATAATCCTCACAAATCGTGGAACTGTGATGCCAATGGTCCAGTCATCGTGAACCATGCGACAGCCTCCAGGTTTAAACTGCTATATATGGTCTGCGTTCCATAATGATTAAAATAGGCTACATGTTCCAAATTATTGCACAACTTGTAATATGTTAGCTTAATATGATCCACTATTGCTAGCAATCCTCAGGAACAACCACATGAACGTGACAGAGGGGAAAAAAAGTTAAACTAACGATGTAATGGAATGATGCAAAATGTAAGGAAACTAACACTAAAGTGACAGTTATAAATGTATGTGGGTATAACTGACGGTGGCTACTGATAATGGCTAATATTTAACATGATACAAAATGATACACATCGCTATACTGTCATTTGCGCATAGTTGAAGCTTATAAGTTGGGTTTCCAAGTTATAAGGCCAGCATTTCATAAACATCACTGTGGAAAATGTTGATATGCTTCAGTTTAATGACTGGTTTTACATTTGTCTCCAGTGATCATAAGGTAAAATAGATCTAAAACAAGTGTCATTTATATTTATAATCACCTTATCCAAACGGCTTACTTATTTACCTAGCTCTTATCAAAAGCTCTTATCAATTTGTAAATTACAATGCATGGAGAATTGTGTTATTTCTATCAGAAAAAATAAAGTCGATGTTGTTCCACTGGGCACCAACAGGTTGCTCGACCTTATTCATCGTGTGTAAAGGTGTTGGAATTATGAGGGAATTAAGTCAAGGTCAGAATACGGCATATCTGTAGGCACACCTCCGCCATAGCGGGTGAATAGCATGCTATTCTCATGCTTAAGTTAAAGGTCAGAATATGCGTAAAAAGTGGTAAAAAGGGAATTCCATTCCATTTACGTGTGCTTAACTCGGGTTGGAATTCCCCCTCAGTACAACACTAGAACACTTTCCCTTTGTAATTACAGTGTGGACAGCCTTTCTTCTCTCTCTCTCTCTCTCTCTCTCTCTCTCTCCGTCTTTCTCTCCACTGCAAGGTGAAACTATTCCCCTGTTAGGTGTGGCTCTGTGTGTTTATAGGGAGCCTGCTCTCTTTTTTGTGGTTTTCACATGGCAATTAAAACCGTCTTCCAGCACTGGGTGGCGGGAGGAGCCGAGAGAGAGAGAGAGAGAGAGAAAGAGGAGAGAGAGAGAGAGAGAGAGAGAGAGAGAGAGAGATTTTTCCTTTCTCTTTTTGTCTGCCGGCTGTACTAAACATAATTAATGCCCTCAGACAGAACAGGAGCAGGTATGTATTAAAAACAATATTGTGATCCAACGGCTCCGAGGTCCTCACACTATTAAGAGGAGCTATTCAGACAGGCCCTGTCCAATCCAACAAAGACTATGTGGGAATAAAATGACTTGGGTCAGCTAGTGCTTTGTGTGGTAATTTATATCAAATAGCTGCATAAAATCTGCAACCATAAAAGCTCCAATTACCCATCTGTGATTGTCTGTAGCAGACATGATCTATGGGCCTATCAATAGGAGAGAGCCTTAGTCCCACAGCATAACTAGCAGAACGCCACTCAGTAATTCATGGCCACATGGTGTATTAGTGTACGTTGACTATGTTCGATTTTACAGACCGTTAGAGGAGGCTCTAATAAAGAGACTGATTGAGGAAAAGAGATAAAACACACAGATGACGTGGCGGAGGCCATTAAGTGTTTATCTGCTATAAATGCCCACATAGACACTTTGTTAGCCTAGCTGCCTCTCTCTCTCTCTCTATTTCTGTATGTCCCTGTGCAGTGTGGCAGTTGATACGCTTGCTCGTCTATGGAATTACTGCATTGAGTATCTGGAATCATTACACTCTGAAAGGCAATCAGGACATTTAGTTAAGCAAATGGACTACAGCATATAGGAGTGGATCTTTGTGAGTCTGCATTTCATTTACATACCTGGGCCCGTATTCATAAAGCATCTCAGTGCAGATCTTTTAAGTTTTGAGACTGAAGCTTGGAAGTGAAGTGACAAATCCCTTCATGTAAGCACACATTGTCTAATTGCTCTTAGATACACACATTCTTCTCTCTTTCCTCCTTCCACCACTTCCTGGACCTGACCTGTCATCTTAACTCAACACAGTGTGCAGGTATGAAAAACAAAGAGAGAAAAAAAGAAGAATGGAACAAATAGAAAGATTCCAAGACATTAGGTCACAGTGAGATATAGTGTCTAGACTTTTATTTGTGTCTGGTGTCTCTCAGGCTCTCAGGTCTTTGAAGGCTGGGACTGAGGCTGGGTGGCTTACTGTCTGGTGTGTCTGTCCGGACAGGTATGGGGTGTATGTGTGGGGTGTGGGGGGTGGGGGGGTGGGGGGGGCAAGAGAGTGGGAGAGAGTGAGGAGTGAGAGTTGAACAGAGGAAAAAGGAGAGCGTGAGAATTGAAGGGTGGGTGGATCAAGGTGCGTGAGGAGAGAAGAGAGAGGAGGAGAGAGTGAGGGGATACGTGAGGGGACGGGGGGTTGAACTGAGGAGAGGAGAGGGGAAGAGAGAGAGAGACAGATGCTGGGTGGGGGGCCTACTGGCTGGATCAAGGTGTGGTGTCCCTCCCTCTGTACTTTGATGTGGGCAATTGTCAGGCTTCAGTGGCGCCTGATGCATCTTGGCTGCCTCAATGTCTGCTGCTGCAGCCCAGCAGGTAAACCCTGGGCCTCACCACCCCACCGCTACCCACACAACACACTTAACCCCCCTCCCTCCATCCCTCCATCCTTTCCTTCCTCCCACCCTGCTCTTAACAGGCCCTGGCGATGCAGAGAGAGGTGGAGGGTGTGGAGAAGGACACAGGGAGCGAGATAGAGAGAGGAAGAGAGTCATTAATTACATTTACATTTACATTAAGTTTGCTGATGACACAACGGTTGTTGGCCTGATCACCGATGACGATGAGGCGGCCTATAGGGAGGAGGTCAGTGATCTTGCAGTGTGGTGCCAGGACAACAACCTCACCGTCAATGTCAGCAAGACAATGGAGCTGATCGTGGACTACAGGAAACATAGCGCCGAGCACGCCCCCATCCACATCAATGGGGCTGTAGTGGAGCGGGTCGAGAGCTTAAAGTTCCTCAGTGTCCACATCACTAAGAAATTAACATGGTCCACACACACCAACACAGTCGTGAAGAAGGCATGACAATGCCTCTTCCTCCTCAGGAGGCTGAAAGGATTTGGCATGGGTCCTCAGATCCTCAAAACTTTCTACAGCCGCACCATTGAGAGCATCTTGACTGGCTGCATCACCGCTTGGTATGGCAACTTTTTGGCATCCGAACACAAGGCGCTATAGAGGGTAGTGTGTACGGCCAGTACATCACTGGGGCCGAGCTCCCTGCCATCCAGGCATTGTCGTCTATTCATGGATGCCAAGGGAAGCTAGGCTTCCCAAAAAAATTACCAAACCAAAAACTAAATAATTCTTCTTTCGTCTCTCTGTGTTTCATAAGTCTCAGTTTGTGTAGGGTATCTATCTGATGCTGTCTGGTCAGAAAGAGTTTCACATTGTTGCACCCATAGAATTGAATGCAAGGGAAGCCAGCGAGCATTTGGCCTCCCTTGATAATACAAAAAAGAAATAATAGCCAATCAGCATTGAGCTAAACCGAGTGAGCTCAGCTGTGAATGGTCCTGGCGCACCATAAAAAAGTGTCAAGGCAAGCAAGTTTGGATTTGGCTTCACATCACAAGCCAAACGTCATTATTGACAGAAAAAAACTTGAATTGTTGCATCTCATTGTGTTGTCCTCTTGTGGCTAGCTAGCTAGCTAAAATCATCCCTTTCCTAAATTAGCCATAGATGGAGATATGGATTTGGACTTGTTATGGATATGGATTTGGACGTGGTTTTACTTAATTCTCCGTACTGGCCAATGATTATAATGGCGATTCTGATCCAACCATTAATTAATATATGGTCCCCCTGGCCTGAGAGGATGGAGGTTTAACATGTAGCTAGATGTAGTATGCTAATGTTAACTATCTGGCCTGGTGTATCGTTGCCCATGAAAGGAAGTTAGGTAGCCGAGCAAGTATTTTAGATAGGTACCCTAGGACAACAAAAACTAAAAGCGTGTACTGTATGACAGAGTCATAGACCGTTTAGGCAACATGAAAGAGGAGGATGCCATTTGTGGTGTAAGGTGAGTCAACATGTTTTTTCTACTTGCAAGCACACACGTACACACACCATACACACACAGAGAGAGAAATCAGTACAATGGAAAGCCACATCATATTTAGCTTACGTTGATTGGACTAGTTTTTGGTATCTTTTGGTTGATACTGTATTAGATTAAGCATAGGTGTTGAAGTGTTGAAGTTGAAATGGTGCTGGAATAGTGAAGGCAGCTCCTGTTTTCTTTGCAACTTGCAGTAACTCTCCTTGGTTCTAAATCAATAGTTGTTAAGTAGTCCGAACATTTTTGAAACATTACCTTGCTTGAGCATGCTATAGGTCATGTAACTGTTTGTTACATGCAATATGTTTTGTGGCCTTGACAGATGTTGCTCTCCGGTTTTGTAATGAAACAAATGTGTGGTGTATTTATTCTGCCACTGTGTCTTCTTATTGTCTCGGCTTTAGGCCTACAGTATATACAGTTTAACAACGTCAAGGCATATGAACTAATTATAAAGCAAACAACACAATTATCACAACGCAGAAGTTGGTGATTTTACCCACGCACCGCTACTGCATCCAGGACTTCTATATCAGGCGGTGTCAGAGGAAGGCTCCAGCCAACCAAGTCATAGACTGTTCTCTCTGCTACCGCACAGTAAGCAGTACTGATGCATCAAGTCTGGAACCAACAGGACCCCGAACAGCTTCCACCCCCAAGCCATAAGACTGCTAAATAGTTAACCAATAGCTACCCGGACTATCTGTATTGACCCTTTTTGCTCTAACTCTTTTGACTCATCACATACACTGCTGCTACTGTTTATTATCTATCCTGTTGCCTAGTCACTTTACCTCTACCTATATGTACATATCTACCTCAATTACCTCATACCCCTGCACATCGACTCTGTACTGGTACCCAGTGTATATTGGCAAGTTATTGTTACTCATTGTGTATTTATTCCTCATGTTATTATAATTGTTCTATTATTTTTCTGTTTTTCTCTCTGCATTGTTGGAAATGGCCCGTAAGCATTTCGCTCTTAGTTTACACCTGTTGTTTACGAAGCATGTGACACATCAAATTTGATGATTTGATTTGATTTGAAAGAAAGAGATTGAGAAAATGAAGGTGAAACAGAGAGAGAGAGATAGTGAGAGAAATTAAGGAATGTGTGAGGGAGGGAGGTTATACAATTGGAGTGTTGTTGCCCAGCCGCCAACATTCTCATCTCTCTGGTTACCAAAAAAAGAGCACCTTGGTAATTTCAGAGGTATTACACCCCGGGCTGTCAGCCTGCAAACCAGCACAGGAAAAAAGCTCTAGTGTAAGTCAGATTGCACTTACCAAAAAAAAGCGAGAAAAAAAAAACTTCACACACGCAAACACACAATTTTTTTTCTCTCTCTCTCTCTCGCTCTCGCTCTCGCTCTCTCTCTCTCTCTCTCTCTCTCTCTCTCTCTCTCTCTCTCTCTCTCTCGTGCTCTCTCTCTCTCCAGCTAACAACAAACATTCCCACAACTTTTGACAACGTTCCCTTAAGAGTCTCATTAAGTCATTAACTAATGTTTTCATAGGAATATTCCTGTGATGTGCAAGGAATGTTTCCAAGAGACCATTCCCTTAATGTCAAATAGAAATTACCCAGAACGTGGTTACCATGTTCTCAGAACTTAAGATATTAATGTTCTTGAGACATTTCATGGGAACGTTGCAAGAACATTCATGTTTCCAGTTTTCTGTGGGTTAGGAGAATATTCCATCAATGTCCCATCAAACATAAACATAACATGGTTGCCATGTTCTCAGAACATAAGATATTAATGTTCTAGACACGGTAAATGAGAATGTTGCAAGAACAGTCATGTGTCCAGATTTCTGTGGGTTAGGAGAATATTCCATCAATGTCCCACCAAACATACACAGAACATGGTTGACATGTTCTCAGAACATGAGATATTAATGTTTTAGACACGTGTCCTGGGAACGTTGCAAGAACATTTATGTAAAGTTCATACACATCAAGTCTTGTTACTGAGCCAATGAAGGCCCTGATTGGTGAACCACTGATCCATTCATAGCTCTTTGTTTGTAAGGTTAGGGATACTCACACACAGTGCTTTTAACATACAGTATTTCCAACTTACATGATTAAATTGTGCATGTTCATTTATACAGTAATTATTATCCAACATGATCTCAGTTGGGATTTGAACTCTCAATCGCTTGGTTCTTTGTGCTCTGATCTTCGTGTTACACCACCATGTCCGTGTCAGGTATCAGTTATTCGATTATTCTCATCATTGATTTATTTACTTTTTTCAGCAATTGAAGGGATTTCTGTATAGTTGTTTAATGTAGGTAGGGCATATTAACCTGTTTTAATGATCCTCCTGAATTTTCTTGAGTGTACTTTTAACAGAGCAGAGATTTACTTCAAAGTGCATTTGCTCTATTGCTTACTCCTATCAAGTTGTTTCAGATGTGCCTAGGAAGGAGGGTTCACGGTTTGTTCTGGACAGGGCCTAACTATACTGGCCCAATAAGCACATGCTCTAGATACTGTATATCCCTTATTGGGACAGTGATTAGGGCGTTCATCATTGGTACTGGTGGCCTGGGTTTGAGACCCACTAGGGGAGTCATCCTACTCTCACATTCTTAAAAATATATAGTATATTCAGAAAGTATTCAGACCCCTTGACGTTTTCCACATTTTGTAACGTTAAAGCCTTATTCTAAAATTGATTAAATTGTTTTTTTCCCTCAAAATGACAAAGCAAAAACAGTTTTTTAGAAATGTTTGCAAATGTATTAAAAATAAAAAATTGAAATATCAAATGTACATAGGTATTCAGACCCTTTACTCAGTACTTTGTTGAAGCACCATTGGCAGCGATTACAGCCTCGAGTCTTCTTGGGTATGACGCTACAAGCTTGGCACACCTGTATTTGGGGAGTTTCTCCCATTCTTCTCAGCAGATCCTCTCAAGCCAGCTCTGTCAGGTTGGATGGGGAGCTTCACTGCACAGCTATTTTCAGGTCTCTCCAGAGATGTTTGATTGGGTTCAAGTCCGGGCTCTGGCAGGGCCACCCAAGGCCATTCAGAGACTTGTCCCGAAGCCACTCTTGTCTTGGCTGTGTGCTTAGGGTCGTTGTCCTTTTGGAAGGTGAACCTTCACCCCAGTCTGACGTCCTGAGTGCTCTGGAGCAGGATTTCATCAAGGATCTCTCCGATCATCTTTCCCTCGATCCTGACTAGTCTCCCAGTCCCTGCCGCTGAAAAACATCCCCACAGCATGATGCTTCCACCACCATGCTTCACCGTAGGGATGGTGACAGGTTTCCTCAAGACGTGACGCTTGGCATTCAGGCCAAAGAGTTCAATCTTGGTTTCATCAGACCAGAGAATCTTGTTTCTCAAGGTCTGAGAGTCCTTTAAGTGCCTTTTGGCAAACTCCAAGCAGGCTGTCATGTGCTTTTTACTGAGGAGTGGTTTCCATTTGGCCACTCTACCATAAAGGCCTGATTGGTGGAGTGCTGCAGAGATGGTTGTCCTTCTGGAAGGTTCTCCCATCTCCAAAGAGGAATTCTAAAGCTCTGTCAGAGTGACCATCGGGTTCTTGGTCACCTCCCTGACCAAGGCCCTTCTCCCCCGATTGGTCAGTTTGGCCGAGCGGCCAACTCTACGAAGAGTCTTGGTGGTTCCAAACTTCTTCCATTTAAGAATGATGGAGGCCACTGTGTTCTTGGAGACCTTCAATACTGCAGAATTTTTTTGGTACCATTCCCCAGATCTGTGCATCGACAAAATCCTGTCTCGGAGCTCTATGGACAAGACCTCATGGCTTGGTTTTTGCTTTGACGTGCACTGTCAACTGTGGGACCTTATATAGACAGGAGTGTGCCTTTCCAAATCATGTCCAATCGATTGACTTTACCACCAAGTGGACTCCAATCAAGTTGTAGAAACATCTCAAGGATGATAAATGGAAACAGAATGCACCTGAGCTCCATTTTAAGTCTCATAGCAAAGGGTCTGAATACTTATGTAAATAAAGTATTTCTGTTTTTAAAGTTTTATAAATTTGCTAACATTTTTAAAACTTCTTTTCAATTTGTCATTATGGGTATTGTGTTTTTCAAATTTTAGTGGACTCATACAAATATTTTACTGATGTTATCGTGGGTGTAGCGAAATGCTTATGTTCCTAGCTCCAACAGTGCAGTAATACCTAGCAAATGTGATGTTAATGTCATTATTGCCATTTTTAATTGCATTTATCAGACATTTCGATTGAAATGTCGGTAGAACACTTGGAACTATTATTTATGCATCTTTGTTTATTATCATAATGTGTATCGATTTCTCCTCTTTCACACATTTCTTGAACTTTGGCTTCCAGCTTTGTGCCTTTGTACATGACCTCCAGATGCATTTTCCAATTTGATATTGTGTTTCTGGATGAAGAGATCAATGCTGCCTTTGCAGAGTTTGCATTTGACTAAAATGTTGTTCTCTTTCTCCTTGATTAACTGACAAATAATGGGAGCATTTCCACAAGGAAAGGTTAAGCGGGGTAACAACACAGCTGCCATTGTTCTTTGATTGTCGGCTTTACGATAGCATACTGGAATTGGGTTTGCCTATAGCATGAATTTCCTTAGCATTAGACAAGACTTTAAAAATATATATATAATAAATACAGTACCAGTCAAAAGTTTGGACACACCTACTCATTCAAGGGGGTTTTCTTTATTTTTTACTATTTTCTACATTGTAGAATAATAGTGAAGACATAAAAACTATGAAATAACACATATGGAATCATGTAGTAAACAAAAAAGTGTTAAACACATTTTTCAAATAGCCACCCTTTGCCTTAATGACAGCTTTGCACACTCTTGGCATTCTCTCAACCAGCTTCACCTGGAACGCTGTTCCAACAGTCTTGAAGGAGTTCCCACATATGCTGAGCACTTGTTGGCTGCTTTTACTTCCCTCTGCGGTCCAACTCATCCCAAACCATCTCAATTGGGTTGAGGTCGGTTGATTGTGGAGGCCAGGTCATCTGATGCAGCACTTCATCACTCTCCTTGGTCAAATAGCCCTTACACAGCCTGGAGGTGTGTTTTGGTTCATTGTTCTGTTGAAAAACAAATGATAGTCCCACCAAGCAAAAAACCAGATGGGATGGTTTATCGCTGCAGAATGCTGTGGTAGCCATGCTGGTTAAGTGTGCCTTGAATTCTAAATAAATCACAGACATTGTTACCAGCAAAGCACCCCCACACATCCTCCTCCATGCTTCACGGTGGGGACCACACATGCGGAGATCATCCGTTCACCTACTCTGCTTCTCACAAAGACATGGCAGTTGGAACCAAAAATCAAAGATGTGGACTTATTAGACCAAAGGATAGATTTCCACCGGTCTAATGTCCATTGCTCGTGTTTCTTGGCCCAAGCAAGTCTCTTCTTCTTACTGGTGTCCTTTAGTAGTGGTTTCTTTGCAGCAATTCGACCATGAAGGCCTGATTTACACAGTCTCCTCTGAACAGTTGATGTTGAGATGTGTCTTTTACTTGAACTCTGTAAAGCATTTATTTGGGCTGCAATCTCTGAGGCTGGTAACTCTAATGAACTTATCCTCTGCAGCAGAGGTAACTCTGGGTCTTCCATTCCTGTGGCGGTCCTCATGAGAGCCAGTTTCATCATAGCGCTTGATGGTTTTTGCTACTGCACTTGAAGAAACCTCTAAACAGTTAATCAAATATTTGCATTGACCCCCTTTTTTACGGTGCTGCTACTCGCTGTTTATTATCTATGCATAGTCACTTTACCCCTACCTACCTCGACTAACCTGTACCCCTGCACATTGACTCGGTACCGGTACCCCATGTACACAGCCTCGTTATTGTTATTTTATTGTGTTACTTTTTTTCTCACTTTTTCTACAAATATTTTCTTACTTACTTTTAAAAAAAATCTGCATTGTTGGTTAAGGGGTTATAAGTAAGTACAGTTGAAATCGGAAGTTTAAATACACTTAGGTTGGAGTCATTAAAACTCATTTTTCAACCACTCCACAAATTGCTTGTTAACAAACTATAGTTTTGGCAAGTCGGTTAGGACATCTACTTTGTGTATGACAAACGTAATTTTTCCAACAATTGTTTACAGACAACTTATTTCACTTATAATTCACTGTATCACAATTCCAGTGGGTCAGAAGTTTACATATACTAAGTTGACTGTGCCTTTAAACAGCTTGGAAAATTCCAGAAAATGATATCATGGTTTTAGAAGCTTCAGATAGGCTAATTGACATCATTTGAGTCAATTGGAGGTGTACCTGTGGATGTATTTCAAGGCCTACCTTCAAACTTTGTTTGACATCATGGGGGGAATGTAGACCTCCACAAGTCTGGTTCATCCTTGGGAGCAATTTCCAAATGCCTGAAGGTACCACGTTCATCTGTACAAACAATAGTACGCAAGTATAAACACCATGGGACCACGCAGCCATCATACCGCTCAGGAAGGAGACGCGTTCTAACTCCTAGAGATGAACGTACTTTTGTGCGAAAGTGCAAATCAATCCCAGAACAACAGCAAAGGACCTTGTGAAGATGCTGGAGGAAACAGGTACAAAAGTATCTATATCCACAGTAAAACAAGTCCTATATCGACATAACCTGAAAAGCCGCTCAGCAAGGAAGAAGCCACTGCTCCAAAACTGCCATAAAAAAACCAGACTACGGTTTGCAACTGCACAGTCAGGAAGTTAAAACTTGGTCGCAAATGGGTCTTCCAAATGGACAATGACCCCAAGCATACTTCCAAAGTTGTGGCAAAATGGCTTAAGGACAACAAAGTCAAGGTATTGGAGTGGCAATCACAAAACCCTGACCTCAATACTATAGAAAATGTGTAGGCAGAACTGAAAAAGCGTGTGCGAGCAAGGAGGCCTACAAACCTGACTCAGTTACACCAGCTCTGTCAGGAGGAATGGGCCAAAATTCACCCAGCTTATTGTGGGAAGCTTGTGGAAGGCTACCTGAAACGTTTGACCCAAGTTAAACAATTTAAAGGCAACGCTACCAAATACTAATTGAGTGTATGTAAACTTCTGACCCACTGGGAATGTGATGAAAGAAATAAAAGCTGAAATAAATCATTCTCTCTACTATTATTCTGACATTTCACATTCTTAAAATAAAGTGGTGATCCTAAATGACCTAAGACAGGGAATTTTTACTAGGATTAAATGTCAGGAATTGTGAAAAACTGAGTTTAAATGTATTTGGCTAAGGTGCATGTAAACTGTATATGTTTTAGTTCTCCCCCCCAGCGACTTAGACTTTTAGATTTAAATGACAAATGTGAGAAAGTACAGACATGCTACTGTAAATATACACATTTCTGATATTCTGAGAATATGGCAACTGTGTTCTGAGTATATTTCTATCAGAAGCAGCATTACCGTCTGGGCCATGTTTCAGCAACAAATTAGGAAAGGTTCCAGATAGAAATGCAATGATGAGTGCTGATGTGATTCCTTATCTGAGACACTTGCTACATGGTATATGTGGTGTGGATTTAAAAATGATGATAGCTGAGCATCTCAAAGAGAACTCTCTATCTAGAATTATTGATCATAGTAATTCAGGAGTATCATTGAAACAGGTTAAAATGCCCCACCAATATTAGACAACTAAACAGAAAGCCCTTAAATTGTTGAAATAGGTAAATCAAATAAATGATTAGAGAATAGTCAAATTAACGAATAACTGACAAAGACACGGTGGTGTAGCAGGGCGGCAGGTAGCTTAGTGGGTAAGAGCGTTGTGCCAGTAACCGAAAGGTTGCTGGTTCTAATCCCTGAGCCGACTAGGTGAAAAATCTGTCGATGTGCCCTTAAGCAAGGCACTTAACCGTAATTGCTCCTGTAAGTCGCTCTGGATAAGAGCGTCTGCTAAATGACTAAAAATGTAAAAAATGTAGCAGGAAAATATGAATATTGTAAACCAAGAGGTTGTGTGTTCAAATCCCAGGTTAGGTCATGTTGAATAATAGTTACTTTATAAATGAAAATGCACAATGTAAGTTGAAAACATTGTATGTTAAAAGCACTGTGTGTGAGTATCCCTCATCGTGCCAACAGACAAAAAGAACTGTGATTGGATCAGTGGTTCCTTGGCAATAGGAACAAAGTGTGATGTGTTATGAGACACGTTTCTTTGGGACCATCAGGCGAAGTCCTGACAACTGATACACAGAAATGTTCTTGCAACATTCCCATGAAACGTGTCTAGAACATTAATATTTACATTCTGAGAACATTGCAACCATGTTCTGTGTATGTTTGATATTAAGTTGATGGAATATTCTCCTAACCCACAGAAAACTGGACACAGGAATGGTCTTGCAACATTCTCATGAAACATTTCTAGTTGTATATTCTGATAACATTGTAACCACGTTCTAGATAGGTTCTGCTTGATATTAAGGGAATGTTCTCCAAACTTTAACATCAAAACATGCTAAAAAGGTTCTCATACGTTTTTTGCTAACATGGATAGAATGTTCCCCTAACTAATGGAAAACTGGACACTCAAACATTAGGGAAGCATTACGGGTAACATTACAAAAACGTTTTCTCACCCTAAAATTGTGATATCCCTCTCTCTCTCTCTCTCTCTCTCTCTCTCTCTCTCTCTCTCTCTCTCTCTCTCTCTCTCTCTCTCTCTCTACCACTTGAGCAAATGCAGCATGTCCTTACTCCAATCACAGGTTAATTTCTTGGCAGTTCTAGTCCTATTATCATGCCACAGATGGCCATGGGAGAAGTTAATTCTTGTTCTATTTACTCAGTTCACGCCTGTGATTCCCTGCTGGATCCTCTGATCCTCGATAAAATCTGGGCTCTGGGAGGTAGAGTTTCATACTGTATGTGGGCTTCCGCTTTTAGAAAGAGGACAGAGAGAGGGTGGTGAGAGAGGGGGAGGGAGGGGTAGGTAGGGGGAGGGAGGGGGAGAGAGGGGGAGAGAGGGAGGGAGCATGGGGATGAAAAAAAGAAAGAGAGAGAGAGAGAGAGAGAGAGAGAGAGAGAGAGAGAGAGAGAGAGAGAGAGCGTTTGTCTGTCCCTCCTCTCTGTGTGTTGAATTTACTGTATATGGCTGATGGACAAGCCAGCAGCAACAGCACACCAGCATATAGTACCTGACTGTCAGACATGAGACCATCCCCAGGTCATAAACATGAAGTATGGATCAGGTTGTACAGTTTTGGGGCTGGGGGGCAGACAGACAGACAGACAGACAGACAGACAGACAGACAGACAGACAGACAGACAGACAGACAGACAGACAGACAGACAGACAGACAGACAGACAGACAGACAGACAGACAGACAGTACAGTGCAGTGCAGATTTATTGGGCTGGGTGCCAGACAGTAGAGACAGTACAGAGTTATATAGTTAGTGAAGTTAGGTGCCCCACCTGCTGTCCTGTCATGTTCTCTCCAGCCATCATTCCTCAACATCATTCCCACCTGCCTCGCCTGTTCCCCTGTTTCTCTGTTCCTGTTCCTTCCTTCTGGACATGAATGATGTTCGCCGCCCGACCGTCACTTGGCCATTTCCACTTTTACATAATTTTCCCTCCCTCCCTCCCTCCATCCCTCCCTCCCTCCCTCCCTCCCTCCCTCATTTATTTTCTTCCCCCTTCCTTAAAGATGGCTGTAAGATGAAAGAAAGCTGTGACCCTGGCCTTGCCTTATCACAGTCTTTAGAGCTTGTGTGAAAACTTGGCAGCACCTCGGTTCAGGAGAAATATCATTGGGGATTAGAGTTCTAGGACAAACCTGACTATTCACACTTGGCATTAGTTAAGACAGCCTCAGTACAAGAAGGATATTTTTTTATTCCTTCAATTTAACTTTAATTACTCAAATCTCTGTGAGGGCACACAAGAAAAGCCCAGGCATTTGTGTCTGGAAGATTAGCCGACTGCCCTGCCAAGTCCGCGCGGCGCTGCATCGTTAGATAGAATTCAAATTCAAATCCGGGCTAAAGACAGTGCAGCTGTCACCCCCCTGGCCTGCAAAGCCCCCCTTGGATCAGAAATGAGCTATCCTCCCTCTGCCTGCTTCTCTTCTCATCTCTCCTCTGTCTCTTCCCTGAGGAACCTAATCCCGCTCTCCCCGCTGACTGTCACCGCTAAAATAAAGCCATAAAAAAAGACTCTGAAATAATTAGTAATAGAAAATGTTGTTTTGCTCTTTAGTCGTTTCCGTCTCCTCTGCTCTACTCTGTTCGACTGTGTTGCAGGAGTCAGGTGGGGAATGTGGCAGTGTGGTATCATAGGTGTCAGGGGTGCTGCCTCTCTCTGTTGCCAAGGAGGGAAGTATATTTCCTCCCTGATTCATGTCTTCATTCACATGGAGAGAAGGAAGAAAGAAGGAGGATAGGAGGGATGTGCCGACAGTGGTAGGCCCTAACTAGAACTTATTGGGAATCTTTGCTAGTGTTCTTGGAACGTTCCCGGTTTGCTGGGTGGTCTCCTGCTCTCTCTCTCTCTCTCTCTCTCTCTCTCTCTCTCTCTCTCTCTCTCTCTCTCTCTCTCTCTCTCTCTCTCTCTCTCTCTCTCTCTCTCTCTTTCTCGCACTCCTGGTTTATGACAGGAGAGGTCCCTTGGAAAACTTACTGAGTGCTTTTCTTTGAGCGGCAAGTAAGTAATTGTCTCTCTTTGTTGTCCGAGGGAGATGTGTAGGAATGCACTGGTGTTTCTTGGTGACATGAGTACTATGAGAGATACGAGGTCTCGTCGGGGAGTTTGTGTAATCTTCTCAAAGTAGCACTTTCTCCCCCTCTCGCTCTTCCTTTCCCTCACTCTCTCCCTCTCTCCATCGTATCTCACTTCTCTTTAAAAGGCGGCTCATTGGGAGCGTCTCCCCGTGCTGAAATCCCCACCAGTTGTGCGTCTTTCCGAGCAATCGACTTTGCGAACACCTGCAATGTCTTAGATAAGTAGCTAGTCTTATCTCCTTTAGGAAAGGACCCCCATTATCCTGGGTTCCGAGGGCAGATACCCCCGGTGTGCCACGGGGCACCAACGATAATCCACGACGCCACACAGCCAAATCCTGGTAAAGTGATCCTAAATTGACAAAACCTCTATCCTCTGGACTAGGTTAAGCCACATCTATTAGCCGCTACACAGCCCACTAAAGTAGAACGTCATTGGTCCTGCCATTGTTAGGGTTATCTTCCTGTTAAAGCCCCGGAGATGTGTTGATGTCTGGTGGCCACGAGGGTCTACATGTCTCTACTACAGGCGCCACCATCCCTCTCCTACAGGGGACTCCACCCTTCTTCTTCAGGGGCCACCACCCCTCTCCTAACATGGGCCACCACCCTTTTCCTACAGGGGCCACCACCCCTCTCCTACAGGGGCCACCACCCCTCTCCTAACAGGGGCCACCACCCCTCTCCTCAGAGTGTGAATTACAGGGGGGGCAGGGGGGACTCAGACCCCCGAATGAGACATGGATTCCCCTAAATGCAAACAAAAGTCAACCCTTAGAGGGGTCCCTAAATAATGCTTTATTTATTTTTTCATGGTGATGAACATTGTAGCCTAGTCTAGAAAGTTGACATTATGTTAAGGTGGCCATTCCGTTTTCTCCGGGACAGTACCGCATTTACGCCCCATTTCACGTGTCCTGAATTTTGTTAACAAGAACCATCAATTGATTCAGGCTAGAAGAGTGTTTGGGTGTTTTGTAATAGATGTCTCGTTCCATTCATCAAACATCGGATGTGCAGGTAGCCTACTTTTTGAAGTGTTTTGTTTGACAATCAGATGAAAACATCATGACTGGTCGTGTTCATGCCACATAAAAAGAAAATACAATTTTACCGTTAAATTACATGTCTTTACTAGTAGGCCCATAACAAATGTCATGCACGCCGCGCATGTGCGTGCACCCAATGGAGACCCCCGAATGTCACAGTATAATTTACACTATGAACAGGGGTTTACTACCCCTCTCCAGTACGGGCCTGTCTGGCAGTCGGTTTTCCTTTCCCAAACAGGTCATTCCTCCAACCCTCATGTGGCTCTGTAAAAACACAAGCTCATCATGCCATAATGGAAGAGAACACCATTAAGCTACACTACACACACAGCTAGCCCTGACTAGCGCTCCACTGCAACTGGTTATTTAGTTGGCCCAGTCCATGTGTGCAGTAATTGATTGGCATGCTGGAATTAGAGGAGGCTTGCAGTGCTGAGAGGGGAGCTGGCATGGGTCTGATACATTAAATATCTGGCACGGCTCAGCCAGCCATCTGATTATGCTTTCAAAGGGCCCAGACCTGGGCCTGATTAAAGCCAACCGGCCAGATGTAGGGGCCTGGAAGGCCCCCATAGGCGTCCTCGCAGAGCGCCGGTAAGGATGGTAAGGAGAGCCGCAACGCAGTGCGCTGGATGAAGTCATGGCACACCAACATAATTACGGGACGGCGACCAACTGAGAGGGCTTGTCTTAAACTACCCAATCCGGTCCGGGCTGAGGATGAAGTGGGTGGGACAAGACTGTACCTCCCTCTAGCAGTGTAGCTTGTGGTGTAGAAGAGTAGACCCACATCGATAGGCAGGCAGCCAGAGAAGGGAAAAATAAAAGCTCAGAAAGTCCTCAGAAAGCATGAAGAAAATAATCCATGGGAAGAGTGAAAAAATGACATAGAACTCCTGAAGGAGTTTTCTTACTGCCTTCCTCTGACTTCTAACAAGCTGCAAGAGCCAAGTTAATAACCCCCCCTCCTCCCCTTCCTCCCCCTCACCCCTCTCCATGACTCCCCTGGCCTGAGGGAGGGGATAGCGATTAATATCTGCCTACCTTGTTACCTAATTCATTATGGAATAGTAGTTAATTTGATTTGATATTATTTTAATAAAATTCTGTAATATATTAGATTGTTTCAGGCTATCAAAATAATTTTCCAATTATTACGGTTACTCAACCAAGTCTCTTTTTTCCCCTTTGCGAGCGGCAGTTGGTCTGACTTTGAATACATTAGCTGCTACAACTCCATCCCTCCGCCGCCGCTGCCGATTGAAGGAATAAGAAATATATATGCCTGATTACACCAGAAATGTTATTACTGGTAATGCGCGGCAGCCCCGCAGTACAGATCCAAACGGCCCATAGATTGATGTGTGATTTGGGCAACATGACGCCTTAAATGCTTTTGATTATGTCCTTGTAGAGGGAAGAAAAAAGAGAATAGATCAGATTTCTTTTTATGCTAATAGCCCAGGCCTTGTGTTTAGAACCTCCATTAATTAGTAACATGGTTGAGCAACTCGGCCCTTCTTGTCGCATCAAGGCACACTGGGCCCCGGCTCGGACGTGATATGACACACACGCACACACACACACACACACACACACACTCGCTGTGACATACACAAACACACACACACGTACACACGCTTGCATACTCACACACACACATTGATACACACACCCTCCTCCTTCCTCCATCCTCCCCACTTTGCCCTCCAGTCTTTGATAGGAAAGGGAAAGCTATCACAGAGCTGGGAGATATGGACTCTTGCCTTTCACATTGGAACACCTTCACACACACATCCATCCAGACAGACAGGCTCATAACTGTATAAATAGGGCCAGGAGTTTTTCCTTAACACGTGACCTGACCAGGGTATTGGGTCATATGTCAGGTCACATGGTCGGGAGCAACTCCTGGTCCTATCTACAGTGGGGGAAAAAAGTATTTAGTCAGCCACCAATTGTGCAAGTTCTCCCACTTAAAAATATGTGAGAGGCCTGTAATTTTCATCATAGGTACACGTCAACTATGACAGACAAAATGAGGAAAAAAAATCCAGAAAATCACATTGTAGGATCTTTAATGAATTTATTTGCAAATTATGGTGGAAAATAAGTATTTGGTCAATAACAAAAGTTTCTCAATACTTTGTTATATACCCTTTGTTGGCAATGACACAGGTCAAACGTTTTCTGTAAATCTTCACAAGGTTTTCACACACTGTTGCTGGTATTTTGGCCCATTCCTCCATGCAGATCTCCTCTAGAGCAGTGATGTTTTGGGGCTGTCGCTGGGCAACACGGACTTTCAACTCCCTCCAAAGATTTTCTATGGGGTTGAGATCTGGAGACTGGCTAGGCCACTCCAGGACCTTGAAATGCTTCTTACGAAGCCACTCCTTCGTTGCCCGGGCGTGTGCTGAAAGACCCAGCCACGTTTCATCTTCAATGCCCTTGCTGATGGAAGGAGGTTTTCACTCAAAATCTCACGATACATGGCCCCATTCATTCGTCCTGGTCCCTTTGCAGAAAAACAGCCCCAAAGCATGATGTTTCCACCCCCATGCTTCACAGTAGGTATGGTGTTCTTTGGATGCAACTCAGCATTCTTTGTCCTCCAAACACGACGAGTTGAGTTTTTACCAAAAAGTTCTATTTTGGTTTCATCTGACCATATGACATTCTCCCAATCCTCTTCTGGATCATCCAAATGCACTCTAGCAAACTTCAGACGGGCCTGGAAATGTACTGGCTTAAGCAGGGGGACACGTCTGGCACTGCAGGATTTGAGTCCCTGGCGGCGTAGTGTGTTACTGATGGTAGGCTTTGTTACTTTGGTCCTAGCTCTCTGCAGGTCATTCACTAGGTCCCCCCGTGTGGTTCTGGGATTTTTGCTCACCGTTCTTGTGATCATTTTGACCCCACGGGGTGAGATCTTGCGTGGAGCCCCAGATCGAGGGAGATTATCAGTGGTCTTGTATGTCTTCCATTTCCTAATAATTGCTCCCACAGTTGATTTCTTCAAAACAAGCTGCTTACCTATTGCAGATTCAGTCTTCCCAGCCTGGTGCAGGTCTACAATTTTGTTTCTGGTGTCCTTTGACAGCTCTTTGGTCTTGGCCATAGTGGAGTTTGGAGTGTGACTGTTTGAGCTTGTGGACAGGTGTCTTTTATACTGATAACAAGTTCAAACAGGTGCCATTAAAATAGGTAACGAGTGGAGGACAGAGGAGCCTCTTAAAGAAGAAGTTACAGGTCTGTGAGAGCCAGACATCTTGCTTGTTTGTAGGTGACCAAATACTTATTTTCCACCATAATTTGCAAATAAATTCATAAAAAATCCTACAATGTGATTTTCTGGAATATTTTTTCTCAATTTGTCTGTCATAGTTGACGTGTACCTATGATGAAAATTACAGGCCTCTCTCATCTTTTTAAGTGGGAGAACTTGCACAATTGGTGGCTGACTAAATACTTTTTTTCCCCACTGTACCTAGGAATAATCTGTTTTAGAATTGATGTAAGTTGATGCTGTTGTTAATATACAACGTAATCAATGTCAGCAAACAAACGTCCAGGAGGGAGGGAGATATTTGATTTGATTTGATTAGGATCTCTTTTAGTCCTCATTTGGACTAATCTTCCAAGAGTCCTTAAACATAAAAATACAATGTATAATACAATCCCATTTTCACATATAACACACTGTTACAAACAACATACATAATACAGTGATATACAGTGAGCTCCATCTGTAGTCCAGCACTTTGAAATGAAAAGATACGATGACTATGAAATGATACAACGGTTCACCCGATATGGATGACACTAACCTCAAATTAAAGCTGACAGTTTACACTTTAACCTAGTCATTGTATCATTTCAAATCCAAAGTGCTGGAGTACAGAGCCAAAACAACAACAAAATGTCCCGATACTTTTGGAGCTCACTGTATTGACCAGACAAATACTCTGACAAGACAGATTGGTTCCTTCATCTACCATAGTCATACACAACCTTCCAATGTATTATATTTAAGTCGTTCTAAAGTATTGTTTGAATTTATACACTGAGTGTACAAACCATTAGGAACACCTGCACTTTCCATGACATAGACTGACCAGGTGAATCCAGGTGAAAGCTATGATCCCTTATTGATGTCACCTGCTAAATCCACTTTAATCAGTGTAGGTGAAGGGGAGGAATTGAGACATGGATTGTGTATGTGTGCCATTCAGAGGGTGAATGGGCAAGACAAAAGATTGAAGTGCCTTTGAATGGGGTATGGTAGTAGGTGCCAGGTGCACCAGTTTAAACTTGGGCCAGCATCCCTGTGGAACGCTTTCAACACTTTGTAGAGTCCAGTCCCCAATGATTTGAGGCTATTCTGAGCGCCAAACGGGAGGTTGCAACTTAATATTAGGAAGGAGTTCCTAATGTTTTGTACACACAGTGTAGCTTGTTTGGAAGAATGGGTATATACATTATCTCTCAGTAAATTAGTTTTCTTTGTAAAAAAAAAATCAGCAAAATGATTGGCAATGTCGGCTGGATTTGTTATTGTTCTTCTGTCAACCTCCACACTAGATGGGCATGATGAGATAGATGTACCAAGTAAGCCCTTCACTGTATTCCAAACAATCAATAAAAGTATTTTTGTGAAATAAAGGGGGGGGGGGTTTCTTAGAGAAAAAGAGAGAAAGCGTGTGAGCGAGAGAGAGAGAAAGAAAGAAAGAGAGAGAGAAAGCACGTAAGAGAGCGTGTGAGTGAGAGAGAGAGAGAGAATTCCAAATCCCTTAGTTAAAGCAGTGGGCCACAATTCCTCCACAGCAATGTGAGGGACTGATCAACAACTACAGGAAGCATTTGGTTGCAGTCATTGCAGCTAAAGGTGACAACCAGTTATTGAGTGTAAGGGGGCTATTACTTTTTCACACAAGAGAATTGGGTGTTGCATAACTTTGTTAATTAAATAAATAAAATAAGTATACACATTTTTGTTATTTGTAAATTCAGGTTCCCTTTATCTAATATTAGGTTTTGGTTGAAGATCTGATAACATTCAGTATCAAAAATATGCAAAAATTAAGAAAATCAGAAAGGGGGCAAATACTTTTTCACAGCACTGTATCATGGGCAGGATAGACTCTAACAATGGGAATTACAAACCACCCTTAGTATAATTCCCTATAATGCATGGTACAATTCAATGGCTGTGAAGTTAATTCTTACATGGTCAATGTTTGAGCTGCTTTTGAAAGCAAAAGTCAAATTGAAAACATAATTGGCATTGTTGAATTCGATTTTCAAAACAGCAAGCTACTGTAGGAGGACTGATGGTTTGGTTCGCTAAGCTAGCAAGTCTGTTTGTTTGGTAAAAATGTTACCAAAGCAACTACTGTAGCTATCTTGCAAACTTGCTAGCTACTTCAGTGGATGTTGAACACTTTTTTACCGGCAAATGAACACATTTCTAGTGGCAAATATAGCATTGGTAAAAGTGGGATAATTAACTCGAGGTTCTATGAGTTCTCTGGAAGGTTAGTGCCACTCCGCTAATGCATCGTGGCACACACCTTCCATGTTGTTTATTATTTTCCATAGAATACAGTGGCCCTTGTTGATTACCTTACTTATTATACCCCACCTCAGATTAACATCATACCCCAGATCTCTCACACGCAGGTGGAGGCATGATTCTATACGTTTTCTGAGGTTAACTCAGATGCTAGAGGCCTCTCTTGTAGTCCACCTACCAAAAAAGGCTTCAGAAAGGGCGTTCCGTGAACCAGGAAACAAAACTGCCAACTTTCAACATCATTATGTAGATAATTTTATGAATATGAACACTGCATGGTTCAAAACTTGTAAAAGTTGCACATTAATAAAATGTTATAAATCAAATGTATGATTTTGAAATTATAGAGCATTATGGATAATTTTCCCAGCGACATTATGAGGTTGCCATGTTACACCTTGGTTACAATTCAAATAAAATCCTATTTTATTGGTCACATACACATAGTTAGCAGATGTTATTGCGGGTGTAGCGAAATGCTTGTGTTCCTAGCTCCAACTGTGCAGTAGTGTCTAACAATTCACAACAATAAACACACATCTAAAAGTAAAAGAATGGAATTAAGAAATATATAAATATTAGGACGAGCAATGTCTGAGTGGCAGGCAGTGTGCCACCGTTGATGCGTTGGGCAGACCGCACCACCCTCTGGAGAGCCCTGTGGTTGCAGGCGGTGCAGTTGCCGTACCAGGCGGTGATACAGCCCGACAGGATGCTCTCAATTGTACATCTGTAAAAGTTTGTGAGGGTCTTAGGGGCCAAGCCAGATTTCTTCAGTATCCTGAGGTTGAAGAGGCTCTGTTGCACCTTCTTCACCACACTGTCTGTGTGGGTGGATGATTTCAGATTGTCAGTGATGTTTACGCAGAGGAACTTGAAGCTTTTCACCTTCACAACTGCGATCCCGTTGATGTGAATAGGGGCATGCTCTCTCTGTTGTCTCCTGAAGTCCACGATCAGCTCCTTCGTTTTGTTGATGTTGAGGGAGAGGTTATTTTCCTGGCACCACTCCGCCAGGGCCCTCACCTCCTCCCTGTAGACTGTCTCGTCATTGTTGGTAATCAGGCCTACTGCTGTTGTGTTGTCTGCAAACTTGATGATTGAGTTGGAGGCGTTCACGGCCATGCAGTCATGGGTGAACAGGGAGTACAGGAGGGGGCTGAGCACGCACCCTTGTGGGGCCCCTGTGTTGAGGCTCAGCGTAGTGGAGGTGTTGTTTCCTTGCTTCAACACCTGGGGGTGGCCCGTCAGGAAGTCCAGGACCCAGTTGCACAGGGTGGGGTTCAGACGCACGGCCCGAGCTTAATGATGAGCTTGGAGGGTACTATGGTGTTGAAGGCTGAGCTATAGTCAATGAACAGCATTCTTACATAGGTATTCCTCTTGTCCAGATGGGATAGGGCAGTGTGCAGTGTTATGGCAATTGCATCATCTGTGGATCTATTGGGGCGGTATGCAAATCGAAGTGGGTCTAGGTTGTCAGGTAAGGTAGAGGTGATATGATCCTTGACTAGTCTCTCAAAGCATTTCATGATGACAGAAGTGAGTGCTACGGGGCAATAGTCATTTAGTTCAGTTACCTTTGCTTTCATGGGTACAGGAACAATGGTGGACATCTTGAAGCAAGTGGGGACAGCAGACTGGGATAGGGAGAGATTGAACATGTCCGTAAACACTCCAGCCAGCTGGTCTGCGCATGCTCTGAGGACGCGGCTAGGGATACCATCTGGACTGGCAGCCTTGCGAGGGCTTACATGCTTAAATGTCTTACTCACATGGGCCACGGAGAATGGGAGCCCACAGTCCTTGGGAGCGGACTGCGTCGGTGGCAATGTGCAATCCTCAAAGCAGGCGAAGAAGGTGTGTAGCTTGTCCGGAAGCAAGACATCGGTGTCCGCGACGTGGCTGGTTTTCCCTTTGTAATCCATGATTGTCTGTAGACCCTGCCACATACGTCTCTTGTTTGAGCCGTTAAATTGTGACTCCACTTTGTCTCTGTACTGGCATTTTGCCTGTTTGATTGCCTTACGGAGGGAATAATTACACTGTTTGAATTCAAACTTATTCCCAGTCACCTTGCCGTGGTGAAATGCGGTGGTTCGCTCTTTCAGTTTTGTGAGAATGCTGCCATCTATGCATGGATTTTGGTTTGGGTAGGTTTTAATAGTCACAGTGGGAACAACATCCCCTACACATTTCCTGATGAACTCAGTCACAGTGTCCGTGTATAAGTCAATGTTATTCGCAGAGGCAACCCGGAACATAATCCAGTCAGAGTGATCAAAACCGTCTTGAAGCATGGATTCTGATTGGTCAGACCAGCATTGAATAGACCTTAGCACGGGTACTTCCTGTTTGAGTTTCTGCCTATAGGAAGGGAGGAGCAGAATGGAGTCGTGATCTGATTTGCCAAAGGGAGGGTGAGGAGGGCCTTGTAGCCATCCCAGAAGGGAGAGTAACAATGGTCAAGAGTTTTTGTAGCACGCATACTACAGGCAATGTGTTGATAGAACTTCGGTAGCGTTTTCCTCAAATTTGCTTTGTTAAAATCCCCAGCGACAATAAATGTGGCCTCAGGATTTGTGGTTTCCAGTTTGCACAAAGTCCAATGTATTTCCTTGAGGGCCGTCGTGGTATCGGCTTGAGGAGGAATATACACGGCTGTGACAATAACTGACGAGAATTATCTTGGGAGGTAATATGGTCAACATTTGATTGTGAGATATTCTAGGTCGGGTGAACAAAAGGACTTGAGTTCCTGTACATTATCACAATCACACGATGAGTAGTTAATCATGAAACATACACCACCGCCTTTCTTCTTCCCGGAGAGTTCTTTATTCCTGTCTGCGCGATGTACTGAGAACCCAGCTGGCTGTATGGATGGGGATAGTACAGTCATGGTCAATAGTTTTGAGAATGACACAAGTATTGGTCTTCACAAAGTTTGCTGCATCAGTGTTTTTAGATATTTTTGTCAGATGTTACTATGGTATACTGAAGTATAATTACAAGCATTCCATAAGTGTCAAAAGCTTTTATTGACAATTACATGAAGCTTACGCAAAGAGTCAATATATGCAGTGTTGACCCTTCTTTTCCAAGACCTCTGCAATCCGCCCTGGCATGCTGTCAATTAACTTCTGGGCCACATCCTGACTGATGGCAGCCCATTCTTGCATAATCAATGCTTGGAGTTTGTCAGAATGTGTGGGTTTTTGTTTGTCCACCCGCCTCTTGAGGATTTACCACAAGTTCTCAATGGGATTAAGGTCTGGGGAGTTTCCTGGCCATGGACCCAAAATGTAGATGTTTTGTTCCCCGAGCCACTTAGTTATCACTTTTGCCTTATGGCAAGGTGCTCCATCATGCTGGAAAAGACATTGGTCCTCACCAAACTGTTCTTGGATGGTTGGGAGAAGTTGCTCTCAAGGATGTGTTGGTACCATTCTTTATTCATGGCTGTGTTCTTAGGCAAAATTGTGAGTGAGCCCACTCCCTTGGCTGAGAAGCAACCCCACTCATGAATGGTCTCAGGATGCTTTACTGTTGGCATGACACAGGACTGATGGTAGCGCTAACCTTGTCTTCTCCGGACAAGCTTTTTTCCGGATGCCCCAAACAATCAGAAAGGGGATTCATCAGAGAAAATGACTTTACCCCAGTCCTCAGCAATCCAATCCCTGTACCTTTTGCAGAATATCAGTCTGTCCCTGATGTTTTTCCTGGAGAGAAGTGGCTTCCTCGCTGCCCTTCTTGACACCAGGCCATCCTCCAAAAGTCTTCGCCTCACTGTGCGTGCAGATGCACTCACACCTGCCTGCTGCCATTCCTGAGCAAGCTCTGCCTGTGAAGCCCTTTTTGTGCAAAGCAATGATGATGGCACATGTTTCCTTGCAGGTAACCATGGTTAACAGAGGAAGAACAATGATTTCAAGCACCACCCTCCTTTTAAAGCTTCCAGTCTGTTATTCTAACTCAATCAGCATGACAGGGTGATCTCCAGCCTTGTCCTTGTCAACACTCTCACCTGTATTAACGAGAAAGTCACTGACATGATGTCAGCTGGTCCTTTTGTGGCAGGGCTGAAATGCAATGGAAAAGTTTTTTGGGGATTATGTTAATTTTCATGGCAAAGAGGGACTTTAAATTAATTGCAATTCATCTGATCACTCTTCATAACATTCTGGAATATATGCAAATTGCCATCATAAAAACTGAGGCAGCAGACTTTGTGAAAATGAATATTTGTGTAATTCTCAAAACTTTTGACCACGACTGTATATCCGGAGAGAGCCATGATTCCGTGAAACAGAGTATGTTACATTCCCTGATGTCTCTCTGGAAGACAGGACTGAACATTAGCGAATAAAATACTCGGAAGTGGTGGATGGTGTGCACGCCTCCTGAGTCGGACTAGAAGTCACTCCGAATACCTCTTCTCTGCCGGCGGCATTTGGAGCAGCCTCTGTGATAAGTTAAATTACCCTGGGGGGTACAAACAAAGGATCCTATACGGGAAAGTCGTATTTCTGGTTGTAATGCTGGTTAGATACCGCCGCTCTGATATCCAACAGTTATTTCCAGCTGTATATAATAACACAAAAAAACATTCTGGGCTAATAATGGCACTACTTCGCCAAGATGGCGAAGTAGTGCAGTCCTGTTTCTGTCGTGTGTCTGTAAATAGCCTGTAAATACCCTGTTTTTTTGTATTTTTCGTACATATTTCCCTATCAGACTTTTCATCCTTCTACAAAATATACTTTCCTGCAACCCGCCTCACTCAATGTGGAACGGATTCTATTATTGACTTACCTTTTATCTAGAATCTAGAATCTCCAGTTGAAACTAGCTAGCCAGCTAACTAGCTACTTGCTATTAGCCACAGCTAGCGGTGTTTCACCCAGATCATTGGATTTTTTTCCGCGGGATTAATTTTAATCACTGGACATTGATCACCGGATATTCGGCCAGTCTGCACAGCGCGTTATCGACCCAGAACATATCAGTTTTTCCGCCGGAATCACTGATTCACTGGACCTTTAACTCCGGATTCATCGCTACCAGCTGGCTACAACAAAACGGACGCTGTGGTCTGGCTAATCATCCCGAGCTAGGCCCATCTCCCGGCTATCTACCTCTCTATCAACCGGACGGGACCACCTAGTGTTGACACGGAGCCCCGCCGATCCTACACGACTGGTCTGCCGACGAAATCGTCTGATGTGGTTACGACGTTAACCACGAAGATTCCATCCATCTGCTAGCCCTGGCCCGTTAGCACACGTTATCCGTGGCCTCTTACTCACTAAACTGAACTAGCTACTGAACTAGCTACTTGCTATTAGCCACAGCTAGCGGTGTTTCACCCAGAATATTGGATTTTTTCCGCGGGATTAATTTTTAATCACTGGACATTGATCACCGGATATTCGGCCAGTCTGCACAGCGTTATCGACCCAGAACATATCAGTTTTTCCGCCGGAATCACTGAATCACTGGACCTTTAACTCCGGATTCAGCGCTACCAGCTGGCTACAACAAAACGGACGTAGCACACGCTAGCCGTGGCCTCTTACTCACTAGCGCTTCACCACCGGACCTTATGATAACTCAGCTATACAGCTGATATCTGCTGGACTGTTCCTTTTTACGGTACTACATCCTGTTTATGTTTAGCCTCAGCCCAAACATGGTTAGTTTATTGTTGTTTCGGTTATTTCTAATTGTACTATATCACTGTAGACCCCCAGCCTAGCTAAACCTGCCTTAGTTAGCTCCTTTGTCCCTCCCCCATACACTCAGAGACCGACTCAATTGATGCCTCTAGAGATACTATCTCTTTCATTGTTACCCAATGCTTAGGTTTACCTCCACTTTACTCATATCCTTCCATATCCTTGTCTGTACATAATGCCCTGAATCTTTTCTATAACACCCGGAAATCTGCCCCCTTTATTCTATGTACCCAACGCACTAGAAGACCAGTTCTTAAAGCCTTTAGCCGTATCCTTATTCTAGTCCTCCTCTGTTCCTCTGGTGATGTAGAGGCTAACCCAGGCCCTGTAGCCCCCAGTATCACTCCTACTCCCCAGGAGCTATCATTTGATGACTTCTGTAATCGCAAAAGTCTTGGTTTCTTGCACATAAATATCGAAGTCTACTTCCTAAGTTTGAGTTATTCACTGCGTTAGCACACTCTGCCAACCCTGATGTTCTAGCAGTGTCTGAATCCTGGCTCAGGAAGGCCACCAAAAATTCTGAAATTTCCATCCCCAACTATAACATTTTCCGTCTAGATAGAACTGCCAAAGGGGGTGGAGTTGCAATCTACTGTAGAGATAGCCTGCAGAGCTCTATCATACTATCCAGGTCTGTGCCCAAACAGTTTGAGCTTCTACTTCTAAAAATCCACCTTTCCAGAAATAAGTCTCTCACTGTTGCCGCTTGCTACAGACCCCCCTCAGCCCCCAGCTGTGCCCTGGACACCATATGTGAATTGATTGCCCCCCATTTATCCTCTGAGTTTGTACTGCTTGGTGACCTAAATTGGGATATGCTTAATACCCCAGCCATCCTACAATCCAAGCTAGATGCCCTCAACCTCACGCAAATTATCAACGAACCTACCAGGTACAACCCTAAATCCTTAAACATGGGTACCCTCATAGATATCATCCTGACTAACATACCCTCTAAATACACCTCAGCTGTCTTCAACCAGGATCTCAGCGATCACTGCCTTATTGCCTGCGTCCGTAACGGGTCCGCGGTCAAACGACCACCCCTCATCACTGTCAAACGCTCCCTAAAACACTTTAGCGAGGAGGCCTTCCTAATTGACCTGGCCCAGGTATCCTGGATGGATATAGATCTCATTCTGTCAGTAGAGGATGCCTGGTTGTTCCTTAAAAGTAATTTCCTCTCAATCTTAAATAAACATGCCCCATTCAAAAAATACAGAACTAAGAACCGATATAGCCCCTGGTTCTCCTCAGACTTGACTGCCCTTGACCAGCACAAAAACATCCTGTGGCGTACAGAATTAGCATCAAATAGCCCCCGCGATATGCAACTTTTCAGGGAAGTTAGGAACCAATATACACAAGCAGTCAGGAAAGCAAAGGCTAACTTTTTCAAACAGAAATTTGCATCCTGTAGCACTAACTCCAAAAAGTTTTGGGACACTGTAAAGTCCATGGAGAATAAGAGCACTTCCTCCCAGCTGCCCACTGCACTGAGGCTAGGAAACACTATCACCACCGATAAATCTACAATAATCGAGAATTTCAACAAGCATTTTGCTACAGCTGGCCATGCTTTCCATCTGGCTACCACTAACCCGGCCACCAACTCTGGTACCCTCTGCTGCAACTTGCCCATGCCCCCCCCGCTTCTCCTTCACACAAATTCAGACAGCTGATGTTTTGAAAGCGCTGCAAAATCTGGACCCCTACAAATCAGCTGGGCTAGACAATCTGGACCCTTTCTTTCTAAAACTAGCCGCCGTAATTGTCGCAACCCCTATTACTAGTCTGTTCAACCTCTCTTTCATAACGTCTGAGATCCCCAGAGATTGGAAAGCTGCCGCGGTCATCCCCCTCTTCAAAGGGGGTGACACTCTAGATCCAAACTGCTACAGACCTATATCCATCCTGCCCTGCCTTTCGAAAGTATTCAAAGCCAAGTTAACAAACAGATCATCGACCATTTCGAATACCACCGTACCTTCTCCGCTATGCAATCCGGTTTCCGAGCTGGTCACGGGTGCACTTCAGCCACGCTCAAGGTCCTAAAGCGATATTATAACCACGATTGATAATAGACAGTACTGTGCAGCCGTCTTCATCGACCTGGCCAAGGCTTTCGACTCTGTCAACCACCGCATTCTTATTGGCAGACTAAATAGCCTTGGTTTCTCAAATGACTGCCTCGCCTGGTTCACCAACTACTTCTCAGATAGAGTTCAGTGTGTCAAATCCGAGGGCCTGTTGTCTGGACCTATGGCAGTCTCTATGGGGGTGCCACAGGGTTCAATTCTTGGGCCGACACTTTTCTCCGTGTATATCAATGATGTCGCTCTTGCTGCTGGTGACTCTCAGATCCACCTCTACGCAGACGACACCATTTTGTATACATCTGGCCCTTCATTGGACACTGTGTTAACAAACCTCCAAACGAGCTTCAATGCCATACAACAATCCTTCAGTAGCCTTCAACTGCTCTTAAACACTAGTAAAACTAAATGCATGCTTTTCAATCGAACGCTGCTAGCACCCGCCCACCCGACTAGAATCACCACTCTCGACGGGTCTGACCTAGAGTATGTGGACAACTACAAATATCTAGGTGTCTGGTTAGACTGTAAACTCAACTTCCAGACTCACATAAAGAATCTCCAATCCAAAGTTAAATCTAGAATCGGCTTCCTATTTCGCAACAAAGCCTCCTTCACTCATGCTGCCAAACATGCCCTCGTAAAACTGACTATCCTACCGATCCTTGACTTCGGCGATGTCATTTACAAAATAGCCTCCAACACTCTACTCAGCAAATTGGATGTAGTCTATCACAGTGCCATCCGTTTTGTCTCCAAAGCCCCATACACTACCCACCACTGTGACCTGTACGCTCTTGTTGGCTGGTCCTCACTACATGTTCGTCGTCAAACCCACTGGCTCCAGGCCATCTATAAATCACTGCTAGGCAAATCCCGCCTTATCTTAGCTCATTGGTCACCATAGCAGCACCCACCCGTAGTCTGCGCTCCAGCAGGTATATCTCACTGGTCATTCCCAAAGCCAAAACCTCCTTTGGCCGCCATTCCTTCCAGTTCTCTGCTGCCAATGACTGGAACGAATTGCAAAAATCTCTGAAGCTGGAGACTCTTATCTCCCTCAATAACTTTAAGCATCAGTTGTCAAAGCACCTTACCGATCACTGCACCTGTACACAGCCCATCTGAAATTAGCCCACCCAACTACCTCATCCCTATATTGTTATTTATTTTGCTCTTTTGCACCCCAGTATCTCTATTTGCACATCATCTCTTGCACATCTAGCATTCCAGTGTTAATACTATTGTAATTATTCTGCACTATAGCCTATTTATTGCCTTACCTCCATAACTTGCTACATTTGCACACACTGTATATATATTTTCTGTTGTATTTCTGACTTTATGTTTTTTTACCCCATATGTAACTCTGTGTTGTTTTTATTGCACTACTTTGCTTTATCTTGGCCAGGTCGCAGTTGTAAATGAGAACCTGTTCTCAACTGGCTTACCTGGTTAAATAAAGGTGAAATAAAAAAATAAAAAATAATGTAAGAAATAACACACACAAAAAAAACAAATACCGCAAAGTTGCTTAGGAGTTAGAAGCAGAGCTGCCATGTCTGTCGGCGCCATCTTCTCAATTGTTACACACGTTCCGTTGTCCATGCATGCAGAAAGCAACATATGTACCGGACTGGAAGAATCCCGAAATAATACGAGATAAGAAGCTGTTGAAAGGCAATGATGGCTAAATACAGCTTCCAAAACATCTTATATTAACTGAGAAAACCACTGTACATGGTTAAAACATAGTTCCTAGTTTCGGGGTTCATCTGGATCAGTGAAGGACCAGTAACATGTGTTGCTTGAGTTTATGCAAGGACGAACACCAAACACTGTCCCACTGGGCACACACTGGTTGAATCAACAAGGTTTCCATCTCATGTCAACGAAATTACGTTGAACCAATGTGGAATGCCCAGGTTGTGCCCAGTGGGGTGTTCTGTGCACCAGTGTGCAACAAAAGTAACCAAGGTGAAACATAGCAACGTTGGAACGCTGCTAGGGAAATTACCCAAGATGCCCTTTGATTTCGATAATAACAAATTAATGTGCAACTTTTACAACATTATTTACGTAATATTGTTGACATTTTGCAGTTTTGTTTCCTGGGTAACAGAACCACACATTTTTGGTGGGTGGCCGTTGGACTATCGCTGCTCTCTGTCATTCCACATTCTAAATACCATTCCAGGGTTCTGCTTCTCTCTCAGAGTTCTACCTGGCTGGGATCAGCTGCATACATGTTACATGACTGTAGATTCACCCTTAAGTCTGGTAAAGGACAGGTTTCCTTCTGTTTGTCTGTCCATCTGTCTAATCATTGAATTTAACATTGACCTTTAATCAATTATTAATTCTGTCTACTGATGCTAATTCAAAAGTACAGATTTAACAACGCTAGATTTATGTCCACTTGAGATGACAGGCCCATTTTCCTGTACAGTACAGTACAGTACAGTACAGTACAGTACAGTACAGTAGAGTACAGTACAGTCAACGGTTGAGGAATCCTGAAAAGACAATGGTCCACCTTTGTAAAATCACCTCTCTCTGTGGGTCTGATGTGTGATGTTGGTGCCAGAGGTGCCCCAGAGTAGGTACTATCTGTTAGTACTGAGGGCAGGCTGCAGTTTCACGAGCTTCACTGCTATGGAACTCATCATTTAACTTTGACTCCATCCTGGCATCCAACCAAGACATACTGATCTATTGCCAGAATATGGAAACTACTCTTGCTTGTAGTGGAGGTTGGGTTTGTTTTTGACAATGACAATGGAGTTAACTTTTTAATGCCCTACTTTTTTATATGTTATTGGATTCATTGCGTAACGGTTTATCTTTTTTGTCTTTTTTTCCTTTCGCCAGTCAGACATTATGATGATTTATAGAAGAGTCCATTTTGTTTTCAGTTCAGAGACGCTGGAATCAAAGCACCAGGCAGTACTTTATCTCGGTTTATTGGAAGTATTATCCTGGTCAGTTAAATGTATTTAAGTATATATTTAGATAAAAATAGTTTTCAAAGCGGCAGATTTCATTGTTTTCTATGTCAGTGATGAATCTATCTTTTTGGATAGTGACTCGCTAGAGAAGAAAAATATAGGCTTTGCTTTCCCCTCCACTATATTGTTTCCTTTATAGGAAAAGCTAAACTCATTGAAGGACTGGGGCTGGGCTTTCCGAATCTGATTACTGTACCTTTCCTTTGAAACTATCCCATCTGCACTGCATTGCATTCACCATTGTGGTTTGACATTTAATTAACATGTCCAAAAATATTTTGGTCATCATTTGAAGTTTCCCCTGGGGTATTTGCCCACAAGTCAGGAATGTTCCCATCCATTAGGGCAGAGCCGCTCCCTCCTTCTTTCTTTCTCTCCTCTCTCTGCTCTGCTCCGCCTGGTCTGAGGACACAAGTATAGGTCACTGGTTGGAAAACTGGAAGTGCAACTCAAATCTCTCACCCTGTTTGCGTTGCAATCTGAGTACATTATGAAACAAGGAGTTGAACATGCAAACCAGAGTGGTGACGAAGTGCGGTTATATCAAGTTGGCTGGGGATTTTATAATGACTCTCTCTCTTTCTCTCGCTCTCTCTCTGTTCTCTCTCCCTCCCTCTCTCTCTGTATTTGCACTCTCCCACACATAGACACAACCATTTCAATGAGCTCTTACGTACACTAGAAGGAAGAAAAACACAAAAACACCTGCACGCATGCATGCACACGCACGCACGCACACGCACGCACACACACACACACACACACACACACACAACAAAAAAAAACATGAAAACCCACCTTTGTCTGAATCAGGTAACAATACTGTAGCTGTCTATCAGAGAAACACAAAGGACTTAAGAAGCACCCTGCGGTTACTAAGATTCAACATAAAAAGAATGTGAACAGGCGAGTGACGTATTATGATTTATGCCATGAGGACCAAGCATAATAGAACAATAGCTGTAGTCTGACTGTAGGTTTGAACTGAATACACAAAGAAAAGGCTGTAGGAATCTTAGCAAATGGGAGAGGAGAGCATATCCTCGAGGAAGGACAGTGGGCAGCACGAAGCTCTCTGAGGCATGGCAGGGTTGGTGTTTTGTAATGTTTATCAAGTGGTCAAGTTACATAGCAGCTCCTCAGAACTGAAGGAGGTTATTTGATAACTGCTTGGCATGTTGATAATAGCTTTATGGCTGTGATTGTTAGTGAAAAATGTATGGGCCATATCAATGGACATGATGTGAACACACACACGCAGACACACACACAGTGCCGGAGATGATGTGAACACGCACACATGCACATTTTCTCTCTCTCTCTCTCTCTCGCTCTCTCTCTCTCTCTCTCTCTCTCTCTCTCTCTCTCTCTCTCTCTCTCTCTCTCTCTCTCTCTCTCTCTCTCTCTCACATACTCTTTCTCTACACTGGTGCTGCTTGCTGTTGTTTTAAATTCAACCCACCTCTTTGGTTACTGTAACTTTTTGTTTAACCTCCATGTGACTTCAACACAGCTCTTTTTAAGTGAGCTTCTCCATCAAGACGACCAGGGGCACTGTGCCTCCCCACACCCCGACTCCCTGAGCCTTAAAACCCTCCTCTTATGTTCTGGGAGATTGAAAGTGTCCAGCGTATTATTCAAATGACACACACACAGCCTCGCCGGGCGCCTCTCTTTCTTTCTCTCCTTTCTCTCTCTCTCTCTCTCTCTCTCTCTCTCTCTCTCTCTCTCTCTCTCTCTCTCTCTCTCTCTCTCTCTCTCTCTCTCTCTCGCTTTCTCTATCTATCTCTCTCTCTCTCTCTCCCCTCTCTCTATCTCACTCTCTCACTCTCTCTCTATTTCTCTTTCACATTATTTTTGAAGACAACTGTAGGCAGGAGAGGAGGATAAGAATCCCGGTTGCAGGCACTTCTACTTCCTCCTCAGCCTGATTTGAATAAAGAGCTTTGAATTAAGTGGACAGGGCCTCCTCAGAAAAGCAGCTGTGCACCTTTAAGAAAAACCACCATGCCAGGGTAAATTATTTTGATTGACGTTACGAGGAAATTTCCTCGCTAGCTGATTTAATTGCGATTGCCAGGGGGCATCTTTGGGGGCCAGGTAACGGGTTTTTTCGGAGTGGGGGGGTGTTTTATCTCCCCCTCTGTCTCCCTGTGGTACGGTCCACCCGGGCACACTGGGCTAGAGGGCAGTGGAACAAAGACAACTGTATGTCTATGAGCTCACCGGTTCCCCTTCGCTTTCTGAAAACAAAGCCTCCGGAATGGGCAGCCAAAGTGTGAAAATGGATTTCCAAGCTCATTTGATGTTAAGTCTTTAGTGTCAAGAGTGGCATATTCATTGATAAAAAAAAAAAGCAAGCTGGAGGGGGGAGGGAGGGGAGATAGAAAGAGAGAGAAGCAGGCGCATCTTCTGACAAACAGTGTGCTGCCGTTCCTTGGACGGAGGAGGGAGGATGGAGGGAGGACAGAGGAGAGGTGTGGATGGGGTTTGAAATGGGACTGAGGGATTATGGGGAGAGGGCTTAATGAGAAACAGATCCAACTGTAAGCTGACTGGCCTGTCAAACAGGAGCCATGCAGCACCCACTGACTCTAACCATCATCTTACCAGCCACCATCATCCCCAACCCCATCCACCTTCATCCTCAACACCCTCCACCTCAAACCCCATCAGACTCAGCCTCTACCCCCTTCACATCAACCCCTTTCAGGCCTAACCTTCCATGCAGCCACAGCACAGACTCTCACCATCATACTGACTGACTCACTATCACATCACATCACTCCAAGCCAGGGCCGGCGTTATGGGCTGGCCCTAGGGGACCTGGCCCACAGTACCGTACCTCCTTGCCTGTCCAAATAAAATATTGAAATATTTATCATTTATTTGACCAAGACGTGCTCCGATAGAAAGACGCATCAATCTCAGAGTCCTTCTGTCTCTGTATGTGTAGACCACGTATCTGATGCTGTCTGGACAAAAGGAGTATGGCATGTCATTCTGGCCATACAGCATCAGATACATGGGCTACATATAGTAAGACAGAGCAACGCTGTTTAGCTCGCTAGTTTCAGCAGAGAGGAAGAGGCAAAGCGAGAGGGCTCACTCTCGCCAAAATCTGTCCTGAATAAGCCCAATGCGTTTCCATGGACACAATATACAGACTTAAGCTTGTCGCCTGCATTCCCAACTTTGGGACAACTACTCACATTGTTAGGGCAGAGATATGAGCATCTCGTCATTATATACCGATCTCTGGTTTCAGCCACTTGTGAATTAGAAATGAAAGTGCACCATTCGGATGCTGGCTTTCCCTAAAGTAAATGTATGTTTTTCCAAAATTATATAATTACTCCTGTCTAAATAAAATCTTTCAAAATACTTTAGCAGAGAGCTTCACTTAGCCATAGACGATCATTAGCTTATTTTTAAAAAATAGTTGTGGATTGTTTCAAATCGCAAGTGCATAGGCCTATGCCTATTTGGGAAGACAGCAATTTGGCCAGCGCGTGTGGCAATAGACCTAGCTGATTATGAATCCCCGTGATTTGGTTACATTCATTTATGTTAATGCATGTATTACAGTCATATACTGTTCTCATTCTCAGAGTGGAAATGTTGTTTGCAGAGTTGTGTGTGTGTATGTGTGTTGGTTTATTTCATATCTATCATTTAGTAGTTTTGTAAAAAAATGTATTATCTTTTGTTTGGAGTGCTCCATGTGAGCAATGAGCATGTGTGTAGTTTCTCTGTCCTGATAAAGTTGAGGGAGCGTGCGGGCCAGATATGTGTATGTGTACCAATAAATTTTATTTGAGCACACCAACCTGCTGAGTTGATAAAATGTTGCACTTCACTAGCGATAGCTCAAGTCAGGATGGATGGAAAGGGAGGCAGACAGGTGGAGTAGAGATTAATGCGATTGAAAGAACCTGAATTTTCATCAGGATATTTTCTATTGTTTTTATTTGTTGGCTTTAGGCCTATGTATTTTACTTAGTTGACGATGGAAGTTATAGGCCTACTGCTGCATTGGCCTTTAGGCTATCTCACTAATTTATTTAGCTGCCAATGGATCACGGTGTATCAATGTGTCCATATAGTAAAGGCTGGTGCTCTTGCATTAGTTGAACTTGAACTTTTAGATTTGTATCATTTTAATTCCAATTTTTATGATTAACCACGTGACAATAATTTTGAGACAAGAAAACGTTATTATTAAAATTAAACTGTTCCACGAAAATGTGCATATAAAAATAATCATAACTGGCACGCAGATAGGTAGAAATGATAGGATAAATTGTAAGCTTCCCCAAACTTGAAACTCACGAGCTGCCTATGGTCTTCATTATAACACGCAAGAGGTCCCGTGAAAAGAATGGGTCCGCCTATAGAAATCAAATGCCTGTCCATCTGATTCGTTCTGGCGCCGGCCCTTCTCCAAGCCACCATTCCCAGCACCCTCCACCTCCACATCCACCTCCACCTTGAACTCCATCATCCCCAAACCAAACCCCTCCACACCAATTCCCTTCAGGATTATCCTCCCATATGCCCCAGGTAGTACAGCAACAACTAAGCACACCAAACTCCTCTTCACAGATATCTCGTTAGCTTTCAGGACTAGTCTAAAAGATATGCTGTTTTCTCAAAAGACACACACACACACGCACACACACACAGAGAGACTAAAACACAGGTCCATTTTAGTCAGAAAGTGCTGGCCCTTGAAAGCCACATGTCATCACCACAATACATGTACAGTGCCTTCAGAAAGTATTCATACCCTTTGACTTATTCCACATTCTGTTGTGTTACAGCCTGAATACAAAATTGATTAAATATATTTTATTTCTGACCCATCTACACACAATATCCCATAATGACAAAGTAAAAAACATGTTTTCAGAAATTTTTGCACATTTATTGAAAATTAAATGTCTCATTTATATAAGTATTCACACCCCTTTGCTATGACACTCCAAATTGAGCTCAGGTGCATCACATTTCCTTTGATCATCCTTGAGATGTCGCTAAAACTTGATTGGAGTCCACCTGTGGCCAATTAAATTGTTTTGACATGATTTAAAAAGAAACACACCTTTCTATAATGTCCCACAGTTTACAATGAAGTCCAAGGAACTGTCCGTAGATCTCTGAGATAGAATTGTGATGAGGCATATATCTGGGGAAGGGTATAAAACAATTTCTAGAGTGTTGAAATTTTCCAAGAGCACAGTGGTCTCCATCATTGCAAAAATATGGAACTACCCAGACTCTGCCTAGAGCTAGCCGTCCGACCAAACTGAGCAACCGGGCAAGAAGGACCTTGGGCAAAGAGATGACCAAGAACCCAATGACCACTCTCACAGAATTACAGACTTCCTTGGCTGAGATGGGAGAATCTGCCAGAAGGACAACAGTCTCTACAGCACCACCAATCTGGGCTTTATGGAAGAGTGGCCAGACGGAAGCCACTCCTGAGAAAAAAGCACATGACAACATGCCTGGTTTGCAAAAAGGCACGTGAAAGACTCAGATCATGGTAGTGGCAGGAACATGCTATAGTGATGCATTTCAGCGACAGGAACAATGAATGGAGCTAAATACATGCAAATCCTTGATGAGAACCTGCTTCACAGTGCAAATGACCTTAGACTGAGGGGCAAAGATTTACGTTCCAACAGGACAATGACCCCAAGTATACAGCCAATGCAATGCTGGAATGGCTTCAGAACCATAATGTGAAAGTCCTTGAGTGGCCCAGCAAAAGCCCAGACTTTAATCCCGTTGAACATCTGTGGAATGACTTGAAGATTGCTGTTCACAGCCGCTCCCCATCTACCTTAAGAGAGCTTGAGAAAATATGCAAGGAATAATGTGAGACAGTCCCCAAATCCAGATGTGCAAAGCTGATACAGACGATTCAAAGCTGTAATTGCCCCCAAAGGGGCTTCTACAACAGTGGTTCTCAATCCTGGTCCTGGGGACACAAAGGGGTGCAAATTTTTGTTTCTGCCTTAGTAATTCACAGATGATTCAAATCATCAAAGCTTGATGATGATTTGAATCAGCTGTGTAGTGCTAAGGAAAACACTTAAATGTGCACCCCTTTGGGTCCCAAGGACCAGGATTGAAAACCACTGTTCTAAAAAGTATTGACTCAGGGGTGGGAATATTTATGTAAATGATATATTTCTGTATTTTATTTTCAATTAATTTGTTAAAATGTCTAAAAACATGTTTTCACTTTGTAATTATGGGGTATTTTGTGTGTACAGTATATGGGTGAGAAATAAAACAATTTGAATCCATTTTGAATTCAGGCTGAAACACAACAAAGTGTGGAATAAGTCAAGGGGTATGAATAATTTCTGAAGGCACTGTATGTGCACATAACAATAGAGCTGCAGGGTTTGTGCCATGGAAGCAGCAAGGCCTCTATTTCAACAACCCTGCTGTGCTAAACCATTACTGCCCACCAGATCTGCATTCTAGTGGTAGACCTACACTCTTAGAAAAAAAGTTGCTATCTAGGACCTAAAAGGTTTCTTCAGCTGTCCCCATAGGAGAACCCTTTGAAGATTGGGTTCCATGTAACACCCTTTCTACAGAGGGTTCTACATGGAACCCAAAAGGGTTCTACGTGGAACAAAAAAGGGTTTTCCCTGTAACCAAAAAGGGTTATCTTATGGGGACAGCCGAAGAACCCTTTTGAAACCCTTTTTTCTAGGAGTGTAGTTTGTGTACTAAATAGCACCCTATTCTCAATATAGTGCACTACTTTTGACCAGAGCCCTATGGGCCCTTGTCAAAAGTAGTGCACTACATAGGAAATGAGGTGCCATTTCAGACACCTCCCTTAATGCCTTCTTGGCTATATTTACGACAGTATGAGGGATCCCAAGGAGAATACCTGCAGGCAACTCACTACTAACTGCCACTATACACAAAAATAGGAAATTGTGGTTAAAATAATATGTTCCATCTACACTTTAAAAACAGTCACTCACATGCAGTGTTTCAGGATTCAGTCCTTTACCTTTTAGTCACTTCTCATGCTCAACCACACCACTACTTATACACCACACAATAAAACAAAGCTGCATCTCTTTGATAGAGAGAAAGCAGCTCATTTGAAAATCCCACATGCCAATGGTAGGGAATAATTTCATTTGCACAGAAAAATACCTTAGATCGTCCCAAAATGAAAAGCCCCTGAGGGTAGTTATATCAGCATACAATAGACCTTAATCCAATGAAATCCCATCTATATACACATACACGCACACACATACACACACACACACACACACACACACAGCTCGCAAATTCTTTAAGTTACCTTATCCTCTGCAGAATCAGTCTTTTTCAAACGTCCTTAAATTCTATTTATTTTTTGTTTATATCAGTTCCACTGACATGATACATCACCACAGCTAAATATGGCCATGCATTAAAACATAGGTTGTTATAATATTATAACATGTATTATGTTCTTAACATGGGGCGTGTTCTCTTTCCCTTTAACAAGATTGAGATCTGAGCTTGTATAGTGTTTTCATTTCCAGCTAGAAGAGAGTTTAGATAAAATGGCAGTTTTCCTCAAATATCCATATAAATAAGAATGTACCAGTGTTTGAGCCTGCGTGTTGCTAGGGATGTCCACCCGACAGCGCTGTAGAGATCATAATGGGGAGTTAGACGTCTCTGATTGGTGACAAAACAAAGGGCTGCATGGTACACAGAGTCAAGAGCCTTAGTCCAATAGTCCAATACAGAGAGAAAAGTACAAAGAATCGCAGCTTGAGTTTCCTGACAAGGTTCTCTATGTGGGTGGTGAAGCTTAACTTCTCATTCACCCAAACTCCAAGATATTTGTACTTTTTAACTTGTTCTATAGAATGTCCTTCCAAGGTAGTATTTACATGGTTTTCAGAGTATTGGAAAATACCATGCATTTTGTTTTAGAGGAATTCAAAACAAGCTTCAAATTGTACAGATTCTGTTGAATTATGTTTAAAGCTATTTGAGCATTTTCAAAAGCCAAAGTCAAACTGCTGACACTTGAATAAAGAACAGTGCCATCCACATAAAAATGTACATCAGCTGTCTCAATAATATGTCTCCCAATGTTGTTGATATAGATCATAAACAACAGAGGACCTAAAATGTGTCCTTGCGGCACACCCAAGCACAACTCTAGGGTTTCCAACCTTCAACCATCTGCCTTAACACACTGGGTTTGATTTGACAGGTAGTTCACAAACCACTCCAGAGCATGACCAGTAATCCCAACACACTTCAATCTCTGCACCAAGACAGTATGGTCCGCAGTGTCAAATGCCTTTTACAAGTCTATGAATATAGATACACAATGCTGCTTCCTATCCAGGGCACAGTGAACATCATTCAAAATCTTCAAAGTTGCTGTGACAGTGCTGTGGCCAGACCTGAAATCTGATTGCATACCACTCAAAATATTGTTTTCCTGGAGGTAGGCCTTAAGCTGCTTATTGACTAAGGACTCCAATACCTTTGCCAGAATAGACCACTTAGATATGGGCCGATAGTTATTCAGTAGAGTGGGGTCACCTCCTTGCAAAAGAGATAGGACAAACGCTGATTTCCACAACCTGGGGATTTCATTACATTCTAGGGTGAGGTTAAAGATGCATGTTAAAGGGGGAGCAATGCTGTCTGTAGCTAATTGTAGTAGGCAGGGGTATAGATGATCAGGGCCAGGGGATTTCAGGGCTCTACGCACCTCTGAGACAGAAAAGGGCGAGAAGGTGAACCGGGAGAAGGAGTGCTTGGGAGTGTCAGGTAATTTCATAGCGGGCTCATGTTGCTCTTTAACAAATTGGATTATGGTTAGGGTTATTTCAAGGGTTGAGGCCCTAACCCTAACTCTAGCTTCATATCAACTCCCGGCTCAACCTTAACCCTAACCCTAGCCCAGAGTAATGTCCACAACCTTGCTAAACCCTAAATCTAGCCTCAACCTAACCCTAGCTTCATGTCCACTCCCAGGTCAACCCTGAGGATGGAGGGTTATGCCGGGATGTGGACATGAAGCTAGGGTTTGGTTTAGGTTTAGGGTTGAGGTTAGAGTAAGGTTTGAGAAGGGATGTGGACATGAAGCTAGGGTTAGGGTTGTGTTTAGCTGCCTGCCTGCCTGCCTTCCTGCATGTATGTCTCTCTCTCTCTGTCTGTCTGTCTGTCTCTCTCTCTCTCTGTTTGTTGGCCTGTTTGAGTCTTTCACCAATTCACCCAGTGCAGTTTTATTACCACCTTTTTTTTTGCCTTGAATGCAATGTATTGACTTATGAGTCAATACACTTGATGCATATCTATGCATCAATATCCTGTCTGTGGAGGTAGGAGAGAGGATAGAGAGGTGGAGGTGGGAGAGAGAGGAGGGAGAGAGAGATGAGAGGAGGGGGAGAGGGGAAAGAAGGAAGGGGAGAGAATGGAAGGGGGAAGGAGGGAGAGAGAGAAGTGGGAGAGTGACAGAGTGGGAGCAAGGGGAAAGAGAGGGTGAAGGAGGGAGGGAGGGAGAAAGAGAGAGAGATAGAAGAGAGAGAGAGGGAGAGAGAGAAAGAGAGAGAAGGAGGGTGTCATGTCCATAGGCATCCACATTATGATGCTAATCTTCCCCTAATGAATGCAATGTATTCACTTAGGCATCAATTGGTTGATGGTCATCTTTTCCCATTGACTGCAATGTTTTGACCTAAGCATCACCCCGTGAACACACATCTTTTCCCATTGACTGCAATGTATTGACATAAGCATCAATTGGTTGATGCTAATCTTTTCCCATTGACTGCAATGTTTTTACATACGCATCAACCCTGTGACACACATCTTTTCCAATTGACTGCAATGTATTGACTTTGAATGCCCTCCTAACTGAATAGAAAAGTGTATCAAGTTTTGCCATGAATATCACTAACTGCTTTGAAGAATCAGCCTCTACCACAAATACACATGGATTCATATGATCTATTAGCGAGTAATTGATAAAGACACTTTTGTTAGATCATCATTATAAGTAGGCCTAATCCCCATTTAGGCACCAATGTGGCCATTTAGAGCAAGGCTTTGGTAGATTCATAAGTGAAGTGTTGATTCATGATGAGTGTGTGCTCAGTCACATGTGTTTCTCTAAGTGTTGATGTTGTTGTTTGGGGTTTTCTCTGAGTACCCCTGTATTGGATCCACCTAACCCACTTCTCCCATACTGGCACACAGCCTCCCTACCCATCCCAGCCAATCTGTGATTTCCAACGTGATTTTCGGCAATGATTATTTAACCAGGGCCTGCATTGTTGATGTTATTTTATAAGTCAATAATCTTTTCTATTCCCCAGATTTGGTTAATCTTCCTAATTACAAATTAGCATTCTCCACATAGCAGTCCTAGATTTCCAAATTAAGACTTTGGCTTCCTAGGGATGGTGAATCAGCCTGGCTGGCTAATACCTCTGTGGAGTGCATGACGCATAACAGCTTTCTTTCCTCCTCCTCCCTTTGCCATCCTTCTATCCTTCGTCTGTGATTTTCACCCTCAATTGTCTGCTTCACAGAAAATAGGAAAAAAGAAAGCGGGAGAAAAAAGGAAACGGAAAAACACAAGGAGACTCCAGTGTTGGCATGCTCATCTCTCTCTGGCTCACACACACACACACACACACACACACACACACACACACACACACACACACACACACACACACACACACACACACACACACACACACACACACACACACAAAGCCACAAACACACACACGTCCGCTTCGGTGGGTTGTGATCAGCAGCATTAATAACAATTAGGGATGTAAGTGTTGAGGTGGGGCTGAGCCTCTTCCCCTGTCTCCTACCATCAGACACCAGGCAGCTCTGAGGCTGCTGCTCTGAGGATGGGCTGCATGGGGAAATATTGGCCCTGACTGAACATTGTTAGTTGGCGTCACCGTCAAACAGCTTCAATTAGTCCAGAAACAGACAAAATGGAGGTGAGCCCTGTCAAAATGTTGGGAGAGACAGAGAGAAAAGGAAAGGGAGTGAGGTGAATTATGATGAAGAGAGGGGAGTGAAGGAAAGAGGGGAGGGAGGAAGAAGGGATTAGTGTGAGTGACTTAGAGACTGTGATGCCTGCAGCTCTGTCAACTTTAGACAATGCCAGAGAGAGGCGAGACCTTGACACTAGCTAGCTTACAGATCAGGGATGGCTTACTTCAGTCATAGAATGAAGAAGCAGTTAGTATTATACCTTAATTTTCATAACTGAATCATAAATGGATATTTCCATCATGAAATGTCAGAATTGAGTTTTTCTGCATTTTCCCACTTTGTATATTACCGGTATGAAGACATGCAAACAAATGTAACACAGATATTAGAAAACATTTATGAAATTAAAATGTTATATTGCTCAATCCTGTTTAGGTGTTCTGTTCGGTTGGCAAATAAACCAGTGTTTAGATATTGCCTATTGATTGGATATGTTTTGTCCGAAAGCTGACATGGTGTTTAGCAACCATTTGCCACATTACAACAGAGGGTGATAAGAGTTAGAATTACATAGGGATGGGACAGAGTAGTGTTTCCTAAACTCACTTCCTGCTCAGCCAGTGTGATGAACGACTGAGATCTCGACTCTTGAAGCCTGAGAGAGAGTGGTACTACTAGGTCCCTCGTCAAATCCAAAGTTGAGGGCAACGATGGTAGAAATAAACAGATTTGAAAAAGCAATCAACATTTCCCTAAAGCTCAGAAGTTGATTTGCATCCGAATCCAAGATCATGTTTTATTTATCAGTAATCACAACCAATCAGGAGAGAAATTAATCAATGAAGGCGCTAGCAGGAGCGATATCCGGCCATCTGGGGGTCGCGCTTATTCCTCCACCCCCTGGCACACAAACACACACACAGGCACGGGTACAGGCACCGACACACACACACACATACACACACAGGCACAGACACACACACATGCAGGCATGCACACACGCACACACACACACAGGCGTGCACGTACACACAGGCGTACACGCACACACACATACACACGTACAACCCCCCATCCCACCCCCACTCCTGTGCCACCCCCCCATGCCCAACTACCCACTACTCCCCGCCTCTCTCGTCTTTCCGCTGGGCTTGTCATAGGCCCATATTTAGGTGACTGATTTTTTTTCTCCCAATGAGCTCTAAGGAACTCCATATGGCCTGGATCAAAGGTGTTGCTGGGTGCATGGTTCTGCTTTATTGCCAGCCGCTGCTGTTAATTAGAAAACAAGATCAGAGGCAGTATTAAAATCCAATTAAATTGATATGAACAGATTGCCAAGTGATGTTCGCTAATGTATAATTGAGCACCATGCAAATTTCAGTGGCTGCCTTTTGTTTTTTCGTGTCTCTCTGTCTATCTCTCTTGCACAGAATGAGCAATGGAGCTTGAAAGTTTTTATCTTTTTATCTTTTTTTTATCTTCCTGTTCTCCGGCTAAAGATAAACAAGTTAATGCCGTGAGATGGGGATATTGCTTTCATCAGTTAAGTTAAAGTGATATCCTCCCCACCATGCACTGGGGCTCAGGAGCCGCAGAGGAGGGCGGGAGGGCGGCTGCAGTATGTATCCCAAGATCATTTTATTCCATGGCAGAGAGAAGGGGGAGGTGTGCGGGAGGGAGTGGTTGGGGGAGTGGGGGAGTGGGTGGGTGGGTGGGGGGGGGGGATGCCCAGGGCATGGAGAGCCACAGTACCCCTGATTGTCTGGACACGCTTCCTCAAGGTGTGTGTGTGTGTGTGTGTGTGTGTGTGTGTGTGTGTGTGTGTGTGTGTGTGTGTGTGTGTGTGTGTGTGTGTGTGTGTGTGTGTGTGTGTGTGTGTGTGTGTGTGTGTGTGTGTGTGTGTGTGTGTGTGTGTGTGTGTGTGTGTGTTTGCGCATGTTTAGCTGAGGAAGGGTCAGGTGATGGAGGCATCATAATAGCCAGCCGAATAAGTGTGATTTTAATTAAAAATAATATTAAATATTGTGAGTTCCTTAGTGACCATATACCATAGGTATATACATTTAAAAAAGCAATTTGTTCTGTTGGACATATATTCATTTCTATTGTGTGTGTAATAATGAAATAAAGTAGGCCTATACTGTACCTGTACAAATACCTTCAGTTAAGACATAGCCATTCACTGACAGCCTGATCTCGTCAACGTCTTTAGTTAAGACAGGTCAGGTCACCCAGGTTACAGGATTGGACACATTTTGGATTAAGGATTATATTCAGGATTATGAAGCACAGCCCTGGATTTCATATATTACATATTCAGACAGAGAAACATCAATGGTCAAACCCTGCTTTAGATGTGAAGGGATTTCTTTAGCTGATCCTAAGCCAGTCTGGCCAGAGACTAGGCCTACCCAACAGACGTCAGGCTTCTGTGATGTGGATGAGACTGGTGACACATTTACATTTTACATTTTGGTAATATAGCAGACACTCTTATCCAGAAGGATTTACAGTCAGTGCATTCAACTAAGGTAGGTCAAACAACCACAAGACACCTGATACCTGATATGACATCCAAGATGTGTCTATTGAAGTTTGGACTGAAACAACGCTGCCTTATTTCCACTCATATAGTCTGTCTGTCTGTGTGTGTGTGTGTGTGTGTGTGTGTGTGTGTGTGTGTGTGTGTGTGTGTGTGCTTGTGTGTGTGCTTGCGTGTGTCTCTAAAAGAACAGTGAACCATGGTCATTTACACATTGACCACCATCAGTTCAAAAAAGCCTGATGCACAATATCTGAATCACACACCCAACAGACAACACACCGTAAGCCACAACAATCACAACCCAACACACTGTAAACCACTGCAATCACAACTCAATAACTCCTCCTGCCATTGAACAACTACTCTTTCTAATTATTTAATAACCTCTATTACATACATTGTCGACTTCTCCACAATTAAAACCACAGAAACAGACAAAGTGGAGAGTGGTTGTAGACGAAAGGGGCATGATGGTAAACGATGCTATGAATGACTGCAATCTCTCTCCAAAGAACCCCTAATCAGATGCCATGATCCCCGCTATCCTGCTCCTTTAATGCTGTCCGCTGTGTTCTGTGGGAGAGAGAGCGCCGGAACGTTTTCGGAAAGCAGAGCGAGAGAGAGAGAGAGAGAGAGAGAGACAGAGAGAGACAGAGAGAGAGAGAGAGAGAGAGAGAGAGAGAGAGAGAGAGAGAGAAGTGGGTGCAGCTGGTGGCCTTTGTCTCTTCCCTTCTCCACGACTTCCAACTGAAAGGTCCTCGGAATTCTGTGTGGAACACCGGGATAAAATTCCCGCTACAAGCCGTCCCTGGATAATGACATGCTAATGTGATTGTCAGGAAATAAAAGTGGAGAGATCGGAAATTGCGCCAATTCTCCTCCATAAATGGGGTGGCAAAATAGGGGGGGAGATATTCCCCTCTTTTAATTGAATAGTGATAAAAACCTCAATAAATTCCAATAAAAGGGGATGTGAGATGAGTGAGGAAGATGGAGGGAGGATGGTGGAGGGTGGGGGTGAATGTAGGGTACTGTTTCAATGTGCCAGTTAGGCGGGGTTGGGTTGGGGAGGTGAGAGCAAAGGGGTTGGATGCAGACTTTTGAGGCCTTGTGTGAAACGATTAGGCAGGGCAACTATGATTTAGTGATCTAGTCCTCTCCTTGTCTCCTTTCCTTCCTTATGTCACCTCATGACCTCATCAACAAGGGGATGGATTAGTCTGCTTAAAAATGTTTTCGAGCGCTAATGTTACAACAACGTAAGGTCCCTAACCCTAATATCCTATTGAAGAGCATCACTCTCTGCTACTGCCTAGCTAACATAATCTGTTATCTGGGGCCCGGGGTTTTATCGAAACCTAGAATAACACATACTCATTACATTAGCCTACATGAGTCATGGTTTCATTGTATTCAGGCCAGCCACAGAGACATAGTATGCATCCCAAATGTCACCTTATTCCCTAGATAGTGCACTACTTTTGACCAGGGCCCATATAGTGTAGTGCACAATATAGGGAATAGGGTGTCATGTGGAACTCACAGAGAGGTACTGTATACCCAGCTACCCCCGGCAGCAGCACAGTGCTGTTCTCATTATACAGACAGTCACACTTATCTTAACACTGCTTCACCTGATTACTCTACAGCACAGCACAGGCCCTCAGACCACTGGGGAAAGAACCTGCTACAATACGAAAGGAATAAAAGACCAGATAAGTATTATTAGGTGAGGAGGAGGAGAGGAGAGAGAGGGGAAGAGAGAGAGAGAGAGAGAGAGAGAGAGAGAGAGAGAGAGAGAGAGAGAGAGAGAGAGAGAGAGAGAGAGAGAGAGAGAGAGAGAGAGAGAGAGAGAGAGAGAGAGAGAGAGAGAGAGAGAGAGAGAGAGAGGTCAGAATAAAAGACCAAATGAGAATGAATAGGTGAGGTGGAGGAGAAGAGAGAGAGAGGGAAGAGAAAGAGAGAGAGAGAGAGAGAGAGAGAGAGAGAGAGAGAGAGAGAGAGAGAGAGAGAGAGAGAGAGATGGTGAGAAGAGTAATCAAGGATCTGTTCATTCCCTGTGGAGCAGGTCATGTCACTGTATATTACAAAAGCACACAGATTCCCAGGCCTCCGACTTAGCGTGCATTTAAAGCACATTAATGTACGACTGTAGCATAAATGTCCAGCCATTACCAGTAAATTATGCAGGGGAAAATTCCCCCTTTATTAAACTCATATTTCGCCTGGCCAGATGGTCATGTAGCCACACAACAGAGGAGAGACAACGAGAGAGAGAGAGAGAGAGAGAGAGAGAGAGAGAGAGAGAGAGAGAGAGAGAGAGAGAGAGAGAGAGAGAGAGAGAGAGAGAGGTCAGAATAAAATACCAAATGAGAATTAATAGGTGAGGAGGAGGAGGAGAAGAGAGAGAGAAGAGAGAGAGAGAGAGAGAGAGAGAGAGAGAGAGAGAGAGAGAGAGAGAGAGAGAGAGAGAGAGAGAGAGAGAGAGAGAGAGAGAGAGAGAGAGAGAGAGAGAGGAGAGAGAGAGAGAGAGAGAGAGAGAGAGAGAGAGAGAGAGAGAGAGAGGGAGAGAGAGAGAGAGAGAGAAGTGGGTGCAGCTGGTGGCCTTTGTCTCTTCCCTTCTCCACGACTTCCAACTGAAAGGTCCTCGGGAACGTTCCAAGAACACTAGCTAAGATTCCCAATAAGTTAGGGTTTTATCTGACATTAGGAAGATAATATCCCCAAAACATTTAAATAAAGAATTGTTTTGATTACACAAAAATGTTGTGCACAACATCTGTACCAACCACCACAGAAAATTCCCCAAAAGTTCTTATTAGGTTTCCAGGTAATGTAATAACAATAATAATGTTATTACATTACCTGTACCAGTAATGTTTTCCAAGCAAAACAAAGCTGGTTCTGTGAAAGTTTCCAGAACATTCGTTAGGTTATAGCAAATGTTCTCAAAACACAAAAACTGTCCAGTCGTGTTGATGATTATAGAATGTTTGTATAAAACATTCCACTGATGTTGCAAGAACACATTTAATCTGTTCTTTAAAAGTTCCCAGAATGTTTCATTCAGGTTGTGGGAAGAGTCTTGTGAGAACAGTGCGGGGACATCACAAAATACTTGTTCCCAAAACACAAAAACTGTCCAGTTGTGCGGATGATTCTACAATGTTTATTTTAGGGAGCAAAAACATTCACCTGATGTTGCGAGAACGTTCCTAAAATAAAAAATGTCTGTTCTTTAAGCTAGAGATGTATTATTTGCATGGGCTGAGTCTCAATCCCCCACACCCGCCAATGTCGGCATTCTGCATCGGTGGTGGAAGGTGGCTGAGCTACAGCGATGTTTGTCAGACAATGAGACATTCAAAAAATCGGTCTTCTCACGAAAACGTCTGTAGTGTCCGAACGGTTTGGCCTACAAAGTAATATGACCACTCTATGGAAAGATGGTGTTCTCTGTTTTGCTCTATAACCCCAACAAGCGGGACTTGTCTGAAGTCGGTACCACCGATCTGCCAACTTCTGTCTGTGGCGTCCGAACAGTTTGGGCTATACTCTAACAAGCCTCACTAGACTCATCTGAAGGTAGCCCGGTACCAGTTAAAACAATTTATGGAAGTATATACTGAGTGTAAAAAACATTGTTTCTATGACAGACTGACCAGGTGAATCCAGGTGAACGCTATGATCCCTTATTGATGTCACCTGTTAAATCCACTTCAATCAGTGTAGATGAAGTGGAGGAGACAGGTTAAATAATGATTTTCAAGCCTTGTGGGAACATTGTGGGCATATGACAAGAGATACATTCCTAAAACACTAAAACTGTCCAGTTGGGTTGACATTCAGATAATGTTTGAATCAGGGTGCATAAAACATTCCTTTGATGTTGCAAGAATGTTGACAGAACACCTGATCTAAGTTCTTTAAAGGTTCCCAGAACATTTAATTAAGTTATGGGAGTCTGGGATGTTGCAAGAATATTATTTTGATATCCACATAGGTTGCACAGAACATTCCCATAATGTTGCACAATGTTCCACAATTTCCAAATGTCAGTTTTATGACTTTCATAGCATATTTGTTTTAGGTTTAACATAATATTCTATTGATGTTCACGCAACATGCATTTTATCTTGTCTTGGAGTTTCTCTGAACATTTTGAAAATGTCACATTTAAGTTTTCTCTAAAAGTACCACAACACTCCCAGCATGCAATCACAACCATATTTTTTGCACTTCATATGTTGACAGTCTACACATTATTTCATTCATAGGACATTTGAACAGCATTTAATCAAACACTACCATATGTTATATGTTGACAATCTACACATATGGAGATTGAACATGCAATGTTTGGTCCCAAAACATGTCTTAATCATCTTCGCCACCAGGGAAGCTCTCTCACAGGTTCTTCTTTCAGTAAATAACCATGGAAGTATGGTCATTCAGGAATGCCATCCTTCAGTCTCTCTGACCCTCTCTCAACCCTCTCTGGACCCTGTCTCTCAAAACCCTGCCATGACAATATGGCAGTGCAGGAATAGTTACAGTGCCTCCGACTAGTATTCAGACCCCTTTACTTTTTTCACATTTTGTTACGTTACAGCCTTATTCTAAATGTTAATGTTTTTAATGACAAAGCGAAAGCAGGTTTTTAGAAATGTATGCACATTTATTAAAAATGTAAAACAGAAATACCTCATTTACATAAGTATTCAGACCCTTTGCTATGATATATATATAGACACCTGTCTATATAAGGTCCCACAGTTGACAGTGCATGTCATGGCAAAAACCAAGCCATGAGGTCAAAGGAATTGTCCATAGAGCTCTGAGACAGGATTGTGTCGAGGCACAGATCTGGGGAAGGGTACCAAAAAATCTCTGCAGCATTGAAGGTCCCCAAGAGCACAGTGGCCTCCATCATTCTTAAATGGAAGAAGTTCGGAACCACCAAGACTCTTCCTAGAGCTGGTTGCCCGGCCAAACTGAACAATCACGGGAGAAGGGCCTTGGTCAGGGAGGTGACCAAGAACCCGATGGTCACTCTGACAGCACTCTGGAGTTCCTCTGTGGAGATGGGAGAACCTTCCAGAAGGACAACCATCTCTGCAGCACTCCACCAATCAGGCCTTTATGGTAGCGTGGCCAGACGGAAGCCACTCCTCAGTGAAAGGCACATGACAGCCCGCTTGGAGTTTGCCAAAAGGCACATAAAGACTCTCCGACCATGAGAAACAAGATTCTCTGGTCTGATGAAACCAAGATTTAACTCTTTAGCCTGAATGCCAAGTGTCACATCTAGAGGAAACCTGGCACCATCCCTACGGTGAAGCAAGTACAGAGTGATCCTTCATGAAACCTGCTCCAGAGCGCTCAGGACCTCAGACTGGGGCATAGGTTCACCTTCCAACAGGACAATGACCCTAAGCACACAGCCAAGACAACGTAGGTGTGGCTTCAGGACAAGTCTCTGAATGTCCTTGAGTGGTCCAGCCAGAGCCCGGACATCTCTGGAGAGACCTGAAAATAACTGTGCAGCGACGCTCCCCATCCAACCTGACAGAGCTTGAGAGGATCTGCAGAGAAGAATGGGAGAAGCTCCCCAAATACAGGTGTACCAAGCTTGTAGCATCATACCCAAGAAGACTCGAGGCTGTAATCGCTGCCAAAGGTGCTTCAACAAAGTACTGAGTAAAGGGTCTGAATTCTTATGTAAATGTGATATTTCCGTTTTTTATGTTGAATACATTTGCAAAAATGTCTAAAAACCTGTTTTTGCTTAGTCATTATGGGGTATTGTGTGTAGATTGATGAGGGGAAAAAACAATTTAATCAATTTTAGAAAAAGTCAAGGGGTCTGAATACTTTACGAATGCACTGTATATCTCAACCACACATACACACACACTCTCACACTCTTTCTCTCTCTCTCTCACACACACACACACACACACACACACACACACACACACACACACACACCATGTTTACTCATTAAAATACATAAATCAGCAATTATTTTATAATGTGGCTCAAAGTGTGATGTGCACTTCTAATTGAAAAACAAACGACTCTGTCCATAAATGCTTCTGCTTCCGCTGCTTTTTAATAATTGTCTTTAATTAAACGATTCCTGGCTAGCTCCCATGACAATTCTCCTCTGTATACCAAACACACACACATACACACACTGCAAATAAACTTCAAACACTTCACAGTTGTGAATATCCTAAGATCTTGTTTAATCTTCATCTGCTTCTCTGAATGGTGTTTTTTGTAACTTAATGTTCTTGTGAAATACGTCTTTACTGTGGAATAATGGACATGACTGTTCTGATTCCTCTCCAATGACCTCTGCTTTTCAGATTCAGATGAGAGTCACATCCGACAACACTTCTAAAACACATCCTCCTACTCTGTTGTTCCCGTGTGATATCATCAAATCCAAAGATTTCTCCCCACCCTTTTTCCATCTCAATCTCTCCTCAGATCCACAGGCCTTAATGTGCACACGTTTACCGTCTCAATATCTCCTACTTGACCTGGCGGGAGACCCTCCACTCACCCCTGTTTACTCTACTAATACAATTCCAGACCCACAGCACCCAACACTGTAAATATACACACACACATACACAGCACTGTAAATACACACACAGTCACATTACAAACAGAGCTGTGAGGCCTATCTGCCTGTGTTTTATTTTCTGTTTGCACACAGCGTGAGTGTAACACACACTCCTAAATACAGCTACAGGCAGGAAGGCAGGAAGGCAGGTAGGCGCAGATGAGAGGCGAGAGGGGCAAGATAAAGCTCACTCAGACAGGGGTGGGGATGAAGCCTAATTGGCCTCGATATCACAGGAAGAAATATTCACGATGGCGGTAAAAAAAACGAAGGAAAAAAAGGAAAAAAGTCCTGCACTTTTAAAAGGGAATTTGCTATGTAATGATGAGGTTGGAGTATTTCATCTTGCCTTTGACTGCGGTACGCCCAACTGACACACTTACTGCGCACTGCGCGACACCTCCCACCAACACACACACACAAGACGGCACAGCTGCAGCTGATAAAGTAGGCCTCAACGCTGCTGCTTACAAAAGCATGGGGCGTGGTCGGTCACATGAACCACATCGACATCCGTAGCTCACCATGAGCCCTGAGCTCACACACACACAGACACACACTCACATGGGCAGATTTCAGGTAGAGATACACACAGAGGAAGTGAATCAGCCAGGGGGGAGATAACAGACAGTAGCAGAACACACACACTGACACACACAGATATACACAGACAGCACTAGAACGAAATCATACACACAGAGAGAGAAATATACACACAGACAGCACTAGAACGAAATCATACACACAGAGAGAGAAATATACACACAGACAGCACTAGAACACACACACAAGCACACATACACATCATCATCATCATCATCATCATCATCATCATCATCATCATCATCATCATCCTCAATTGACCTCATTGGTTGTAGGCCAATGTTTGCATAGATCCTGTAATACACCTATTGTTCTCTCCCTTGTGCTCTATGCTTACCAAACCACAACACTGAGTCTCCTGTATTTTCTCCATGATAAGGACATGGTAAAGGTAGCCTATGTACAGTAGTAATTTACATTTATGCCATTTTAATCACTTCTAGTAATTACCATGTTGGTGTTCCATTATAATGACTTTTTTAAACTTGTCATTATCATTAGTAGGATAACAAATGCTATAATGTGTGAGTCCCAAATGGCACCCTATCCCCTATATAGTGCACTACTTTTCTGGTCAAAAGTAGTGCACTGTATAGGGGCTAGGGTGCCATTTGGGACGCAACCATGATAATCTGTCGCTTTGTGGTCATGATTGTGAAACGGCATAAAGGCAGGACTCTAAAAGGTAGAAATAGAACAAAAGATAATAATGTGGAATATGACAACAGCTGATCTGGGTGGGTTGCGTGTTATGACAAAGCTTTAGTGTGAATAACAGCTGTACTACTATTACACCTACACATCTCACAGTATACAACAATCAAACCAGGCTGCAACAGCCAAGCATTAGTCAACTCTATTTAAGCAATAAGGCCTGAGGAGGTGTGGTACATGGCCAATATACCACGGCTAAGGGCTGTTCTTAGGCACAACGCAACCACAAACAGACTCCCTTCCATTTAAGACATTTAACTTGAGAAAGATACAATTTCTTCTTCCAAAATCATACAATTCATCAACACAATCGCATCATATTTAGAGCTGGGACTTGAAACAATCTCCTATTCCTCATTCAGGTCCTTCTATTTGGCTACAGTCCTACTGTCACTTATTAGTGGGAGCTAAGCAAATTCTCTCATGTTTTTCTTTCTTACTGCCTCGATTCCTGTCACAATCACTTGGGAGCCCAATGGATGACAAACTCCCACCTCCTCTAGCATTATTGCTTAAAGCTCACAGTGTCTCCTGCTCCCCTACACTCAAAAAAATGCTGGGTTAAAAACAACGCAATTTGGGTAAATATTGGACAAAACACGTTAGGTTATTTTGACCTAACAGTTGGGTCACTTAACAACCCACTGCCAGAGCCAGGTCTGGATGTTGATGCTGGATTATTGATCTACGATCAAAGATGGGCAGTATTTCTGTTACATGTATTTGACATATGTATTTGAATTACTCCTGAGTATTTTGTATGTTGTATTACACTGGGCTGAACTACCCTCCAATGCAAATTTGTAACAAGATACAGTACTTTCGAAAGCTGTAATATGTGTTTTTAAAACACAAAATACTTTTATATACAATTTCTTTACAGTGGTTCACAATTTTGTGGCCCCCTTTCACCAAACATTGGTATCAAAAGTCGGATGGCACTATGGTGTGATAAGAGTGTCTGATAAATGAATTAATTGTACATGTACAGTACCAGTCAAAAGTTTGGACACAACACTCATTCAAGGATTTATCTTTATTTTTTACTATTCTCTACATTGTAGAATATTAGTGAAGACATCGAAACTATGAAATAACACATATGGATTAATGTAGTAACCAAAAAAGTGTTAAACAAATCAGCACTTTAGATTCTTCAAAGTAGCCACCCTTTGCCTTGATGACAGCTTTGCACACTCTTGGCATTCTCTCAACCAGCTTCACCTGGAATGCTTTTCCAACAGTCTTGAAGGAGTTCCCACATATGCTGAGCACTTGTTGGCTGCTTGTCTGCGGTCCAACTCATCCCAAACCATCTCAATTGGGTTGAGGTCGGGTGATGGTGGAGGCCAGGTCATCTGATGCAGCACTCCATCACTCTCCTTATTGGTCAAATAGCCCTTACACAGCCTGGAGGTGTGTTGGGTCATTGTCCTGTTGAAAACCAAATTAAAGTCCCACTAAGCGCAAACCAGATGGGATGGCGTATCGCTGCAGAATGCTGTGGTAGCCATGCTGGTTAAGTGTGCCTTGAATTCTAAATAAATCACAGACAGTGTCACCAGCAAAGCACCCCCACACCATCACACCTCCTCCTCCACCTGCTTCACGGTGGGAACCACACATGCGGAGATAATCTGTTCACCTACTCTGTGTCTCAAAAAGACACAGTGGTTGGAACCAGAAATCTCAAATTTGGACTCATCAGACCAAAGGACAGATTTCCACTGGTCTAATGTCCATTGCTTGTGTTTCTTGGCCCAAGCAAGTCTCTTCTTGTTATTGGTATCCTTTTGTAGTGGTTTCTTTGCAACAATTCGACCCTGAAGGCCTGATTCACGCAGTCTCCTCTGAACAGTTGATGTTGAGATGTGTCTGTTACTTGAACTGTGTGAAGCATTTCTTTGGGCTGTAATCGGAGGTGCAGTTAACTCTAATGAATTTATCCTCTGCAGTAGAGGTAACTCTGGGTCTTCCATTCCTGTGGTGGTCCTCATGAGAGCCAGTTTCATCATAGCGCTTGATGGTTTTTGTGACTGGATTGACTGACCTTCATGTCTTAAAAGTAATGATGGACTGCCGTTTCTCTTTGCTTATTTGAGCTGTTCTTGCCTTAATATGGACCTTGTCTTTTACCAAATAGGGCTATCTTCTGTATACTACCCCTACCTTGTCACAACACAACTGATTAACTTTTAACAAGGCACACCTTTTAATTGAAATGCATTCCAGGTGACTACCTCATGAAGCTGGTTGAGAGAATGCCAAGAGTGTGCAAAGCTGTCATCAAGGAAAAGGGTGGCTACTTTGAAGAATCTCAAATATAACATATATTTTGATTTGTTTAACACTTTTTTTGTTTACTACATGATTCCATATGTGCTATTTCATAGTTGTGGTCCTCTGTAGCTCAGCTGGTAGAGCACGGTGCTTGTAACGCCAAGGTAGTGGGTTCGATCCCCGGGACCACCCATACACACAAAGAAATATATATGCACGCATGACTGTAAGTCGCTTTGGATAAAAGCGTCTGATAAATGGCATATTATTATTCTACAATGTAGAAAATAGTACAAAATAAAGAAAAACCCTGGAATGAGTAAGTGTGTCCAAACTTTTGACTGGTACTGTATATGTACAAATGAACAATTGCACAGCATGCTGGGTATTACTCTAATGAGCTCCGCCCCGAAACAAGGCCAATGACAATACCCAGTGTGTTTTGCAGTTGTTAATTTTCACATTTACATTTAGGTAATTTCCGGTTAATTTGTTCTGTTGTATTGTCAAGGTATGTTAAGGTTGAGTACTGATACTTTTGTAGTGTTAATGAGGCTTACTCAAGACCATAAATATTTTAGTTTTTCTGGATATATATTTAACCCCTTATTTTGTTGGCACAAAACTACCTCAATACTTCCATTCATTTGTATGGGTTACCTTCAGACGAGTCCTGTGACACTTGTGGGGGTCGTAGAGCAACACGGAGGAAACCATCATATTCGTGAGAGTCTCATCTTTCCATATTAGTTTGTAGGCCAAACTGCTCAGATGTGTTCGTGAGAAGACCGATTTTCGGGATGTGTCATGGTCTATCAAACATTGCTGTAGCTCGGCAACCTTCCATCGCAGATGCGGAAGGCCACCGCAGATGCGGATGTGGTGGATTGAGACACAGCTCATGCATAAAAACAGATATCTTTAAACTGACGGGTGCGTCAATAGACTCTTAAGCATCATTTTTAACCCGTCATTTTTTAGAGGGTAGTTTCCGACTTATACACACACACACACACACACACACACACATTCACACACGCTCACACAGACAAGTACACAGATACATAAGACATCAAAATGCACACATATTCACATATTTTCGAGCACACAGACACACTACAACAATAAGCATACAGTTTTAACTCTCACTCTGTACATAATGCTTAATTTATTTTAGATAAAATAAACATCTTTAGCCATTTACTGCTTTCTAAACCAGTGAACGTGTCTCATATTTGTGCATTTTAGCATTTTTGGGGGGCTGAAAAAAATTCTGGGAAGGTAACAATGGCATGTCACCATGTTTGGCTGCTATCAGATCGGTGGCACAAGCTCCCTACCTCTGTTCAGCAGCACTTAGACTGCATTGTTCTCGTAAATCCCCAGGTCTCATCCCCACAACAACAACACAGGCCTGCCCAGATACTGTAGTGTAGCTATGCTAGGACGATCGTGTGTTCAGAGGGAAAGATTGAACAAGGTAGCTCTAAGCTTCCTTGGTTGGCATCAGCGGAGCTTGTCCAGAATGATGTACAGAGAGAGAGAGAGAGAGAGAGAGAGAGAGAGAGAGAGAGAGAGAGAGAGAGAGAGAGAGAGAGAGAGAGAGAGAGAGAGAGAGAGAGAGAGAGAGAGAGAGAGAGAGAGAGAGAGAGAGAGAGGCAGTGGCAACACACAGCAAAACAACCAACAGACAAACAAACAAAGAGTGCCCTTTCTCTCCCCGTTCTCATGCCATTGTACGGTATGAAACCAGCGAGCCAACAACGATGTTGTCCACGATGTGGATGCCAGGGTGCCCCCTACAGTACCAATCTAAAAAGCAGAAGTAACTGAAAGAGACGACTATAACAGAGAGGGACCATATAAATCTACCCCTGGCCTGAGCTCAGAGCTATCCAGACCCTCCAGCCCCATCACAGTGATAAGCAAACACACACACACACACACACACACACACACACACACACACACACACACACACACACACACACACACACACACACACACACACACACACACACACACACACACACACACACACACACACACACACACACACACTCTCCTATGGTCTCCCGACACGAGGCATGTGCTGTGTGACGCCCCTCCTGGAACTAGCAGTATCGCAATGAGTGACATCACAAACAGGCTCGGAGTGTGTGTGTGTGTGTGTGTGTGTGTGTGTGTGTGTGTGCGTTGGCAACAGGCACATTAGAGGCCTTTGTTAGAGCAGACCTTGGCACATATTACCTTAATGAGTGGCTTCCAGCACTGCGCCACTCTAGAGGCAGAGCCATGTGGCTCCCCTCCCCTTTAAATAGATTTTATTTTCTGATTTGCTTGAAACGGTTTGGCGTGTGCCATGAGCTCGCTCTCGAAAGAAAATGCTGGTTTAAAAACAACCCAATTTGGGTAAATATTGGACAGAACACATGTTGGGTTATTTTGACCAAGCCAGTTCGGTCACAAACAACCCATTGTTTTCTTTATGTTGGATTGTTGATGCTGGGTTTTTGAACTATGATCCACCAGGTCAGATCAGAAGACTGGAGGCGTGGCTTAGTAGGGGCGTGTCTTTCAGGTAGTTATTTTTGGCAAACCTTGAGAGCAAATGTTATTCCAGTTAATCTGTTCTGCTGTATAATCAACACATGTTAAGGTTGCGCTCTGACACTTTTCTAGCTATCTAAGGCTTGCACAGGAGTATGAGTTTCTTAAGTGCCTATGCATATCCAACTTGTTATAATATTTAAATAATAATTTGCATGCTTTAATGTTTTTCTCACACTACGTGTTTTAATATAATTGTATACATTGTTTTATATATCATAAAAAATTGGAAGCTAGCCCAACATTGGGATATGCTGTGACGAGGTGTGAATGAAGAAGTCAGGCACAGAAGGTAAAACACCGAAGTCCAGAGTTTATTCTATTTACATAAATAAAATGCACCCAGCGTCAAAACGAAACTATCACAAGGGAAATATTCCACCTTGGCAATAACCAACCGAGCTACTCGCTCTCACAATGAAACAATCACTCACAAAAACAAGGGGAACAGAGGGAACACTTACACACATAGTAATTAGGGGAATGAGCACCAGGTGTGTGTGATTGACAAGACAAGACATGACAAGTGGAGTGATGAGAATGGGATCGGCAGTAGCTAGTAAGCCGTTGACGACGAACACTGAAACCTGCCCGAACAAGGAGGGGAGGCAGCCTCGGCGGAAGTCATGACAGTAGCCCCCCCCCCCACCTTCCTGTAGTTTTTTTGTGTGGAAACTACCCACATCTTGATTTACCCTTTCCACCTGACCATTACTCTCGGGGTGAAATCCAGAGGTCAGGCTGACCGAGACCCCCAGACGTTCCATGAACGCCTTCCATACTCTAGACGTGAACTGGGGACCTCGGTCGGACACTATATCCTCTGGTACCCCGTAGTGCCAGAAGACGTGAGTAAACAGAGCCTCCACAGTTTGTAGGGCCGTGGGGAGACCGGGCAGAGGAAGGAGGCGGCAGGACTTCGAAAAGCGATCCACAACGACCAGGATAGCGGTGTTACCTTGGGAGAAGGGAAGATCAGTAAGAAAATCAATGCTAAGGTGAGACCATGGTCATTGTGGAACTGGTAAAGGTTGTAGCTTACCCGCTGGGAGGTGCCTAGGTGCCTTACTCTGGGCACACACTGAGCAGGAGGAAACATACACCCTCACGTCCTTAGCCAAGGTAGGCCACCAGTACTTCTCGGTCAGGCAGCGCATTGTACGACCGATACCTGGATGACCAGAGGAGGGTGTCATGTGTGCCCAGTAGATCAGACGATCACGGATAAGTCATACAGATCCTCTGTGTCATACAGCCGAGACAGTGCGTCTGCCTTCACTTTCTTCGTACCCGGAATGTATGAGAGTGTGAAATCAAACCGGGTGAAGAAGAGGTCCCACCTGGCCTGGCGAGGATTCAGCCTCCTTGCTTCCCGAATGTACACCAGGTTACGGTGGTCTGTCCAGACAAGGAAAGGGTGTTTCGCCCCTTCGAGCCAATGCCTCCACCCCGTCAAAGCTCGGACAACAGCCAGCAGCTCCCGATCACCAACGCTGTAGTTCTGCTCCGCCGAGCTGAGCTTCTTTGAAAAGAAGGCACAGGGGCGGAGCTTGGGTGGCCTGCCCTAGCATTGGGATAAGACAGCGCCTATCCCTACCTCGGACGCATCCACCTCCACTACGAATGGTAATGATGGATCGGGGTGAGCCAGTACCGGGGCTGAGGTGAACAGACCCCGCAATCTACTGAAGGCCAAATCAGCCTCAGCAGACCAGCGGAGCCGGGACGGCCCACCCTTCAACAAGGAGGTAATGGGAGCTGCGACCTTGCCAAAGCACCGAATAAACCTCTGCTAGTAGTTGGCAAAGCCAAGGAAGCGCTGCACCTCCTTCACCGTGGTTGGAGTTGGCCAATTACGCACGGCTGAAATGCGATCTCCCTCCATCTCCACACCTGTGGTAGTAATGCGGTATCCGAGGAAGGAGATTGACTGCTGGAAAAACTCACACTTCTCTGCCTTGGCATAAAGATCATTCTCCAGCAGTCGGACCAGTACCTTGCGAACCAGGGACACATGCTCGGCGCACGTAGCGGAACAAACCAGGATGTCATCGATGTAGACCACCACCCCGCGACCAAGCATGTCCCGAAACACCTTGTTCACAAAGGACTGGAAAACGGATGGAGAATTCATCAAACCGTAGGGCATCCATAATGCCCCGAGGTTGTGCTGAATGCTGTTTTCCACTATCCCCTTCCCGAATACGCACCAAGTTGTAGGCACTCCTGAGGTCTAATTTGGTGAAAAAACGGGCATTCACTCAATCACTAAAGGAATGAGGGGAAGAGGATAACTAAATCGTACCGTCACATTTACATTTTACATTTACGTCATTTAGCAGACGCTCTTATCCAGAGCAACTTACAAATTGGTGCATTCACCTTATAGCCAGTGGGATAACCACTTTACAATATGTTTTTTTTTTTTGAGGGGGGGTAAGGGGGGTAAGGGGGGGAGAAGGATTACTTTATCCTATCCCAGGTATTCCTTAAAGAGGTGGGGTTTCAAGTGTCTCCGGAAGGTGGTGAATGACTCCGCTGTCCTGGCGTCGTGAGGGAGCTTGTTCCACCATTGGGGTGCCAGAGCAGCGAACAGTTTTGACTGGGCTGAGCGGGAACTGTGCTTCCACAGAGGTAGGGGGGCCAGCAGGCCAGAGGTGGATGAACGCTTATTCAGTGGTCGATGATCAATGCACGGGCGTAAACCGCCATCTTTCTTCTTCACAAAGAAGAATCTCGAGGAAGCAGGTGAAGTGGAGGGACGTATATACCCCTGGCGCAGGGACTCTGTGAATTATGTTTCCATAGCCTCCGTTTCAGCCAGCGACAGGGGATACACATGACTCCTGGGAGGTACAGCGTCTACCTGAAGGTTTATCGCGCAATCCCCCTCCCGATGAGGTGGTAATTTAGTAGCTTGCGTCTTGGAAAACGCAAGCGCCAGATCATGGTATTCGGGGGGAATGCGCACGGTGGGAGTACCGTCTGGACTTTCCACCATGGTCGCACCAACGGAAACACCTAGACACCTACCCGGACACTCACGCGACCACCCCGTAAGAACCCTCTGCGGCCATGAAAATTGGGGTTGTGAAGGGCTAACCACGGAATACCTAAGACTACATGGTAAGCAGGAGACTCAATAATCAAAAAAGTGATCTGCTCAACATACGTCTCCTGTGTAATCATGGTGACTGGTACAGTAACCTCCTTAACCAACCCAGACCCTAATGGTCGACTATCAAGTGCTCTGATGGGGAGTGGAATGGATAGGGGAACCAATGAAATGCCTTGACGGCATGCAAATGCCCTGTCCATAAAGTTCCCAGCTGCGCCTGAATCGACTAGCGCCTTACACTGGGAAACTACCAGGTGATCGGGAAAGGAGATAGATAAGGTACAGTGCGCCGCAAAGGGCTCTGAACAAGTTTGGGTGTTCGTTACCTGGGGTGATGCGTGAGTACCCTGCCTACCGCCTCCAGACCTAATGGAAAGTTGACTGCGACGTGAGGTGGATTGTCCCTTCGTGCCACCAGAGTGGCACTGTCGCTGTCCTCCTGCGCTCTCTCGACCGGCGGCTCCCCCAGCTCCATCTGCTCGGGGTCAGAGTCGTCCAGAGTGGGAATGGGCAGACCCCTACCAGGACGTCCTCTGGCTGCTAGCAGATTGTCCAGCCGGATGGCCATGTCCACCAGTTGGGAGAACGATAGCATGGCATCACGGCAGGCTAGCTCCCGTCGGACGTCCTCCATTAGGTGGCACCGGAAATGGTCGATCAGGGCCAGCTGGCCAGCATCGATGAATGCTCCTGGACCCTTTCCACAACTCCAGGCATGCGGTCTTCTCCTGCTGACTCCATTCAGTGGGTGAGTGATTCTGTGACGAGGTGTGAATTAAGGAGTCAGGTGCTGGAGGTAAAACACCGAAGTCCAGAGTTTATTCTATTTATATAAATTAAACGCACCCAGCGTCAAGACGAAACTATCACAAGGGAAATATTCCACCTTGGCAATAACAAGCTACTCGCTCTCACAATGAAACAATCACTCACAAAGACAAGGGGAACAGAGGGAACACTTATACACATACTAATTAGGGGAATGAGCACCAGGTGTGTGTGATTGACAAGACAAGAGGAGTGATGAGAATGGGATCTGCAGTAGCTAGTAAGCCGGTGACGACGAACGCCGAAACCAGCCCGAACAAGGAGGGGAAGCAGCCTTGGCGGAAATCATGACATATGCCTAGGCCTCATTAAGCTGCAATAGTGTCAGTGCTAAAGCTTAACATGTGTTGACAACAGAACAGATGAACCAGAATGACGTTTACTCTCATGGGTTGCCAAAAAATAACTGTCTTAAATCCACACCCCTACTAAGCCACACCTACAATCTTCTGATCTGACCCTGTGGATCATAGCGCAATAACCCAACTATGTGACCCAACTGGCTGGGTCAAAAATAACCTAATGTGTGTTTTGTCCACTATTTACCCACCGCTGGGTTGTTTTTAACCCAGCATTTTTTTGAGTGTGCTGTCTCTCTCTCTCTCTCTCTCTCGCTTTCTCGCTCTCTCTCTCTCTATCTCTCTCGTTCTCTTTCTCTCTCGCTCTCTCTCCCTATCCAACTCTCTCTTCCTCTCCTTCTCTTGGCTGGCCTTGGCCAGCCACAGAAGCAAGTGAGATCCAGGGCCTCCCAATAGTCATCCTGAAAAGAAAAGGAAAAACGGAGCTGGAGGAAAAAACAAAACCACAATGGATTTAAGCCCTTTGTTTGATCTACAATTAATTAAATCCATTTATTTCCTTTCCTTTGTTCATCTTTTACCCCTCTCTTCCTCTCAGTGAAAACCAACGCTTGTAAATGTTGGCCACAGGAAGAGTGTGTAAGCCTAGCGGACACAACAGCAGCCAAATGAGACCTAGAGGAGTCCTCTGTACTGAGCCCTCTGTACCGCCATCAAAACCAGCCTGGCCTGGCAAACCTCTGAATGGATCACAGACATTGTGTGGTGAATGGAAGTGAATAGACTCACTAGATTGTCCATACAGAAGCAGAGATGGGCAGTATTTCTGTTGAAATACGTATTTTAATTACTTCTGAGTATTTTGTGTGTTGTATTACACTGGGCTGAAATACACTCCAATGTATTTTGTAACAAGATACTTTCGAAAGCTATAATTTTGTATTTTCAAAATCCAAAATACTTTTCTATACAATTAGGCTTCCGAGTGGCACAGCGGTCTAAGGCACTACATATCAGTGCTTGAGGCGTCACTACAGACCCCCTGGTTTGATTCCAGGCTGAATCACAATCGGTCGTGATTGGGAGTCCCATAGGGCGGTGCACAATTGGCCCAGCGTCGTCCGGATTTGGCCGGTGTAGGCCGTCATTGTAAATAAGAATTTGTTCTTAACTGACTTGCCTAGTTAAATAAAGGTTAAATAAAATAAAATTTGTGGCCCCCTTTCACCCTAAATTGATATCAAAAGTCTGATGGCACTATGGTGTGATAAGAGTTCCTGCTAAATGAACTCAATGTATATGTAAATATGAACAATTGCAAAGCATGCTGGGTATTATTCTAATTAGCTCTGCCCCGAAACAAGGCCAATGACAATACCCAGTGTGCTTTGCAGTTGTTCATTTTCAAATATACATTTACATTTTGGTCATTTAGTAGATGCTGTTATCCAGAGTGACATATCACAATCATAGCAAGTAAGACATTTCATAAACCATTACTGAGAATGTTGTTGCTGTTCGGGCCGGCTACTGCAAAAGTGTCATCATTTTTTTTGGGTTGATACATTGGTCTTTAGGGTATTTTGTGGTTGTATTTTGTAATTATAATTTATGCCCATTCCTGTACAGAGGGTACAGTGGATTTACAGTCAGTGAAACAAGTTGTTCTCTGTTTCTCTATCGCACCCTCTCTCCCTGTCTCTCTTTCTCTCTCTAACACACACACATATGCCTCTGGGCCAGAGGGGCATGTTCATTTACAGCTGACTCAGCTTTGAGATGCAGGTGGAAATAAGTCACAAAATTAAATGCAACCACATTGAAGTAGCCTATTTACAAAGTGCAATTTCAAATGTACGCAGCTACACAGCATATTGCGAAGTGTTACCTAGTGTTGATTTTTCAGCGTAACATTTCTAGTGTTGATTCAGGAGTTAAATTACCTCTCTAAGAGTGAAATTAACACTCAGTGGTGTAAAGGAACCCAAGTGTTGGTGTTATTAACCAGTGTTGAGTGTGAGAATGTGATCGTGTCTGTTTTCCTCTGTGGAGAGTAAAACATTCCCATCAAGACAACGGCCATCATTATCATATTTCCCAGCATGCTCTACTGCAGCTAGCTTTTTTTTTGGATTGTTTTTAAAATTTGTGTTTTTGCATGTACACTATATATACAAGCGTATGTGGACACCACTTCATATTAGTGGATTTGGCTATTTCAGCCACACCGTGCTGACAGATCGAGCACACAGCCATGCAATCGCCATAGACAAACATTGGCAGTGAAATGGCCTTACTGAAGAGCTCAGTGACTTTCAACGTGGGGCCGTCATAGGATGCCACTTTTCCAACAAGTCAGTTTGTCAAATTTCTGCCCTGCTAGAGCTGCCACGGTCAACTGTAAGTGCTGTTATTGTGAATTGGAAATGTCTAGGAGCAACAATGGCTAATCCGCGAAGTGGTAGGCCACACAAGCTCACAGAATTGGACCGCCGAGTGCTGACGCGCGTAGCGTGTAAAAACCTTCTGTCCTCGGTTGCAGCACTCACTACCGAGTTCCAAACTGCCTCTGGAAGCAATGTCAGCACAAGAACTGTTCGTCGGGAGCTTCATGAAATGGGTTTCCCTGGCCGAGCAGCCGCACACAAGCCTAACATCACCATGCGCAATGCCAAGCGTCGGCTGGAGTGGTGTAAAGCTCGAAGCCATTGGACTCTGGCGCAGTGGAAACGCGTTCTCTTGAGTGATGAATCACGCTTCACCAACTGGCAGTCCAACGGACAAATCTGGGTTTGGTGGATGCCAGGAGAACGCTACCTGCCCCAATGCATAGTGCCAACTGTAAAGTTTGGTGGAGGAGGAATAATGGGGCTGTTTTTCATGGTTCGGGCTAGGCCCCTTAGTTACAGTGAAGGGAAATCTTAACGCTACAGCATACAATTCTAGACAATTCTGTGCTTCCAACATTGTGGCAATAGTTTGGGGAAGGCCCATTCCTGTTTCAGCATGTCAATTCCTCCATACATAAATGGTTTCGAGATCGGTGTGGAAGAATTTGACTGGCCTGCACAGAGCCCTGACCTCAACCCCATCGAACACCTTTGGGATGAATTGGAATGCCGACTGATGGCCAGCCCTAATTGCCCAACATCAGTGCCTGACGTTGGGCAAGTCCCCGCAGCAATGTTCCAACATCTAGTGGAAAGCCTTCCCAGAAGAGTGGAGGCCGTTATAGCAGCGAAAGGGGGACCAACTCCATATTAATGCCAATGATTTTGGAATGATTTTGACTAAACGATTTTGACGAAACTTGGGTGAATGATGCGTCTTACCAAAATTACACTGATTGGCCCAAGGTGGGAGCTATAGTAATTAGCCGACATTTATTAGTCACACGGGGACATATTTATCCCCAATGTTAAAAATCTGTAAGGCAGTAAAGGGTATTGCCAGTACATACACACACACGCACACATAAACACACAAACACACATGCACACACACCCACAGATACACACACCTACAGTATCTAGGACCTACAGTATCTAGGACCTACAGTATCTAGGACCTACAGTATCTAGGACCTACAGTATCTAGGACCTACAGTATCTAGGACCTACAGTATCTAGGACCTACAGTATCTCCTCTCTCCTCAGTGGTTCTCTGGACAGCCCAGCCATTTGTACCTGACACCGGTTTCTTCATCTGACAGTAAATCCAGCCCTGAGTTCCGTTCTGCACCCTTAATGAATAATGGAATAAATGTGCTTAAACTGGGGAGTCAGACAGACAGGACAGGAGTCAGTTAGTTTAGCATAACCACTGCCATCAGCCATGACATTAATTCAATCAATCAATCAATCAATTTTATTTTATATAGCCCTTCTTACATCAGCTAATATCTCGAAGTGCTGTACAGAAACCCAGCCTAAAACCCCAAACAGCTAGTAATGCAGGTGTAGAAGCACGGTGGCTAGGAAAAACTCCCTAGAAAGGCAAAACCTAGGAAGAAACCTAGAGAGGAACCAGGCTATGAGGGGTGGCCAGTCCTCTTCTGGCTGTGCCGGGTGGAGATTATAACAGAACCATGCCAAGATGTTCAAAAATGTTCATAAGTGACAAGCATGGTCAAATAATAATCAGGAATAAATCTCAGTTGGCTTTTCATAGCCGATCATTAGAGTTTAAAACAGCAGGTCTGGGACAGGTAGGGGGTTCCATAACCGCAGGCAGAACAGTTTAAACTGGAATAGCAGCAAGGCCAGGCGGACTGGGGACAGCAAGGAGTCACCACGGCCGGTAGTCCCGACGTATGGTCCTAGGGCTCAGGTCTCTCAGTTGGCTTTTCATAGCCGATCATTTAGAGTTGAAAACAGCAGGTCTGGGACAGGTAGGGGTTTCGTAGCCGCAGGCAGAACAGTTGAAACTGGAATAGCAGCAAGGCCAGGCGGACTGGGGACAGCAAGGTGTCATCATGCCCGGTAGTCCTGACGTATGGTCCTAGGGCTCAGGTTCTCAGAGAGAAAGAGAGAACGAGAGAATTAGAGAGAGCATACTTAAATTCACACAGGACACTGGATAAGACAGGAGAAGTACTCCAGGTATAACCAACTAACCCCAGCCCCCGACACATAAACTACTGCAGCATAAATACTGGAGGCTGAGACAGGAGCGGTCCGGAGACACTGTGGCCCCATCCGAAGAAACCCCGGACAGGGCCAAACAGGAAGGATATAACCCCACCCACTCCGCCAAAGCACAGCCCCCGCACCACTAGAGGGATATCCCCAACCACCAACTTACAATCCTGAGACAAGGCCGAGTATAGCCCACAGAGGTCTCCACCACAGCACAAACCAAGGGGGGGGGCGCCAACCCAGACAGGAAGATCACGTCAGTAACTCAACCCACTCAAGTGACGCACCCCTCCCAGGGTGCACCCTATTCTGCTGGCAGTGATGGCTGGGTATGCTAGGAGGAGAGAGGGGGAGGCCAGGAGTAGAGAGGGAAACGTGGGGGCAAGAGAGAGGAAGTGCATAAGTGGAAAATGGATATGAGACCCCTGACGTTGCCGGGAGAGGGGGGTGGGAGAGGGAGAGAGAGGGAAAGGGTCGGCCACTCCGGGGCGACAGGGTGAGTGGCGGGGACAGTGGAGAGGGGAGAGGGCCATTGTTCGACGGCAGCAATGTAAAAGTGGGTGGAATTAGCATTGACCTCTCTCTGGGCTATTGGCGGCCGTTAAATGGAAAGTAAGGTCAGGACCCTCCCTCTCTTTCTCACCCTTCTGTTCTCTCTCTCTCTCTCTCTCTCCTCAATCTTAGCATAGTGGTCAATTTTCTGGCATTAACATGGCGTTCAGGGGTCTTTTGTATAAGACAGGGCAGGTCGGTATGTGTCTACCATTACCTCTAAGAGCTGTCCATGCCACTCTACGGGTCAGGCAGACAGCAGGTGTTCTCGAGCTGGTGGGTGTCCCAAATGGCACCCTATTCACTATATAGTACACTAATTTTGACTAGGGACCATAGAACCCTGGTCAAAAGTAGTAGTAGTAGCACCCTATTAGTAATAGTAGCACCCTATCACCTATATAGTGCAGTACTTTTGACCGGGGCCCGAGGTGAAACTTACATCAGATTCAGAAATCCAGAATACTACCGGCGCCACTGCTTGCGAACATCATCAAGCTCTAACATTAGATAGAACACCTGCTAACAGCACGGTCCGTGCTATCCGGGATCCTTGGGATGTCCCTACCCCATTGAAGTTGAAATGTAAAATCGTTAAGGTAAGGGTTATTGTTAGGTTTAAGGTAAGAGTAGGGGTTAAGATTAGGGTAGGGACGTCCCAATGATTCCAAATAGCACAGTACCACCACTCGAGCAACCGTTTCCGATAAGGAAGTGGAATAGATATTTGACGCTGATGATTGCATTGGTGCGCACGTCACATTTCCGGCTAGCTAGCTAGCTAACTAACCTGCTACACCAAGACTAACCTGCTACACCAAGATGTTCAGTTGCCCATCTTCATCTACACATCAAGTTACAATTAGGCCTACATTCTAAAAAATGTCAACAACCCAGCGCTGGGTAAATAGTGGACAGAAAACACATTGGATTATTTTTGACTCAGCCAATTGGGTCACTTAGGCCTAGATTCAATCAGATTGAGTGTTAACCGGCGAGAGCAGACACCCGTATGGTGGATGTTTTGGCAGTGTCGGAGGTGGAACTGCGTTGGAGCTGTCAAATCGGTGAGAAGCTGCTCTTGCATCACTGTCACAAAGCCACACCCGCCCCACTCACGTTAGAAGTTCAGAACGAGAAAGTGTAGGTTACATAGAAATAATTAAGCTCATACTGAAAAATCATTAAACAAAATAATGAGGATTTCTATCATACTAATCAAGGTGTATATTACATCTCACATTCCAGTGTTCAAACTTGTAAACAAGGCTGCATGGGAATTCTGTTAATGCGACTCCATGCAGCCAATGGCAATGTCCGCTTTAGGTATAATGCCTGGAACCACTTGTGGATTTGACAGCTCTAACGCAGTTCCACCTCCGACATGCCAAAACAACCGCTATGCGGATGTCAGCTAAAGCGGATCTGATTGAATAGAGCCCTTAGTTGGGTTATTGAGCTATGATCCACCTGCTCAGATCAGAAGGCTGGAGATGTGCTTAGTAGGTGCGTAGCTTTCAGATTGTTATTTGTTCATCTGATCTGTTGTATTGTCAAAGGTCCTGAACAGTCATTCTAATTCCCGTGTGAAATATCACCCATAATATTTTGGGAGGCTAGAAATCCTCAAAATGTTATTTTTCTCTTATGGCTAACTACCAGGTAGTTTGAAAAGACAAGCTGAGTGGGAGGGGAGCTTATATTCATGAGCTCGCCTTTACTAACAGTTCTTTGAAACGCCTGTGTCAAGAAACATGGATGCAGTGTTGCAGTAAAATCATCGCAAGCAAATTTGGTAATACCCAAAATTGCATCAATTATGTTAATTTTTCTCCCATTTGGCATGTCTCTTGCGATGCGGTTCAAAGAGGCACTGACATCTCCGTTGACATGACACTGCATCAGATTTGAATGACCCTTCCGCCCCATTTGTTCCATGCTGGCTGAAGACCTAGCTAGCCAGGAATTAGCTAACACCAGACACAGATGAAAGGGGAGACATACAAGTATCTTTTCCAGAAATGAATAGTGTAAACTTATTTTTTTTTTGCTGACAACCTACAGTAAAATTTTGGCACCAGTAGAGTAGCTATCTAGCTATATGAACCACTCCCCTTCGCAAACACGCCTTCTCCGATGTTGGTTACAAGGTGGTACTTATTTAAACTAAGTAAAAGAATATCATGTTATCATTGGTGTATTAAAATAAGAGTTAGGGTGATGTCACCCTATCTACTTAATAATCCCGCCTCCTGAATCAAAGTGTTTGACATGGGGGAGGGGACCAGTAAGTTTATGATCAAACTATATCAATGTAGAAGCAACAGTCATAGTTTGGTCATCATACTTTAATCTGGTTTCATCCAAATCTAATTTAATGAAAAACATGTTTTTGACTGTTCATGACCTTTAAGGTTGAGCACTGACACTTTTTTTACCTTAATGATGCTTACACAAGTTGAGTTCATCAAGTGCTTATGTGTATCCCAATGTTGGGATAGTTACCACTTTGTTATGATGCTTAAATAATAACGTTATTCTTCTTCTTCTATGGTATATTGGCGATCACACAATTGAATGTGCATTCCGCCATTTACTGTGCGGGATGGAAACAGGATTCCCAAAAATGGAACTAAATACCAAAGGAAAACCCAAATTCCAAAATAATTAATAAATCAACTAAGCTAAATCAAACAACTTTTCTGTATTCCACCTTTTTAACACACAGAGTATCTTTTGCCTGGCAGCAAACATTTACTACAGACTGTGGTGCATCCACTACCATATCTTCACTAGCATCACTTGTTTTCTCAATTATTTTAATCGCCTCCGCATAGGAGATTCGATTGACCGCTCCAACTTTTGCCACCTCAATCTCCTTCACCCTTACAGGGCACTCCAGGAACTTGGGATCATGATCCAGACCACAATTGCAACACCGTTGTCCTTCTACACACCGTTCTTCAACATACTCTGTCCATCTGCACACACTTGAAACATGGCCAAATCCTTTACAATTCTTACACTGCAATAGTTTGGGGTTGAAAGCTCTTACAGCGTATCTTACATAACAAAGCTTCACATGCGTAGGTATTTGCTTCTTATCAAAAACCAACAGGACTGACAGACTTCCTTCTTTTTCTCCATTCACCCAGCAGGTCGGACACCTGGCACCAATCACACAAGGAATTCAACAATAACATTATTAATTGTATATAAAAAATATATAACATGCAAAATATTAAAGGGACATTTGTATTTGCAGTTTACAAACATAACATAATGAACAGGAACAGGAATTATATTTACTCTCTCTCTTGCTCCTCCTCTTCCTCTTCCTCCTCTTCCTCTTGCGCCTCCTCTTCCTCTTGCTCCTCCTCTTCCTTCTCTTCTTCTTCCTCTCTGGGTGTCAACTCTAAGACAAGCAAAGCAGGGTGAGACGAACAGTGGAGCTTTAAGGTGGAACTGTGTAAGCCCACACACACACACACACACGTGTGCATGAACACACACTGTCACATACACATACATACACACACACACACACACCACTAACTCCTGAGGGCGTTGGAGTCAAGTCTGTGCCTAATTGTCTCATTCGCAGCAGCGTGGTTGTCGGATGCACACACATAAAGAGCCCTGATGCAGGGATTTGAATAATTCTGCATCATCACGACACACTCTCTGTAACAAAAGGTAGAGAAAAAGACATTTAGAAAAAAGACAAATGGTGGTGGAAGCTGGCATTTAGCAGGCATCTCCTCTTCGTGCGGCTACAACAAGGCTTAGCTTGGAAGCGACAGGCGAAAATTGCAAGTGGAGAAAAGGAATGAGAAAACGAGAGGGAGAGAAAGAGAGAGAGAGAGAGGCTGATAAATGGAGGGATGGGATTACTCTTCATGACCAAAGGCATTTATCTTTATCCTTCCTTCTCTCCTGCTTTTTCTCTCTTCCATTCTGCCTGGCGAATTTAACTTTTGTCTGCCGAAGTGCACACACACCAGGTGTGGTACACACTATACTTATTTCTCCCATTTTCACTCTCTCTTTCTTTCTTTCTCTCTCTCTTTCTTTCTCTCTATATCCCTCTCTCCCTCCCTCACCTCCTTTGTCTCTATTACTCACTCTATAAGTAATTGCGTTTCTGAAGTGCTCAACAGTTTTGTTAATTTGGGAGTGCTACTGAAAGAACACCTATGGCTCCATGTCACCTGTTACTCAAGGTGTGGGTGAAGAGAGAGACTACCCAGCTAACATATATTGTTCAGAGAACCATATGTTTCTTAGGTGGGAATTTCAGTTCTTCTGCATATAATTTTCTACTGGTTTCCTCATGGTTCTATTTAAAGTAATGTTCTCAGAATGTTCAGAGAACGTTAAGAAACAATGTTCTTCTGTAGGAATCTTGTACTTCAGCATAACGTTTTCTGCAGGTTTCCTCATGGTTCTATTTATCTACCAGCTCTCACAGTCTCACGTCAGAATTAGACATTCATCCATGTTTCTCAAACATCAAATTTCGAAGTTCTTCCAAACGTTCAATTTAGAAGTGTTTAAGGTTAAGTTTAGGCATTAACTTTTTAAGGTTAGGGTTAGGGTTAGGCATTAACTCCAAGTTCCTCAGGTTAGGCTTTAATGCTGAATGGTTAAGGTAAGCGTTAAGGTTTGGCATAGGCTTAAAACCAAAATATACAAAATAACTTTCTAACACTGGATTTGAACTTGCAACCTTTGGAATCAGATGCTTATGCCCATCCGCCATCCCCGTCCACAAGGTCCTAACAAAACTGAAGCCTACTTGAAGGTAACAGCGCTCACTGTTGCCAGTTTCCATGTCATTTCCAGACATCATCAGACATGGATGGACGTCAAATACTGACTTGTATCACAGGTGACCTGGCTGCTATTTAAAGTCATGTTCTTAGAACATTCAGAGAACATTAAAAAACATTATTCTGTGGGAATTTCAGTACTGCAGCATAACGTTTTCTGCAGGTTTTCTCATGTTCTCTGAACATTAAGAAAACTTTCCATAAATAAAAAACACAAGGAAATATTAGTAACATTCAAAGACCGTTCTAAGAATGTTATTTAAAAACATATACATTCCGTTCTCAGCATCAACAAAACTCTCTCTATCCTCTTGTTAAGCGTGGCCACACCTGATCTTAATGAGTGCTTGATTCTTTTAAAATCTGGGTCTGTTTGAATAGACTAGAATTAACAGCTTTGTATGAGTTTAAAAAAACATGGCACACTAGCTCCATCCTGGTGGTGCAGTGGACTATTTCCATGGATAGAAAACAGAAGATCATAGGTTTGAATCTAACTGACGCCATGCCACAATATAAAAAAATTATGTGTTCGCATAATTAATGCCTAATCAAATGAATCTCCATGTGTCATATTTGTCATTGGAGTTCAAAACAGTTAACCTAAGCTAGCAGTGTTATCAGAATGTTAATAAAACCTTCCAGGAAAACTTTCAGGGAACCATAGTAAAAAGTTCTCAGAACTTCCCTGCAACCTAAAAATGTACGTACCTAGAACAGGCGAAATTCTCAGAACGTTTAAAAAACATTGTTTTACCGGTCAGGAAACATATGGCTTTGTTCCCAGAACCAATGGGAAACCAAAAATGTACGTTCCCACAACTTCCAAGGAACCAAATGTGCTAGCTGGGTATTCTCTAGAGAGATAATATTTTGTCATTAATGGTAAACATAATATAGAACAAAACAGTAAACCCACACACATTTATACTGACACGAAAATACATATTTTCATATTAAACACAAAAGTACACCCAGACTTTAAACACTTGTGCTGAAACTACTAATCTGAAATATTGTAGATACTGCTGTATGGGATGTTTTGTTTAATTAGTTTAAATATCTTTTACATTTGATACATACTATTATCTTATGCTCCAGATGATGTGAGCGCAATAATCATGACAATGGTGATAAAATGTACAAATCTATGTTTTTAAAAGTATTTTATTTGATAATTACGGCACGTAGACATTGAACCATGTTCATAACAACCTAATTTCAGAGATTCCGCGTGTGACTCCTTAGGCACAGAGCACAGACGGCGATACCAACAAAGAGCATAATCACTTTTTGGCAATTGAAATATTACCACCTATTAAACAGACAATCTCATCAAGAAGACCAGATATGTTTGAGATTACAAAAGCAGAATTTAGAGCCTTCCAATGGGTCTAATTAACATGAAGCCATCACTGGAAAACAAAGACTTTAAACTCATTATGAGAGAGAAAGAGAGAGGGAGAGAGAAGAGAGAGAGAGACTCGTAAAAAATGATCATCAGCCATAAACTGATAAGAGACTGTATATGTGAATACCTTTATTTTATTTCTTCTTTAATAGAAGAGGGGTTAATCTGGGGAGTATAATGCAGTCAGTGGGAGATTGACAGAATAGCTAAAATGGTCTGGGATGGATGGATGTGTTAAGTTCAACTAGATGGCTCTCATTGTGTTGAATTAAGAGATGGGTTTGTAGGTGGGGTGGGGTGGTGAGAGATTTGAGGAAGCATGAGTATGTGTGTATGTGACAGTAGGGGGTAGGACAGGGTGTGCGTGCGAGTGTGCATGCCACAGGAGGTTGGTGGCACCTTAATTAGGGAGGACGGGCTCGTGGTAATGTCTGGAGCCGAATAAGTGGTATGGTATCAAATACATCAAACACATGGTTTGATGCCATTCTATTCGCTCCATTCCAGCCATTATTATGAGCCGTCCTCCCCTCAGCAGCCTCCACTGGTGCGTGCGTGTGTGTATGCAATTGTGCAACTGTATGCATGTGTGCCTATGCCTGCATTTGCGTGCATGTGTTTTGGGGGGGGGGGGGGGAAAAAAGAAAGCAATTTTGGGATCTTTGCAACACGTTTTCCCTTACAAAGAGCCATGCAGGAATCTGATGGAGTCTCCTCCTTAATCACAAAGGCAGGATTTGGCTGCTGCCTCAATCCTCCACTCACTAATTTATTCATTCAAAACTCTTAATATTTGGCAGTGGGCAAAGGATCACACAACACATGTAAAGCATTTCCCAGCGACTCTGAAGATTCCTCTTAATTAAGAAGAGGTCGGGGATTTGATGTTCTCCTTGCTAGCATAAAAATAAATACATTTGTGTATTTTCAGGCATTCAATATACAACAAAAAGATTGAGAGGGAACCGGCTTTGAAGTTGGGTGGGATGACACGCTCACTGTCTCATTACGATCATGTAGGTTTTGTCACAGAGTAAAATTAGCCAAATAGAAATACATAAAGTCAGGCTTAACAGACTCGGGTTCAAAGTGCAGTGAGTGATTATGATATCAATAACAGACTACATTGGATGTTTTAGTGTAGTTTCTACTTTGGAAGGCAGGTAGATTACATTGATCAAAATGTTGTTTTGTCGTTAAGATTTAAGCTGTTATTTCCCACTGTAGACTACTGTCTGATCTTCATTGCCAGTTCTAGCAGCAGTAAGATAAAGGATTAACTATTCTAAAAACAACCATATATCAAAAGAACTGTCCCTTAGTCCTATGAAGTCAACGCTCTTCTTATGTGTTTGGGCAGAGACACAACTCACAAATCAATCAGAACCTGTTTGGCACACAGATACACAGACACAGAGACTCACAGATACACACACAAACACACAGACACACCTGCACACAAACACACACACAGGCTCCTACACCCAATCAAATTGTGTGTCTTAAAAAGAGAAAGGCTTTCCCTCCCTTCTAACTCCCTCCCTTTCTACCTCTCTCCCTCTACTCTTCCCTCCGTTCTTACAGCCTCTCTCTCTACCTCAGTAAGGGTGTTTCTTCCTGTGTTTTTATCTGACCTGTCCAGGTTTTGCTGTGTAACTCTGGTCGCAGGCAAACACTGTGGTCAGTGGCTGAACATTAGGGTCAATGCTCTCTCACTTACATATTTCTTGTGTGTGTGTATGTGTGTGTGTGTGTGTGTGTGTGTAGGTGTGTGTGGGTGGGTGTGTGTGTGAGGTGTGTGTGTGTGCGCGTTTGTGTGTGTGCAGCCGCAGCCAGCTGCCTTGTTCGGCTGCTGGTCTTACAACCTGTCTCAGAGATAAGACCTCTCTCTTTTTTCATTTCAGGAAACTCTCCACTCTTCTCCAGAGTCACCCCCTCCTCCTCTCCCTTTCCCCATCCTCCTCTCCCTTTCCCCATCCTCCTCTCCCTTTCCCTTTCCCCCTCCTCCTCTCCCTTTCCCCCCTCCTCCTCTCCCTTTCCCCCTCCTCCTCTCCCTTTCCCCTCTCCTCCTCCTCTTTCCCACCTCCTCCTCTTCCCCCTCTCCTTCTCCTCTTTCCCCCCTCATCCTCCTCTTTCCCCCCTCCTCCTCCTCTTTCCCTCCTCCTCTTCCCCCCTCCTCCTCCTCTTTTCCCTCTCCTCCTCCTCTTTTCCCTCTCCTCCTCCTCTTTCCCCTCTCCTCCTCCTCTCGTCCGGTTTCACTCAGAACCGGAGAGGCTTTCCAACTTCATCTTGTCAATACAGGGATAAGGAGTCGGACTGAAAGTTCATTAATTCCTGCCTAACTTATGCCTCAGTTTTGCTAATACCCCCACTCTATTGATGTTTCTGTTCCCAGGGAGAGAGAGAACCGCTTTAGCCATGCTCCTCACACCACCACCACCTCTCCACTTTCCCCTGCCCCTCTCACTGTTTCTCTCTCTCTCTCTCTCTCTCTCTCTCTCTCTCTCTCTCTCTCTCTCTCTCTCTCTCTCTCTCTCTCTCTCTCTCTCTCTCTCTCTCTCTCTCTCTCTCTCTCTCTCTCTCTCTCTCTCTCTCTCTCTCTCTCTCAATTCCAATTTCAATTGCTTTATTGGCATGATGTACCAATGTACATATTGCCAAAGTGAACTTTGGAAATGATTCAATAACAATATCAATAACAACATCGTTAAAAATAATAATAGTCAATATTGTCACAAACAGGGCAATCAGTAACAACAGTAATCAAGGGTGTGGGGAATGGGGTTGTTTTAGAGATGGAAAACTCTCTCTGTGCCTTTCCCTCTCCCTCTCCCTCTCCAGCTCTCTGTCTCAGGACAGGGGAGATGTAAGATGTAACAGGGGCACAAGGATGAGCTGGGTGGGGGAGAACACATCCTGAGACAGGCTAAAGCCCTGGTCCCCTGGATGGTTGGCTGCTCTGGCCCTCCTACCCAGGGTTACCCTCCCTCGTACCCAGGCTAACCCTCCCTCAGCCGAGCCTCGGCCCAGCATGGGGCCCTGGGGGACCACGGGGATGTATAGGGCCTTGACCCCCAGAGGTCACGTTCCAAGGGAGAATTCTAAAGGCTGACATCTGTTGCCTTGCTTTTTGATCAGGGGGTAGAAAGGAAGAGAGGAGGAGGCACAGGCCCCTTGTCAGCTAAACACTGGTCCAGGGGTAAGAGAATACCTCAGCAAGCCACCTCCACCACCATTTAGTTTGTGTTTTTGTTTGTCGTTTACAATGTGGTGGAAATGAAAGGAGAGGATGGAGGAGAAGCGGAGGAGAGAGGGATGGGTTAAGATTCTTTTCAGGTTGGAGTGTGGATTCCCTTTTTTTCTCAGGGAGTCAGGAGATGGATGGTGTGAGAGAGTGAGAGAGAGAGAGAGAGAGAGAGAGAGAGAGAGAGAGAGAGAGAGAGAGAGAGAGAGAGAGAGAGAGAGAGAGAGAGAGAGAGAGAGAGAGAGAGAGAGAGAGAGGTTTTGTTTTTACTATTGGTCTTGGTCAAGTGAAGTCGTATGTCAAAGGCATGAACTTCTCTTTGTATAATTTCTCATTGCTTTCCATTGTAAATGTATCGTTGGAGAGTTATCCAGTAGCACTCAGTTTAGCGTTTTGCATTTGTCTTTTGAATACCAAAAAAATACAAACTAAGTTGTTAACTGACATGGCTGTTAAAAATTATTTATATAATTGGCTGTTAAATTATTTATATATGAGAGTTATTTCAATTTAACTTAGAACAGTAAAAGTTATTCTATGCCATATAGAAGCAAACCGGATGGACACCATGAAAATGATCGGAGAGGTTGAGAGTAGAAGAAGTTCAGGAGCAAAAAATATATATATATATATATATATATATATATATATATATATATATATATATATATATATATATAATATAATTATTGTAAAATTAACTCTGTCCATAAGGTGTAGATAGTAAGTATAGACCGGAAGTAGAGGCCTGGGCATTGTTGTTCACTAATTTACTCCAAGTAGGGAAAGGATGGTGGGGTTGAAAAGTAATAAAGGGGAGTATATATATATAAAAAATAAAAAAATACATGGGGGATTGGAAGTGATGCAGACAATTACATTGATAGAAGATACAATCTATCTGCAATATTAAGCTGATCCATTCCCCCAACAAAAAAAAAAACATAGGGAAGACTCCCATCATTTTGGCTTTTTGAAAGTTCTCCTATTTTGAGATGCAGAGCTGTTTAATAGTTTCCCAGTGAGGTTGGCATGGTTACCGGCGGAGAAAAGCAGAGAGTTAAATCTTCTGACTGAATCTTCCAGAACCTGGTATAATCTCCGGCCAATCTCCGTATTAACACCCAACTTCTGCCTGGCTCAGGCTCTGCCTGCCTTTATTCCCTGTTCCTGCCTGCTCCGCACGCACTCACACCTCACCGTTCACCATCCCGCCAGCCCGTCGCACTGCACAGCACAAAGGTTTTTATAACGGGATAAGCCGGTAAAATGGGGGCCTTGCACATCATTTCCCATCAAAGCCTCTTATTGCCCCCAAAGTGTAGCATTTGTCTTTTTAATTTTGGAAAAAGAAGAGGGGAAAGAGAAATGAAATGAAACTAGGCTGGTGGTGGCTGCTGGTGAACATGGGATGGGATGAGGGATGAATACTGTACTGGGTGGGGGGGCGTGAGATTTTGATACGGGGAATAAGAATGGGAATAATAAGGCGAGACGGGGGGCTCTGTCTGTGGTTTACTGCCCCCTCACAAATCCCTGAAATGTGGAGAAATGTATCGGCCGCGGCGTGCTAGCGTAAGCCCTTTACACCCATCGCTGTCTGATTATAACAGTACATTAAAACGCCTGAAAGTGTGCCAGAAAGACATTGAGTGTGTCCTAAACGGTACCCTATTCCCTATATAGTCCACTACTTTTGACCAGGGTCCATAGGGCAGCTATACCAAACTCTGGGTTATTTATTAGTTGGCCCAGCCTAACAGGCATTGTCCGGCAGTGAATTACAGAGTATTTTTTCTTCCTTCTATACCATAAATTATGTTTTTATAGTGACAGGACAGACAGAAAGACTGCTATGCAGTGTCACTATGCAGTGGCTTGTAATGACCTTATCTTTAGTAGGGAGAGATTAAGAGGCCACTAAGAGAGTCTGTAGACCTGTTCTGCTTTCAATTGTGGCAAGAAAAATACAGAAATACATTAGGTCCGGTCTTCCCGTTTAAGATAGCGTCTTCTTAAGAGAGGAAGAAATAAAAACAGGAAGGGTGTCGAGGTGGGAAGGAGATGGAGGGAGGGAGGAGAGGGAAGGAGGTATGATATCAAAATCCCATCACTTTGTGGTGACATTGCTCAATGTGGTGGTTTATAGACGTTGTGTGCCCAGTAAATCCATTAAACAAATCACGTTAAACAGACGCCCCATTGATCTTGAATTAGCGAGTTGTTAATCGCCTTTACGACGACAGTTCTATCTCTTAGGGGGAAAAAGGTGCAAAAGGGTTATTCGGCTGTCCCCATAGGAGAACCCTTTGAAGAACCCTTATTGGTTCCAGGTAAAACCCTTTTGGGTTCCATGTAGAACCCTTTCCATAGAGGGTTCTACCTGAAACCAAAAAGGGTTCTACCTAGAACCACAAAGGATTCTCCTATGGGGACTGCCGAAGAACCCTTTTGGAACCCTTTTTTCTAAGAGTGTATCTGCATAAGGGAATTACTACCACACTAAAGATATGTCCAAAATGGCACCCTTTTCCCTATATAATGCACTTATTTTGACCAGAGCCCAGGTGTCATGTCCACAATAGAGATACAAGGAGGGTGGGTGTCATCTTTTCTGAGTTCCAGTGGTCCATTACTCTTCTGGCCTTGACAAAAGTAGACAAATGTGTGCAAAATAATAATATATTTTCTTTGCTAAATTCAGTCCTTCTTCCGATGTTGACAACAGGCTACAACGAAATGATTCAACCTTTCTTGGTTATTCACTTGAGGAAGAATGCTGATTCACTGCTTTACTATTAAACTGTTGAGAACTACACGGCAAAACGCAGTAACCTTGCCAATAGTGAAACAGAGAGAAATGGCTTTAAAGTATTTTTGCAAGCCAGCCAAATATGTTGTAGATAGAAAAGTATAATTCACTGATGTATCATCTTATTATGAAGTAATTTTTACGCATATCAACCATGACCACTGATTTGACCTATGACCCCTAAAATGCAGATACAGCACTTTGTCTTTGTATGACCTTAAACAACTATATGTGTAATCCAAAGGCAAAGTGCTGTATCTACAATCTAAATGTGTTTATCCAACTTTCTTGTTGTTTTTCTGTTTGATGGAAACAGTTTGAAAGTTCTAAATATATTTTAACAGTATTTCATTATTTTATATAATTATGTTTTCATGTTTTGAATGTTTTTATTTTAGTAACCCTCAAACATTTTTTCTGCATAAGGTAAGCACTATTTCATCATGCAGAATGTTTATACTTAAAACATTTTTTGGACTTTGTGCAGTATCTACAATCTAAATGTGTTTATCCAACTCTCTTGTTGTTATTCTGTTTGACTTTGTATGGTCATTTATTTGACTTAGGTCAAATCAGTGGTCATGATTGATATGCATAAAAAAATTACTTCATAATAAGATAATACATCAGTGCATTATCACTTATCTACCTACAACAAATTTAGATGTTTGCGTACAGTCGTGGTCAAGAGTTTTGAGAATGACACAAGTATTGGTCTTCACAGAGTTCGCTGCTTCAGTGTTATGATATATTTTTGTCAGATGTTACTATGGTATACTGAAGTATAATTACAAGCATTCCATAAGTGTCAAAGGCTTTTATTGACAATTATATTAAGTTTATGCAAAGAGTCAATATTTGCAGTGTTGACCCTTCTTTTTCAAGACCTCTGCAATCCGCCCTGGCATGCTGTCAATTAACTTCTGGGCCACATCCTGACTGATGGCAGCCCATTCTTGCATAATCAATGCTTGGAGTTTGTCAGAATTTGTGGGTTTTTGTTTGTCCACCCGCCTCTTGAGGATCGACCACAAGTTCTCAATGGGATTAAGGTCTGGGGAGTTTCCTGGCCATGGACCCAAAATGTTGACGTTTTGTTCCCCGAGCCACATAGTTATCACTTTTGCATTATAGCAAGGTGCTCCACCATGCTGGAAAAGGCATTGGTCGTCAGCAAACTGTTCCTGGATGGTTGGGAGAAGTGGCTCTCGGAGGATGTGTTGGTACCATTCTTTATTCATGGCTGTGTTCTTAGGCAAAATTGTGAGTGAACCCACTCCCTTGGCTGAGAAGCAACCCCACACATGAATGGTCTCAGGATGCTTTACTGTTGGCATGACACAGGACTGATGGTAGCGCTCTCCTTGCCTTCTCCGGACAAGGTGTTTTCCGGATGCCCCAAACAATCGGAAAGGGGATTCATCAGAGAAAATGACTTTACCCCAGTCCTCAGCAATCCAATCCCTGTACCTTTTGCAGAATATCAGTCTGTCCCTGATGTTTTTCCTGGTGACACCAGACCATCCTCCAAAAGTATTCGCTTCACTGTGCGTGCAGATGCACTCACAGCTGCCTGTTGCCATTCCTGAGCAAGCTCTGCACTGGTGGTGCCCCGATCACGCAGCTGAATCAACTTTAGGAGACGGTCCTTGCGCTTGCTGGACTTTCTTGGGCGCCCTGACGCCTTCTTCACAACAATTGAACCTCTCTCCTTGAAGTTCTTGATGATCCGATAAATGGTTGATTTAGGTGCAATCTTAATAGCAGCAATATCCTTGCCTGTGAAGCCCTTTTTGTGCAAAGCAATGATGACGGCACGTGTTTCCTTGCAGGTAACCATGGTTAACAGAGGAAGAACAATGATTTCAAGCACCACCCTCCTTTTAAAGCTTCCAGTCTGTTATTCTAACTGAATCAGCATGACAGAGTGATCTCCAGCCTTGTCCTCATCAACACTCTCACCTGTGTTAACGAGAGAATCACTGACATGATAGCAGCTGGTCCTTTTGTGGCAGGGCTGAAACGCAGTGGAAATGTTTTTGGGGGATTAAGTTCATTTTCATGGCAAAGAGGGACTTTGCAATTAATTGCAATTCATCTGATCACTCTTCATGACATTCTGGAGTATATGCAAATTGCCATCATCAAAACTGAGGCAGCACACTTTGTGAAAATTAGTATTTGTGTCATTCTCAAAACTTTTGACCATGACTGTAGTTGCTGCTCTTTGTCTTTGTATGGCAGAGTGGGTAAACGCAGTCATAACACGGTGGAACAAAGCCAAATGTAGTAACTTCAGTTACTGCTGTTTGCCTTGGTTTTTACTTGGATTTTGTAGTTACTGCTAATTTCACACTCCATTTTCTCTGAAACGGAACATAATTGAACCAGGACACTTTCTCACAAGATAAAACAGATACTACAAAGCCTGATTTCAGTCTGCAAAATGTTTACCAAAAGTGTTGTTACTGTGTTTTGCCTTTGTAGGGCAGTACAGTATGTTAATGCTTTTGAAAACTAAAATTATGTTAAACACTCGCACCCTGTCAAACTGAATAGTTTGACCATGTGTTGGTACATATTGAACTTTAACAGTAGCAGTCTGGTGAAATCAATGAATTCACCATGGAAGTCTCTAAAGCCTGAATATAACACAGTGTGTATTCCATAGTGTACTCTACACTAGTAGCCGTTCCAGAGAAACTGACCCCTCCAGGCCTCCATCTGTTAGCACCCATCTACACTTCCTTAGCATTAGCGCTCCCGACAATATTTCTCAACAGAGGATCTGAGGTCAACGAAGAAGGCGCCGCTAAAACTTCAAGCTAGCGCTAAGCCACTAACTTTGTTTTCTGGGACTTAAGCCAGCCCATTTAGGCAGCCTGTGAGAGCGGTAGAGGTGAGGAGAACAAAGAGAGAACCTGATGTGTTTCTGTCCTCTCACTGTCCTCCCATATGGCAGGTAGTGGAGGAGTCGCTCGCTGGTGTTTGTCTGCCGATGTAGAGAGTCCACCGGCAGGCACCACTTGGCAGAGGCTCTGTGGGGACGGTAAGTACAGTGAAAGCTTTGTCTCAAATCGCTGTTGGGTTCTTCCCATGCTAAGGAAAGACACACAGCTATGGGGAACGATGCTTATTCTGTATTTGTCTAGAGGACTGAAGTTAGCTATAATGTCTTGTTAGCAAATGGTGCAATCGTGTGTGTTGTATTTTCTTTAATAAAAAATTGGTTAAGTAAGTCTGGATGTGAAATATGTCTGGGTTATTGTTACTTTTCCAACTTCAGAGGTGTAAAGTCACAATATACAATGTCTTACTGCATAGGAAGATAACACCTCAAATTACTGATGTCCTCAAGCACATACAGTGAGGGAAAAAAGTATTTGATCCCCTAAAGATTTTGTACGTTTGCCCACTGACAAAGAAATGATCAGTCTATAATTTTAATGGTAGGTTTATTTGAACAGTGAGAGACAGAATAACAACAAAAAAATCCAGAAAAACGCATGTCAAAAATGTTATAAATTGATTTGCATTTTAATGAGGGAAATAAGTATTTGACCCCTCTGCAAAACATGACTTAGTACTTGGTGGCAAAACCCTTGTCACCAGGTTTGCACACATCTCAGGAGGGATTTTGTCCCACTCCTCTTTGCAGATCTTCTCCAAGTCATTAAGGTTTCGAGGCTGACGTTTGGCAACTCGAACCTTCAGCTCCCTCCACAGATTTTCTATGGGCTTAAGGTCTGGAGACTGGCTAGGCCACTCCAGGACCTTAATGTGCTTCTTCTTGAGCCACTCCTTTGTTGCCTTGGCCGTGTGTTTTGGGTCATTGTCATGCTGGAATACCCATCCAGGACCCATTTTCAATGCCCTGGCTGAGGGAAGGAGGTTCTCACCCAAGATTTGACGGTACATGGCCCCGTCCATCGTCCCTTTGATGCGGTGAAGTTGTCCTGTCCCCTTAGCAGAAAAACACCCCCAAAGCATAATGTTTCCACCTCCATGTTTGACGGTGGGGATGGTGTTCTTGGGGTCATAGGCAGCATTCCTCCTCCTCCAAACACGGCAAGTTGAGTTGATGCCAAAGAGCTCCATTTTGGTCTCATCTGACCACAACACTTTCACCCAGTTCTCCTCTGAATCATTCAGATGTTCATTGGCAAACTTCAGACGGCCCTGTATATGTGCTTTCTTGAGCAGGGGGACCTTGCGGGCGCTGCAGGATTTCAGTCCTTCATGGCGTAGTGTGTTACCAATTGTTTTCTTGGTGACTATGATCCCAGCTGCCTTGCGATCATTGACAAGATCCTCCCATGTAGTTCTGGGCTGATTCCTCACCGTTCTCATGATCATTGCAACTCCACGAGGTGAGATCTTGCATGGAGCCCGAGGGAGATTGACAGTTCTTTTGTGTTTCTTCCATTTGCGAATAATCGCACTAACAGTTGTCACCTTCTCACCAAGCTGCTTGGCGATGGTCTTGTAGCCCATTCCAGCCTTGTGTAGGTCTACAATCTTGTCCCTGACATCCTTCGAGAGCTCTTTGATCTTGGCTATGGTGGAGAGTTTGGAATCTGATTGTTTGATTGCTTCTGTGGACAGGTGTATTTTATACAGGTAACAAACTGAGATTAGGAGCACTCCCTTTAAGAGTGTGCTCCTAATCTCAACTCGTTACCTGTATAAAAGACACCTGGGAGCCAGAAATCTTTCTGATTGAGAGGGGGTCAAATACTTATTTCCCACATTAAATGCGTTTTTCTGGATTTTTTGTTGTTATTCTGTCTCTCACTGTTCAAATAAACCTACCATTACAATTATAGACTGATCATTTCTTTGTCAGTGGGCAAACGTACAAAATCAGCTGGGGATCAAATACTTTTTTCCTTCACTGTAAGCATAAAGAAGGAGATGAGTACTTCAGTACTCCAGTTTGCAAGTATTTCTAAGAAGAGTGACACTTAACAAACCATTTCAAACCCACTCACTTGTATCCCACTGGAGGCAACAAGCACCTATTTAGTGACTAACTTCTTGGAAGAGAAGTTACTTTTTTTCCAAGCGTGAAAGGAAAGGGCAGTCTGCGTCGTTGTAAACATCCTTAATGTCACACGTACGTTCTAACTGACGAAATAATATGCACCCATCGCTTTTGCCAAAAAAGAAAAAAGAAAAAGGGAACATAAAGGAGAGGACACAGGCAGGGGTGCATTTGGGCTTTTTTCTGTTCCCTTTTTAATCAGCAGAAGAAGAGTGACATGTCCAATCATAACAAAACATCAGCTGTTAAATGGGCCTTCGCAATCACTGTCAACCAGCTTCCATTAGAGACGAGCCCTTCCTGGACATCAATCAGCATTTATAGTCCTGATTTATTTATTCATTATTTAATTATATACATAACTATTTATTTATTTATTGAATAATTGAAGTCTATGCACTTTGTGTTACGTGCGCTTGCTTAATCGTACATTGTTTGCAATCAAATTGCTGTTATGCACGTCAGTCGACGTGTTTTGTTGTTTATGTAGATCGTTTTGGGGAAATAACTTGAATTAAGTTGAGATGTTTTTTTGTTCTCTGATGAAGTATAAACACAACTATCTCAACTTGAAAGTGTAAATGCTCTGTTTTAGTAACTACAAAGAAACATTGGTCAAAGTAAAGTGTCATACAACTTGTCACTTGAACACATTCCAAAAAAATAAAAAATAAACGTAACCCACTTTGTAGTCCAACGTTGAAACAGACAAATATTTATCTGCTTTCTAATTTTACATTGGGTATATTTGATGAATAGCAAAACATTTTTTTAAAGAAATCCTGCTTAAAAGTGGCAACCCCACTGTATAAATTATGTGGCAAATAACTGTGAAAATCTTGAATTATTTTCTCAAATTAAGCGCATTAGCCATGAAATGATTTGCTTTCGTTTAAGAAGCCATGCAATCCAATTTGGGATGCTGCATACATACAGTACATCTCCTCCGATTTGCCAATGATCTGCTGGAACTGAACATGCAGGAAGAAAGTGAACAGGTCACCTAAGTATAGAAAAATAAGACACTTCCTACTGTGAGTGTGATTGGAATGGAAGATTAGCCAGCCTTACTCAAGATATCCATCAACAGCCAACATTCACACAACCAACCAACACTGACTGTATCTTGGAGAGAGTAGAGTTAGCAGTTATAGAAACTTGATAAAAACTGAATGTATGCACACGTGACTGAAGTCACTTTGCTTTAAAGTGTTTGCTAAATGGAAAATATAGCATAGCATTATCATGTAATCAGTGAGATGTTCGGTATCGTTAGATTAACTATGAAGACTTTACTACTTACTGGTTAAAGTCCAGAGACATTTTCTATCCAGTTGTATAACTCAATGACCACAGCTAAAAATCTTGCATTCTATCAATCAATATGTGATACATGTTATGCTATCTTGATGGCAGCAGATTATCACTGAGATATATTACTTACTTAATAAAATCCATCATGGCTATTATCTATGTATGGCAGGGATGGGCAACTGTGGGCCCCTTTCTTTGGGTGTGTGGGGGGGGGGGGAACGACTCAGTCAGGGTCTCAACTTACTGCTGAGAGTTAGAATAATAGAATACACAAGGTGCAATTTCTAAATTTGGTTGTGCATCAACAATCACTTATTTAGCCCATGTGAGCATTTTTAGATTGGTAAGTTAGTCTAGCAGCCAGCTATCTAAACTTGTAGTAAGCATGGTTGACTTACCAACCGGGGTGGGGCCCATTGATCATCAGTTATCATATTAAAAACTGCAAACATTTGCCTACGCACTATGGCAAAATGTGTACAATAGCAGCAAATTCGCTGTAAAACTGATAATTTTTCTCTCCGCCCCATGGCAAAATGAGTAGAATTGCATGAAATGAGTTACACTGACCCACGAGCCAGTGTGGCCCCTTATGATGAGTTTCTGATTTATGTGGACCCCACCTCCATCAAAGATTCCCATCCCAGATCTATGGGATCTTGGGTGTGACACATATTTGGGCACATACAGTGCCTTCGGAAAGTATTGACTTTTTCCACATTTTGTTACTTTACAGCCTTATTATAATTGTTATATAATTTTTTTTTCCTCAGCAATCTATACAAAATACCCCATAATTTCAAAGCAAAAACAGTTTTTTTGACATTTTTGCACAATTATAAAAATTACAAATAGAAATAACTTATTTACATTCAGTTGAAGTCAGAAGTTTACATACACATAGGTTGGAGTCATTAAAACTCGTTTTTCAACCACTCCACAAATTTCTTGTTAACAAACTATAGTTTTGGCAAGTCGGTTAGGACATCTAATTTGTGGATGACACAAGTAATTTTTCCAACAATTGTTTACAGACAGATTATTTCACATACAATTCACTGTATCACAATTCCAGTGGGTCAGAACTTTACATACACTAAGTTGACTGTGCCTTAAAACAGCTGGGAAAATTCCAGAAAATTATGTCATGGCTTTAGAAGCTTCTGATAGGCTAATTGACAACATTTGAGTCAATTGGAGGTGTACCTGTGGATGTATTTCAAGGCCTAACTTCAAACTCAGTGCCTCTTTGCTTGACATCATCGGGAAATCAAAAGAAATCAGTCAAGAAATTGTAGACCTCCACAAGTCTGGTTCTCCTTGGGAGCAATTTCCAAACGCCTGAAGGTACCACGTTCATCTGTACAAACAATAGTACACAAGTATAAACACCGTGGGACCACGCAGCCGTCATACCGCTCAGGAAGGAGACGCGTTCTGTCTCCTAGAGATGAACGTACTTTGGTGCGAAAAGTGCAAATCAATCCCAGAACAACAGCAAAGGACCTTGTGAAGATGCTAGAGGAAACAGGTACAAAAGTATCTATATCCACAGTAAAACGAGTCCTATATCGACATAACCTGAAAAGGTTGCTCAGCAAGGAAGAAGCCACTGCTCCAAAACCACCATAAAAAAGCCAGACTACTGTTTGCAGCTGCACATGAGGACAAAGATCGTGCTTTTTGGAGAAATGTCCTCTGGTCTGATGAAAATAGAACTGTTTGGCCATAATGACCATCGTTATGTTTGGAGGAAAAAGGGGGTTGCTTGCAAGCCGAAGAACACCATCCCAAACGTGAAGCACAGGGGTGGCAGCATCATGCTGTGGGGGTGCTTTGCTGCAGGAGGGACTGGTACACTTCACAAAATAGATGGCATCATGAGGAAGGGAAATTATGTGGATATATTGAAGCAACATCTCAAGACATCAGTCAGGAAGTTAAAGCTTGGTCGCAAATGGGTCTTCCAAATGGACAATGACCCAAAGCATACTTCCAAAGTTCTGGCAAAATGGCTTAAGGACAACAAAGTCAAGGTATTGGAGTGGCCATCACAAAGCCCTGACCTCAATCATATAGAAATTTGTGGGTAGAACTGAAAAAGTGTGCGCGAGCAAGGAGGCCTACAAAACTGACTCAGTTACACAAGCTCTGTCAGGAGGAATGGGCCAAAATTCACCCAATTTATTGTGGGAAGCTACCCGAAACGTTTGACCCAAGTTAAACAATTTAAAGGCAATGCTACCAAATACTAATTGAGTGTATGTAAACTTCTGACCCACTGGGAATGTGATAAAATAAATAAAACCTGAAATAAATAATTCTCTCTACTATTATTGTCACGCCCTGGCTCTGGGGACTCTAATATGTTGAGCCAGGGTGTGTAAAGTCTATGTGTTTTGTTCTAGGTTTCACTTTCTAGTATTGTTGTTCTATGTTGGCCAGTGTGGTTCTCAATCAGAGGCAACGTGATTCAGCTGTTGCTTGTTGTCTCTGATAAGAGAACCATACTTTAGCAGCCTGTTTCCCCACAGAGTTTGTGGGATCTTGTTTCTAGTCTGTTGGGTTAGACCGTGAACTGTCACGTTTTGTTGTTTTGATCGTGTCTCTAATAAAGAGTATGTTTGCCTGCAACGCTGCGCCTTGGTCCTCATCTCTGTTCGACGATCGTGACAATTATTCAGTCATTTCACATTCTTAAAATAACGTGGTGATCCTAACTGACCTAAGACAGGGAATTTTTACTAGGATTAAATGTCAGGAATTGTGAAAAACTGAGTTTAAATGTACAGTGAGGGAAAAAAGTATTTGATCCCCTGCTGATTTTGTACGTTTGCCCACTGACAAAGACATGATCAGTCTATAATTTGAATGGTAGGTTTATTTGAACAGTGAGAACAGAATAACAACAACAAAATCCAGAAAAACGCATGTCAAAAATGTTATAGATTGATTTGCATTTTAATGAGGGAAATAAGTATTTGACCCCTCTGCAAAACATGACTTAGTACTTGGTGGCAAAACCCTTGTTGGCAATCACAGAGGTCAGACGTTTCTTGTAGTTGGCCACCAAGTTTGCACACATCTTAGGAGGGATTTTGTCCCACTCCTCTTTGCAGATCTTCTCCAAGTCATTAAGGTTTCGAGGCTGACGTTTGGCAACTCAAACCTTCAGCTCCTTCCACAGATTTTCTATGGGATTAAGGTCTGGAGACTGGCTAGGCCACTCCAGGATCTTAATGTGCTTCTTCTTGAGCCACTCCTTTGTTGCCTTGGCCGTGTGTTTTGGGTCATTGTCATGCTGGAATACCCATCCACGACCCATTTTCAATGCCCTGGCTGAGGGAAGGAGGTTCTCACCCAAGATTTGACGGTACATGGCCCCGTCCATCGTCCCTTTGATGCGGTGAAGTTGTCCTGTCCCCTTAGCAGAAAAACACCCCCAAAGCATAATGTTTCCACCTCCATGTTTGACGGTGGGGATGGTGTTCTTGGGGTCATAGGCAGCATTCCTCCTCCTCCAAACACGGCAAGTTGAGTTGATGCCAAAGAGCTCCATTTTGGTCTCATCTGACCACAACACTTTCACCCAGTTCTCCTCTGAATCATTCAGATGTTCATTGGCAAACTTCAGACGGCCCTGTATATGTGCTTTCTTGAGCAGGGGGACCTTGCGGGCGCTGCAGGATTTCAGTCCTTCATGGCGTAGTGTGTTACCAATTGTTGATTTCTGGCTCCCTTTAAGAGTGTGCTCCTAATCTCAGCTCGTTACCTGTATAAAAGACACATGGGAGCCACAAATCTTTCTGATTGAGAGGGGGTCACATATCTATTTCCCTCATGAAAATGCAAATCAATTTATACAATTTTTGATATGTGTTTTTCTGGATTTTGTTGTTGTTATTCTGTCTCTCACTATTCAAATAAACCTACCATTAAAATTATAGACTGATCATGTCTTTGTCAGTGGGCAAACGTACAAAATCAGCAGGGGATCAAATACTTTTTTCCCTCACTGTATGTATTCAGACACTGTCACGCTCGTTGATAGACGGCTCGGACCAAGGTGCAGCGTGGTAGGCGAAGATATTAATTTATTAAATGAACACCGACAAAAACAACAAATTACAAAACGAACATAAAGTTCTGCAGGCTACACAGTACCTATACAAAAACAAGATCCCACAAACTAAGACGGGAAAAAGGCTGCCTAAGTATGATCCCCAAACAGAGACAACAATAGACAGCTGCCTCTGAGTGGGAACCATACCCGGCCAACAAAGAAATAGAAAAACTAGAATGCCCACCCAAATCACACCTTGACCTAACCAAATAGAGAATAAAAGGGATCTCTAAGGTCAGGGCATGACAGACACTTTGCTATGAAACTCGAAATTGTGATCAGGTACATCCTGTTTCCATTGATCATCCTTGAGATATTTCTACAACTTGATTGGAGTCCACCTGTGGTAAATTCAATTCATTGGACAATGATTTGGAAAGGCATACACCTTTCTATATAAGGTCCCACAGTTGACAGTGCATGTGATGGCAAAAACCAAGCCATGAGGTCAAAGGAATTGTCCATAGAGCTCCGAGACAGGATTGTGTCGAGGCACAGATCTGGGGAAGGGTACCAAAAAATGTCTGTAGTATTGAAGGTCCCCAAGAACACAGTGGCCTCCATCATTCTTAAATGGAAGAAGTTCGGAACCACCAAGACTCTTCCTAGAGCTGGTTGCCTGGCCAAACTGAACAATCACGGGAGAAGGGCCTTGGTCAGGGAGGTGACCAAGAACCCAATGGTCACTCTGACAGCACTCTGGAGTTCCTCTGTGGAGATGGGAGAACCTTCCAGAAGGACAACCATCTCTGCAGCACTCCACCAATCAGGCCTTTATGGTAGATTGGCCAGACGGAAGCCACTCCTCAGTAAAAGGCACATGACAGCTCACTTGGAGTTTGCCAAAAGGCACCTAAAGACTCTCAGACCATGAGAAACAAGATTATCTGGTCTGATGAAACCAAGATTCAACTCTTTGGCCTGAATGCCAAGCGTCACCTTTGGAGGGAACCTGGCACCATCCCTACGGTGAAGAATGGTGGTGGCAGCATCATGCTGTGGGGGTATATTTCAACGGCAGGGACTGGGAGACTAGTCAGGATCAAGGCAAAGATGAACGGAGCAAAGTACAGAGAGATCCTTGATGAAAACCTGCTCCAGAGCACTCAGGACCTGACTGGGGCGAAGGTTCACCTTCCAACAGGACAACAAGTGGCTTCGGGACAAGTCTCTGAATGTCCTTGAGTGGCCCAACCAGAGACCGGAGTTGAAACTGATTGAACATCTCTGGAGAGACCTGAAAATAAATGTGCAGCAACGCTCCCCATCCAACCTGACAGAGCTTGAGAGGATCTGCAGAGAAGAATGGGAGAAACTCTCCAAATACAGGTGTGCCAAGCTAGTAGCGTCATACCCAAGAAGACTCGAGGCTGTAATTGCTGCCAAAGGTGCTTCAACAAAGTACTGATTAAAGGGTCTGAATATTTATGTAAATGTAATATTTCCGGGGGGTTTTGGTAATAAATTAGCAAAAATGTCTAAAAATCTGTTTTTGCTTTGTCATTATGGGGTATTGTGTGTAGATTGATGAGAAGAAAAAAAAACACTTTAATCAATTTTAGAATAAGGCTGTAATGTAAACAAATATGGAAAAAGTCAAGGGGTCTGACTACTTTCCGAAGGCACTGTACATACAGAAACATTTCGCAGCTGATTCCCTTCAACCCTTGCACCCTACTGTCATAGGATGCTGGAGGCAGTCCAAGCAGGTACAGTTTAACCTGCAGGGCTTACCTGCATGTCATGTCAGAAGGAATCCAACCTGCAGGCCTCAGGTGCTCCAGGCCATAGTGCCTGCCTGACTGTTGCTGTGTTTTACAGTTTTGAGTCGGAGATGATTCAGTGACTCATTAATCAAATAAACCCTTGTATGCTCCTTGGACGACTGTCGCCATGTCTACCCCTACATCCTGGGTTGCATCTCAAATGGCACCCTATTCAATATATAGTGAACTATTTTTGATCAGGGCTCATAGGGTGCCATTTGGAACGCAATCTTGGTCACCATCACGACCTTGCTGACTCTAAAACTGGCTGTTTCCTGTCAGAACCCAATCATGATATCAGAGGTCAGGGAACTGCAGCCTGAACCCCCTGTCCATTAGAGGGATTGACTCTCCTCACAGTCTATAGTAGTATGGGATGGACAAGCTTCTCTCACTCTCTCTTTCTTTTTCTCTCACTATCTCCCTCTCTTTTACTCTTCTTTTTCTTTTATCCTCTCTCTCACTCCTCTCTTAATGTCAGTCTATCACAGGAGGTCAACGGTTCTCATCTCCAGTGACTGTTATCTCTTGCCATGCTCCTACACACACAGCTCTCTCTCTCACACACACACACACACACACACTCCCTTTCTTACACGCTGTGCTATTAAGCAAATTTAGATCCGGTCCGTTATGGCACTCTGAGCTGCATCTCATCCCATAACTCATCCAGGTAGCCCACACCCCACAGACCCCCAGGTCCTTCATGCACAGCCCGCCCTACTCACACACACACACACACACACAGCCCCCTCCGCTCATTTATTGATTAACCACCTTGTACCCTCTGTTGTCGCAGCAGGACCATGAACAAACAACCGCATGGTAAACAACGTTGGCTAGATACATTGTCTTCCATTGGTGTGAGGGTGGGAAGCGGATATGGCTTATGTAAGGGAGGAAACGTGGTGGTTCAGAAAATGTTCTTAAAATATGGTGTGTGTGTGTGTGTGTGTGTGTGTGTGTGTGTGTGCGTGCGAGTGTATATTTCATTTGAAAGTGTTTCCCTCTCCGCAGCTGGCATAGCCCTGTCTGTTAATCACTGCCAGGCCTGTCGCCATGACAGTGTCACTACTTTAATTTTGTTATCAGAGGCGGGCCAGGATGGAGGGCACCTTTAAACCAGATTAACATTTGCCTGAGTATTACATAAACAAACACAGGGCCTTGATCATGATTAAAAGAAAAAGAAAAAGATTATCGCTCCCAGCCTGCCTGCATGCCGCACGATGAGCCCTGAGCAATGAGAGAGAGCAGAGAAAAGGAGAGGGTGAGGAAGGATAGAGAGAGTGATGAGCGACAGAAAGGGAGAGAGAGAGATGTTTCTTTACTGTTTTCAGAGAAAATATTTTTCTTTATAGTTTCTTTGTTCTAAGAAATGTGGGTGACACCCGTGTGGATTCTTGGTGGCCATGTTTTGTGCGCTTGCTCGTAAGTACATTGAGTTTACTTTCCCATTCAAGGTCACAAGGTTTTATTACGGTTTCTTAACTTATCCCAGACACATTCTGTACACGGCTCCTTCGTCCCTCCTGCAATTCAGGAGCCTTTGTACATTTTAGTAATTTAGCAGATGCTCTTATTCAGAGCGATTTACAGTTAGTGAGTGCATACATTTTCATACTGGCCCCCCGTGGGAAACGAACCCACAACCCTGGCGTTGCAAGCGCCATGCTCTACCAACTGAGCTACGGGGGACCTACGTATGTGAACATACATTTAAAACCCACACCATACATACGGAGCAATTGAATGCACCATAATGCCTGGACCATAGTGCATGCTGAATCACAACAGCAGCCTCTTTATTCTGGGGTTTCTGTCCATAATATTACTGAATACCTAACAAACGACTCCCCGTGCTCTCACCTCACTGATGCTGCCTACAGCAGTGAGACTCCCCACTACCTTCCCTAGGCCCAAACCCTACCTTGCATTCCCCCACACAGACCCCACCATCCTAGACTGCTCCGGCAGACACTGCCCCCTCCCTCCATCCATCCATCCATCCATCCATCCATCCATCCCTCCATCATCCACGTTAATGATTACCCGCTAAGGCTCCCTCTTTGTGAATAAAGGGGATAAGTGGCTATCATTGTCTCCCCAGCCCTGGTGTTGTTTGGCGCTGCAATGGTGGAGGCAGTGGCCAGATGCCCGGCAATCACACTCGAAGCCCACTAATTAGAGTGAACCTGAGGACCAGAGCGCCACACAAAGCAGGAAAAGGGCAATTAGTGCTAAAGCCCCCCCTTCCTTCTTTCTCTCTCTCCTTCTCTCTTGATCCCCTTTCTCTCTCTGTCCATCTGTCAGAATGTGCAGGTGAAAGGATGGCCAAGGAGGCTGATCTCCTTTTTCTCACACGAGAGCAAGCACACACACAAAACACAAAGAGAGGTCCATATGGAGAACCTTATGGACAACAGCCCATCTCCACCCTTTGTCACACACACACCGTACACCTAACCACAGCTTAAATGCATTATAAGGTATTAATGTCCCATATCTTTCTAACGTATATACCACATCTCTATCCCATCCTAAATACCCCTTCTGAGAAATCTAACCCGGTGCTTCCTCACTAGTCCCATTTCACAGTATACGTGCTGATATAATTGCTTGGTCAACTCACAAATATGAATTTTGGATGAGTGTGTTACCTGTGTTTGATCTGTTCTAAATCATTTCTAAACATTTAATATAAATTACAGAAGAAATGACCAGTAAATCAGATAACATTTATTAGTTATGTTGCTAGTCTGAAGCATTACTTACAAATGTTTGTGTGTGAGCTCTGTCATGTAGCATGTGGAGGGGCGAGGCCATCAAGCACACTGGTGACCATGGTCTGCTCATTAAGAAGGGATACTCCATTACTAATTGAGGAGAAAGAGTTTCTGCTCTAGTCCAGCTCTTGAAAAGTATTATATGTATTTCTGTATCGTACAGGTTATAGTATCTAAACTGTTATTGTAGTTGTTTACTTTGTTAAGTGTTAATTGGCATTAGTTTGACAAAGTGATTTTAAGAGACCTGTGGACCTTAGTGTGTAGTTGAACACATGAACACACAAATACCACGCTAACAGAAAGATATGTGCTGTCATGAACAGATTACTAATTTGCATCTTACAAATGCAGGGGTACATTAAGTATTATTATGACTGTAGAGCGGAAGCAGGATATGCCTGGGGAATAATTGCTATCCGTGAATTAATTCAAGCCTCCATAAGGTGAATTTACTTAAGCAATTTAAAAGCCATAACAGTATGTCATCAGGTATCAGTGATATTCAAATGACCTGTTTGTTCGTTCTCTTTTTTTTCCACAGAAAGAGACAGAATATTTACATTATTTACATCCATGCTCATTCAAATGCATTTTAGATTAATCTGTAGGAGCGGAGAGAGTTCGCCGTTCAAAAGGACCTTTTAGCATGGCAACGACAAAGCAAGCGTCCTACATGTATATACATTATTCATGAGGCTAGATTTGGATAATGCTGTCCTCGACTATTACTTCTCTATGGTGTGTTAACATGTATTAAAAGCGATTTTTGGGAGATGTGGATTCACAGTGAATGGGTTTACATTTCCCAGTCAGCTAATAGGGTTGAGTGAGCAAATTGCATGAACAAATTTCATGGAGTTCACGGAACAATAATATAATTCTATGGAGGCACAGGACTTTAAAATCCCTCTGTATTTAGCCCTATTGTGTGTAAATCTTGGTAATCCATTTCATTGGGTTTTAAAAGAAGCCGATGAACTGTGCTTAAACAAGCAACAACAAAGTTAATTGACACTACAGTTTCGCAAGTCAATGATGGGTGTAGAGACAACGATTAACAAACCAGTAAATAAGGAAAGGAAGAAGTGCTGATGTGACTTTTAGCATTGTATGTTGTGTTGCATTAAACAGGAAGTTTCACTAACATCTTTAGCAGTTCCAAATCCTTTGTTAATTTTCACACTAAAACTCACATTCTGTATCCGAGAGAGGAAAACGGTTGTAGTGCGTCTGGTTAAGAACTCTAGTGTCTCATTATACCTTTTATACCGGCTTAATGGCACCCTGTTCCCTATATAGGAGTCTGGTCAAAAGTAGTGCACTATATAGGGAATAGGGTGTCATTTGGGACGAAAACTTGTGTGTAGCTTTGTTTTCATCTTCCTCTATAAGTCTTTGTCCCTTTCTTCCTGACATTTCATACCAAGTCAATCAACACCTCACAACGACGGCGTCATGGCAACAGTTTATGTACCAGAAAACAGCAGTCTCTTTGTGACTTGAACAACTTTGCTGCTATCAGGACTGGTGAGATCTGCTGTGGTGACAGACACAAGATTTGAAAACACAAGAAGGTCACCTGTGACACAAGTCAGTATTCGACATCCATCCATGTCTGAGGACGTCAGGAGATGGCGTGGAAACCAGTGAGCGCCGTTACCTACAAGTAGGTTTCGGTGTTGGGAATGACGGATGGGCATTAGCATCTGATTCTGATTCCAAAGGTTGCAGGTTTGAATCCAGCGATAGGCAGTGGTGTGTATTCATGGATGTTAAGGGAAGCCAGGCTTTCCTAAAAAATTACCAAGCAAAACAAGATAATGTATCTTTCTTCTCTCAGCGTTTCATAATTTTCCTTCAATTCACAAGAGGCTGAATGTATCTCACCAGAGAAAGTATCCAAGCGAGCGAAACAGCGCCCCTCTGTCTCTGTATGTGTAGCCCATCTATCTGATGCTGTCTGGTCAAAAATAGTATAATATTGTTGCCGCCCGTAGCAATGAACGCAAGGGAAGCCAGCGAGCATATTACTTAATTCTCCGTACTGGCCAATGATTATAACGGCGATTCTGATCCAATCATAAATTCATGCCTCTGACCTGAGAGGATGGAAGTTCAATATGTAGCTGGAGGTAGTAGGCTAATGTTAACTAGCTGGCTAATCATTGCCTATGAAAGGAAGTTAAGCTAGCGAGCAAACATTTTAGCCAGGTAACCTAGGACAACGAACTAAAAGCATGTACTGTATAACAGAGTTATAGACTGTTTCGGCAACATGAAAGAGAGGAGGATGGCAGTTTCTCTACAAATAGGGTGAGTCAACATGTTTTTTCTACTTACGCACACATACACACACACACACACACACACACACACACACACACACAGAAATCAGTCCATGGACAGCCACTGATATTTAGCTTACGTTGATTGGACTAAATTGTTTTTGGAATCTTTTATTTGTCACTGTATTAGACTAAGCATAGGTGATTTGATGTTGAAATGCTAAAATTGAAATGGTGCTGGAATAGTGGAGGCAGCTCCTGTTTTCTTTGCGACTTGTGGTAACACTCCGGTGTTCTAAATCAATAGTTGTTTAGTAGTCCGAAAATGTCGGAAACATTAACTTGATTGACCATGCTGTAAGTCATGTAACTGTTTGTTACATGCAATATGCTTTGTGGACTCCATATCACAGTGGCAAGGCATATGAACTAACAGGTTACAGAGCAAACAATGGAATTATCACAACACATAGGTAGTAAAATGGCTTTTTTTTCTGGCTTGGCTTCCCCAGTGATTGTACCCACGCACCACTACTGCCGATAGGTTGTTTTTCATATTTCTGTTTTAAGCCTATCCCAAACCTTAACCCTTACCTTAACCATTCAGAGTTAATGTCTAACCTAAAGAATTTTTAGTTAATGCCTAAAGTTAACGTAACCTTAAAAATGTTGAGTTCATTCCTAAATGTAACATTAAACACTTCGAGATTTTACATTTGGAACAACTTAGAAATTTGACGTTTGAGAAACATGGATGAACGTGTAATTCTGACGTGAGATTGTGAGAGCTTGTAGTGAAAACAACCATTTATGATGCAGGTAACTTTAACTCAGTGGGCTCTATTTTAACAACCCTAATGCAATGGTCAAATCTAGCACTGGCGGTAGCGCTATAGGTTCGTGGGTATGTCTGAAATATTTTTGCTATTTTCACCACTGGAAATATGGGCGCAACAGTTGGTGGTGGCACGAAAGGGTTGGGTTTTGATGAATAAAGTTGTATGTGTGTTGAGGCTTGACTCCTCACTGGCCAATCTGAACGTGCTCCTTGGCTAAATATGTGGTCGCTTCAAGTTGTGCATTTACAGTCTTTTATATATTACGTTATCACCAACTCCAATTCGACTGTTAGTCCGTTATAGCCTAGTTTGTTAAATAGCCTACAGAAACAAAATAACAAAATGTACAGTGCATCTGGAAAGTATTCAGACCCCTTGACTTTTTCCACATTTTGTTACCTTACAGCCTTATTCTATAATGGATTTTTTTTTTATCCTCATCAATCTACACACAATACCCCATAATGAAAACAATGAAAACTGGTTTTTAGACATTTTAGCACATTTATTAAAAATAAAAAACAGAAACACCTTATTTACAGAAGTATTCAGACCCTTTGCTATGAGACTCGAAATTGAGCTCAGGTGCATCCTGTTTCCATTGATCATCCTTGAAATGTTTCTACAACTTGATTGGAGTCCACCTGTGGTAAATTCAATTGATTGGACATGATTTGGAAAGGAACACACCTGTCCATATAAGGTCCTACAGTTGACAGTGCATGTCAGAGCAAATACCAAGCCTTTATGGTAGAGCGGCCAGACGGACGCCACTCCTCAGTAATAGGCACATGACAGTCCGCTTGGAGTTTGCCAAAAGGCACCTAAAGACTCTCAAACCATGAGAAACAAGATTCTCTGGTCTGATGAAACAAAAATTGAACTCTTTGGCCTGAATGCCAAGCGTCACATCTGGAGGAAACCTGGCACCATCCCTACAGTGAAGCATGGTGGTGGCAGAATCATGCTCTGGGGATGTTTTTTCAGCGGCAGGGACTGTGAGACTAGTCAGGATCGAGGGAAAGATGAACGGAGCAAAGTACAGAGAGATCCTTGATGAAAATCCACTCAGGACCTCAGACAGGGGGCGAAGGTTCACCTTCCAACAGGACAATGACCCTAAGCACACAGCCAATACAACGCAGGAGTGGCTTCGGGACAAGTCTCTGAATGTCCTTGAGTGGCCCAGCCAGAGCCCGGACTTGAACCGATCGAACATCTCTGGAGAGACCTGAAAATAGCTGTGCAGCAACACTTCCCATCCAACCTGACAGAGATTGTGAGGATCTGCAGAAAAGAATGGGAGAAACAACCCAAATACAGGTGTGCCAAGCTTGTATCATCATACCCAAGAAGACTCGAGGCTGTAATCACTGCCAAAGATGCTTCAACAAAGTACTGAGTAAAGGGTCTGAACACTTATGTCAATTTGATATTTCCGTTTTTATTTTTTATAAATTAGCAACAATGTCTAAAAACCTGTTTTTGCTTTGTCATTATGGGGTACTGTGCGTACATTGAGGGGGAAAAAACAATTTAATCAATTTCAGAATAACGTTGTAACGTAACAAAATGTGGAAAAAATCAAGACATCTGAATACGTTCCGAAGGCACTGTACATCACATTCAGTACCAGTCAAAAGTTTGGACACACCTACTCATTCAAGGGTTTTTCTTTATTTTTACTATTTTATACATTGTAGAATAATAGTGAAGACATCAAAACTATGAAATAACACATATGGAATAATGTAGTAACCAAAAAAGTGTTAAACAAATCAAAATATATTTTAGATATTAGATTCTTCAAAGTAGCCACAATTTTGCCTTGATGACAGCTTTGCACACTCTTGGCATTCTCTCAACCAGCTTAATGTGGAATGCTTTTCCAACAGTCTTGAAGGAGTTCTCACATATGCTGAGCACTTGTTGGCTGCTTTTCCTTCACTCTGCGGTCCAACTCATCCCAAACCATCTCAATTAGGTTGAGGTTGGGTGATTGTGGAGGCCAGGTCATCTGATGCAGCACTCCATCACACTCCTTCTTGGTCAAATAGCCCTTACACAGACTGGAGGTGTGTTTTAGGTCATTGTCCTGTTGAAAAACAAATGATAGTCCCACCAAGCGCAAACCAGATGGGATGCTGTGGTAGCCATGCTGGTTAAGTGTGCCTTGAATTCTAAATAAATCACTGACAGTGTCACCAGAAAAGCACCCCCACACCATCACACCTCCTCTTTACATTTACATTTACGTCATTTAGCAGACGCTCTTATCCAGAGCAACTTACAAATAGGTGCATTCACCTTATAGCCAGTGGGATAACCACTTTACAAAATTTAGTGGGATAACCACTTTGGGGGGTTGGAGTAAGGGGAGCCAGCAGGCCAGAGGTGGATGAACGCAGTGCCCTCGTTTGGGTGTAGGGACTGATCAGAGCCCGAAGGTACGGAGGTGCCGTTCCCCTCACAGCTCCGTAGGCAAGCACCATGGTCTTGTAGCAGATGCGAGCTTCAACTGGAAGCCAGTGGAGTGTGCGGAGGAGCGGGGTGACGTGAGAGAACTTGGGAAGGTTGAACACCAGACGGGCTGCGGCATTCTGGATGAGTTGTAGGGGTTTAATGGCACAGGCAGGGAGCCCAGCCAACAGCGAGTTGCAGTAATCCAGACGGGAGATGACAAGTGCCTGGATTAGGACCTGTGCCGCTTCCTGTGTAAGGCAGGGTCGTACTCTCCGAATGTTGTAGAGCATGAACCTACAGGATCGGGTCACCGCCTTGATGTTAGCGGAGAACGACAGGGTGTTGTCCAGGGTCACGCCAAGGCTCTTCGCACTCTGGGAGGAGGACACAACGGAGTTGTCAACCGTGATGGCGAGATCATGGAACAGGCAGTCCTTCCCGGGAGGAAGAGCAGCTCCGTCTTGCCAAGGTTCAGCTTGAGGTGGTGATCCGTCATCCATACTGATATGTCTGCCAGACATGCAGAGATGCGATTCGCCACCTGGTTATCAGAAGGGGAAAGGAGAAGATTAGTTGTGTGTTGTCAGCGTAGCAATGATAGGAGAGGCCATGTGAGGATATGACAGAGCCAAGTGACTTGGTGTATAGCGAGAATAGGAGAGGGCCTAGAACTGAGCCCTGGGGACACCAGTGGTGAGAGCATGTGGTGCGGAGACAGCTTCTCGCCACGCCACTTGGTAGGAGCGACCGGTCAGGTAGGACGCAATCCAAGAGTGAGCCGCGCCGGAGATGCCCAGCTCGGAGAGGGTGGAGAGGAGGATCTGATGGTTCACAGTATCAAAGGCAGCAGACAGGTCTAGAAGGACAAGAGCAGAGGAGAGAGAGTTAGCTTTAGCAGTGCGGAGAGCCTCCGTGACACAGAGAAGAGCAGTCTCAGTTGAATGACCAGTCTTGAAACCTGACTGGTTTGGATCAACATTCTGAGAGAGATAGCAAGAGAGTTGGCTAAAGACGGCACGCTCAATAGTTTTGGAGAGAAAAGAAAGAAGGGATACTGGTCTGTAGTTGTTGACATCAGAGGGATCGAGTGTTGGTTTTTTGAGAAGGGGTGCAACTCTCGCTCTCTTGAAGACGGAAGGGACATAGCCAGCGGTCAAGGATGAGTTGATCAGCGAGGTGAGGTAAGGGAGAAGGTCACCGGAGATGGTCTGGAGAAGAGAGGAGGGGATAGGGTTAAGCGGGCAGGTTGTTGGGCGGCCTGCCGTCACAAGTCACAAGATTTTATCTGGAGAGAGAGGGGAGAAAGAAGTCAAAGCATAGGGTAGGGCAGTGTGAGCAGGACCAGCAGTGTCATTTGACTTAACAAACGAGGATCGGATGTCGTCAACCTTCTTTTCAAAATGGTTGACGAAGTCATCCACAGAGAGGGAGGAGGGGGGGGGGAGGATTCAGCAGGGAGGAGAATGTGGCAAAGAGCTTCCTAGGGTTAGAGGCAGATGCTTGGAATTTAGAGTGGTAGAAAGTGGCCTTCACCTACTCTGCATCTCACAAAGACACGGCGGTTGGAACCAAAAATCTGACCAATCCACCGGTCGAATGTTCATTGCTTGTGTTTCATGGCCGAAGCAAGTCTCTTCTTCTTATTGGTGTCCTTTAGTAGTGGTTTAGTAGTGGTTTCTTTGCAGGAATTTGACGATGAAGAACTGATTCACGCAGTCTCCTCTGTTACAGTTGATGTTGAGATGTTTCTGTTACTTGAACTCTGTGAAGCATTTATTTGGGCTGCAATTTCTGAGGCTGGTAACTCTAATGAACTTATCCTCTGCAGCAGAGGTAACTCTGGGTCTTCCTTTCCTGTGGCGGTCCTCATCAGAGCCAGTTTCATCATAGCGATTAATGTTTTTTGCGACTGCTCTTGAATAAACTTTTCCGGTTTGACTGACCTTCATGTCTTAAAGTAATGATGGACTGTCGTTTCTCTTTGCTTATTTGAGCTGTTCTTGCCATAAGATGGACTTGGTCTTTTACCAAATAGGGCTATCTTCTGTATACCAACCCTACCTTGTCACAACACAACTGAATGGTTCAAATGCATTAACAAGGAATGACATTCCACAAATTAACATTTAATAAGGTACACCTGTTAATTGAAATGCATTCCAGGTGACTACCTCATGAAGCTGGTTGAGAGAATGCCAAGAGAGTGCAATATTGTCATCAAGGCAAAGGGTGGCTACTTTGAAGAATCTCAAATATAAAATATAGTTTGATTTGTTTAACAATTTTTGGTTACTACATGATTCCACATGTGTTGTTTTATAGTTTTGATGTCTTCACTATTATTCTACAATGTAGAAAATAATAAAAAATAAAGAAAAACCGTGGAATGAGTAGGTTTGTCCAAACCTTTGACTGTTAGTGTACATCTTCCATTTGGCATGTCTTGTGGTGAGGTTCACAGCAGCACTGACAGATGTGTTGACTTGACAACTGCGTCTGATTTTTGAACGACCCTTCCCCCTCTTTTGTTCCATGCTGGCTGAAGACCTAGCTAGCCAGTAACTAGCTAACACCAGACACAGATGAAATGGGAAAACATATAAGTATCTTTGCCACAGAGGAATAGGGTCAACTCTTAATTACACTACAGTGCAATCGGAAAGTATTCAGACCCATTTACTTTTTCCTAATTATTTTACGTTACAGCCTCAGTCTAAAATGGATTAAATTGCTTTTTCCCTCATCAATATACACACATTACCCATAATGACAAAGCAAAAACAGGTTTGTAGATTTATTTTCAAAAATAAAATAAAGAAATATAACATTTACATAAGTATTCAGACCATTTACTCAGTACTTTTTTGAAGCATATTTGGCAGCGATTACAGCCTTGAGTCTTGGGTATGATGCTACAAGCTTGGCACACCTGTATTTGGGGAGTTTCTTCCATTCTTCTCTGCAGATCCTCTCAAGCTCTGTCAGGTTGGATGGGGAGCGTCGCTGCACAGCTATTTTCAGGTCTCTCCAGTGATGTTTGATTGGGTTCAAGTCCGGGCTCTGGCTGGGCTACTTAAGGACATTCAGAGACTTGTCCCGAAGCCACTCCTGCATTGTCTTGGCTGTGTGCTTAGGGTCGTTGTCCTGTTGGAAGGTGAACCTTCGCCCCAATCTGAATTTCTGAGCTCTCTGGAGCTGGTTTTCATCAAGGATCTCTCTGTACTTTGCCCCGTTCATCGTTCTCTCGATCCTGACTAGTCTCCCAGTCCCTGCCGCTGAAAAACATCCCCAGAGCATGATGCTGCCACCACCATGCTTCACCGTAGGGATGGTGCTAGGTTTCCTCCAGATGTGATGCTTGGCATTCAGGCCAAAGAGTTCAATCTTGGTTTCATCAGACCAGAGAATCTTGTTTCTCATGGTCTGGTAGTCCTTGTGTGCCTTTTGGCAAACTCCAAGCGGGCTGTCATGTGCCTTTTAATGAGGAGTGGCTTCCGTCTGGCCACTCTACCATAAAGGCCTGATTGGTGGAGTGCTGCAGAGATGGTTGTCCTTCTGGAAGGTTGTCCCATCCCACAGAGGATCTCTGCTCTGTCAAAGTGACAATTTTTCTTGGTCACCTCCCTGACCAAGGCCTTTCTCCCCCGATTGCTCAGTTTGGCCGGGCGGCCAGCTCTAGGAAGAGTTTTGTTGGTTACAAACTTCTTCCATTTAAGAATGATGGAGGCCACTGTATTCTTGGGGACCTTCCCCAGATCCGTGCCTCGACACAATCCTGTCTCGGAGCTCTACGGACAATTCCTTCGTCCTCATGGTTTGGTTTTTACTCTGACATGCACTGTCAACTGTGGGACCTTATATAGACAGGTGTGTGCCTTTCCAAATCATGTCTAATCAATTGAATTTACCACAGGTGGACTCCAATGAAGTTGTAGAAACATCTCAAGGATTATCAATGGAAACAGGATGCACCTGAGCTCAATTTCGAGTTTCATAGCAAAGTGTCTGAATACTTATGTAAATAAGGTATTTCTGTTTTTTTATATTTTTATAAATGTGCAACAATTTCTACAAACCTGTTTTCACTTTCTCATTATGGGGTATTCAATGAATCAGGGATCAAATGGATAAGGTAGGCTATTCAAAGCAAAGTATCTAACTAGACATGTTTATATATAAGGCTCTAATATTCATGTTTCAGGGGAGATCTATGCACAGCAAGTTATTTGTCAATTAGGCAATTACATGGCTACTGTTTAATAGAGGGGAATCCCAGCTTCCCAACGGTGCGATTTATTTAGGCTATCTACAGTACCTGTTGAAAGGTGACAACAACATTAATGCCTAGTTAGCTATAGTTAACTAGCATGTTATGTTTTGAGTTGGCTATCTAGTTAGTCTGTTGTCTGTCATTATTTTATACCTGCTGCTGAAATGTGGCGCTCTCTCTCCTTGGGCAACCGGCCACTTGCACTAGCACACACAGACACGCACTGACGGGTCATTCCGATTATGGCTAATATGTAGATTTGTAAGTGATTGATCATATTTAAAAGTGTTCCTTCATGAATTACATTAACAAAAATTATTAAACTAATTTCCATGACTTTTAATGACCTTATAAACCCTTATTTGACAACTTGGAATCGCGCATCATGCGCATTCAGGCAGGTGCATTTTCAATCTGCGCAATCTCGAACAGCCTTCTGTCACAAATAGATTCACAAACTAGCAGCAAATAAACTTGAACAAAGTGGAATCAGGAAATGAATGCCCACTCTTCATTGCCATTTAATGCAGATCCCGCTTTCATTCCGGTTTGATCAACCTTTTATGCCTCATTGTGTGAATCTGGGCAGGCAACAGGCTACTTTGTTTTATAGAGGTGCCGGTATAGCGCTCTGAACAGCTCCAGGCCAAGTCAAGCACTGGATACAGGGCAGCTGAGACTGGGTACAGATTTCGCCCAACTTGTCACTTCAAAAGCAGTCAATGATCTCGGAGTCTCTGCACTTGAACTACATGTTTATTGTGATATAGTGTGATATAAGCAGAATTCAAAAAAATTCCAATGCAAGAACTCCCCCCAAAATGTTGCCCACTCGCTGATTTCAACTGCCCCCTTAGTCACTTCATCCTGGTGCCGGGTCTGCAAATGACACTGTATTACCTACATAGTGCACTACTTTTGACCAAACCCTATGGGTCCTGGTCAAAAGTAGTGCACTATATAGGGAGAAGAGTACCATTTGCACTATATAGGGAACAGAGTACCATTTGGAATACAGACATGCCCTCAGGATCATAACACTTGCCTGGACAAGAGCAACTCTTTTAATCAGTCACTTTGAATGTGTGGAGAGTCCCTAGAAAGGACAGTTGTTCCCAGGCTGCATCACAAATGGCATCCTATTCACTATATAGTGCACAATTTTTTCTGGTCAAAGGTAGTGCACTACATAGGGAATAGGGTGCAATTTGGGATGCATCCTAGCGTTCTGTGGTATCAATGTAATCTGCTGCCAGATGCACAAGATCATTATCTTAATAATGGCCATCAAAATTATATTTTAATGCTGAGTTTGGCACTGGCAGGCAGGCAGTTCCACCCCAGGGAGTGAAGGGCTTGGTACAGACAGACATACTGCTCCTAGATGTTATCCACCACGCAGCCAGCGATATCAGATCTGCCTCGGAGGATGTGTGGCTTCTCAAAAAGAGAGCTGGCGAGGAACAAAAACCTCCTAGAGTAACTTCCAGGACAACGAGTAGAGGACACAGACAAATGCAGCATTAATGCTATGAAAACCTCCCTGTCCATGTAGATGTTAAAAATGTATCTCTCTCTGTCTCTCTGTCTCTCTGTCTCTCTGTCTCTCTGTCTCTCTGTCTCTCTGTCTCTCTGTCTCTCTGTCTCTCTGTCTCTCTGTCTCTGTCTGTCCCTCACTGTCTCTGTCTGTCTCCCTCCCTCACTGTCTCTGTCTGTCCCTCGCTGTCTCTGTCTCTCTGTCTCTATCTGTAGTGGAGGGCTGAAGGACTGTATTATTCTTAGGTTGCTAGTTTGGTATGAGTTTGTTTGCCTCCGGGCGTCGGTCAGCGCGTATTGATGGGATGACACAATGAACGGTTGACTTGTAGTTTACTTGAAGATAGACAGTATATAACAGCACAGTGTGTACAGGGCTATGGCTTGATCACTGAGAAGGCTACTGATTGTGCAAGGCACACTTGTGTGTGAAGGTGAATGTGGATGTGTGGTTTTCTGTTCAGTAAAGCAACACCTGTACTAACAGTCAGGAGCGCCAATAACTTCTTGACTACTTGACCATGACTGAGAACTTGTCCGGGCATGCACCAGGAGCATGACTAGAAGGCGCTCCCGTGCGCATTGTGCAAGGAGTGAACTCACATCTAGAGTGAGAACAGCTTGAGAGAGGGAAGCCTTTTGTACAGTATCTCTCTCTCTCTCCCTCTCTCTCTCTCTCTCTCTCTCTCTCTCTCTCTCTGGCAGATACACAGTTCTCTCAGGGACATGGCTTGCAGGATTTACTACTATGCATGCAAATCATAATACCACTTTTTTTGCATGTCTAACACATGAGTCTGATACCTCGGAGGCGATGATACCACAAACACACACACACACACACTCACACACACACACACACACACACACACACACACACACACACACACACACACACCATCATACACTTGCCAAAAACAATGTTGTGGCGTGCAGAGAGATCAGGCCATGGAATAAAGTCATAATTAAACAAGTCTACACTTGATGAGAGCAGATTCCAGATTTCAGGGGTCTCATTACACTATTCTAACAATTTGGCTCTTTTATGACATCTTGAAAAACAAGCAGTAATAAACATATTTAGACATTTTGCAGGTTGAAAAATGAAAAAATTGAAACACAAACAATACTTCGTAACAAGAATAATATGGTAACTAAGGTCTATTAATTATAACAATGAAATTATAATAATTAAAAACAAAAACCATATACCGAAAGATATATATATATATACAGTACTTTCCGAAAGTATTCAGACCCCTTGACTTTTCCTACATTTTGTTACTTTACAGCCTTATTATAAAATTGATTTTTTTAAAATAGTCCTCAGCAATCTACACACAATACACCATCATGACAAAGCGAAAACAGGTTTTTAGAAATGTTTGAAATAATGAATAAAAAAACAGACACCTTATTTACATAAGTATTCAGACCCTGTGCTATGAGACTCGAAATTGAGTTCAGGTGCATCCTGTTTCCATTGATCATCCTTGAGATGTTTCTACAACTTGATTGGAGTCCACCTGTGGTAAATTCAATTGATTGGACATGATTTGGAAAGGCACACACCTGTCTATATATGGTCCCACAGTTGACAGTTCATGTCAGAGCAAAAACCAATCTATGAGGTTGAAGGAATTGTCCGTAGAGCTCAGAGACAGGATTGTGTCAAGGCGTAGATCTGGGGAAGGGTACCAAAAAAATTCTACAGCATTGAAGGTCCCTGAGGACACAGTGGCCGCCAAACTTTTGACTGGTACTATACGTACAGTGAGGGAAAAAAAGTATTTGATCCCCTGCTGATTTTGTACGTTTGCCCACTGATAAAGACATGATCAGTCTATAATTTTAATGGTAGGTTTATTTGAACAGTGAGAGACAGAATAACAACAAAAACATCCAGAAAAACGCATGTCAAAAATGTTATAAATTGATTTGCATTTGAATGAGGGAAATAAGTATTTGACCCCTCTGCAAAACATGACTTAGTACTTGGTGGCAAAACCCTTGTTGGCAATCACAGAGGTCAGAGGTTTCTTGTAGTTGGCCACCAGGTTTGCACACATCTCAGGAGGGATTTTGTCCCACTCCTCTTTGCAGATCTTCTCCAAGTCATTAAGGTTTCGAGGCTGACGTTTGGCAACTCGAACCTTCAGCTCCCTCCACAGATTTTCTATGGGATTAAGGTCTGGAGACTGGCTATGCCACTCCAGGACCTTAATGTGCTTCTTCTTGAGCCACTCCTTTGTTGCCTTGGTCGTGTGTTTTGCCTTGGCCATCCACAACCCATTTTCAATGCCCTGGCTGAGGGAAGGAGGTTCATGGCGCCGTCCATCGTTCCTTTGATGCGGTGAAGTTGTCCTGTCCCCTTAACAGAAAAACACCCCCAAAGCAAAATGTTTCCACCTCCATGTTTGACGGTGGGGATGGTGTTCTTGGGTTCATAGGCATCATTCCTCCTCCTCCAAACACGGCAAGTTGAGTTGATGCCAAAGAGCTCCATTTTGGTCTCATCTGACCACAACACTTTCACCCAGTTCTCCACTGAATCATTCAGATGTTCATTGACAGGGCCTGTGTATGTGCTTTCTTGAGCAGGGGGACCTTGCGGGCGCTGCAGGATTTCAGTCCTTTACGGCGTAGTGTGTTACCAATTGTTTTCTTGGTGACTATGGTCCCAGCTGCCTTGAGATCATTGACAAGATCCTCCCGTGTAGTTCTGGGCTGATTCCTCACCGTTCTCATGATCATTGCAACTCCACGAGGTGAGATCTTGCATGGAGCCCCAGGCTGAGGGAGATTGACAGTTATTTTGTGTTTCTTCCATTTGCGAATAATCGCACCAACTGTTGTCACCTTCTCACCAAGCTGCTTGGCGATGGTCTTGTAGCCCATTCCAGCCTTGTGTAGGTCTACAATCTTGTCAGAGAGAGAGAGAGAGAGAGAGAGAGAGAGAGAGAGAGAGAGAGAGAGAGAGAGAGAGAGAGAGAGAGAGAGAGAGAGAGAGAGAGAGAGAGAGAGAGAGAGAGAGAGAGAGAGAGAGAGAGAGAGAGAGAGAGAGAGAGAGAGAGAGAGAGCGAGCTATTTATCACTCTAATTACATGAGGAAGATCAGAACCCCGGTGCGTTGTGGGACGGTCTGACTCATGGAAACGTCTCCTAAGGAGGTCACAGCCCAGCCAGGCAGCCTGGCTAAATATTAATAGAGGGATGGAGTTATGAGAGAGAGGGAGGCAAGGTGTGGACAGGGGGATGCCTTTTATTAGAGAGGCTAATGATGCACTTGAGTAAACCTCCTTTCCAATATCTGGGCTGTTGCTCTGACCTCGCTCTTTCACTCTCTCTCTCTCTCTCTTTCTGTCTTCTTCTCTTTTCTGTGGTCTGTTTTGAATACAAGGACTGTGAGATGTAGAGTGGACGTGGGTAGGTCAGATAATTCCGATCCTAATATTGCACACTGCCAGGCATGATGCTGCAGCGTTAACCCTTCACATGTCCAGGAGTCTACTGTGTACCAGAGACTGTATTGTGTATCAGGACTGAAATATGCGTCAGGCCAGGATTGTGTAAGCTCTTTCAATGTACTTCTGGTTAATAAAAGCATGTTGTTTGTCTATAGGATAGTGGACATATATGCTTTAAGTTAATACAATCTTCAGAACAGCATCCATCCTTATACTCAGACAGTACTTCAAGGTTGACTAACTGTACTTGGTCTTTGTGGTGTACACACAAAAAAATGTGGAACCATACTGACCCAAATAATCCTTTGAACCCTTCAATGGTTCTTTGCAGTTCAAAAAATGATTATTGTAGGGGCAGTGGCTCATTAGAATATTTTGGGGCATAGTTTGTTCACAGCTCTTTTTGTGCAACTGTGAGTGAGAGTGTCATTCCAGTTTATTGAATTTGTTGTGTTATGCTGTGTTATGCTATTACATGTTATATATGACTCTGGTCAGTGAAGGTGTCTTCTGAAAGACTCACGTGACTAACGGCCCTGCTACACATTAGCCGTCGGGCGTCCAGCATTGCCATCAGCCATTGAGAGAATGCTTCCTTTGAAATCAATGAAAGCTGCAATGAAAGCTGCCATACTGCACATGTGTGCTCGCGTTGTGTCATGTACAATGGCAGCGTCCAAGCTCAAGAATCGCCGCGCTTCAATTCTCTATGGCTCACGCGGGTGTTCATTCTATCTTGTGAATTGAAAAAATCAGAAATAAAGTTGATTTTGGTTGCATATGGCCTCGACTAGACACCTCTGGTTATTTTACTAAGATTTATAAAGTCAGGCAGCTAGCTAGCAGAAACTCTAGCTAGCTAGCTACATTGAATATGTTCACAATGTAAACAAAAGCAACTTGTGTAATGTTATTGAATGAGTGCTTGTGAAAAACTGGACCAAAACTATTGTATTTATGCATAATCAATTAATATGGTACAGTACATTACACGCTCTGTGTAGCAGGTAGAACATCACATCACGCTGATGGCAAAGCAACGCAACGCTTATAGTGGAGCTGAAGTGTAAGGCAGTAGTTCTCAATTCTCTCCTCAGGGACCCCCGGCCAGTCCAGAGCTAGCACACCTGATTCAACGTATTAATAATCCAGGCTCTGTCATAGCCGGCCGCGACCGGGAGACCAATGGGGCGGCGCGCAATTGGCCCAGCGTCGTCCAGGGTAGGGGAGGGAATGGCCTGCAGGGATGTAGCTCAGTTGATAGAGCATGGCGTTTGCAACGCCAGGGTTGTGGGTTTGATTCCCACAGGGGGTATGAAAAAAAAATAAAAAAATAAAAAAATAAAATGTATGCATTAACTGTAAGTCGCTCTGGATAAGAGTGTCTGCTAAATGACTAAAATGTAAATGTAAATGTAATAAACCCAATAATAAAACCTATGGAATTAAACCAGACTTTTAAAAAACATGTATGGTTCTACAAAAAACCTTTGAGATTGAGAAAGGTGCTTTATATAACTATTCTCCATAAAGGTTATATAAAGAACCATTAAAAAAAGGGTTATACCCCAAAAAGGGTTGTAACCATAGCGGAACCCTTTTTTTGGTGATTTATAGAACCTTTTTGTAATGGTTCTTTATAGAACCTTAGGAAATTGTTTTTTATAGCACCATACAGGTTCCATTTAGAACCTCATGAGCATGGTTCTTTATAGAACCTTCAAAAAAAAGGTTCCATATAGCACCAAAAAGTGTTCTGCTATGGTTACAATCCTTATTTGGCACTATATAGAACCATTTGTTTTTAGTGTGTAGGCACTTTAAATAGCAGAAGAGTCTCTCAAGCATTACAGTAAATCGTTTTTTATTAATCCTTTAGTAGCACTGGTAACTGTTTGTTCTCAACCAACAAGAAGACATAAGTTGTGTCCCAAATGGCACCATATTCCATTTGTAGTGCATTCCTTTTGAACATGGCCCATACACGTTTAGAAAGAAAGGTGCTATCTAGAACCTAAGAGGGTTATTTGGCTGTCCCCATAGGAGAACCCTTTGAAGAACCCTTTTTGGTTCCAGGTAGAATGTTTTTGGTTCCAGGAAGAACCCTTTTTGGGTTCCATGTAGAAACGTTTCCACAGAGGGTTCTACATGGAACGCAAAAGGGTTCTACCTGGAACGAAAAAGGGTCCTACCTGGATCCAAAAAGGATTCTCCTATGGGGACAGACGAAGAACCCTTTTGGAACCCTTTTTTCTAAGAGTTCGGGTCAAAAGTAGTGCACTATATAGGGAATAGGGTACCATTTTGGACACATCCATAAGTTTACAGTACAGAGACTGAGACACAAAGAGAGATCCCTGTGAAATGTGTCCAACCTGTCTAGAAAATATTTCACCCTTCAGAAATGATAGTCTCCTGTAAATCACGGTAACATTGTCTGGTCTTGTTCCGCTGGAATGTGGTCGCTTCTACCAGACCAAATGGCAAGCACAGAGGGGAAAGAGGGAGAGGGAGGGAGAGATAGAGAGGGAAAGTGAGAGAAAGAAAGAGAGACAGAAAGACAGAGAGAGAGAGAGAGAGAGAGAGAGAGAGAGGGAGAGAGAAGGGAGAGAGAGAGAAAAGCTTGAGGGAACTCTCCATCTGATAGCATGTAAAGTATGTACAAATACCACAAAGCAGTCGCAAACTGCCCTTTTTCTATTCATCTCGCTACATGGGAATATTGCAATAACCGTTCAATCTGATCGCAGGCCCAGATTTTCAAAAGGTCAACTTATCTCGCCGACGCACATATGCAATCGATGAAGGGAGAGAGAATATGTAATGATAATTCACTGCTCAGACAATGAAAGGGGAGAAAATATGTTATCATTAAATAAAAAATATAGATATTGGGACAGGTTTTTGCTAGACTCGCTCTGGCAAATGAGAAGGGCTTTTGCCCCCCCCCCCCCCCACCCCCCCGCTATGTTAATCTGAACCTTGCTCAAGTGAAGTTAGATGTCTGTAAATCCTATATCAATTCAATTCAATTCAATTCAATTTAAGGGCTTTATTGGCATGGGAAACGCATGTTAACATTGCCATAGCAAGTGAAGTAGATAGTAAACAAAAGTGAAATAAACAATACAAATTAACAGTAAACATTACACTCAGAAGTTCCAAAAGAATAAAGACATTTCAAATGTCATATTATGTATATATACAGTGTTGTAACAAATGGGAAAATAAATAAACATAAATATGGGTTGTATTTACAATGGTGTTTGTTCTTCACTGGTTGCCCTTTTCTTGTGGCAACAGGTTACAAATCTTGCTGCTGTGATGGCACACTGTGGTATTTCACCCAGTAGGTTTGTTTTCAAATTCTTTGTTGATCTGTGTAATCTGAGGGAAATATGTCTCTAATATGGTCATACATTTGGCAGGAGGTTAGGAAGTGCAGCTCAGTTTCCACCTCATTTTGTGGGCAGTGTGCACATAACCTGTCTTCTCTTGAGAGCCAGGTCTGCCTACGGCGGCCTTTCTCAATAGCAAGGCTATGCTCACTGAGTTTGTACATAGTCAAAGCTTTCCTTAAGTTTGGGTCAGTCACAGTGGTCAGGTATTCCGCCACTGTGTACTCTCTGTTTAGGGCCAAATAACATTCTAGTTTGCTCTGTTTTTTTGTTAATTCTTTCCAATGTGTCAAGTAATTTTCTTTTTGTTTTCTCATGATTTGGTTGGGTCTAATTGTGTTGTTGTCTTGGGGCTCTGTGGGGTCTGATTGTGTTTGTGAACAGAGCCCCAGGACCAGCTTGCTTAGGGGACTCTTCTCCAAGTTCATCTCTCTGTAGGTGATGACTTTGTTATGGAAGGTTTGGGAATCGCTTCCTTTTAAGTGGTTGTAGAATTTAACTGCTATTTTCTGGATTTTGATCATTAGCGGGTATCGGCCTAATTCTGCTCTGCATGCATTATTTGGTGTTTTTCGTTGTACACTGAGGATATTTCTTTACAGAATTCTGCATGCAAGGTCACAATTTGGTTTTTGTACCATTTTGTGAATTATTGGTTGGTGAGCGGACCCCAGACCTCACAACCATAAAGGGCAATGGGTTCTATAACTGATTCAAGTATTTTTAGCCAGATCCTAATTGGTATGTCGAATTTTATGTTCCTTTTGATGGCATAGAAGGAACTTCTTGCCTTGTCTCTCAGATCATTCACAGCTTTGTGGAAGTTACCTGTGGCGCTGATGTTTAGGCCGAGGTATGTATAGTTTTTGTGTACTCTAGGGCAACGGTGTCTAGATGGAATTTGTAGTTGCGGTCCTGGCAACTGGACCTTTTTTGGAACACCATTATTTTTGTCTTGCTGAGAATTTATGTCAGGGCCCAGGTCTGACAGAATCTGTGCAGAAGATCTAGGTGCCGCTGTCGGCCCTCCTTGGTTGGTGACCAGATCATCAGCAAACAGTAGACATTTGACTTCAGATTCTTGTAGGGTGAGGCCGGGTGCTGCAGACTGTTCTAGTGCCCTCGCCAATTCATTGATATGAAGAGGGTGGGGCTTAAACTGCATCCTTGTCTCACCCCACGGCCCTGTGGAAAGAAATGTGTGTATTTTTTGCCAATTTTAACCTTACACTTGTTGTTTGTGTACATGGATTTTATAATGTTGTATGTTTTTCCCCCAACACCACTTTCCATCAATTTTTATAGCATACCCTCATGCCAAATTGAAATAAACAAAGCATGAGAAGACTTTGCCTTTGTTTTGTTTGTTTGTCAATTAGGGTGTGCAGGGTGAATACGTGGTCTGTCGTACGGTAATTTGTTAAAAAGCCAATTTGAAATGTGCTCAGTACATTGTTTTCGCTGAGGAAATGAACTAGTCTGCTGTTAATGATAATGCAGAGGATTTTCCCAAGGTTGCTATTGACGCATATCCCACGGTAGTTATTGGGGTCAAATTTGTCTCCACCTTTGTGGATTGGGGTGATCAGTCCTTGGTTCCAAATATTGGGGAAGATGCCAGAGCTAAGGATGATGTTAGAGTTTAAGCATAGCCCATTGGAATTTGTGGTCTGTGTGTCTATCATTTCATTGAGGATACCATCAACACCACAGGCCTTTTTGGGTTGGAGGGTTTGTATTTTGTCCTGTAGTTCATTCAATGTAATTAGAGAATCCAGTGGGTTCTGGTAGTCTTTATTAGTTTATTCTAAGATTTGCATTTCATCATGAATATGTTTTTGCTGTTTGTTCTTTGTTATAGGGCCAAAAAGATTGGAGAAGTGGTTTACCCATACATCTCCGTTTTGGATAGATAGCTCTTCGTGTTGTTGTTTGTTTTCCAATTTTCCCAGAAGTGGTTAGAGTCTATGGATTCTTCAACTACATTGAGCTGATTTCTGACATGCTGTTCCTTCTTTTTCCGTAGTGTATTTCTGTATTGTTTTAGTGATTCACCATAGTGAAGGCGTAGGCTCAGGTTTTCTGGGTCTCTATGTTTTTGGTTGGATAGATATCTCAATTTCTTTCTTAGGTTTTTGCATTCATCATCAAACCATTTGTCATTGTTGTTACTTTTCTTCGGTTTTCTGTTAGAGATTTTTAGATTTGATAGGGAAGCTGAGAGGTCAAATATACTGTTTAGGTTTTCTACTGCCAAGTTTACACCTTCACTATAACAGTGGAACGTTTTGTCCAGGAAGTTGTCTAAAAGGGATTGAATTTGCTTTTTGCCTAATTGTTTTTTGGTAGGTTTCGACACTACTTTCCTTCCATCTATAGCATTTCTTAATAATTTATTCAGTTCCTTTGGCTTTGATGCCTCGTGATTGAGTATTGCTCTGTACAAGTAGACTGTGATTTTGCTGTGATTTTGCTCTGTCAGTGGGCTGACTGTGAATGCTCTGAGAGACTCTGGGTTGAGGTCAGTGATGAAGTAGTCTACAGTACTACTGCCAAGAGATGAGCTATAGGTGTACCTACCATAGGAGTCCCCTCGAAGCCTACCATTGACTATGTACATACCCAGCGTGCGACAGAGCTGCAGGAGTTGTGTTGGTTGTGTTTTCATAGTTGTGCCTAGGGGGGCATTAATGGGGAGGGAATGCTGTCACCTCCATGTAGGTGTTTGTCCCCCTGTGTGCTGAGGGTGTCAGGTTCTTGTCCAGTTCTGGCATTTAGGTCGCCACAGACTAGGACATGTCCCTGGGTCTGGAAATGATTGATTTCCCCCTCCAGGATGGAGAAGCTGTCTTCATTAAAGTATGGGGATTCTAGTGGGGGGATATAGGTAGCACACAGGAGGACATTTTTCTCTGTTGAGATCATTTCCTTTTGAATTTCTAGCCAAATGTAAAATGTTCCTGTTTTGATTAATTTAATAGAGTGAGTTAGGTCTGCTCTATATCAAATTAGCATACCCCCTGAGTCCCTTCACTGTTTCACACCTGGTAGTTTGGTGGATGGGACTACCAGCTCTCTGTAACCTAGAGGGCAACCAGTGGGTCCGTCTCCTCTATACCATGTTTCTTGTAGGATGACAATGTCTGTATTTCCGATTTCTTTGGTGAAGTCCAGGTTCCTGCTCTTTAGGCCAAAGGCAGATGACCTCAGGCCTTGGATATTCCAGGATGAGATAGTGAAGGCTTTGTGTTCCATAAAGTGTCTAATGTTGTTGGTCGTGTGGTTTGGCCTCAGGCCAGTAAGTGTGAGCAGAGCCTGCTGAGCATCTGGTACATGACATTGGCTTGGGCTAGTGTAAGAGTGGGGGTTGGGCCTGTTTGCCTGCTCACGGCCTGGGCGTGTGTGTGACTTTCATGTTGAGGCCCTCTTTGCGGGAGTGGGGGGCATGGGGTGGGTAGGAGGGGCATAGGTCTGATCTGAGGTGGCCTAAATGGGGTGTGGGCATGGTTGACTTGGGGGGGTGTTAATTGGTTGGGGTGGGTGTGGGGGTGGGGATGTCAAATCAAATCAAATCTAATCTAATTGTATTGGCCACATGCGCCGAATACAACAGGTGCAGGCATTACAGTGAAATGCTTACTTACAGCCCTTAACCAACAGTGCATTTATTTTTAATAAAAAAGTAAAATAAAACAACAACATGTGGATGTGGCTGGTGGTGCTGTGGTCTGGATGTAGGTTCTCTCGGCGGGGGTCCTCTATGTGTAGGTCCGGGGGGGGTCCCGCAGGTCTGGGAGAGTGTCTCGCTGGTCTGTTGATCTTTTGCTCCTGTGTGAGGTGTTGGGTCAACGGTTGAGGGCGATATCCTTTAGGGTCCGGGCGAAAGTGGGCACTGCTGCCTTGTATAGGTGGACCTGGTCGTAAAGGCTGTTGAAGTCCAGGGTGGAGTGGTGGGCCAGGGAGACATTTGGTTTTGAGGCACAGTCACGGGAAATACTTGCGTTTACCTGCTGTATGGTAGCAGGGTGGAAGTATTTTCGTGGTAGCAGGGTTGAGATAATCACTTGTGCATTGGGGAAAGTAGAATAAGCTTTTTCTATCACTCCCTTGAGTGCTGTGGCCACCATTTCCTGCTGTGTATCTCTCTCTCTCTCTCTTTCCCTCTCTCTCCCTTTCTTTCTCTGTCTTTTCTGTTTTCCTCTCTCTCGCTCTCTCTCTCCCTTTCTTTCTCTGTCTTTTCTGTTTTCCCCTCCCTCTGTCTGTCTGTCTGTCTGTCTGTCTGTCTGTCTGTCTGTCTGTCTGTCTGTCTGTCTGTCTGTCTGTCTGTCTGTCTGTCTGTCTGTCTGTCTGTCTGTCTGTCTGTCTGTCTGTCTGTCTGTCTGTCTGTCTGTCTGTCTGTCTGTCTGTCTGTCGTCTGTCTGTCTGTCTCGTCTGTCTGTCTGTCTGTCTGTCTGTCTGTCTGTCTGTCTGTCTGTCTGTCTGTCTGTCTGTCTGTCTGCTCTCTCTCTCTGTCTCTCTCTCTCTCTCTCTCTCTCTCTCTCTCTCTCTCTCTCTCTCTCTCTCTCTCTCTCTCTCTCTCTCTCTCTCTCTCTCTCTCTCTCTCTCTCTCTCTCTCTCTCTCTCTCTCTCTCTCTCTCTCTCTCTCTCTCTCTCTCTCTCTCTCTCTCTCTCTCTCTCTCTCTCCACCCCCCTCTCTCTCTCTCTCTCTCTCTCTCCACCCCCCCTCTCTCTCTCTCTCTCTCTCCACCCCCTCTCTCTCTCTCCCTCTCTCTCCTTCTCCTTCTCTGAAGCCTCATCTAAGGTCAAAATCTAAATGTAAAAGGGCTCCACTTTTCTCTGAGAGTAATGAAGGTCTGAGGGGGTGGTGTAGAGAAGGAGGTTGAGTGAGGGTGGTGTGGTGTGGGCGATTGATGGAGGGTGGCGTGGGCGAGGGGGTTGAGGGAAGGAGGGGGGTGGCTGCTTTAAGAGCTGAAGAACAGTTTTAGGACAATACCACAAGCCCCCGCCTCGCCTCTCTTGATGGTGAGAGGGAAGGATATAATGTTTCAGTCTCTCTCTCTCAGGTCCTGTGCTGGTCTAGCTGTATGGCACCGTGAGTTATGAAATATAGAACCTTCCAGAACAGGTCTGAGTGGTTCTGACAAACAGGACAAGCTGGCTGCTTTAACCTCTGGGTTTCTGGACCAGGTGATGACCAGCCAGGAGGGAACCGTGGAACAGCCAGAGAAGAGAGATCCAAAGGAAGGCTATATGACGGCCAAAATGAATGCCAGAGACAGACAAGAAGAGATGGTGAAAGACAGCCAATATACAGGAAATGTCAGGGCAAGGCCAGAGAGAAAGGCTTACGCAGGGCCGAAAGGGTGGCAGATAAGATTGAGAGAAGAGACATCAAAATAGAGTTGAGGGAAAGACAATAGAGGAAAAGCAGACAACAGCCAGGTATTAGACAGAGAAGCCCAGAGAGAATCCAAGGTAGGGCCAGATAGCTGCCGAGGAAGTGACAAATATGGGCCAAGAGGGGGCACTGCAATAGGGCCAGGCCGGAGACAATGGAGAGGTAGAAAACCCCCAGATATAATGGCCAGAGCGAAGTCAGAGAGGAGCCACAGAAGGGCCGATGGCCAGATGAGTACACGATTCTTCCTCCTGTCTACCTCAACAAGAGAACCAATGGTGAAGTACAGTCTGGTACTTGGCATGTGACCCCAAGGTGACCGTGGAGGGGGCAGAGAGACTTTTGAGTGGTGACTATTGCCCTCTGTTTTGATATGATGTGCTGCTCTACAGCCTTTTGAATTATTAAGGTTTGAAAAGGTAAGCAAACCTTACGAGCAGTACTTATAGTAAAAGCGGAGTGGAATAAAAACGGTAAATTGGGGGAAAGTGAGAACAATGAACATAATATCATATTTAGGGGGTTCATCTGAACCTGGAATAATGTGATATACTTCCAAAGATACTTATGTCCTCTCTTTGTCCTTCCCCCTCAAATATTGACTCACGATCCATATCCAACCAGCACTCAGTTTCCCCAGGTCTGTCTGAGTCAGCCCAGTCATCTTCCCCCAGAGAGTCAATAGATCCCCAGCTCCCTGGTCATTTAACCTGAAGTCTCTCTGGTCAGAGCCAGTGGTCACTTAGCTGGTGTTTAGTAACAGGATACAGGTTTTCTCTGGGGCCTAGCAGGGCTTTTCACTGCAGCCAGATGAATCAGCAGAGGGCTGTGTGAAGCTGTGTAGAGGTGGTATGTGGCCGGCCCCACACCGCAGAGCCCATAGAACATTCTTTTCACCAGGGGCCTGGTTTTACCCTGCCCTGTCATTTTGGTGTAACCCCATGCAGTCGCTCCCCTCTGGAGCAAACCATTGATTATGCATTTTAGGGGGGAGTAAACATTTTTTGATACTTTTTCTTTATGGTAATATAGCTGGTTCCTTTTCTTGTTCTTACTGGGTCTATGCATGGGTAGAGGGAGAAAAATGGGTCTGCTAGGCTCAGGGAGGGAGAGTCCCATGGGGATCTGGTTAAAAGTAGTGCACTATATAGGGAATAGGGTGCCATTTGGGATACAGGAAGAGTTTCCCATCAGGGCAAGTGATAGCGTCACCCATCTCCACCCCCGGGAGTTCCCAGGATAATTGTAGGTTACCACAATAAAATGAATGTGTCTGAGTGAGATTTGAAAAGGAGAACAAAAAGAAAAAATACATTTTATATTTTAATTGAGATGGATTTACATTTGCGGACGGCGTAATCTGCATACATTTTAAAGCGGAGGCTAAGAAGCTTTCCCCCGTCAATAACACTGTGCCGATCTGGTGGCATACCTAGAAGCATTCCAATCCCTGACCTCAATTTGCGAACTTTATAAAAAGGTCTGAGGAAATGTAGCCCTTTAGTGCGCTAGGTAATTACTAATGTTAGGATTTCTCCTTGAGGAAGAATGCAATACCTCTGTCACTCGGCTAGCTTCCATACTGCAGGCCAGGAGGCGGGCCAATCTACTCCTGTGGAATCCACAGCATTAACCTCTCGGACACAGACTCATCCGGCTGTAAATTAGAGACTAATTAAAATGGGATCATCTTAACACCTTCACACACACAGACACAGACACACACACACTCGTGCTCATCATCTTAATGCTATCACGCTGATTTCCTCGATGTCCACACCTCTAGGTATCTATCATGGTCCAAACACACCAACACAGTCGTGAAGAGGACATGACAACAACTCTTCCCCCTCAGGAGGCTGAAAAGATTTGGCATGGGCTCTCAGATACTCAAAAAGTTATACAGCTGCACCATTGAGAGCATCTTGACTGGTTGCATCACCAGTTGGTATGGCAACTGCTTGGCATCCGACCGCAAAGCGCTACAGATGGTAGTGCGGACGACCTAGTACATCACTGGGGTCGACCTCTATACCAGGCGGTGTCAGAGGAAGGCCCTAACATTTTTCAAAGACTCCAGCCACCCAAGTCAAAGACTGTTCTCTCTAATACCGCACAGAAAGTGGTACCAATGCACCAAGTCTGGAATCAACAGGATCCTGAGCAGCTTCTACCCCCAAGCCATAAAACTACTAAATAGTTGGTTAAATAGTTAACCAAATAGCTACCCGAACTCATTGTGTATCCATTATAACTTTTATTATTACATGTTTTACTTTCCTATTATTTCTCTATTTTCTTTCTCTCTGCATTGTTGGGAAGGGCCCGTAAGTAAGCATTTCACTGTTAGTCCACACCTGTTGTTTTACGAAGCATGTGACGACAAAAATTTGATTTGATTTAATTTGGAAGACATGGACAGAAACACATGGCTACAGCTAACACAGAAGAGAGGCTGGGGAGGGCACATACAGTGTCATATTTAGTTTGTTGTTTTCTCATCCTCTTAGCCCAGGGCTATTCAACCGGGGATCTGCGAAAATATGTACAGTGCATTTGCAAAGTGTTCAGACCCCTTGACTTTTTCCACATTTGGTTACGTTACAGCCTTATTCTAAAATTGATTAAATATTATTTTTTCCTCATCAATCTACACACAATACCCCATAATGACAAAGTAAAAACTGGTTTTCGCAAACTCCAAGCTGGCTGTCATATGCCTTTTACTGAGGATTGGCTTCCGTCTGGCCACTCTACCATAAAGGCCTGATTGGTGGAGTGCTGCAGAGATGGTTGTCCTTCTGGAAGGTTCTCCCATCTCTACAGAGGAACTCTGGAGATCTTTCAGAGTGACTATCGGGTTCTTTGTCACCTCCCTGACCAAGGCCCTTCTCCCACAATTGCTAAGATTGGCGGCAAGCTCTAGGAAGAGTCATGGTGGTTCAAAACTTCTTCACTTTAAGAATAATGGAGAACACTGTGTTCTTGAGGACCTTCAATGCTGCAGATTTTTTTTGGTTTCCTTCCCCAGATCTGTACCTTGACACAATCCTCTCTGAGCTTTACGGACAATTCCTTCGACCTCATGGCTTGGTTTTTGCTCTGACATGCACTGTCAACTGTCTACTTATATAGATAGGTGTGTGCCTTTCCAAATCATGTCCAACCAATTGAATTTACCACAGTCAAGTTGTAGAAACATCTCAAGGATGATCAAGTGGCACCGGAGCTCAATTTTGAGACTCATAGCAAAGTGTCTGAATGCTTATCTAAATAAGTTTTTCTGATTTTTATTTTTAATACTTTAGCATACATTTCGAAAATCCTGTTTTCGCTTTATCATTATGGGGTATTGTGTGTAGATTGATGAGAAAAAAAAGTAATTTAATCAATTGTAGAATAAGGCTGTAACGTAACAAAATGTGGAAAAAGTCAAGGGGTCTGAATACTTTCCGAATGCACTGTATAATATATATGTTTTTTTTTTTTTGGGGGGGATATATATTTTGTCAATGTTTTTATGAATATCGCTGCCAACAACAGAATAAACAACAGAATAAATACATGTTGAATTACATACCTACAGTAGAAAAGAGGATAATACAGTACCAGTCAAAAGTTTGGACACACCTACTCATTCAAGGGTTTTTCTTTATTGTTGCTATTTTTTACATTGTGGAATAATAGTGAAGACATCAAAACTATGAAAACTATGAAATAACACATATGGAATCATGTAGTAACCATAAAAGTGCTAAACAAATCAAAATGTATTTTATATTTCAGATTCTTCAAATAGCCAACCTTTGCCTTCATGACAGCTTTGCACACTCTTGGCATTCTCTCAACCAGCATCATGAGGTAGTCACCTGGAATGTATTTCAATTAACAGGTGTGCCTTCTTAAAAGTTAATACGTTTGAGCCAATCAGTTGTGTTGTGACAAGATAGGGTTGGTATTCAGAAGATAGCCCTAATTGGTAAAAGACCAAGTCCATATTATGGCAAGAACAGCTCAAATAAGCAAAGAGAAACGACAGCCCATCATTACTTTAAGACATGAAGGTCAGTCAACACGGAAGGTTTCAAGAACTTTGAAAGTTTCTTTAACTGCAGTCGCAAAAACCATCAAGCGCTATGATGAAACTGGCTCTCATGACAACCGCCACAGGAATGGAAGACCCAGAGTTACCTCTGCTGCAACGGATAAGTTCATTAGAGTTACCAGCGTTCAGAGAGTTCAAGTCACAGACACATCTGAACATCAACTGTTCAGAGGGGACTCAGTGAATCAGGCCATCATGGTCGAATTGCTGTAAATAAACCACTACTAAAGGACACCAATAAGAAGAAAAGACCTGATTGGGCCAAGAATCATGAGCAATGGACATTAGACCGGTGGAAATGTGTCCTTTGGTCTGGAGTCCAATTTGGAGATTTTTGGTTCCAACTGCCGTTTCTTTGTGAGACGCGGTGTGGGTGAACGGATGATCTCCGCATGTGTAGTTCCCACCGTAAAGCATGGAGGTGGAGGTGTTATGGTGCGTTGCTGATGACACTGTCTGTGATTTATTTAGAATTCCAGGCACACTTAACCAGCATGGCTACCACAGCATTCTGCAGCGATACCCCATCCCATCTGGTTTGGGCTTAGTGGGACTATCATTTGTTTTTCAACAGGACAATGACCCAACACACCTCCAGGCTGTGTAAGGGCTATTTGACCAAGAAGGAGAGTGATGGAGTGCTGCACCTGGCCTCCACAATCCCCCAACCTCAACCCAATTGAAATGGTTTGGGATGAGTCGGACCACAGAGTGAAGGAGAAGCAGGCAACAAGTGCTCAACATATGTGGGAACTCCTTCAAGACTGTTGGAAAAGCATTCCAGGTGAAGCTGGTTGAGAGAATGCCAAGAGTGTGCAAAGCTGTCATCAAGGCAAAGGGTGGCTATTTGAAGAATATCAAATATAAAATATATTTTGATTTGTTTCACACTTTTTTGGTTACTACATGATTACATATGTGTTATTTCATAGTTTTAATGTCTTCACTATTATTCTACAATGTAGAAAATAGTACAAATAAAGAAAAACCCTTGAATGAGTAGGTGTGTCCAAACTTTTGACTGGTACTGTATTCTTTCTAATATTGTCAACTTTATTTCTCAACTCCTAATATTGACCAAATTACACTAATTGGAGCCAATTACACTAACTGGAGTATTCGACATAGGCATTGAAAAAGCACCCGTGAATGGGCTACCAGTCAATAGGCTACCAGTGCGGCAAGTGCCGCTGGCTGCTGGTAAGCTTTCTTGACTTGAACGTACAGTTGAAGTCGGAAGTTTACATACACTTTAGCCAAATACATTTAAACTCTGTTTTTCACAATTCCTGACATTTAATCCTAGTTAAGATTCCCTGTCTTAGGTCAGTTAGGATCACCACTTTATTTTAAGAATGTGAAATGTCAGAATAATAGTAGAGAGAATGATTTATTTCATGTTTTATTTCTTTCATCACATTCCCAGTGGGTCAGAAGCTTACATACACTCAATTAGTATTTGGTAGCATTGCCTTTAAATTGTTTAACTTGGGTCAAACGTTTTGGGTAGCCTTCCACAAGCTTCCCACAATAAGTTGGGTGAATTTTGGCCCATTCCTCCTGACAGAGCTGGTGTAACTGAGTCAGGATTGTAGGCCTCCTTGCTCGCACACGCTTTTTCAGTTCTACCCACAAATGTTCTATAGGATTGAGGTCAGGGCTTTGTGATGGCCACTCCAATACCTTGACTTTGTTGTCCTTAAGCCATTTTGCCACAACTTTGGAAGTATGCTTAGGGTCATTGTCCATTTGGAAGACCCATTTGCGACCAAGATTTAACTTCCTGACTGATGTCTTGAGATGTTGCTTCAATATATCCACATCATTTTCCTTCCTCATGATGCCATCTACACTGCTCAAAAAAATAAAGGGAACACTTAAACAACATCCTAGATCTGAATGAATGAAATAATCTTATTAAATACTTTTTTCTTTACATAGTTGAATGTGCTGACAACAAAATCACACAAAAATGATCAATGGAAATCAAATGTATCAACCCATGGAGGTCTGTATTTGGAGTCACCCTCAAAATTAAAGTGGAAAACCACACTACATGCTGATCCAACTTTGATGTAATGTCCTTAAAACAAGTCAAAATGAGGCTCAGTAGTGTGTGTGGCCTACACGTGCCTGTATGACCTCCCTACAATGCCTGGGCATGCTCCTGATGAGGTGGCGGATGGTCTCCTGAGGGATCTCCTCCCAGACCTGGACTAAAGCATCCGCCAACTCCTGGACAGTCTGTGGTGCAACGTGGCGTTGGTGGATGGAGCGAGACATGATGTCCCAGATGTGCTCAATTGGATTCAGGTCTGGGGAACGGGCGGGCCAGTCCATAGCATCAATGCCTTCCTCTTGCAGGAACTGCTGACACACGCCAGCCACATAAGGTCTAGCATTGTCTTGCATTAGGAGGAACCCAGGGCCAACCGCACCAGCATATGGTCTCACAAGGGGTCTGAGGATCTCATCTCGGTACCTAATGGCAGTCAGGCTACCTCTGGCGAGCACATGGAGGGCTGTGCGGCCCCCCAAAGAAATGCCACCCCACACCATGACTGACCCACCGCCAAACCGGTCATGCTGGAGGATGTTGCAGGCAGCAGAACGTTCTCCACGGCGTCTCCAGACTCTGTCACGTCTGTCACATGTGCTCAGTGTGAACCTGCTTTCATCTGTGAAGAGCACAGGGCGCCAGTGGCGAATTTGCCAATCTTGGTGTTCTCTGGCAAATGCCAAACGTCCTGCACGGTGTTGGGCTGTAAGCACAACCCCCACCTGTGGACGTCGGGCCCTCATACCACCCTCATGGAGTCTGTTTCTGACCGTTTGAACAGACACATGCACATTTGTGGCCTGCTGGAGGTCATCTTGCAGGGCTCTGGCAGTGCTCCTCCTGCTCCTCCTTGCACAAAGGCGGAGGTAGCGGTCCTGCTGCTGGGTTGTTGCCCTCCTACGGCCTCCTCCACGTCTCCTGATGTACTGGCCTGTCTCCTGGTAGCGACTCCATGCTCTGGACACTACGCTGACATACACAGTAAACCTTCTTGCCACAGCTCACTTGATGTGCCATCCTGGATGAGCTGCACTACCTGAGCCACTTGTGTGGGTTGTAGACTCTGTCTCATGCTACCACTAGAGTGAAAGCACCGCCAGCATTCAAAAGTGACCAAAACATCAGCCAGGAAGCATAGGAACTGAGAAGTGGTCTGTGGTCACCACCTGCAGAACCACTCCTTTATTGGGGGTGTCTTGCTAATTGCCTATCATTTCCACCTGTTGTCTATTCCATTTGCACAACAGCATGTGACATTTATTGTCAATCAGTGTTGCTTCCTAAGTGGACAGTTTGATTTCACAGAAGTGTGATTGACCCTGGAGTTACATTGTGTTGTTTAAGTGTTCCCTTTATTTTTTTGAGCAGTGTATTTTGTGAATATTCATCTCTAGGAGACAGAACACGTCTCCTTCCTGAGCGGTATGACGGCTGCGTGGTCCCATGTTGTTTATACTTGCGTACTATTGTTTGTACAGATGAACATGGTACCTTCGGGCATTTGAAAATTGCTCCCAAGGATAAACCAGACTTGTGGAGGTCTACAAAAAAAAAATCTGAGGTCTTGGCTGATTTCTTTTCATTTTCCCATGATGTCAAGCAACGAGGCACTGAGTATGAAGGTAGGCCTTGAAATACATCCACAGGTACACCTCCAATTGACTTAAATGATGTCAATTAGCCTATCAGAAGCTTCTAAAGCCATGACATCATTTTCTGGAATATTCCAAGCTGTTTAAAGGCACAGTCAACTTAGTGTATGTAAACTTCTGACCCCCTGTAATTGTGATACAGTGAATTATAATTGAAATAATCTGTCTGTAAACAATTGTTGGAAAAATGACTTGTGTCATGCACAAAGTAGATGTCCTAACCGACTTGCCAAAACTATAGTTTGTTAACATGAAATTTGTGGAGTGGTTGAAAAACAAGTTTTAATGACTCCAACCTAAGTGTATGTAAACTTCCGACTTCATCTGTACATTTTTGCCAACACATGGCTAACCTTTGTTTAACTAGCTAAACAGCTGCATTTAGTGAAAATGTGTTTGGAGTTACCTTTTCCAGCTAATTGGCTGTTAGAGTTTACACTTCCTCTTCCAATTACACTTTTCATTACAATGAAAAACGATGTACCAGATCTATTCATTTTAAAATGTTGATTACTTCTCCTTCCCATTATCATTCACCTGATGATAAGGCGAGATGTGATTTTTTTTTGTTTTACCAACATATGATGGGGTTCCCTGGGTTGCCGGTTTGCCTGGGAGGCGGTCTCTGGGCAAGAAAAGGTTGAAGACCCCTGTCTTAGCCAGTTGAGGAGCAGTGGAGATCTAATGCTGTGGATTACTTGGTATAGGGGTATTGGGGACTGTGTGTATTTGTGTGTGCACAGGTGCGTGCACAGGTGCGTGCGTGTCATAGAGAAAGACAGGTGAAGAGGATTAGTTTTATGGTGTGTATTAGTTTCACTGCTATGGTGCTCTACTCACATCACAGGTGTCCCTATCTAGTCACTGGTAAATACCACTGGACGATAGCTCACTATTTCTCATAGCTATAGGGATGTGTCTCAAATGGCACTCAATTTCCTATGTAGTGCACTATACTTTTGACCAGGACCCATTAAGCTCTGGTCAAAAGTAGCGCACTAGATGGGGAATAGGGTGCCATTAGGGACGCAACCTGGGTGTCATAACAAGGCTTTGTACACCAAGAAAATGTATACTGTAAGTTGTGTGTGTGTGTGTGTGTGTGTGCGGTGTGCATGCCTATGTGTGTATAATAGAAATGGACAGACAGAAATATGACTTTGAAAGAGAGCAATAGGATGAGAGAGAGAGAAAAAAACCTTGAAGGAAGGAAAGAAGACCCGTCCTAGAAGATCTAAAGTCATGCTTTTTGCGCGCTTGCCATCAGCCTATGGCAAAATGGCCCCCATGAGTAAAGAGAGAGAAAGAGAGAGAGAATGAAAGGAGATGGACATTGTGTATGTATTTTCTGCAAGACAGGTTTGTGCCTATCAAGGCCATCTGGTTCTAATAGAACATCAATTGATGTGAACAGGAACAGAGACCAATTTGTTTTCTCACCAGGGGGCTGGAGGGAGGGAGGGAGGCTGGTTGGTGAAAACCCCTACTCTCTTCTCCCTCTTTCCATCTCTCTTTCTCACACACAGACAAACACACAGGAAGAAATACACATGCACACAAACACACACACCGAAAGAGATACACATAAAGACACACACACACAAACACACATTGCTCTGTCTTCCTCCTTCAGATGAAATATGCTCCGCATTGGCACTGCTAGGCGACCGTGTCACGTCACTGTAAAGGCCCAAGGCTATCTCTGTGTGTGTTTAGCTAGAAGGAAGAATCTTCCCATTGTGTCTCAATGATAAGGTTTATTTACAGTATATACTTACAGTGCCTTCGGAAAGTATTCAGACCCCTTCACTTTTTCCACATTGTTACGTTACAGCCTTATTCTAAAATGGACTAAAAAAATATCCTCAGCAATCTACACGGAATAACCCATAACGACAAAGCGAAAACAGGTTAAGACATTTTTGCAAATTTATTAAAAAATAAATTTAAAAAAAAAACTGATTTACATAAGTATTCAGACCCTTTGCTATGAGACTCGAAATTGAGCTCAGGTGCATCCTGTTTCCATTGATCATCCTTGAGATGTTTCTACATCTTGATTGGAGTCCACCTGTGGTAAATTCAATTGATTGGACATGGTTTGGAAAAGCACACACCTGTTTATATAAGGTCCCACAGTTGACAGTGCATGTCAGAACAGAAACCAAGCCATGAGGTGGAAGAAATTGTCCGTAGAGCACAGGATTGTGTCGAGGCACAGATCTGGGGAAGGGTACCAAAACATTTCTGTAGCATTAAAGGTCCCCAAGAACACAGTGGCCTCCATCATTCTTAAATGGAAGAAGTTTGGAACCACCAAGACTCTTCCTAGAGCTGGCCGCCCGGCCAAACTGAGCAATCGGGGGAGAAGGGCCTTGGTCAGGGAGGTGACCAAGAATCCGATGGTCACTCTGACAGAGCTCTAGAGTTCCTCTGTGGAGATGGGAGAAACTTCCAGAAGGACAAGCATCTCTGCAGCACTCCACCAATCAGGCCTTTATGGTAGAGTGGCCAGATGGATGCCACTCCTCAGTAAAAGGCACATGACAGCCAGCTTGGAGTTCGCCAAAAGGCACCTAAACACTCTCAGACCATGAGAAACAAGATTCTCTGGTCTGATGAAACCAAGATTGAACTCTTTGACTTGAATGCCAAGTGTCACGTCTGGAGGAAACCTGGCACCATCCCTACGGTGAAGCATGGTGGTGGCAGCATCATGCTGTGGGGATGTTTTTCAGCCGCAGGGACTCGGAGACTAGTCAGGATCGAGGCAAAGATGAACGGAGCAAAGTACAGAGAGATCCTTGATGAAAACCTGCTCCAGAGCGCTCAGGACCTCAGACTGGGGCGAAGGTCCACATTCCAACAGGACAATGACCCTAAGCACACAGCCAAGACAACGCAGGAGTGGCTTCGGGACAAGTCTCTGAATGTCCTTGAGTGGCCCAGCCAGAGCCCAGACTTGAACCAGATCTAACATCTCTGGAGAGACCAGAAAATAGCTGTGCAGCAACGCTCCCCATCCAACCTGACAGAGCTTGAGAGGATCTGCAGAGTAGAATGGGAGAAACTCCCCAAATACAGATGTGCCAAGCTTGTAGCATCATACCCAAGAAGACTTGATGATGTAATCGCTACCAAAGGTACTTCAACAAAGTACTGAGTAAAGGGTCTGAATACTTATGTAAATTTGATATTTCCGTATTTATTTTTTTATAAATTAGAAAAAAAATCTAAAAACCTGTTTTTGCTTTGTCATTATGGGGTAATGTGTGTAGATTGAGGAGGGGGGGAACAATGTAATCAATTTTAGAATAAGGCTGTAACGTAACAAAATGTGGAAAAAGTCAAGGGGTCTGAATACTTTCCAAATGCACTGGTCCAAAAAGGTCCAAAAGGCTTCTCAACAGCTTCTACTCCCAAGCCATAAGACTCCTGAACAGCTAATCATGGCTACCCGGACTATTTGCACTTTATTTTTTATTTATTTCACCTTTATTTAACCAGGTAAGCCAGTTGAGAACAGGTTCTCATTTACAACTGCGACCTGGCCAAGATAAAGCATAGTAGTGCAATAAAAATAAAAAAACAACAACACAGAGTTACATATGGGGTAAAAAACATAAAGTCAGAAATACAACAGAAAATATATATACAGTGTTTGCAAATGTAGCAAGTTATGGAGGTAAGGCAGTAAATAGGCTATAGTGCAGAATAATTACAATAGTATTAACACTGGAATGCTAGATGTGCAAGAGATTATGTGCAAATAGAGATACTGGGGTGCAAACGAGCAAAATAAATAACAATATAGGGATGAGGTAGTTGGGTGGGCTAATTTCAGATGGGCTGTGTACAGGTGCAGTGATCGGTAAGGTGCTCTGACAACTGATGCTTAAAGTTATTGAGGGAGATAAGAGTCTCCAGCTTCAGAGATTTTTGCAATTCGTTCCAGTCATTGGCAGCAGAGAACTGGAAGGAATGGCGGCCAAAGGAGGTGTTGGCTTTGGGAATGACCAGTGAGATATACCTGCTGGAGCGCAGACTACGGGTGGGTGCTGCTATGGTGACCAATGAGCTAAGATAAGGCGGGGATTTGCCTAGCAGTGATTTATAGATGGCCTGGAGCCAGTGGGTTTGACGACGAACATGTACTGAGGACCATCCAACAAGAGCGTACAGGTCACAGTGGTGGGTAGTGTATGGGGCTTTGGAGACAAAACGGATGGCACTGTGATAGACTACATCCAATTTGCTGAGTAGAGTGTTGGAGGCTATTTTGTAAATGACATCGCCGAAGTCAAGGATCGGTAGGATAGTCAGTTTTACGAGGGCATGTTTGGCAGCATGAGTGAAGGAGGCTTTGTTGCGAAATAGGAAGCCGATTCTAGATTTAACTTTGGATTGGAGATTCTTTATGTGAGTCTGGAAGTTGAGTTTACAGTCTAACCAGACACCTAGGTATTTGTAGTTGTCCACATACTCTAGGTCAGACCCGTCGAGAGTGGTGATTCTAGTCGGGTGGGCGGGTGCCAGCAGCGTTCGATTGAAAAGCATGCATTTAGTTTTACTAGTGTTTAAGAGCAGTTGGAGGCTACTGAAGGATTGTTGTATGGCATTGAAGCTCGTTTGGAGGTTTGTTAACACAGTGTCCAATGAAGGGCCAGATGTATACAAAATGGTGTCGTCTGCGTAGAGGTGGATCTGAGAGTCACCAGCAGCAAGAGCGACATCATTGATATACACGGAGAAAAGTGTCTGCCCAAGAATTGAACCCTGTGGCACCCCCATAGAGACTGCCATAGGTCCAGACAACAGGCCCTCCGATTTGACACACTGAACTCTATCTAAGAAGTAGTTGGTGAACCAGGCGAGGCAGTCATTTGAGAAACCAAGGCTATTTAGTCTGCCAATAAGAATGCGGTGGTTGACAGAGTCGAAAGCCTTGGCCAGGTCGATGAAGACGGCTGCACAGTACTGTCTATTATCAATCGCGGTTATAATATCGTTTAGGACCTTGAGCGTGGCTGAAGTGCACCCGTGACCAGCTCGGAAACCGGATTGCATAGCGGAGAAGGTACGGTGGTATTCGAAATGGTCGATTATCTGTTTGTTAACTTGGCTTTCGAATACTTTCGAAAGGCAGGGCAGGATGGATATAGGTCTGTAGCAATTTGGATCTAGAGTGTCACCCCCTTTGAAGAGGGGGATGACCGCGGCAGCTTTCCAATCTCTGGGGATCTCAGACGTTATGAAAGAGAGGTTGAACAGACTAGTAATAGGGGTAGCGACAATTTCGGCGGCTAGTTTTAGAAAGAAAGGGTCCAGATTGTCTAGCCCAGCTATTTGTAGGGGTCCAGATTTTGCAGCGCTTTCAAAACATCAGCTGTCTGAATTTGTTTGAAGGAGAAGCTGGGGGGGCATGGGCAAGTTGCAGCAGAGGGTGCAGAGTTGGTGGCCGGGTTAGTGGTAGCCAGATGGAAAGCATGGCCAGCTGTAGCAAAATGCTTGTTGAAATTCTCGATTATTGTAGATTTATCGGTGGTGATAGTGTTTCCTAGCCTCAGTGCAGTGGGCAGCTGGGAGGAAGTGCTCTTATTCTCCATGGACTTTACAGTGTCCCAAAACTTTTTGGAGTTAGTGCTACAGGATGCAAATTTCTGTTTGAAAAAGTTAGCCTTTGCTTTCCTGACTGCTTGTGTATATTGGTTCCTAACTTCCCTGAAAAGTTGCATATCGCGGGGGCTATTTGATGCTAATGCTGTACGCCACAGGATGTTTTTGTGCTGGTCAAGGGCAGTCAAGTCTGAGGAGAACCAGGGGCTATATCGGTTCTTAGTTCTGTATTTTTGAATGGGGCATGTTTATTTAAGATTGAGAGGAAATTACTTTTAAGGAACAACCAGGCATCCTCTACTGACGGAATGAGATCTATATCCATCCAGGATACCTGGGCCAGGTCAATTAGGAAGGCCTCCTCGCTAAAGTGTTTTAGGGAGCGTTTGACAGTGATGAGGGGTGGTCGTTTGACCGCGGACCCGTTACGGACGCAGGCAATAAGGCAGTGATCGCTGAGATCCTGGTTGAAGACAGCTGAGGTGTATTTAGAGGATATGTTAGTCAGGATGATATCTATGAGGGTACCCATGTTTACGGATTTAGGGTTGTACCTGGTAGGTTCGTTGATAATTTGCGTGAGGTTGAGGGCATCTAGCTTGGATTGTAGGATGGCTGGGGTATTAAGCATATCCCAATTTAGGTCACCAAGCAGTACAAACTCTGAGGATAAATGGGGGCAATCAATTCACATATGGTGTCCAGGGCACAGCTGGGGGCTGAGGGGGGTCTGTAGCAAGCGGCAACAGTGAGAGACTTATTTCTGGAAAGGTGGATTTTTAGAAGTAGAAGCTCAAACTGTTTGGGCACAGACATGGATAGTATGATAGAGCTCTGCAGGCTATCTCTACAGTAGATTGGAACTCCACCCCCTTTGGCAGTTCTATCTAGACGGAAAATGTTATAGTTGGGGATGGAAATTTCAGAATTTTTGGTGGCCTTCCTGAGCCAGGATTCAGACACTGCTAGAACATCAGGGTTGGCAGAGTGTGCTAACGCAGTGAATAACTCAAACTTAGGAAGTAGACTTCTGATATTTATGTGCAAGAAACCAAGACTTTTGCGATTACAGAAGTCATCAAATGATAGCGCCTGGGGAGTAGGAGTGATACTGAGGGCTGCAGGGCCTGGGTTAGCCTCTACATCACCAGAGGAACAGAGGAGGACTAGAATAAGGATACGGCTAAAGGCTTTAAGAACTGGTCTTCTAGTGCGTTGGGTACATAGAATAAAGGGGGCAGATTTCCGGGTGTTATAGAAAAGATTCAGGGCATTATGTACAGACAAGGATATGGAAGGATATGAGTAAAGTGGAGGTAACCCTAAGCGTTGGGTAACAATGAAAGAGATAGCATCGCTAGAGTCATCAATTGAGTCGGTCTCCGCGTGTATAGGGGGAGGTGCAAATGAGCTATCTAAGGCAGGTTTAGCTAGGCTGGGGGTCTACAGTGATATAGTACAATTAGAAATAACCGAAACAACAATAAACTAACCATGTTTGGGCTGAGGCTAAACATAAACAGGATGTAGTACCGTAAAAAAGGAACAGTCCAGCAGATATCAGCTGTATAGCTGAGTTATCATAAGGTCCGGTGGTGAAGCACTAGTAAGAGGCCACGGCTAGCGTGTGCTAGCGGGCCAGGGCTATCAGATGGATGGAATCTTCGTGGTTAACGTCGTAACCACATCAGACGATTTCGCCCGGCAGACCAGTCGTGTAGGATCGGCGGGGCTCCGTGTCAACACTAGGTGGTCCCGTCCGGTTGACAGAGAGGTAGATAGCCGGGAGATGGGCGATGGGCCTAGTTCAGGATGATTAGCCAGACCACAGCGTCCATTTAGTTGAAGCTAGCTGGTAGCGATGAATCCGGAGTTAAAGGTCCAGTGATTCAGTGATTCCGGCGGAAAAACTGATATGTTCTGGGTCGATAACGCGCTGTGCAGACTGGCCGAATATCCGGTGATCAATGTCCAGTGATTAAAATTAATCCCGCAGAAAAAAATCAAATGTTCTGGGTGAAACACCGCTAGCTGTGGCTAATAGCAAATAGCAAGTAGCTAGTTAGCTGGCTAGCTAGTTTCAACTGGAGATTCTAGATTCTAGATAAAAAGTAAGTCAAGGTAAGTCAATAATAGAATCCGTTCCACATTGAGTGAGGCGGGTTGCAGGAAAGTATATCTTGTAGAAGGATGAAAAGTCTGATAGGGAAATATGTACGAAAAAATAGGGTATTTACAGGCTATTTACAGACAGACGATAAAAACACAACTGCACTACTACGCCATCTTGGATAAATCTGCACTGCCCCCCCATCCCCACCCCATCTTTTTACGCTGCTGCTACTCTGTTAATTATTTATGCATAGTCACTTTAACTCTACCCACATGTACATATTACCTCAACTAGCCGGTGCCCCCACACATTGACTCTGCACCGGTACCCCCCTGTATATAGCCTCCCTACTGTTATTTTATTTTACTTCTGCATTTTTTTCCTCAACACTTTTTTGTTGTTGTTGTTTTATTTTACTTTTTTATTAAAAAATAAATGCATTGTTGGTCAAGGCCTTTCACGGTAATGTCTACACCTGTTGTATTCGGCGCATGTGGCAAATAAAATTTGATATGTTTTACCCCTTGGCAGCGTTATCAGAAAGCACAGCATTGGTTTTCATTGCTACTCAGACAATACACAACTTTACATTTCTGTGTCACCAAAGGAGTTTAGCTCCACTGATCAATTATTAGACTATATTAGTGATTTAAATACTTGGATGGCTCACAACTTCCTCCAGCAAAATCAAGACATGACCAAGGTACTTATTATTGGAGCCAAAGCACAGAGAGAGAATCTGGCCGCACATTTTAATTCACGGGCAATAAAGATAAAACACCAGGTAAAAAACCTAGGTGTAATTTTAGATTCTGAACTCAATTTCAAATCACACATTAGGAATGTAACCAAAATAGTTTTTTACCACCTGAGGAGCTGTCACGTTCGTTGAGTACAGGAGTGGACCAAGGTGCAGCGTGGAATGCATACATGTTTATTTATAAAGTCAACCAACGTAACGTGAAGCTCACAATCGCTGCACAAGCCAAACAAGAGTCAAGATCCCACAACATAGGTAGGCAAAATGGCTATCTAAGTATGATCCCCAATCAGAGACAACGATCGACAGCTGCCTCTGATTGGGAACCACATCCAGCCAACATAGAAATACAATGACATAGAATGTCCACATAGAAATTCCCACACATAGATATTCACACCCTGACTAAACCAACTAGCGATTTCTATGTCAGGGCGTGACAGGAGCATTGCCAAGGTGCGGCCGTTTCTCTCTCAGGCTGATACAAAGAGACTCATCCATGCTTTTATTACAAGCAGGCTTGACTACTGTAATGCTCTCCTGTCTGGTCTACCCAAGAAAGCCATTGGTCAACTGCAAAACATACAGAATGCTGCAGCACGGGTACTGACCGAGACCATATGGAGAGCACACATTACACCAGTTTTAAGGTCTCTGCACATGTATTGGGGTGCACTATCGTGGATTGATTTAAAAACCAATTGAAGAATCTTAAAATAAATTATAAAACTCACAGGCAGCCTGTGAGTTTTATAATTTATTTTAAGATTCTTCAATTGGTTTTTAAATCAATCCACGATAGTGCACCCCAATACATGTCAGACATGCTTTTAAGTTATGTACTCAGTAGGTCCCTCAAGTCCTCTGGCACTGGCCTTTTAACTATCCCAAAGCCTAGGACCAAGAGGTATGGAGAGGCAGCCTTTAGTTATTATGCCCCCAGCCTCTGGAATAGCCTGCCAGAGAACCTGAGGAGGGCCGAAACTGTGGATATATTTAAAAGAGATCTTCAAAACACATATTTTTAGATTTACTTTTCCTTAGGGTGCTTTTTAGTTGTTCAGTTTGTGTCATTCTTTAGTTTTTTTTATCTTATGTTTGTTGTGTAGTAAATATTTCAGCTTTTATTTTAATTGCTTTTTATTAGTTTTTTCCTGTAAAGCACATTGCATTGCATTCCATGTCTGAAACGTGCTGTATAAATAAAGCTTGATTTGGTGTGTGTGTGTGTGTGTGTGTGCGCTCGTGCGTGTGCGGATGTGTATGTTTGTGTGTATTGGCTGGGGGGGAGGGGAGGGGTTGGCTGGCATTAGAGAGTGGGGTTGAGTAGAGGGAAGGGAGAGGGGAGTCCAAATAGCCTGATTGGGCCAGCTGGCAGGCTCAGTCCTTTGTACAGCCCAGCATCTCATAATGTCTGCTCAGTTTACAAATAAACATGGCAGGCTGAGAATTGAGCCACCATTAAAGGGATGGGTCAGTCACTGTGATTGGCTGCATTTCATCAGACTGCCTCTGATTGGTGGAATTTACTAACTAACCCTAGCTTCATGTCCACATCCCAGTTCAACCCTAACCCTAGCCTCAACCCTAACCCTGACCCCAACCCTAACCCTAGCTTTATGTCCACATCCTGGTTCAACCCTAACCCTAGCCTCAACCCTAACATACAGGGCTGTATTGTTTCAATGGTGTTTTTGGCTGATTCCATCTCTGATTCTGTCCTGTGTGGCTCAGTTGGTAGAGCATGGCACTTGCAATGCCACGGTTGTGGGTTTGATTCCCACGGGGGACCATTACGAAAAAAATGTATGAAAATGTATGCACTCACTTCTGTAAGTCGCTAAAGGTAAACAGCATCACCTTTGGAATCATTCATTTTTTTAGATAAATAATAGCTGCCTCGTTGCATAAATCCCTCTCACCCGCCCTCCTTCCACCCATGCCCCCCCCTTCCTCCATCCCTCCCTCCCGGCCCTGGGAGCTACTTTGTCTTAATTACCTCAGGAGGAGCGGTTGGCCCCTGAAGCAATCATCTTTGTTTGTTAAAACAGCCGTTATCTGCCTCAGTAAGGTCCATAAATAAAACATGGCCAGACTACAATGCCATGTTCCTGAGGACTACAGGACCCCAGTCTGCAGCTACTGATCACAACACAACCAACAACAACATCCTCCCTGAACACAGCACAGCCGAACACAGTAGTGGCCCTAACACAGAGAAAACGGAGGAGAGGAGAGGGGGAGAGGAGAGGAGAGGAGACCCACTCTCTGTCCTTCGACCTATCTCTTTTGTATATTTTTGTCCCTCCCTCTCACTGCTTTCTCTTTTGCCCTTCTAACTCACTTCTTCTCTGCCCCCACCCCTCTCTATCCCCCGATTCAGAGGGGTTGGGTTAAATGCAGAAGACACATTTCGGTTGAATGCGTTCAGTTGTGCAACTGACTAGGTATCCCCCTTTCCTTTCCCTTCCATCTCACCTCTTCTGTGACCCCTCTCTCCCTCTCTCCCTCCCTTATATCTCACCTCTCCTTTGTGTTGGTAGGACCTGTCATGGCTGAGTGATCTAGCGTGTGCAGATATTACATTCACATATATGTAAATAACCTCTTCCTCTATTTCAAGGTCCACTGTCATCAGTCCACTGTCATTTGTTTATTTTATTACTACCGACGGAAAACCCGTCGCCTGCCGCACAGCCTATAGTGAGGGAAGGATGGAGGGAGAGGGAGAAGGGAGGGAGAGGGAGAAGGGAGGGAGAGGGGAGATCGGGTGGCATGGAGGGTTGTGGAGTAGGGGCGGAAGGCAGAGGGGGGCGAGGTAAAGGATAGGGGACAGTGGCAAAAAGTGAAAGAGGTAGAGAAAGGAGTGAGTAAGAAAAGGGTAGCAAAGAGAGAGAAGGAGGGATTAGGGAAAGAAGGAGAAAGAGAGAGGGGGATAATGGTGGCAGAGTAAGAAAAGGGGGTGGGCAATAAATAAGGAGTGTTCTATAGGAAGTTGAGTCACTGTAGAGTTGCCATGGCTGTGGCGTTCTATATCTCTGTAGTAGTAACCAGCAGGAGTCCATCCAGGCATATGCTGGACATATGGACCCTGCTCCAGCCTGCTACTGTGTATGAATATGCTACAGGACAGCCAGCATGGCTAATACAGGGGCCAGATACAGTGGGCTGGCTGTGGCCTTGACTGCCTCTGCTGCATTCAGATACTGTACATTGTCTGCGTCCCAAATGGCACCCTATTCCCTACGTAGTGCACTGCTCTTGACCAGAGCCCCATGGCCCCTGGTCAAAAGTAGTGCACCATTAGGGAATAGGGTGTATTTTGGGACACTAGGCCAAACACAGCTCACTTCACACTAACTATTTACTCTGCATTAGATTTTAGGTATACCTTCACACAGTAAAATGTTTTTATTTAAAAATTGCATATGGTTAGCTAATACTGTAGTTATCACATTATTAAATCTAGTTATTACATGTTAATAACTTAAGACAGGGATCTTCAAACTGTAAAAATTTGTTTAATCAATATTACTAGTAAGAACAGAATAAACACATTTTTTATTCCATACCTACAGTAGAAAAGAGGAGAATATCTTCTTTCTAATAATGTCAACTTTATTTTTTAAACTCCTAATGCAAATTACACTCATTGGAGCTAATTACGTTCACTGGAGTATCTGACACCCGCTAGCAGTCAATATGCGACATAATGCTTAAGGCTCCGTGTCCGCTAGGGGGCCCAAGACCCAAAAAATGATGTTGTTATGTCAGTCACTGACAGTCACTCAATTAGCCCATGTCAACTAGCATGTTTTAGATAGCTGGCTAGAATAATTTACCTAGCAATCTAAACCTTGTAGTAATCATGGCTGAATTAGCTTAGCAGGGGACCCCCATTGATTTTGTTAGTCACTCTTATTCATATATCATATGAACATGGCATAAGTCATGGCAGAACGTGTAGAATTGCAAGAACTTTGCTTTAAAAAAATCCTATGATGATGGGGGTCCGTTACTAGGTCGCCGGTTTGCCCTGGCAGGGGCTCCCTGCGCAAGAAAGTTTGAAGACATTAAAATAAATAGCGATGGTTATGAGAGGAGTTGCATTTGAAATGGACACAGAGTGGTTATACAATTATTTGTCAAATATACAAACACAATTTCAAGAGGCTAAATAGCTTAAATTACAGAACATTTGTTGCCAAATTGGCCGTAGCCTCTTTACCATAACTGGATGAAATTGAAAACAAAGAGCAAAGATAATCATAAAGGGAGGAAGTGAATCCACAACCAGGTTATTTGTCTACACTCTTAGAAAAAAGGGTTCCAAAAGGGTTCTTTGGCTGTCCCCATAGGGTAACCCTTTTTGGTTCCAGGTAGAACCCTTTTTGGTTCTAGGTAGAACCCTTTTGGTTCCATATAGAACTATCTCTGGTAAAGGTTGTACATGGAACATAAAGGGGTTCTTTCTACCTGGAACCAAAAAGGGTTCTTCAAAGGGTTCTCCTATGGGGACAGCCGAAGAACCCTTTTAGGTTCTAGATAGCGCCTTTTTTTCTGAGTGTAATGATGAATATACTGTAATAAAAATGAAGTTTGAGAGAAGTCTAAAGCGAATCCATGGGAAGCTGAGAGATAATGACATGGATACTGTCTCAATGGTTCAACTCTCTCTCTCTCTCTCTCTCTCTCTCTCTCTCTCGGCCTATAATCTCTATTTTACTCTAACCTCCTCTCTATTTAAAAAGAGAATCGCCTTCAGTGGTCAGATTCTGATCCAATCTGCTGGCTTTAATGTAAGCAGATTCACAATCAGAAAATGGAGGAGGAGGAGGAATCCAATCAAACGGAGGGGAGGGGAGAGGAGAGGAGGGGAGGGAGGCGCAGGGGGGAGGATGTGGTGGGAGAGAGGAGGCGAACCATCTAGGTCAGTTTGGAGAATGACTGCTACAGGCGATAAGATTAGAGCAGGGAGAGAACGGAGAGCGATGCTACGCCTTTCACTGTGAGACGCAGTCAGAGACGCACAACTAAATCACCCAACACTGAATAGAACGCTGCTGAACACTTTCGCCTCTCCGCTTCTGTCTTTTTTCTTACAGACATGCTAATGCTTATTCTTATCCCCCCCTTTTTGGCATGTATTTTTTCTTTTATTTTTTACTACATGACGCCAAAAAAAGAGTAGGAGGGGAGGAGGAATGGGGGGCACATTTGCATCAACACAACACTGGGTGATTTAGAATGAATAAAACTTTATTTTCCTCTTCCCCTCCCTCGCCCCTTCATCTCTTCTTTTAGCTTCCCAATTCGCCTCCTTCTCTTCTACCCCCCCTCCGCCACCCCCATGCCACCATCCTCTCCTCCACCACCACCACCGCCCTAACACTTTCCTCCTTCTTCCTTCCCCATTTCTAAAGCTTAACTTCATTGTCTCAAACCTCCCTTCTTTCATCTTAAGACAAAGATTTATGTAAATCTTTGGGCCCGGCGTTAATGCGAGGCGCCGTGTGAGAAATAGCATCCCTAAATCGCCGTATTGTTGTTGGAAATGACAAGGCTGCCTGTTAATCCTACAATGCGATCATCCAAATGTGTCATAATGCTGTGTGTAGGCAGGCAAATCTGAATATCAAAAAGACGCCGAGCGCCGGCACGCACCTCTCCTCTGCTGCATGCGCCTAGCTTCCTTCATTCCTTTACTTCTTCACAGACACACTTTCTCATCTTTTTTTCAAAAAGAACTCCCCCCGTTTGTCACTTAGGCTAAGAGAAAGAGAAAGCAGGATGTGGTAGAATGTGAAGTTTGACTGACTTGAACTGTGCTTGTAGTTTGGTTGCAGCAGGAATCGTATTAAACACAGTTTTCCTCTCTTTTGTCTTTGTTTGCGCTGAACAGTGCAAGGTTTGATTTGGGAAAATAAAGGAATGTGTGTCTGTATTTGGCTTGTGTCCCAAATGGCACCCTATTCCCTATATAGTGCATTACTTTTGACCAGGCACTTTTGACCAGACACACAATTGTCTCTGTGGGTGTAATTAGAAGAGGAGATAAATTGATCAGTTTTCTGATGTGTCTTTATTTCTTAACAATTGGATGATGCTTTGTAATACAATGACACTGGTCCTGTGTAGCTCAGTTGGTAGAGCATGACCCTTGCAGCACCAGGGTTGTGGGTAACTAATGTATGCACTCACTACTGTAAGTTGGTCTGGATAAGAGAGTCTGCTAAATGACTCAAATGTACAATGACAATAAAACATTTCGACTCATGATTTCAAATGTTTCAACTTTTAAAAATGAGCCATTACCTTGTGCCTACTGTACCACTGTATGTGTTTATAATAAGTTATTTATTGAACATTGTGAGAGGTGGGTAGGTTGAGTTAACTCAGAATGAGTTGCGTTCATTAGTCACATCTGATCAGCCCCCAATGCAACGGGTCAAATGGAACGATCATGCGCTCCACATTTCAGGAATCAAATTCTCTCAAAATAATGTTGCCCCCAATGCAACGGGTCAAATGGACCGATCATGCACTCCACATTTCAGGAATCAAATTCCCAAAAAAAAATGTTGATTAGTCTTGTCGTCATTTGACATGCTTCTGAAACTGTCAGAGAGGATGCGAGAGAGGGAGAGAGAGACAGAGCACACACACACACACACACACACACACACACACACACAGAAGGAATAGTGAATGATACCACTACTGCTTTTGGAAATACCCATGAAACAGGCATGCCAATCAATTGGACAAGGACAAGAGTGGTGAATAATAATGTTAATAATTACCACAGAAGTCTGGGGACTCCTCTGATTCGCCATGACACCCTCATTCAAACACTCTCCACAGAGACAAACTTGTTATTTTACCATAGTTAACTACAGCCCCATCTCTCTACGTCTTTGTTTCTTTTCCTTTCCATCTTCCTTCACCCTCTCCCCCTTTTCCCCAGCCTTCACTCTAGGTGTCTGACACTGACACCATCTCCCACACCTCCTTTTCTCTGGCTGCTCAATCCCTCGCTCCATCCCTCCATCTCCTCCCCTCCCTCCCCTCATTCCAGTGCCATCAGTGCAGTCCCCCGTGGGGGGTTTTGTCAGAGAGAATAGCTATGTTGATCTTGAAGCCTTAAGACCTACTGTACCTGTCAACACTGTGGCTTTACGCTGACGACCGACCGGGGCTTAAGTCATTTGAAGTTGCCTTGTAATGAGTGGAGGAGAGAGAGATAGAGAGAGAGAGGGGGGAGGAGGAGGCCTGCCCACCCTGACAAGCAGAAATAATTCCTCTATACCTTCTGCATAACCCAGGGGTGTGTGTGTGTGTGTGTGTGTGTGTGTGTGTGTGTGTGTGTGTGTGTGTGTGTGTGTGTGTGTGTGTGTGTGTGTGTGTGTGTGTGTGTGTGTGTGTGTGTGTGTGTGTGTGTGTGTCGGCTGTTTTAATTCCTACAGTAGTTTTCGGTAATGGAAATAACCAGGCTGGTTATTGAGAGGGAGATATTGCTGCTCTGTACTAAGAGACATCCACATCCCACATTTATATTGGGATGTCTATAGTTGTACCCAATCAGTCAGTCCACTCTACTACCAGGACATGTCTCTCTGAAGGGATGGGTTACATCCAGTCTTCAGTTCTGTTTGTGTCAGTGTGCCTGTCTGCTTCCATCTTCAGTTTGGTAAGGAATACTCTTTACCATTTTAGAGAGGAACAAGTTTTAAATATCATTTTTATTTATAAGTAATTATTGTCTTTCTTTCTCCATTGCACTTCCCGTCTCTCATTCCTTTAACCCCCCCTCTCTCTCTTTCTCTTTCTCTCTCTCTCTCTCTCTCGCCACCAGTGATAATCCCTCCTGTAGGGGACGTCAAAGTGCGGGCCTGTCAGGGATTGGTTTAATTAGCCTTTTGCCTTGAAACTGATGCCAAATCACAACCAGTCGCCCCAACGCAGTCAGTCAGTCCCACTCACTCCGCTCTCCCTACACCACTAATTGTGAGGCTACATTTATCAGAAACAGCATAGAAAGGGGCAAATTAAACCAAAATAAGATAGAGAATGTCAAACTCTCATTAGGGTGACTACATGGTAAAGGACCCCATCTCTGAGTATTGATCTGGGTCTCCCTAGGTCTCCTTAGGTCTCGGTGTTTCTAGGTAGTGTGTACTGTATATCTGGTATGGTCATGTAAGGTTATGTGATGTGGCAAATGTTGCCTAGTCAAAGTAATGTGGTTTATGAACGCAGACCTTTTGATTACCTCCGTTTTGATGAGCTCTTGTTGGTTCACTGTCGTTTCTTGAATAATAATAATGATGGTACAGAACGTTCTTCTTTTTCTCTGGTGGAGGAGGTGAAGGACTTCTTTAGTAACCTTGTAGATTTTGCGTGTGAATAAACAGCAATATTTTTTATCAAATAAATGTTTATTTAACACCAGTTAAGTGTGTGTGTATGAGTGTAGAGAGAGAGAGAGAGAGAGAGAGAGAGAGAGAGAGAGAGAGAGAGAGAGAGAGAGAGAGAGAGAGAGAGAGAGAGAGAGAGAGAGAGAGAGAGAGAGAGAGAGAGAGAGAGAGAGAGAGAGAGAGAGAGAGAGAGAGAGAGAGAGAGATTTATATGTGTGTCTTGGTATTTGAAGGTGTGTTGATTTAAGTGGCATGTAGAGTTCTTGATGACGACTCAGTAGAGTCAGTAGCCGAGACGGGAGCTAATTCGAACTCAAGAGCCCTGCTCAGATCAGGCACCCGTAGAGCCAGCCCGTCAGTCAGTCAGCTTAGACACCCTCCTTAGGACCCCAAGAGGGAGACTAAATCTGTCTCTGTACCCCCCCCCAACCCCCCCCCCAAAAAAAAAAATAAATAATAATAATCCAGTTCCCTCCTCTCCCCGACCCCCAACATGCCAGCAGGGAGCAGATCCACTGACAGGGATCAGTGTGTGTGCAGTGCATAAAATGTGCCACCCAGGATGCCTTCATATATCCAGGCATTTGTGTATGTATGTCCAGAAGTGGATTTTAGTGGTTTTGGTTGAAAATATTAAATCAGTGCGATGGTATTTTATTCATTTTAATGCACATGGAATTGCAGAGGGCGAGGAGGGAAAGTGTTATTTTGGAAGGGCTGAATTAAATCTGTATCGCTGAAGTATCGCGGAAGATTCGCATTAAAATGCAAAGGTAATTTCCGATTGAGCCGGCATATGCAGCATTTACCGTGAATGCAGTCTCCGTGATCCCAGGAAAATTACCTTTATATTTAAATTGAGCTATAACACAGATCTTCCTCAATACTTCTGCAATACGGATTGAATCCAGGCCTAAATGTAATGTCAGATTTCTTATTTTCAATGTATTTATCAATTTCTAAATTGCAGAAGTTGCATTACTTTTAATTAAGAGAGTGTGTGTGTGTGTGTGTGTGTGTGTGTGTGTGTGTGTGTGTGTGTGTGTGTGTGTGTGTGTGTGTGTGTGTGTGTGTGTGTGTGTGTGTGTGTGTGTGTGTGTGTGTGTGTGTGTGTTGCATAATGTGGTGAACATACATTTCAAATAAACAGAGTAGAGACAGGCCATGTGATGTCTGAATATCATGTTTACTGTAACGAACCAATGGCATTGGACTCATCAAGCCTGAGAACGACGGAACGCTGTCCTCACCTCAGTGACATCATAGACAACACAGCCAAACGCAGCCTAAAGAATCAGTTAATGTATTTAAATAAATTGACATCACACACAGCATAACATCCCTACTCAAAGCCCCCAGCCCTCCCCCTGTATGTCCCGATCCGGACATTCTTACATATCAAAAATTACAGATTTCTCCATGTCTTCATCCCAACCCTGTATTATTCTTTAAATTCAAACGTGAAAAAAAATTCTGAAAGGAAATAGTCAAATTATGGAATGTGAAACCTAAAGAGTGGACAGCAGCAAAGCATTATTTCATAATCAGGACCTGCGTACTAACGTCAACTCTGTCTCTCTGGTAGAGGGGCTATTTGCATAGCCTATTACACCTGAACCTCTGTGAAGGAAAACTAAATGAATACACCCACAGACAGGGCAGTGTTCCATGAAGATGTCTTTACACAAAGTGAACACAATCAACAGCCTAGCTCAGCTCTGCTTGGTGTTCTGTCTACGGTGCCCAGGGGCAGACAAACAGTGCAGCCAACAGGACATAGCTCTTAGCACATATCAAAGCACCAATATTTGAAGGGAAACATAAAAACTTCAAAAGAAGATAAAGCACAGATATGGGAGTTCTGTGCTGCTAAACAGTTGGAGGACAGTTCTATACATCTAAGTGAGCAGGTTTAAAATACACACCCTGGTTCTGACTGATTGATAGGTGTCCATATGATTGTGGTGAGGTATGGTAGCTACTAACTGCCTGTAATTATAGCTTATGGTTTGAGGCGAATGCAGCTTGTAGCTTTGATCTGATCCAGCTTCGGCTGCTCTGCGTACACTACATGGTTCTGTGAGCCGTATGTGTAGGAGTCGAACTAAGGTATCCAGATATATAATGTCCCTGCACTTCATTAGAGACTTTCCTCTTTTTTTCTTCAATATGTGTGTGTGTGTGTGTGTGTCTTTTTCTACACGCTATATATGTCCCTTCTCTGACTGATGGCCAGGCCTGTCTGCCTGCATCTCTAGCATGGCCACATCAGAAGAGTTAGCATTTACAGGAAACAAAAACAGACAAAAGAGCAAAAAATTGGGAATTGTAACAGTTTGTATTTGTGCTCTATTCTTCTCATGCTGAGAAACCTGTGGGGAGGCAGGTCAAGTGCCTGTACAACTGACACACAGGTCACAAAGGTCAAGGGTCAAAGGGTAGCTAGATGACCGCAAAGAGGGGAGGTCACTGCCAGTGCCAGTTAGAACACAAACAAATTATAATAAAATGAAATAAAAATTTAAACAAAACATGTCAGGGTAATCATAGAACAATATGTACAACCAATACAATAGTAAACAAAAACATCTACTTGTGTATTTTTGTTGCTAAAAGGATGTCAAACAACCTTTTATTTCCCTTCTGTACAATAAGATTCATTTCAACAATACAAATTCATCAGGGTTTTTTTGCACTATTTTATCCTGCCAAATGAAAGAAAATATATTGTGGCAGCCTGTGAGTTGTATCTTGAAGTTGCAATGTTGTCCCCCTCCCCCAAATAAGATAATGACATACAGGTACTTAAAGTACCCCTTTTCACAAAGGATGCACATACAAGTTAAAAAATACAAGCTTCTGTAGAAAGACAGCAAGTGCCTACACATGTATTTCAAACCAGCCATGAAGAATATCCATTCCAGAAGAAGAACAATAGATACAGATCAGGAATGTCAGTATTTTCCTGCAAAGCAATAACAATGTCCCATAGTTTCTACGAGGGAAACTTCCATACTTTATGCAGCTGCCCCCCCACCCCCATCCCCCATCCCCCATCCAAGTTTGTTACAGTTCACTTTTATTTTTTCATTTTTTTTATTTTTTATTATTACACCCAAGGCAGAATAAAAGTTACTAAAACTTAAGACTTTTACAGTTACAGTGACAAAAACATTTTAAGAGACCCACAATTTAAATTGGACTGCAAAATAAAATTTAAAAAAACAACATTTTTTTTATATTTTTGTAAAATGCCCAGGCATTCTCCAATATTACAAATACTGGTATACTTTTACAGTAAACAAGAAAAATGTAATATATATTCATATACAGTATATTTATATATATATACTAAAACCCCGTCACCAAAAAAACAATATACACATCGCCACTATGGCATTCAGAGAAACTGTATAAGCAAACTTGAAAAACAAAATACTTTTTTAAAACACACATACACACAATTATTATTTTACCCTTGTACTTGTTTCAATACTGTAAACGTATTTTAAGACAGAGTGCACTAAATAATTTTTTGTTTTGTTTCTGCAGTTCCTGATTTTTTTTGTCCAGTCTCTTCCTTGACTATTGTGTGGCATAACAATCCACTCTGGCCATGTTTCTATCTAGGGACGCAGTCTTGTCCTGAAGTGAAGAATTTGATATATATCTATATATAGGTATGTGCCTTTATATGTACATATGCATACATATATACACACACAGACACATCAATGTTGTGCTGGGTAATCCTAACCTAAATGCAGCTTTGTAATTTTTTTAAAGTAATCTGATATTCTGTTGAAATGTCATAATCAAATTAGAAACTAAGTTGACACATAAATTTGATACATTGTTTTCATTTTGTTCAATTCCTTTGCTTCACAAAAGTGTTGCATTTGTCTTGAGAGACGGTGAATAGGAAGATCAGTATTCAAGGCACACTCATGTCAAATTGAATGGCAGTACAAAAACTGTCCCAATAAATTAATTTTTCTTTTTTATAGTGCCAGCATTGGAAAAGCCACGCCTATAGCAATGCTGGCACTTCAATCTCAGCTGATTCCAAACTCTAGAACCTGTTACCCAGGCCGAATAAATCCAGTCAAAGTAATTTCTTGCTCAGAAGCCGTATTTTCCATTTTCTTTTTTCTTTTTTGTGTGTAAAAAAAAAAATCATGAAGTGCGGGTCAACTGCAAAGAGCTGTTTTAGGTTTTTCTCTTTTTTTCTCAATGACAGATTTTTACCTCAATTCTAAAAAATAAAAAAATAAAAATACTTGGATGTCAAAGGTCAACTTGAGGGGGATTGGAACAGGGGGGTAGGACGGGGTACATTATTCAAAATAACAGGGAGTGGTGATTTGGGCAAAGGTTGGTGCTTGCTGAAGACCGAAAAATCTTTCCTAAAAAGCTCACTCAGCTGTGCATTCTGTGTGTGTCAGAGTTGCTACTTCTCTCAGAATGTGTTCAACTACACATCACAGGGAGCCCTGAATGAGGAAAGAAAGAAAAAATAGTCTTACTGTTTGGGCACACGCTCAACAGACTTCTACAGACACTGTATGTATCTATAACTGTGCAATTTACTGGTCTGCATATCACTAACTAACTGCCACTGGTTCTGTCTTACAGGGGACTTAACAATATTAACCAGAAGAAAAAGTCAACATCATAAACATTTTGACTATGGCACACTATACAATCAGAGTTTTTACTATACAGTATAAATTCATTTTCAAAATGATTGCTAGATATTTCTAGAAAAAAATGCATAGGGCTGTTTTCAAGTGATATCATAAACATTGTCACTGAATGTAATAGTTATTAATAATAATGTTTAAATCAATTGTATGTAATTCTAATCTGGTTAAAGAGGTGACATCCGCTATGGCTGTGACTACCACTACCCAGTCCCATCCTAAACTGAACAATGCAGTAGATGACATATGGACTGATTACAAAAATTATTACCAAGAGTAACATTAAATATGAATGGTGATCAAAACAGAAAAAGAGGACATTTAAAAGATACACCTTCCCTAAAGTATGCGTCTATTTTATGCAGTTTGAAATGGCTGCCAAGTACTGCACCCTGAGTGAGACTGAAGGTGATAAGACTCTCTGTAATGCTACTCTGTACTAAGTGTCCGACAGGGAGTTTGTAATAGTACTGGGAGTTTTAATAGTTAGCTGGCAGAGGAGTGAGAAGGAGTGTGTACCAGAGACAAGGGACAGGGGATTGGGGGAGGGTGTAATCTGTGGGCATGGGCAATTGTGTTAAACTCATCCGTGGAATGATAATGAGGGGGTGAATGGGAAAATAAAGGAGAGGAAAGAGGCCCTATAGCTCACCCTAAGATCTCCCTGCTCTCTCTCGTTATAAAGCTGCGCAGTTTAGCCCGACGGTTTAGCCATCCTACAACTGTGTGATAAAAGATAAAAAAACATCAGTACTTGCATTGTCATAGCATGTATGTTGTGTTCAGGATGAGTTATGGTGAGTTTAGGACAGGCTTGTTTAGATGTAAACAGTGTGAGAGTACTGTGAGGGGCTTCTATAGAAATACACAACCAATATCTCTGTTTTTCTACCGTTGTCTGTCCGGGTTGGTACTAGGTACCGCTAAGCAGCTGCCTTTGTGATAATCTGTTTCTTCTTCTTCTTTCTTTTTAATAGATGTATTTACTCGAGAGGAGGCAGGGTTTGTACTGTCATAATTGACATTAGATGTACTGTCATAATTGACATTCAGTGCTACATATCTAATTAGATTGACATGTTTAAAGTCAGTTCATGCTACAATGCCAAAGGATTGTTGTCCGCGTACGTATATCCTATCATGTATAACAAACAAAAAATAGCTTTCTCAGTTATGCTTTTAAAAAATTTTGAAGATTAAATGTGGCTTCTCTACAAGAAATTACATGTGTAGCTTAAATATACAATTTCCTATGAGCAGCGGCCTAAAGAGTATTCAAATGTTTTTTTTGTCTGCAAAAAAAAATCTCAGGATATCCTCTGGGTTTAAAAAAAAATAAAAATAAAAATCCCAGCAATTAAAATAAAATAAAAACAAATTTTAAATGACTAAATAAAAATGTACCTGCACATGCCAAAATATTACAAAATCCAATAAATACAGAAATTATTGCACAGTTAAAGGCTCCACATATGCTATCATTTAATTCAGCCTCTGACCGACCGCTAAAAAGGATCTGTAGCCAAATGAGGCAGTTAAGATCGGCTTCAATTGGTGCTGTTAATATTTGTTTGTTTGTTAAATTGTTTTTCTCGGTTGGCAGTTTCTCAGGCAAAAACATGAAATTAACCCAAAATTCAATATTTAAGAAAAAGAGTATCCAGCTACCCCTTTTTGTATTTATTTTTAAAATATATAAGTCAATGTGTGGCGAAAGAGGCAAAATAGGAAAATCTGGCTTAGCTTCTCTCGGCTTGCTCAATTTTGACCTCGTTGGTCATCAAATGTTCCCCATGCCACTTTTTCATGTGTTTCTCGAGAGTGCTGTACACGCTGAAGGGCATTTGGCAAATGTCACAGCGGTACACTTCCTTACCCATCTGCCCGTGGGTCTTCATGTGGCGGGTGAGCTTGGAGCTCTGGGCGCAGGCGTAGTTGCACAGCTCACACTTGTAGGGCCTCTCTCCCGTGTGGCTGCGCCGGTGCACTGTCAGGTTGCTGCAGTTCTTGAACACCTTGCCGCAGTACTCGCAGGTGTCGCTCCGTCTGCTCTCCTTGGAGCTGGGCCGGCCAGGTCCCGGGCCCCCCAGGTGAGGAGTGCTGCCCCCGCTGGCTGTGCCGCTGCGCCCCGACAGGCCGCCATCCAGGAGGTCTCCGGGAGGCGTGGAGAAACGCAGGCTGCCGTTCTCAGATGAGTGCTCAGATGAGGTGCCAAAGGGAGATTGTCTGGAGTGGGTAAAGCCCAGGAAAGGGTCTTTGATGAAATGTCGTGAGGCAGCGTATCCCACCAGCCACTGGGAGTAGACGTTCTCAGAGGGGATGAGAGGCGCCGGGGGCATTTCCAGGTCCTTCTCAATCTTGATCCTCTTGGTGGAGGAGTTGGACAAGCAGGGGCTGGTGATGGGCGTGGGTTTGCGGGGGAACAGGCCTGAGAAAGAGTCGCCGGAGCCACAGTTCCTGCCATTGACCGTGGGCTTCTGGTGGTCCCTCTCCATCTGGTGGTGATGGTGCTCCCTCTCCATCTCTCCCACCACAGAGTCCTCGTCCCCAGTGTCCCGTTGCCCGTCGGACCCCCTCTTGGAGAAGTGCATTCGATTTTTACGATTGTCAACTATCAAGTTATTGTACTGCTGTATAGTGCTCAGGCCCACACTCTCCACCATCTTGCCCAGGGAGAGGGCATTCTTCTCGTCTGACGGCGGCTTGGAGCCGTTCTCACGGTTACGGTAGAACTCCATGTTGTCCATGCTGAAGTTTGACTCCGGCCTGCTCTCGTTCTCCAGCTCCTCTTCCTCCTCCTCCTCTTCCTCCTCTTCGCCCTCACCCCTGAAGTCTCCATCTCGGTTCTTCATGCCCTCTCCTGTCACGTCGCTGGTGCCAGGCTCCGGCGAGCTGGTGGTGGAGAGACCGTCGTCAGACCGTCCTGTCAGGGAGCCAGACTTGTGCATGTGTGTCTTCATGTGTCTCTTCAGCTTGCTGGCCTGTGAGCAGGCATGGTCGCACAGCTGACACTTATAGGGCTTCTCCCCGGTGTGGCTCCGCCGGTGGACCACCAGGTTGCTCTGGAACTTGAAGGTCTTCCCACAGAACTCGCATGACTTGCTCTTGGCCTGCGTCTGGGGTGGGGTGGTGCTGTTGGGGGGCATGGGCGGCAGGGGCGGGGTGCTGAGAAAGGGCGACTTTGGGCTGGGCTGGAAGGGGTTGGGGTTGAGCAGGCGGTGCATAGGGTTGGCCCGGCTGGGCGACAGAGGAGGGGTGGCCACGTTGTTGTTCCCCGCCAGCTGCCGGAGCCGCCTGGAGAAGTCCATGGACTGGGATTCAATGGCCATCGGCGTTAGCCGCATCACCCTCTCGAAGGCACTGGGGTGCTGGGAGATGAGCCCCATTTCTTCGGCACTAAGGCGTTCCAGCCGGTGGGGGTCCAGGTGGTGGCGGGGCGGGGGGCTGACGAAGGGAGGCGTGTTGGGGAGGCCTCCACGGTTCTCCATGAAGCCTGGTGGGGGCTCCCGGAGCATGGGCCCGGTCATCCTCAGCAGGTGGAAGGGGTTGTTCTCTCCCAGGAAATTGGTGAGGGGGGACTGGGGGATGGAGTCCTGGCCCATGGGGGGCCCGGGGATGGTGATGCGGGGGGTGAGCGATGCGCTGGAGGGGTTGGACTCCAGGTAGATGCGGATGCCATGGGTGTTCTGGGCGTGCTGTAGAAGGAACCAGGCACTGGGGAAGTGCTGCTTACACGTGGTGCAGATGTAGCTCGAAGGCTCGTCTCTGCCTCCTGCAACACAGGAGAAACACACACAGGAAAGAAAATCATTAAAACATGTTCTTCAAAACAAAATATTTTACAATTAATTAAATGGTAGTGACTTCACATCTATCTGAGGAATTATATTTAGATTTTAGATTTGTTGTGTGTAAAGGTATTCGGAAGTCAGTACAAATCAAACAAGTGTCACCTGTCAAATCATCATGATGGTGCAAAATGCATCATCATGATGATGTGGCAAGTGACAATTTGCTTCTTGAAAGTCCATATCTTGAAAACTTCACTTCTGACATGCAAAATATTTTGGGACTGTATCAATGGTGGACTAATGAAAAAAAATACAAAAATATCGTTTTTGAGTGGTGTTTTCCTTTAAATGGATTTGTGTGTGCATGTATTTCAGTTACCGTAGCTCTTTACAATAAACATATTTCATATGCATGAGGATAATAGTGTGACAGAGTAAAACAGCTGAAACACAAGTGGATATCTGACAGCTGTATTTGCAGGATTTAAAGTCACCGCTGATAAACGTAGTTATCACCCGGTCATGTGTTGATTTATACAAAGAGGGGAACTTTGCAGAGAAAGAGCTGTCGGACACACTTTTGTTATCCACATTATATTTGCCTAATACCTCTAGTAGTGGAAACATCATGTTGTCACATAAATGGGACATACTTATCAGGCTTTTGACAAGTGCATTTCCATAGTCACTGTGGATTGGCCGCCGAGGTGGAAACACTGTATCCACCGGTTTAAATGCTCTTTAATCTCTCCTCCTTACAAATCGCTGAATTATTACACCATGCAAGTGCGTGTGTGCACGTTTTTGTGTGTGAGTGTGTGTGTGTGTGCATCTATAAAACCCGTGGAGCCCTCCAAGCAGAGGGATTTTAATCGTCACGGAGACAGAGACGCCAAAGTAATATGGCTCTATACTAAGAAAGTACAACTTAAAGTGTGATTTAAGGAACTCTTATCACTTTCTAACCAATAAAGGCAATGTGCCTCGAGGAAACAAATAAAAAAGGAAGAAAAAGGAGGGGAGGAAAATAAAAGCTAAGATGGTGGTGCATCAAGATAAATGACTGCTAATAAAGAGGGAGAATACGGATGGAGAGATTGAAACATAAATGTTTACTGGTCTTGGGGTTGTTATTTGGTATTTAAGTCATTGGTATTGAACTGTCATCCACAGGGTGCTTTGTGTCATTCTAGACACACAAATTGACTAAATCATAGCAGATGATACTTCACAGCTTTTGAGGAAAATCTTTTTTCCATGTTTCTAATGTTACAGGTCTTCTTCGTAAAAGAGGTATTCTGACCTCAATGGGAATTCCTGTATAAATATAGGTTGAGTAAAATAAAATAACTCCTTTCGCCATCTCTATTGCTCAACATTGCAAAGGGAGAGTCACTTAATTTAATAACTCTCCACACACATTAAGACGAGGGCTCAAATATTGACTCTGTCATGAGTGACTGTACAGTATAACTAAGGCCTCCCTGGTTCACAGTCGTGAACCTGTGATAATATGGCCTGGGTCCATTCCACCCACACAAAGTCAGGATGGAAATTTGACAATTCAACCTGCACAGACAGACATCTATCAAAGCACATATCTTAGGAACTAAACCCAAAAGCTGCTTTGTCCTGATTCCTTTAGTGATTCGTCTAAGATCAATAAGGATTGGAAAGTGTAAACAGAGCTTTGGCTGTGATGAAACCCGCACTGCTGTAGGTGAGAGAGAGAGAGAGAGAGAGAGAGAGAGAGAGAGAGAGAGAGAGAGAGAGAGAGAGAGAGAGAGAGAGAGAGAGAGAGAGAGAGAGAGAGAGAGAGAGAGAGAGAGAGAGAGAGAGAGAGAGAGAGAGAGAGAGAGAGAGAGAGAGAGTGTTCTAGGCCTGGTGCTTGGCATAGCTCTGTACCTTTAACCAACATGACTAATTGAAGGCCCAGCCTCTGAGTTACACATGCAGTTTGGGTAATGCAAAGGGGACTCGTTACCGCAGCGACACAAACAAGCAGAATATCCAGCACATACAGTGGAGACGGATGCTAAACACAGACTGCCACACTCCTAGGGGGATTGGTGTAAAACACACACACAAACATACCTACAAAGTGGGAAATGGTAATTGTGCTCTTGGAAACGAGTTTCATTTATTTATTAAATGAAAGCTTGTTGTTTTGACCTAATGCGCCAAATTCAGAATACAGAGGAAAACATATGCTGCTGTAATTGTTCAGGTATTTGAGAGGTTTGTGCCTGAGTGTATGTACATTAAGTATGAAATACTCTATACACAAAGGCTCAATAAACATATTTCTCAGATCAAACACGCCATTTGAGTGGCCAGAGTATGTCCCATTGTTCTACAATGTAGTGTGTCCAATGTGTTTAGCCTGTCATTGGTCCACAGGGTAGAGAGCTACAGAGAAAGGCCACATAGGGAGAAGAATAGTGAACACTGGGACACAATACAGATGTAACACAGATGTTCAACCGAGAACACAAAGTCTATTCAGGTCACAGAAATGTGATGCCATCTTATTATTATTTGAATAACAAAAACTATTCAGGAGTGATAAGCAAATACAGTAAATTCATTTTGTTAGAATAAAATGTTATAGGGCTGCTTATTTTCCTCATTTCAAAATGTTTCATATTATAATTTCAAAATGAAAATTGTATTGAGCTTTATTGCATGTACGTTAAATTGTGAATCATGTGCATTTAGAATATACATCCATTAACAAATACTCACGACTGTATTTGATTTCAGCGCTACAGACCGAAGGAAATCTTCAAAATCGTACGATACACAGAACTACTTGTTTTCTACATTATTGTCCAAGAAAACGTTTATTTTTTATTTTTAACACTAACATTTGCATCCTATCAGTTATCGTCATCTGTGTGTCAGCTCAAAGAATGGCTCAATCACTCTGGACAGAAAACCTTTACACCTGCCATCTCTCCTTGCACTTAGAGGAAAGCTGCATTGAAAAGGCCTGAATGTATAAGTGCTTTCCCCACTATACGTGGAGCTGTGTGGGGATGTTATGATATGTTAATGGCTGTCTGTCTGTCTGACGTGTGTGTGTCTGCATCCGTGTGTTACTGTATTGGTGTGTGTGTGTGTGTGTGTGTGTGTGTGTGTGTGTGTGTGTGTGTCTGACGTGTGTTAAGGAGGACAAGGAACAGCTGCTCACCTCAGTACTGAAGCTCTGGCCCTGTAAACCCTTTGACATAATTATAGTGGACACAGTATGCACACACACACACACACACACACACATACATAGACTCCCCTTCAGGCCTCTCAGGACTCTTAAAGGGCTACACATTAACCTACCCCCCACCCTCTGTCAACACCCAGCACTGTTTGTCCCTCGCTCCCCTTCCCCATTCCCCCAACATTAAACTACCCCCCCACACACACACACTCCCAATCCGCTGAAGCCCCCTCACACACACAAATACATTCTTCCACCCCCATCACACAAACTCCTCAAGCCCCCCCAAAACACTTTCCTTACTTCACTTTCCTTACTTCACCCCCCCCCGCCCCCCCGAATGCTCCATAAAGGAATCACAAAACATTGGAAAACAACAAGGGCCTCTGCTTTCTACATATCTCTCTCTCTCTCTCTCTCTCTCTCTCTCTCTCTCTCTCTCTCTCTCTCTCTCTCTCTCATTAATTTCCACCCCACAATTAAGGAAGAATGACTGTCTGCCTCTGTCCGGCATCCACTCCCTGGGATGGTATTAGTGCCCTGTGACGGAGGGAGGTAGTGGAGTTTATTGAGGAGTGTTCACTGTGTGCCCTCCCGGGGGGAAGGAGTCCGACGCAGATGGCAAATAAAGTATGCAGCCCGAGGCGAGAGCACATTATGCTAATTCTCATGTCAGCTGTACTTTAATATACAGCTCTATTTAATCACCCCATTATTTCACATTTCCATATGAAAAAAAGGGAGAGAACGAGGGAGTGGGAAAGAGAGAGAACCTGCGGCACTGCATTGCTCCTGACATCTCTCTCTCTCTCTCTCTCTCTCTCTCTCTCTCTCTCTCTCTCTCTCTCTCTCTCTCTCTCTCTCTCTCTCTCTCTCTCTCTCTCTCTCTCTCTCTCTCTCTCTCTCTCTCTCTCTCTCTCTCTCTCTCTCTCTCTCTCTCTCTCTCTCTCTCTCTCTCTCTCTCTCTCTCTCTCTCTCTCTCATATTCTGAACAAACTGATAAACAAACATTTTATAATTGTCCATCCACAAATGTTTGGACTTGGATCGTGACTTGAAGGAGACCTGCTTCACCTCCAATAAAGATAGAGGAGATCCTCTGTACTACCAGTCTCCCTGCATATCAACCAGACATACAGACAGATACCACTCTACCATAACTCTCCCAAGAACAGACTCCCATTTCACCATGACCACTTCTCACTCTACTACCAAGCCCAAGAGAGTCAAGACTACAACTCCACACTCCAAGAGAGAAAAGTTCCCTAAGTATAATGAGAAGAGACTGTGGGCTTCTTCTCCCTGAGTTGGTGGGAGTATTAAAGAAGCAGTAAGGGAGAGAGTAATGATCTTGTTTTCCATGAGACAAACTCCCATTGTGAAACAGCTGCTGCATGGAGAGGAGAGAGAGGGAAGAGAACACAGAGCGAGAGTGAAGAGAGTGGGGAGAGAACAGGGAGAGAGAGGGGAGAGAACAGGGAGAGAGAGGGGAGAGAACAGGGAGAGAGAGGGGAGAGAACAGGGAGAGAGGGGAGAGAGAGGGGAGAGAACATAGAGAGAGAGGGGAGAGAACAGGGAGAGAGGGGAGAGAGAGGGGAGAGAACAGGGAGAGCGAGAGTGGAGAGAAGAGGGGGAGAGGGAGGGGAGGAAGAGGGAGAGAGGGGAGAGAGAGGGGAGAGAACATGGAGAGCGAGAGTGGAGAGAAGAGGGAGAGAGGGGGAGAGGGAGGGGAGGAAGAGGGAGAGAGGGGAGAGAGAGGGGAGAGAGAGGGGAGAGAGAGAGGAGAGAACAGGGAGAGTGAGAGTGGAGAGAAGAGGGAGAGAGGGGAGAGAGAGGGGAGAGAAGAGGGAGAGCGGGGAGAACAGGGAGAGAGAGGGAGAGAGTGTGGGAAGAGAGAGGGGATAGAGAGGAGAGAGTGTGGGAAGAGAGAGGGAAGAGAGAGGGGAGAACAGGGAGAACAGGAAGAGAGAGGGGAGAGAGAGGGGACACCACAGTGTGTGTCATCCACGGACGCTGCCTCACACCACGCTAAGCCCCTGATTCAATTAGGCAGAAATGATGGCTAATAACGATCTTAGGTTTCCAAACAGGCCGTGTCAAATGCCGCATGCCAATCTGGGCTTTAGGAGCACACACACACACACTTGCACGAACGCACACACATGCATGAACGCAAACACACACAGGCATACACTTATACATAAATACATACACATACACATACACGTACACATACACACACACAGCAAAGAGACAGAGGTCCCAGATTCCCTATAGTCTCAACACAGATGAGTTGCCAAGGAGACATGAGACATTGACCAATCACTGTCTAGGCTGGGACCCTCGTGTTATCCAAAGCAGGTGATTTATCAAGCCTTCTCTTCTCACACAGCTAACTTCCTCTATTGTGACATATCTAACCAATCACGTCTCAGTAATTTGCTCTCTCCAAGCACTGAAAATGAGGGAGAATGCAGTAAATTGGTCTGTGTTTGTACGTGAATCACACAAAATAACCGCGACTGCATTTCACCACTGTTGGGTTTTCATTGTTTTCCGTCCGCATTTAGGAGATTAAAATAAAAGCTCAGAATCATTACTCTGTATCATTTTAGTCGTAGGAGGGAGAGAGAAAGAGGAGGGAGACAGACAGAGGGTGAAAAGAGAACAGAATACTAATTTTCATTCATTTGGCAAATTTGCATTCACTTGTCGTTATAAGCCTTGGTTAGTGTGGTGTTTTGAAAAGCAAAAAGATACAGAAAGGGACACAGAAAGAGAGAGAGAAAGAGAGAGAGAAAGAGAGAGAGAAAGAAAGAGAGAAAGAGAGAATGAGACAGAGAGAGAGACAGAGAGAGAGAGAGAGAGAATGAGAGAGTGGGATTTTATTCCGAACTACCGAACCAAATTGTAATCGCTGTTGACAAATGGGGGGCCACCATCCGCCAAAAAAATCTCCTGGAATTTGAGAGATTTTCTTCGACAACACAATAAAAGATCTAGGTGCTAAACTGATGAGGAAGCTGCGTAGGGAGGGGGAAAAGGGCTATAGGATCTTCTAATGAGGTGCTCATTTGCTGACATTGGTTTTTACAGTGGGGACTTCGTTTAGGCTGTCATTAAGCCATTATCCAGCGTAAAGAAGTCTGCCGTCCTGTAAGAGCCCTGGTTGGTTCTGGAAGCCCTTTCTCTCTCTATTAGTGGAAGTGTGCCGTGTTGGGCTGGCCCAATGCCTGTGTTTGGTTTGGCCAGCGTTCACACACATCTTTGGCAGGAGGGCTGTTGGATGGCTTACAGAGGGAGAGGGATAGGGAAAGCTGGAGACAGGGGAAGGCGCAAGAGAGGAATGTAGAGAGAGACAGGAAGGGAGGGGAGAGAGCGGGAGAGGAGGAGATATGAATAGTGTGTAGTGTGCTGGCTGCTGGATCTATGGGGGGGGTTGTCCATCCATTGAATAAAAAAAGTGATTGAAGTATACAAAAACCATAATTTAAGTATACAAACTCCATAATTCTTATTTACTCTGACTATTAAATTTTTTCATAATTTAATACTTTTTCAATAATCTTTTTTTAATATTTAAATTATAAATATGGGCAGGAAAGCCCTAAAACTGAAATTAAATAGTATATATTTTATAATACTTTCCTAAACTCTGGGGGAGAAGCTAAATATTACGGAACCTCAATGTAATAATGTTGCATTTAAAAAAACTAAAACGTATATGTGTGTGTGTGTGTGTGTATGTGAGAGTGTGAGTGTGAGTGTCAGTGTGTGTGTGTGTGTGTGTGTGTGTGTGTGTGTGTAATAAATATAATATTTTGAAAGACGCCAGAAGAGCACATCAAACACATGTAATTGTCAGACATAATACCCGTCTGTCCAAATAGAGTGGATTAATCAAGGTTTTTGCATGCTCCACTGCAGAGGGACACAGGGAGAAGTGTGCACAGGTGTGTGTGGGCAGGAACACCACATGTGTGAGCACCACACATATAATACTTTCCTAAATTCTGGGGGGGGGGACGAAATGCTACGGAACCTCAATGTAATTATTTTGAAGGTGTGTGTGTCTGTGTGTGTCTGTGTGTGTCTGTGTGTGCCTGCCTGCATGCCTATGCCTTTAGTCTGTGAATGTTTGTGTAAATTCAACTTCACCTATAATTACCTACATAACTATTCTGAATTTAAACTCTCTCTCTTTCACACACACACAGGCTGAGTTCAGATCTGTGTTTGCGACAGTGTAGCCGACGTCTGGTTTCCTCCTCAGAGACTGGTGGTGGGCAGGAAACAGAAACAGAGACAGAGGGAGAAGGTAAATGAGGACTGTATGCATACTGTTAAAATGCATCCCAAATGGCACCCATTCCCTATATAGTGCACTACTTTTGACCAGAGCCCTATGGCCCCTGGTCAAAAGTAATGCTCTATATAGGAAACAGGGTGCCATTCGGGACGCACAAAGAGACTCTGCTCCAGCCATGCATCCTGCTATGATTAATACCATTGTATAGCTTTGCTCTGCTCTGTTCTGTTCTAACCAGGCAGGCAAGAGGTGGGTGGTGGGTGGCTGGTGAAAGGAGAAGGGGATGGAGTTGCCTGCCTGCCGCACTGCATTGTGGGAGCTCCCCTGCTGTTGGTCCCTGGAGTGTTGTGATGTGCGCTCTTCAAAAAGCCTCATGTCAGCGCCGCTGTCTCATTTAAAGGCAGACTCCCCCCCATTTGCATCTCCCCACGTCTAACAGGACCAGCCATATGTCGTCAAGACAAAAAAAAACACAAGACAATGGTGACAAATAAATTGGCACACTACCCTTCCCCCATCACATTTTTATTTATTCCAGCCTGTCAAAAAAACTAAAAAAAATAAGAAGAAGAAGAAGAAGAAGGGAGAAGAAGGGAAGGAAAGAAGGAGAAATAGATGGGGCGGAGGGGTTTTGAGAATGGCCTTTAGGCAGCCAGTTCCATCCCCCCCTCTATCCAAACAAAACAAACAAACCAACAAGCAGGAGAATGGTCCGTGTGGAGGGGGAAGGCTCAGGCATGATGATGTGAAGAGAGCAGCATTCAGTAATGATGGCATTTATCTGGAGAGGAAGCATGTAGAACGGAAACAGGTTGACGCAATTCTCTCTCTCTCTCTCTCTCTCTCTCTCTCTCTCTCTCTCTCTCTCTCTCTCTCTCTCTCTCTCTCTCTCTCTCTCTCTCTCTCTCTCTCTCTCTCTCTCTCTCTCTCTCTCTCTCTCTCTCTCTCTCTCTCTCTCTCTCCTACACAGCCCTGTCGGCCTTAGTGTGCAGCAACAAATAAAAATGCTCATTACAGAATGATTTCAGTTTTCACTATGATTCAATTTGCAGTAATTACTATGGCCGGCGCTAATAAAAAAACGGCTACAAAACGCGAAGGTCAACTACCAGTTAGGAGTGTTCATTTTCATCTCAATGTATTCATCCTCGCCCGGCTAATGGCCCAATTTTCTCCCCTCGCTCCTCAATAAATATTGCTGGAATTACAGGTTAAATAGCTAAATTAAATCACGGCTATTATAGTAGGCTGCAGTGCACCCGCTTGGCTCGGCTGCATGTGGCTGAGGGAGGGAGCGAGAGAGGGAGGGAGGCGGACGGGGGCTAGCCTCTCCATGTACAATTACTGGGGAAGTGCCAATCGCCAGACAGTGCACGATTAATGTCACGAGTGCTGGGGCCATCAAATTATTACATTCATTCTCTCACCAGGCCTTTTGCGCTAGCCTGGAAAAAAGAAAAATGTAGAGAGAGGCCTGTGTTATTGAGAGACCAACTTGGCTCTATTTGCTACGCATTGTGAGGCGATTGGGGAGGAGAAGGAGGGAGGAGAGGGAGGGAGGTTATGGGGGAGGACAATAATAAAGCTAATTATTATATGTATAACAGACAATTCCCAGCCCCTTATTTTCGGGGTAATTGATTATGAATTGTTGTCATGGTGTACACTCCACAGTATATGTTTATTGCATTGGTAGAGGTGGAGGGAAAAGGGACGAGACACCACTGGAGTTTAACAGAGTGCTCTGTAATAGTAGACATGAGTCACGGTAGTATGACTAAGGTACTAGACCCAATAGTCCCCTGTAGCTCAGTTGGTAGAGCATGGCGCTTGCAACGCCAGGGTTGTGGGTTCGTTTCCCGAGGGGGGCCAGTATGAAAAATGTATGCACTCACTAAAACTGTAAGTCGCTCTGGATAAGAGTTTCTGCTAAATGACTAAAATGTAAATAAACCGTATATAAATCAGATCTGAGAGGAAGACTCTCTGACTCACTCAACACTGCTGTTATGTAGCCAACCTTTCACACTTACACACACATACTTGGAAATGTTCATACAGAGAACTATAAGTCAATAAGCAAATATACTACACTCTTAGAAAAAAGGGTTCCAAAGGGGTTCTTCGGCTGTCCCCATAGGAGAACCCTTTTTGGTTCCAGATAGAACCCTTTTAGGTTCCATGTAGAACCCTCTGTGGAAAGGGTTCTAAAACTCAAAAAATTAGGGGTTCAACAAAAGTTATTCTAAGATCCTCAAAGTTCTTTGAAGAACCTTAGGGTTCTTGGCACTGAAAATTGCCCCCAAAAGGTTCTTCCAAGAACCCCATAGGAGGTGGGGTTCATCGAGGAACCTCCTTAGTTGGTGGGGGTTCTTGCAGGAACCTAACTGCCCAACTGAAACATTTGGATTTGAAAGGACAGCAGGTGCAGGCACTTAACTAATTTTTTAAAGATCTCCTCAACTGAAGGTAAGGTTTGTCCCTTGTATGATCTAAATTGATATTGTTTTATGATGATACCATGTATCTTTTCATATTTGTGCAAATCTTTCTAAAACAGAAAATGGACATAATTCAATGGATATCAATCAACAAAGAGGTAACAATATGTATGCTATAAGAATATGCTGAAGGCTAGCTTTATTGGGTGCAGATGAATGAACTGCTCACTTTTGTGTCTGCAGGTATACAGACGAGGAGGCATACAAAGGTATGTCAATTGGTACTGGTATGTTATGCAGATCACATGTACCATCCCTCTCCCTTACCTCTTCAATGAAAATCCCATAGGCCTCTACATTATGGACAAGGTATGTGTATGAAAACCATTATCAAACCGTTTTTTTCATTCACATTTACCACAAAAACCAAGGTATGAATACTGTTGTGTGCATGTTGTTAAACATATGTATAATTACTATTTTTGGGATTCACAGACTTCACCCTCCCAACACCTATGATGAATATAACAGGAAACCTCTTCGATCACCATACACTGCAAAATCATTATGGCTATGGATACTGAGAACATCAACACATAACATCAACACGCCAGAGAATATACCCATTGGACTTGGGGCTCTGCTGGGAGTTGACCTCATATTTTGATTTCTTTATTCTGCTTTGCCACTAAAATCATAATAAACACTGACAACTAAAATATTGTGTTATTGTTGTTATTGTTATGCGTATTATTATTAATATATCAAAAATTAACCCCAAAAGGTTATTCAAAAGGTTATTTGAGGATCCATTAAAAGGGGTTATTTGAAGAACCCTTTTAATGGGTTCTTCGAAGAACTTATAGGGGTTCCCCCACAGTTTCAATTTGAAGAACCCCTAAAGGATCCTCCAGGAACCTTTACTTTTTAGAGTGTACAGTACATGGAACCTAAAAGGGTCATACCTAGAACCTTAAGGGTTCTACCTGTAACCAAAAAGGGTTCTTCAAAGGGGTCTCCTATGGGTACAGCCGAAGAACCCTTTTAGATTCTAGATAGCACCTTTGTTTCTAAGAGTGTACAAATGTACACTATATACAGTACGTGTTCCAATGATCACATAAGAGATCAACCAAGGCAGTGTGTCCGTGTGTGTGCACATTTGTGTGTTTGCTTGCTCACGTCTATGAACTGTGTGTGTTCGTGTGGGAGAGGTGCGAGAGAGAGGTTGTGGATGATCAGGGTGATAGGTCACAAGGGAAGGTAAATCCCACTTCAAACCTGTCCGTCCTGTTAACCAGGGCTTAGAGAGATAACCTTGGGATCTTCATGCTGTTTTAACCTGGCTCTCTAAAGCCAGCCACGGCCCTTTGAACTACACAAGGTTCTCACACTAAGATGCTTAAATTATGAAGGCTCCAGATTATATTCATTTTATTCCCCTTACTTTCATACTACACTCCTTACTATGTTATTTTTTCGCCTTCTCTCCCTCTCTCTTTCTCTCTCTCTGCCCTTCTCCTTCTCTCTCTACCTTCCTCTTTCCGTCTCACTCCCCTTCCTCCTCTATAGCTTTCATTCCACTGAGATACCTTAATCGCAGCACGGCAGACTAAGAAAACACCAAAGAACTCTGGTAACTGCATCAATAGGCTGACTACAGTATTATCCTCAGCCAACCAAAGGCACCATAAGCCCATGTTCATTTACATACAGGAAGTTGAGCCGTCATAGCCCTAAGAACCGGGACACAGTCAGCCAGCCAGGCCTGTGTGTATGTGTGTTCCCGGGGCGTCCTCTTTAGAACCCCCTCCCTCCTCCTTCTCCACTAGAAGGAGTCAATGTCACCACACACTCATTTGCATTTAGAACAAAGATGACACAGGGCTGGGGGCGCGAGGTGGTGCCTCCCAGCCGTCCGCTGCGCTTGTCGAAAGTTTCCTGACATTTCTTGCATTATTAAGCCCTGGGCTTCATTACCATGCCTATGATCTGGAGAGGTCCCCAAGCCCCCTGGTTCCTCACCTTGAATCACTAATATCTTGTTTATGACTATCATAGCAAATCGCATAGAGGCAACAATTACATGCAAATCAGATCAGGCCATGTGTGTGTGTGTGTGTCTGTGTGTGTCTGTGTGTGTACAAAGCTAGGAGGTTCTTGCATTGATACACACACCCATGCAGAACAGTTACCTAGGGTAGTAAACATATGCTGTAGTATGTATGGCGTAATCCTAAACGGAATACAATTGTTCCTGTATTTACTGTCACAGTTCCCAGAGAGAGAGAGAGAGAGAGAGAGAGAGAGAGAGAGAGAGAGAGAGAGAGAGAGAGAGAGAGAGAGAGAGAGAGAGAGAGAGAGAGAGAGAGAGAGAGAGAGAGAGAGAGAGAGAGAGAGAGAGAGAGAGAGAGAGAGAGAGAGAGAGAGATAGAGAAAATAAGAAGAAAAGACAGCATTTATGTGTGTGAGAAAGATAAATAAAGAGAAAGAGAGGGAGGGAGGGTATATCCGTCCGGGATATACGGCGGCGAGGGGAGCAGGGCATCATGGGTGAAATCATGTGTGATTTACTAAGTGTAAATGAGGCAGGAATCTGCCAGCAGCTGTTTTTTACTGCCTGTTTGACACACTCATCTCTCTCTCCGTCCAGAGGCTGGGGTGGACAGACCAAGAGAGAGACAGACACACACATGGATACACATGCATACGTACATACGCACACACACAGACAGTAGACATCTGCTTCCCATTCTCTAACCCAGACCAGGCCAGACCAGCTAAATCCTCCTGTGGATTGCTTCACTTCAGGGGGATCAATGCACTCTGCACTCACACGCCCTGTCTATTGCGGTCTTCCTTCTCTCTTCCTTCTCCCTCTCTCGATGCAGTTTATTCACCCCTTTCGCTCTGTCTGTCTATTGCCCTCTACCCCTACTATTCATGCCTTACTCAATCTCTCTATGTACCCTCCTCCCCATCTTTCCCTTCTTTCATCAAAGTACTTTTATAGTATGGGGACAGACGAACGGTTCTGTGTGTGAAGTTGTACTATAAAAGCAGTCTGTTTTTGTTTGTTTTAACAAAGTGGTTTGAGTGTGTTAATTGCTTAATATCACTAAATCGGCATTTTGAAATGGATGTAATGTCTCTACAAAAATGAAATAGAGGACCAGACAGAAACTTTAATTAAAAAAGCTCATTTGAGGAAATGAAAAAATATAACAATATCCACCACTAATTTAATTTGAGCACAGTAGCTCGGCACTCAGCGAAACATTTAGCTAACAGTGCTGTGAATAAATGTAGTATAATGTAGCTGTTGGTAAACTTGAATGTAGACTACATTACATTCCCACAGAGACAAATTATTCCTTGGAAAACCCAGTCAGACATCTACGCAGCTAGCCTCACCGCAGAAGCTTGAGGCTTCAAACCAAAACAAGCTTCACACAACAGGCAACCCTGAAACTCAGCTCCTTTAACATTAACATTACCCATAGATGCTCTATTTCATGTCAGGTCATACGTTCTTTAAAAGGATCATATTCATGTCCATTTCTCTGAGCGGGGGAGTCTGACAATTGACATGACGTCTATGTGCCTGTCAAAGATAAATCCCCTCTCTCATTCTCTGACAAAGTGACAAAGACACCCTTCGCTTTTTCTTTTTTCCTTTCTATTCTTTTTTTTTTTGGGGTGGGGGACGACACATGACATCCCCATGTCCCAGAGTGCACTGCAGTGGCTGGTCCCCATCTCCTCACGTGAGATTAGTTGAATAAAGGATTAACAGGGTCGGGAGGAGGGGAGAGGAGGGGGAGGTGGGGGGAGAGGGGTTAGAGGGGGGTCTGCTTCGGTATTATTTCTTATGAATTTTAAACTAACACTGAGCAGCTTAGCGAAATCAGAATGAATTAAATTAATTAGCTGAGCCTGGTGACAGTAAGTAACGTGGCGGAGGACTGAGGCTGAGGCTGGTGACAGTAAGTAACGTGGCGGAGGACTGAGGCTGAGGCTGGTGACAGTAAGTAACGTGGCGGAGGACTGAGGCTGAGGCTGGTGACAGTAAGTAACGTGGCGGAGGACTGAGGCTGAGCCTGGTGACAGTAAGTAACATGGCGGAGGACTGAGGCTGAGCCTGGTGACAGTAAGTAACGTGGCGGAGGACTGAGGCTGAGCCTGGTGCAGGCAGTAGTACTAAGCCTTACGTTCCAATAAAGGGCCGTCACTCCAACCTCAGCCTGGGGGAAGAAAGGGAGGAGAGGTGGAGAAGAGAGGAGGAGGGGTGTCATGGGTTAGACACCTATGGCCTGAAGGCCTAGAATCACAGATGAGGAGGAGGAGAAGAGGAGGAAGAGGGAGAGAGAGAGAGAAAATACTTATCCTGCCTCTCCTGTCACATATGCTACACTGTGGAAGGGTAGGTAACCTATTGCTAACCTATAGCACAATGCAAAGTACTCTGAGGGCTCATAATAGGCCCTATATAAATATGATACATTTTTATTTCTAATGGTAGAAGGAACATAAAAGTAGTACCAATGTTATGGTAGATAGGCCCTGTATCTGTGGCCTGTTAACAAATTAGATGGATTAACAGAGAGCGTGCCAGAACGCTAATCCCACTCCTGGCCCTGAACGGACTTCATGCGGGGGGAGAGGGGATCGAGGAAGAGTACAGGAAGGGGCCCAGTGGGGGCGTAATCCCCCCGCCCCCCGGTGTCGCCCTAATCCTGCCACACACAGGACAGGAAAGGAAAAGTGGTACATGGAGGGAGGCAAGGAACACCAGGACACACCTGCTACCTGCTAGGGCCCACCTGGGTGTGCTGCCTGGTAAAGAGGCTGGGGGAAATATGTGTTATATCAAATTAAATAGTATTTGTTGGGAGTTATTTTTTGTGAAATCAAAGGTGTTCTTTTACGTGTACAGATTGTGCTGCAATTGTAGTGGTTTGATTTTTAAATGAAATTGAAATACTGATGGAATCGGTCTTACCAATAAAGATTTTGCATTATCCGTATCTCAATCGACAAATCCTGTGTAAGATTGAATGAAAACATACTTTTTTATAACCTATTGTCAGGTTAGGGAAGAAAATAAAAGGGGTTTGTCTGTCTGGAAGTACTGTGTGGAAGCAGCCATACAGATCGTGCCATAAACCTGATTTGCACAGGAGCACAATCCAACACATTTTTGGACAGTCTCTAAAGTCCGTCCCTCCCGCCAAACCCCCCCTTTAGGAAGACTGTCCAAGTGCTGTCGGCCAAGTGGGAGTCTCCTGGAACACACACACACACACAGCAAGTCCTTTCCCAGACTGTGAGGTAACAGTGTACCTCTCCTCTGAGTAAGACGTATTACACTGCGGACTGACAGAGAGCCTTCCTCCACAGGAAGAAAACATTCCTTCTTTTCATTTTTTCTGCTTTTCATTTCCAATCAATTCTTCTTTCATTTCACCATTTTTTGTCCATTATCAGGAATCATTTCGGATTATTTGAAGAAAATGTGATGGCACTATAACGTTGGAATTCTTATAGTTTTATACTAATTAAGATGGTTTTATGTGAATGTAGAACAAGATGGATGCCCGTATTAGCCTTCCCTCTCCCTCCGGTCCCAACCTAGCGTGTTGCTTCGTTGACCTCTCATACACCAAGTGTCTCCATAGACCACCATGTGAAACAAATTAGGTGGAGAGAGACACTCTTCAGATGAGAAACTGAAGAAAAAAATGTTATGGCAAGCTTATTTGCACAGTAGTCAGTGGAAATACGATACAGCGGCGGAATTCGAGAAAATTCAGGAGAGGAGTCTGGGGAACAGGGGGGAGGAGAGGGGAGGGAAGGATGGTGATGTCATAGCCAGAAATAAAGCAAACGTTTCCCTCCTGCTTCCAGGTGCTTCCTGGAACCCAGGTTAAAGGTTTCCTTTTACCGGGGTTACATTATTACTAGGGCCCAGAGTTTTACAGGAACCCAGGTGACATTATTACTAGGGCCAGAAGTTTTACCGGAACACATATGAAGGGAATGCGATGGAGTTTTCTTATTGGTTGCAGGAGCTATGGTGGAGGTATAACATAATGTGGGGAGAGTAGAGACAGGGAGAATAGGACGGGAGGTAGGGAGGAGGGAGAGTGGATGGAATGGGAGAAGAGGGAGGGGGAGAGAGAGGGAGGTGGGGAGAAGAGGAGAAGGGTGAGTGGAGGGAATGGAGAGGGGAGCCAGGCAGGGTCGGACTGTTATGGTCAGGCTCTGTGTGTTTATACAGTGATGACAGAAAGAGAGAGAGAGAGAGAGAGAGAGAGAGAGAGAGAGAGAGAGAGAGAGAGAGAGAGAGAGAGAGAGAGAGAGAGAGAGAGAGAGAGAGAGAGAGAGAGAGAGAGAGAGAGAGAGAGAGAGAGAGAGAGAAATGGTCCGCTCTGGCCTGGGAGAGCAGATCCAGACCAGATGAGGGTTAGAGCGGGGCATGGGGGGGAGAGGGAGGAGAGGAGAGGGGGATGAGGGGACAGGTCTGTTCCAGAGGACCGTATAAGGTTTGGATCATTACAGAGGTCCCTTCTGACAGGAGACTATCAGAGGACCAACTATGCCAAAAACCTCCATTCAGACCGTACCAGAGGACTGAACAATACAACCAACACTAAACGAACACATATAATGGCTACGTTCAACATCACTGCCCATATAGGAGTGTTTAAACCTGGCTTGGACAATTCTTGTTCAATCAGAATTTCCTTTTTGGTCAGGGCCAAGTTTACTCAATTAGACTGATGCCAGATCATTCACAAAACAGGCCAGAACGAACATAACATAACAGGAGAGAGCTCTGTTTGCTATCAGCAGACGTTTTAGAGGTGTGAAAGGCTTCTTTTAACAAGCACCTGTAAAAGGTAATAAGGCGTACCAAACACAGTCTAATAGTGCCAGCCATTGTGCCTCGCATTTTAGAACACACAAATCCCATCTCTCTCTCTCTCTCTCCCTCTCTCTCCACATCTCTTCCTCAGCCTCTCTCCCTCTCTCTCTCTCTCTCTCTCTCTCTCCCTCTCTCTCCGCATCTCTTCCTCAGCCTCTCTCCCTCTCTCTGTCTCTCTCTATCTCTCTCCCTCTCTCTCCGCATCTCTTCCTCAGCCTCTCTCCCCCTCTCTCTCCCTCTCCCTCGCTTTCTCTTTCTCTATAAACAAAGGTATTTAACAGACTGTGTAAAGGAGAATAAAACCCACAGAAGCAGGGATGGAGGGAGAGAGGGAGAAAGAGAGGGAGAGAGAGAAAGAGAGAGAGAGAGAGAGAGAGAGAGAGAGAGAGAGAGAGAGAGAGAGAGAGAGAGAGAGAGAGAGAGAGAGAGAGAGAGAGAGAGAGAGAGAGAGAGAGAGAGAGAGAGAGAGAGAGAGAGAGAGAGAGAGAGAGAGAGAGAGAGAACTGAGAAAAAAGGGAGGAATAGAGAGAGAGAGAGTCGAGTTCGTTTGAGTACTGCCACAAGGCTGTACTGTACTGTCTGCTCTGCTATGTAGTGAGGGAAGGGGAGGGAGGGAGGGGCTGTGTGTCTGGATAAGATTACACAGACATCTTAACACATACAGGCAGAGGCTCCCACTTCTCTAAACACAGCCAGTCCCCTTTTGGTCAAGGCCACGATCACTCCACTCACATGAGGTACTGCAGATCAGGCAGGCAGATCTAAAAGCAGCTCCACACAAAAACACTCACTTTGACTTCACAGTGAAAGCTTTACAGTGCTTCAGGACCTTTGATGGATAAATAGATGGATAAATAGTTGTCATTGAGTATTTCAATGGAGTATTTACAGTTTGGAGAATGCCATGTTTGGGTGTGAATGGTGTGTGAGGGAGGTTAAGTCTGTTAACAAATAAAGGGCCCTACTCATGGCCAACCAGAAAATTCCTCTGAGTTTCCCTCTTGGAGGACAGTGATCGTATGTGGCCTTCTTAGTAGTAAACGAGGCAACCTCCTCTCCATCACCATCTCCTTCTCTTTCTCGGATGATAAAGACTAAGCGTTTAAGATCACGATCGGGATTAGGTTAGGAATGCAACACTCTCCTTCTTGTATTCCCATGCGAAAAAAGAAGGGGGTAGAAAAAAAGTGAGAGATAGAGAGAGAAGGCGTGACAGAGAGAGAAGGTGGGAGAGAAAGAAAGAGAGAAAGGGAGAGAGAGGGAGGATAGAGAGAGAGAGAGAGAGAAAGAGAGTGAGAGAGAGAGGGAGGGAGAGAGTGACAGAAGGAGCGAGAGAGAGAGAGCAAGAGAGAGAGTGAGGGAGAGAGAGGGAGAGAGGGAGAGGGAGGAGAGAGGGAGCGAGAGGGAGAGAGGGAGGAGAAAGGGAGGAGCGAGAGAGAGAGAGAAGAGAGGGAGGAAAGAGGGAGAAGGAGGAGAGAGAGAGAGGAGCGAGAGAGAGAGAGGGAGAGAGAGAGAGAGAGAGAGAGAGAGAGAGAGAGAGAGAGAGAGAGAGAGAGAGAGAGAGAGAGAGAGAGCGTATGGTGGAAAAAGGCTGTCAGGCCTGTAAAGTGTGGAGAGGCTGGTAGTAGTGGGGGGTATGGCATTCACACAGCACGGCTGTCTCCATGCTAACTCAAACCAGGCCCACTCCCATAACCAGTCCAATCTGTTTTCGTTTGTAAGAAACAGTCCCATACCCCCCAATCTGACACACACACACACACACACACACATACTGACACAGACACATACACACATACACACACACACACACACACACACAAACTGCTCACATACTCACACACCCCTACCCTACCCACCGGCAACAGAAGAGGGACTTAAAAAATGTAGCCGGCCGTCTCTTAAAGAGACAGTGTAGCGCTACCAGAACCTACACACACACATAAACACACTGAGGTGAGCAGAACAACAATTCTACTGGGTGGTATGGAGTTTAAAAAGAGAGAGAAAAACCTATATCCAAATATATTCTATAAACTTGAGGTGTAACTTCCTGGTATAGTAAACAGTCCCGGGTCTAGAAACATGAGTCTCTGGTACAGGACAACACAACATGCTAAAACATGCAGAGACAAGACCTCTCCTCTCCCCTTGTCAGCCTTTTCATTAGTGGCTTGTGGGTCAGATTCATAAGAGGAAAAATACGGTGTAGTGTAACAAGTGAAAAGGTGAAACTACAAAAGGAAGAATGCACTTTATCCTGCCAAATACGTGAGCGCTGAGGAGGGGAGAGCGTGGTGAGGAGGGAGTGGGGAGAACGGGAGAGCAGGGGAGGGGGAGAGAGTGGGGGTGAGGTACGGAGAGAGTAGGGGTGGTGAGAGAAGGGACAATGAGAAAGAACTGGAAAAACGTCTGTCATCTAAAGCTATGACTCTTGGCATCGCCTCGGAAGAAAGAGTGAGGAGAGAGAGAGAGAGAGGGAGAGAAGCAGAGACTGGATTTGGAGAAACCCTATCATGCCCCTCTCACCGCAGTAAAAACAAATGACATTTGTCTGAGGGGACCTCAGAGTCTAGCACAGGGGAGGTGGCACAGAACAAAGACCGCTATAAAAAAGAGATTGAGAAAAAGAAAATAAGAAAAAGAGAGAGAGAGAAAGAGAAAGAAAGAATACGTCAACAAAGGACGTTGGGTGAACTCAGTCCATCATCTCTCAAACATTAACTGTAAATGTTACTGTATGCTTCAGTCAACTACTGGTCTTTGATTGTTGATCGAGGCCTGTCTACACACATATACACGCACATACACTGCCCCCACTCACATACACACACACACACAGACTGTACAGGTGAAGCCTAGCCCAGCCAGATCTCTCTGTGTGTTCGTGTGTGTGTGTGTGTGTGTGTGTGTGTGTGTGTGTGTGTGTGTGTGTGTGTGTGTGTGTGTGTGTGTGTGTGTGTGTGTGTGTGTGTGTGTGTGTGTGTGTGTGTGTGTGTGTATGTGTGTGTGTGTCAGTAGACGGTATTAATTACGTGTGCATATGGATGGTCTATACCATAATAGTCCCAAGCTGGCCTCGGCATCCTACTCCCCTTAAACTACCCTATTATTAAAAGCTGCCTGGGTATTCAGAAACACAGGGCACTATAAAAGAACCCTGTGATGTGTGGTAAGGAGTGTGTGTCTGTGGGGGGGGGATATGTGTGGGTGGGTGTATAGCAAGACAGCAGGCACCAGTGTATAGGTACAGACCTCTGCTCGCCATGTAGACTAGGGGGATTCAAACCTACCTTTACCAATTATTTTACCTAAAGACCGTGAAGTAACTGCCCTATTCCAGAGGCCTTCACTGACTGATCATTCCTTCACTCTATTCTTCTTCTCCCTCTCCTCCTCCTTCTCACCCCTTTCCCTGTGGACTGGATAGGGGCCTGTATCGGGGCAGAGTCTATATGTGCACTAAAGGCCTTAAGATAAACCCTAACACACACACACACACATACCTGTGTCGTGTGTGTCCCGGCTGGCTAACATCACTGGTGTCTGCTTCAGAGGTCTGGTCACCCAATGAGACTCATCCACCATTCATCCATCACTCATTACACTTAACTATGCCCATTCACATCTGTGTGTGTGTGTGTGTGTGTGTGTGTGTGTGTGTGTGTGTGTGTGTGTGTGTGTGTGTGCGTGCGTGCGACAAGCAGGAGATCTCTCTCTCTCTGTCTGTCTCTGTCTCTCTCTCTCTCTCTCTCTCTGTCTCCCTCTCTCCCAGTCTCAGCTGCTCCAATTAGGCTGGGCCGATGGGCCAATGCTCTGGTGCACTGCCCTCAGTCTGATTAGATTTACCATGCTACCTCTCACTTTACAATTAGGCAGATGGCCAGCGCAGAGCCAGAGGCCACAATGCATGGCACACAGGCCGTGAACCAGACCATGGACTGACTGAGGCTGAGAGAGGGGCACTGAGAATGGGTGGGTACATACAGTACATTCACAGACTTTCCAAACCTAGCACCATGAATGGTGATGGTGATATTAATGGATTGTGAACAATAAAAGTGGTAATAGTCAATTGGATTTATATAGTTCTTGTCCCGACAATCAAAGCATAATCAAACCAAGTCCGTGCACAAAGAAAGGAGGCTCTGTATGTGTTCTGTCACTGCGGGTGGCCTGGCTATATTGTGCTGTCCTATATATACCTAGCTCAAGTCCACAAGCCTCTCCTAATAGTATGATCTGGGTGGAAGGAGGAAAAAATGAAATCTCCAATTGTAATTAGGTGTGGGGAGAAACGCTCCCCAACCTTCAATTTAGGTATGTCTTTTATCTCCCTGCTGCCTTCAACTAATGCCAGGTGTGTTAAAACACCTCTCTGCTCAGACAACAGGGGTGCCCGCTTGAAATAACAAGGCTTTCTTCATCTCCTTCTCTCTCTCTCTCTCTTTCTCTCACTCTCTCCCATTGAGCAATGGAGGAGGAGATGCACAGAGGGCAGGGAGAGATGAAGAAAAAAAGACAGAAAGGGAGAATTATTCTGAGAGATAGAGTGAGCGAGAGAGAGAGAGAGAGAGAGAGAGAGAGAGAGAGAGAGAGAGAGAGAGAGAGGGAGAGAGAGAGAGAGAGAGAGAGAGAGAGAGTGGCAGATTCTCCCGTCCGTCTCTAATCAGGAGGATTTGTATTGGAGTATTGTGATTGCCTGCCGTTGGCCCAGCGCCAGCATTGTTTAACACTGAAAGGTCCTCCCGCTAGCACACACATTAGCCCGCCAAGGGGCCACTGCACTGCACTGCAGCCAGACTTTTTTTTTAACCTTTATTTAGACTACAGGTAGAGACTAGGGCCTGGTGTGTGTGTGTGTGTGTGTGTGTGTGTGTGTGTGTGTGTGTGTGTGTGTGTGTGTGTGTGTGTGTGTGTGTGTGTGTGTGTGTGTGTGTGTGTGTGTGTGTGTGTGTGTGTGTGTGTGTGTGTGTCTATATGTGTGTGTGCGCGTGTAAAGCATGTGTGTGTAATAGGAACACATATCTAAGCTATAAATACAGACCATGATATTGTAAAAATGAAAATATATAGCCTGCTTTTATTTTCTAGGGAAAGAGAGAGAGATGCTTTCTCAGAAAGAAGAAATACACATTGTATTGATTCAGAGAGAAAGAAAGCCTTTCTTATCTGTGATGTTGTATAGATAAATCAATAGAACTACTGTAGCTAGCCATGCGCTAGCCATGCGCTGTGTTTGTTTTCTTTCTGACTGGATAACTCTGGATGCCTGATAGGGCAGAGCTAGGCTTTGATAAGGGCTGGGATTAAACCAGGTCTCTAGTGTTGTGTACCCCAGCCCCAGCCCCAGCCCACAAACCCCGGGGACAGGAGATGAAATTGCGTCCAGAGTCTGGTTCTCGGTAAAAGGAGACACACACGCTCTCGTTTTACAGCGCTACCACCCAGAATGTCCCTCACATAAAATAAATAGAAAAATACAACCACTGAAGTCAGTGGCACCGTCCCGTCAAAAAGGTTATGCGTGTGGGAGGGGGACTGCTGTGTTGGCTAAACCACACTACCCACGGCAGCCTGGGCGAGAGGGGAGAGTGAGTGATCTCACAGGAGTGTAAACAACATGAAGCTATTTTGCTGACTCCAAGGGAAGGGGTTAACAGTGTCCCAGAGGCCTATGAAGATCACGCCATCCCCAGCCCCAATGGCAGTCCCTTCCTCTGCCTCTTTCGTGAAGACCAAGTTCTAGACATAGCCCCTAAACCCATCCCCTGCCTGTCATACGAGTTCTTCTCCCTACTACTGTACCTTCCCGCAGACGAGAGCAATTATGGTTAGAGAGGCCTGATTATAGTCCTGCCATGTCCACAGCCCTAGCTGCCACTACCTCCTCTACATACTGGGACTTCTCAGAGAGACAAGGAGAGAGGGAGATGGAGAAGGAGAGAGCGAGAGGGGGGGTGAAAGAGGGGGGAGAGCGAAACGGAGCGAACGTAAACAGAGGAGACGACTGAGGAGGACAAATATCAATACTTCTGTCCGCATGGGGCTGCTAAGTGTTGAAAGCCGTAGCTGTGCCATCGGTGTGGCGTGAGTGTAGCGTGCGCTGCGACCGTTAGCATGTGAAATTGGGCAGGCTTAAACCCTCCTAAACAAGGGGATCAACACACATTCGTCAGGCTGTGCCGCCCTCGGCCGCTTACACACACAGAAATTCATGCACACACACAAACACACACGCACTCTCAACAGAGTACCGGTCACAGATGACAGAAACTTCACCTACTGTTCTAACAAGCAGCCTCCCTCGGTTTCTTGTAATTGAGGTTTAAATCCTCTCCTAACACCTTCTCCTGCATTCCTCCATCCCTCTATCCCCTACACCACCAAACATGCATTATTCCAGTGCAGGGCCTATAATCCTCCCAGTGGTTAACAGAGTGAGAAATTAGCTTTAGTTAAGTGGTGATTTCAGAAGGCTAAACGGCAGCGGCCCTATTGTACTGTCAGGGCTTCTCCAGGCTGGAGAGGAGAGGACCGGGCTGAGGCTTGTTAGGTCTGGAGGATTTAAACCAACACTAAGAGCTGGACTAATTCCTGGGAACGCTACATGAAGAATGAACAGCGTTCTGGCATTACATTGTTCCGTCCCAGGAGAGGAGCGCGACAATGGGCAACCGATCAGAACGAGAGGCACGTGGTGAGACGGGTTATCCCATTCTGTCCAACACGCCGCAGCGTGGCCTAGAGAGAGACACCATTGTGTGCCGCTACGCAGACAACTCTCTCTCTCTCTCTCTCCCCCTCGCCTCAGCCTAGGCCCTTTTACCGGAGCCCGATTGGCTTACCGTGTGCATTACCTTCCCCCGAGCTCTCGCTGTGTGTGTCTATGTGTGTGTGTATATATACACAGTGTGCTCTTTCCATGTCATAGACTGACCAGGTGAATCCAGGTGAAAGCTATGATCCCTTAATGATGTCACTTGTTAAATCCACTTCAGTCAGTGTAGATGAACGGAAGGAGACAGGTTAAATAAGCCTTGAGACAATTATTGTGTATGTGTGCCATTTAGAGGGTGAATGGGCAAGACAAAATATTTAAGTGGGTTTGAACGGGGTATGGTAGTAGGTGCCAGGCGCACCGGTTTGAGTGTGTCAAGAACTGCAACGCTGCTGTGTTTTTCATGCAAAACTGTTTTCCATGTGTATGAAGAATAGTCCACCACCCAAAGGACATCCAGCCAACTTGACACAACTGTGGGAAGCATTGGAGTCAACATGGGCCAGCATTCCTGTGGAACGCTTTCGACACCTTATAAAGTCTATACCCCCACGAATTGACGCTGTTTTGAGGGCAAAAGGGTATGTGTGTGTGCCTGCTTACCTCCCACCTCACCCAACAAATATTTTACAGAGACTACTTGGGAAAACAAACACTGTAAGGTTGATACACTCAGTGCAACCACGGCTGAGAGAGTGGAATACATGGATATTGTTGTGGATTTAGCTCTCAAAGCCACAGAGAGAGACATTTCTGAAGCTGTACGTCTGCATGAAATAAAAAAAAATACCCAACTAGAATATATCTTTAAAAACCCTCAGAGACTGGTTTCAATTTCCACTAAAATTCAAAAAGCCTGTTACCTTTAAAAATTCCTTAATACCCAAGTACTTGTGACATAGTTGGAAGGGTCGCACTCTGCATCTGTACACCAACCTACACAATTAAGGACGAAGAAAACTCCAAGAGGAGAGAAAGAGGGCTACCAGCGTGTGCCGAACATTTTCGACGGCGTTCACAGTCCAAATTAGCGTCAACATTATCCCACTGCTGCGGTAGGAAAATACAAAATCTGTCACCATGTGCCATGTGACTACCATAAAGTGGCATTCATTCAGTAGGGCGTTTGATGTCTTCATGTGGGAGACTTGTGCTGTGTGTGCGTGCGCCTGTGCTTGCGTTCGTGAGTGGGTGTGTATGTATAGCCACAATTCAGCATCCCACTCCACCAAAAGAAAACAAGTCCCTCCCAAAAACACTGCAAACCAGATGGGACCCCTTCCATCCACAAAGGAATTAAGGTGAAAAGTTTGAAAATAACACCTTTGTTAGCAAGCTACCTTTTGAAATACACCTTAAGCAATATGTGCGGTGTATGGAAAGGTGAGTTTGTGGTTCGCTGGGTAAATGTGCACATAACATAAATAAAAGGCTCAGGTGTTTACAGCCTGTCGGGCCAACCAAACACTTACACATAGTTTCTCTCCTGTACAGAGTGTATACAGAGGTGTGTTTCTCTAAAGCTACACAGTTTCCTGCTCTCAGTGAGACAGGGCTGGGGAACCTCGCTCTGCAGCTCTACTCAACCACCTGACCTGAAACTGACAGAGAGAGAGAGAGAGAGAGAGAGAGAGAGAGAGAGAGAGAGAGAGAGAGAGAGAGAGAGAGAGAGAGAGAGAGAGAGAGAGAGAGAGAAAATGAAAGGGAGGGAAACAAGTATTTCAACAAGTCAGGCGTGTACTCTCCACTGGGCCTGTTTTCGTTTATTTGTTTCTGTCACTCAATCGCTCTCTTAAATCAAATCAAATCAAATGTATTTATAAAGCCCTTTTTACATCAGCAGATGTCACAAAGTGCTTATAAAACACAGCGAGGAAAAAAGAAACGGGAAGTACATGGCCATAAAGGCCAGATTGTACTTACACATACACACACACACACTAAGGATAAAATATCACAAGATATCATTTTCAAATGAACACGGAAGTATTATTTCCTTAGTTAGCATACAGCCATTGTCACCCTGACAATGCTTTCAAAATCAAGTGTTTTTTTCCTATTCTCACTTATTTTCACAGCAACAACAGCTGTTTTACTCCAATCATCTCCATCTGTCACATTCATTTTGTGGCCGACAATAAAACAATACAACATATGATACTGTATTATATTAATACGTCCAGGCGATTAGATTTAAAAAAGAGGAACAATATTACACTCAGAGGTCGTTCTATTTTACTATCTTTCAGGGATAAAACTTCCTTCGGCACAATTATCTCCGGGCTGATGACAACGCGGCTCGAGTGAGGCCCTTTTAAAATCTCCAAGCCCAATCTCCCATCACTTGCCAGAGCTGTCAAGCACGCCCTGGTTCGCTGCCTTACTCCACTCCTGTGTTGAGCGTCTGTCGGCTCTAAAATATCTTTGTTTTGGCCGCGGCCCCAGACTCTCCATGCTGGTAAAAGCTCTGCATTTAATTCTGTCATTATTTTCAAATGACTGGGAGACCACCAGATTCTCTCTCTCTCTCCGAAGAAAAACACACACACTCTTTCTCTCCCTCTCTCTCTCCCTCCCTCTCTATTTCGCTCTCATCTCTCTTGCTTTTGTGCATAAGGAGAAACACACACACACTGCTGTGTGAAGCCTTTGCCAAAACCACAAGTGAAAGGCCAAAATTCCATGAGCAAATGCTTGAACTCAGAGGGGCTATGAACAAAAAGTTTGTGCTGAGGAGTAGAGTAGCTTCAGTAAAAGGTGTATTAACTGAGCTCTACACCCAGCCGATGGGCCCCGTGGGGTAGTTAAATGGGCTCAGTCTGCAGGGAAAATACCAAAATACAACAAGGGCACTTATACAACGTTTGTTAAAACGCTGTCTGGATAAAAGACTGTTGGCTTTATCGAGTTACCACACCAAACAAAAGACTCTACATCAGTGATGTCACTAACAATGCCCCGAAGATAATCTAAATTACCCAGAGTTCACTAACTCTAGAACTAGAACTCTGAGATCAAAACAATCAAATCGCTGAAAAGTTGAAATATTGACCCAAGACAAGATTCACTCATAATGATTCTTATACAGCCAGAGAGGCACAGCCACAAACCATGAAGAGAAAATAAAATGCACGAGAATAAATAAGAGCCTTGTGAAGTATAATACATTTTCAAGACAATCTTCTTTTTTTTTGGGGGGGGGGAGATATTATTCAACATTGACAATACCCTCCATTCATTTTTCACGGAGCCTGTTTCGTCTACATATTGGTCCAAAATAAGTGGCTTGCTTTCAGATGAATAAGTGAGGTAAACAATAGATTTGAAATGGCTGTCTGCAGCATTTAGTCTGGCTTCTGTGTATTGTCTCATCACACTGAGGCAGGATTCCTTTGGAAAGGCGCCTTCTTATTCCTCAGCAATTAAAGCAGATTTTTGGGAGAACAGTAAGAGAGCAAAGCAATGAAAATAAGCTCTACAAAACACACAAATGTCTGTGCCATCCATCCATCCATCCATCCATCCATCCATCCATCCATCCATCCTCTGCATTCTCTGTCTCTCAATAAAACTATTACCACCTCCTCTCCCTCCTTCCCGTACCCTCTCTTCATCTCTACACCGCCCCCTCTGACCCCCCTCCCTCCTCACCCCGCCTGCCTCGACAATCGCCCTCTCCCACCAATCACATCCCTGACGCCAGGACATCAATTCTCGCAAGTCGCAGAAAATTAACATGCATGAATGCAAAAAAGCCTGATCAGGAGTAATTAACACGGCTTCATATGCAAATTTTATTAATGCAGAACTACAAAGTCATTATGCAAATGTAACTTTCGTCAAGCCTCTTGACAAATATTCAGAGCTCCAGCCAGAGAAGAGGTTTTTCTCTCTCTCTCCCTTTTTCCCTCTCTCTCTCTCTCTCATTCGCTCTCTCTCAAACTCGCTTTCTCTCTCTCTTTTTCTCTCTCTCATCCTCTCTTTCTTTCATTCCCATCCTTCTCTTTCCTAGCAGAGAGAATGTATAATAAGTCTGTTAAGTTATTTTAGACTTGAGGGATGGATGGGCTTGTAGTGGAGTTACAGCAAGTTAGCACGGTTAGTGTGCTGATGACCAAGTGTGTATGTGTGTGTGTTTGTGTGTGCATGCTTGTATGTGTGCGTGTGTATGTGTGTGCATGGATGTGTGCTTGTGTGTGTGATTAGAGAGCTGGCTGAGGCTAATGGCTGTTTGGCTGTTTGGCTCTGGAGCGAGGTAATGAACCTGTGATGTGAGGGGGGTGATGAGAGGAGAGAGTGAGAGAATGTATGAATATGCATGAGGCTCACTGGCTTTGATGATTAAAGAAAATTTTAATATTTAAATGAGTGCATGCAAAGTGATTAACTCGAAAAAAGGCAACGAGGCAAAAATCTAAAAAGGATTTTGAAGATGCTAAGAAGTACATAAGATGCAGCTTTCCTTTTTATGGTCTATTAATGACTAAAACTATTTTCCCTGCTTTCTCTCTCCTCTTTTTTTCATCTGTCTTTGGAGCCGGTCCAGGAGGCAGGATTTAGAGACCATTTCAAACCCTGTATAAAGGTAGCACTTTCCTGGGTTTGGAAGTAGTGGATTAAGGAGGTGGAGAGGAGAGGGTGAAGAAAACAACATTGAAAAAAGAAAAGCAATCCGAGTGCATCTCACCAAAGGGGTCTTCCATTGCAGCGTGTAAGGCCAGCTAATCGCTGCAGGAGCAAGTCTCTACACAAACAACACAGCCCAGGCTGGCCAATCCATTACCGATTAGTGCAGGCGTCACTTGCAACAGCCGCCTATGTGTAAGCATGTTTGAGTGTGATTGTCTTTGTGTGTTTACGTGGGCTACTGCAGGCTTATACTGAGAAAACACAGGCTGGCTACTGACAAGAAACAAGCTCTAGAAAAGATTGGCTCATTACAAAGACAACTAATACAGCAGACATGGATGGTAATTGGAGATTTTGATCAGAGTAAAATGAATCCGCCCTAGCATCTCTGAAGATGTGTGGGTTATTGATACCACCATCGGTATTTTAGATCAATCATACAGAAGACTAAAGATTCAGGCTGACGGTTAATGTTTGTACATGCCTGAGCGTGTGTGTGTGTGCGCGCGTGTGAGCATGGCACTCTGAGCCCGAGCTTGGCAACCCCAGCAGCTGATTAAATATGCATCAGGTCTTCATCTGACACTTTATTTGAAATGCATGTGAACAAAACCCCACTCATCACAACTTCGCCAACAGCACTACCTAACGAGGGAGGAGAAATGGAGGGAGAGAGCGAGAGAGAGAAAGGAAGAACAGATAAACAGTGTGTGCGAGCGTATGTGAGTGAACGGCTCGCAGAAGAGAGAGAGGGAACGGAACGAGACAAAAGTGGGCAATTACCACTTCAAAAAGGGGCAGCTCGGTTCCAGACACTCGTGGCTTTATTGAAACAACAGAACAACAAGAGAACCAGCCCTGGTAATGGCTCCAGAGCAGTGCATTAAATCAAACACACATTGACTCCCAGGCCTGATTTCCACACATCGATCCTGGCACAGCCACAGCTCCACGCCACAACGTACACAGCTACAGTACGACGTCAAGCCTTAATTAGTAAAAAAATACAAACATGTGTAGTGTTATGGAAACAGGTTTTTAATGTTTTACTGTGCGTGTTGTGTCATTATTTATTTATTGTAGAGGTGTGTGTGTATGAGGGTGTGTGTGCGTGCGTACATGCGTACGTGTGTGTGTCCTCAAGGCATAGAGGACATTTGATGTATCATCTAGAGACTCTGTCCCTGTCATCTTTGAGATTATACTGGCCTTCCTACCAACACTGTAGTACAAGTCACTCAAATACTGTTGCCTTTTCCAATATCCACATTCACTCTATGAATATTGCACTAAGATATTTAAATACATGAATATGTATTTAGAAAAAAAAGGGAGTGAGTGTGAACAGGTGTGTCTGTCCTTTGAAAAAGAAAAGGAGAGCTGCACACTCTAGGAGCTCAGATGCAATCATTTAATAACCTAATAACCAACGTTTCGACAGACAAGCTGTCTTCATCAGGGTATAACCGCTGTGTGTTTGCACAAGTGACGCAACAAAACCACATAGCCCATCTGTGTGTTTGTGATTGAGAGAGAGAGAGAGAGAGAGAGAGAGAGAGAGAGAGAGAGAGAGAGAGAGAGGGGGGAAAGGAAGAGAAAGAAAGAGAGCGAAAGATAGATGTGCATCAGGATGCACCCACAAAACTCCACCCCTCCACTCCTCCCTCCTGAAAGAAGAAGACGTAGTCTGAGGGTTAAAACAGCCAGTGAACACATCAGTGAGATGAGCAGCTGAGGTGTGATAGGAGGCTGACAGACCGGGCAGACAGCTGGCATGGGGAGCATTTCTGATGCAACACCACTCTCTGGGCATGGTCTCAAATATAGGTAGGCAGGAAGTGTGTGTGCATGCATGTTGCCAGGTGTGTGTGTGTTATTGCGTAGCCATCAAACTGAACTGTGTTTGAAGTGAACCAGCCCTTGGAGACGTAGTGTATGGCGGCACCAAGGGAGAGGTAGCAGCCGTGTCAGAGCTAAATATCTTTATAAATTTAGCATGTCTTATGAAATATTCAGGGGGGGGATCTGGTGAGAGAGAGGTCAGATATAACTCCCACCAGCACCTGTTAGCCTGTGAGTATAAACCTCTCAGACTGATTCCAGACCTGCTTAGAGGCCAGACGGAGGAGGAACACTGGACCAATGTGTGTCTGTGGTGAGACAGACAGACTGTAACTCAATAACAGCAACTCACGTACCAGATATCTGACGAGTGAAACGTTGTGGTGTATACTATGTGTATCAAACCTGTGTGGTAGAATGCTGTTGTGTGTGGCAGCACTGGAGTGTGTGTGTGTATACTTCACATACATGTTTAGGGTTGATCTTTCCATTGATTGCACTGCATGAAAGACAGCTTTTGTATCAGACACCTTAGACAGTCCAAACAGTGATCTCTACAGATACAGTACAGGGCTTCTGCCATCTCTCTCAAAGCAACAAATGGGACACTATGTGCTCTCCATTTCCCCATAACAAAATCCTGTTGGTTCCAGGCCAAATCCTGTTCCTTCTCTTAAATCTTGGTGTGCCACCAAAAGTGCTCCCCCTTCAATCTTGGTGCGACACCAAAAGTGTTCCTAAAAGCTTGCCTTTGCCACTCTGCCAAACCGAAACCAAACATAGCAGGTAAACACTCAGTTAAAAACATCTACTGTACAAACACACACACAGTGTGTGTCAAGCAGCAACACGTCAGCCTAAGAAGGTAGCTAGCTAGCGAGGCATCTGACTGCTGAGAGTGGCTGTGGCCCATTTTCACAGTGTGCTTTTCCTCTCCTGTCCAACTGGCCTTAGTTAAAATGTCTGAATGAAACCCTGGATGACAAGTGTTTAAGAGCTGCACACCACAGTGTCAGGTGCTGCTCTACCATCCGCTCTGATGAGGTGAAAGTAATGGAGTGGGAATCTTTTCTCTCTCTCTCTACCTCTTTACTGCTCACACCTTCCATCTCTCACTATTGCTCTCCTGCTCTTACTTGATCCTTCTCTATTGCTCTTGTGGTCCCTCCTTCGCCCTCTCTCTCGCTCTCTCCTCTGCTTCACTTTCTCTCTCTCTCTCTCCTGCTCTCTCTCTCTCTCCTGCTCTCTCTCTCTCTCCTGCTCTCTCTCTCTCTCCTTCACTCTCTTTCTCTCCTCTTTAATCTCTCTCTCTTTCATAACTGAGCTTGGTCCTTACCTACCCAAACTGTCACAATGCCACAGCCAGGGGCTTATGGGTAAAGTGACTCTGTCACCTGAATGTCTCGGAGCTATGACACCTCCTCACGGATCTCACAACTCCCAACGTCCTCAACTCTCCTCAACACTCTTACATTCTCAAGTTTGGTGACTAAGCTGCAGTACAGTCCCTTAGCTCCGGGACGGAATATTAACTGCATGACACTTTCATCCTTATAGTATTAAATATGGCCTTTTGAGACTAAAGTCTATTAAGACCATATAAGCCTATTCAAAAGGGCCACATGAAATGGTATGAATGCATAGCACACATACCATGAGGCTGATTAGTTTGGAGATGGGGTAATTTGGTTCCCTTATCCAATGGAACGCCCATTGATTGTACTTACGTCAGAAGAGGTAAGAAATAGCGCCACTCCAATCTCCCCTCATCACTCTCTCCCCGAGACCTCCAATTAATGTGCAATTAAATAACGACAGGACAGGAAGGACTTAAATGCTCTCTCTCTCTCGACAACTCACTCACTCATTCACTCACTCACTCACTCAAACTATTAAGGGGTGGAGGTGGAGACGGTGGGGACTTTATATAATTCTCTCAGCCTCCCTCCCTTCCCTTACATTGTGATCGCTTAATGACATACAATTGACCAGCTCAGTGCAATCTGACAATCGGGGTTATTTCCACTAGCATTCCCCAGGCGAGAGGCTCTCTCTCTCTAGGTGTTGACCTGGTCGAGCGACAGGGTAGGTGGCTGTGTCCCAAATGGCACCCTATTCAATATATAGCACACTACTTTTGACCAGGGGCTCTGTACACTCCCCCAATCAGCCTCTGTCTCACACTGTGTTCTCTCTCTCTCTCGCTCTCGCCCATAGCGGTGTCTCTCCTAGCCCCGAGCTATAGTGGGAATGTCATATTTTGTTTAATTAGGGTCTATTAAACATAATTAAATTGCGCTGAAATTGAAGACAGCTAAGTGGCAATATAAGGTGGTCGCTGAGCAAGGCTCCGTGTCCTGCTGATACCGGAGCGTCAGAGAAATATTGAATTAAACCCTGGAGTGGTTCCTCTTCCATGGCTGTCCTATATATTCATAGATAACATTGACTTTCCTTACAGCAGGCCAGGGTAGGGGAGGAAGAGAATGCTCACTGTAAAGGGAATGGAATATGAGGTGTTGCAGGTGTGGAGGACATTTCTCTACTGTAAGCGTTTTTTTCTTTTACGTTTTTTTCTCTTCTCTATCTTTCTTCCCCCTTGATATGTATTTTGGAGATCAAAGCGGTTGCGTTTTGTTTTTTTAATCAACAGCCTGAAGGGAGGAGGCGTTGGGTTGTTGTGTGTAATACTACGCTCTGCTTTCGGATATTCTCAGTGTTACGTTTCATCCCCAGGTATACTAAATAAAAAAGAACAGGCTAGGTCTTCTCAGCCTACTGTACTGCAAACACACTCAAGATGGATGGTGTTTATCACAAACACAAGACAAGAGAAGAGAACAAAAGAAGAGCCGTGATGTGTCACATGACAGGAAGTGATCACTAAGACCTGGCCCCTCCCCTTCCTGTGTGAGAGCTGTCAGTCACAGGGCAGGTAGTGTGGTGATGAGATGGGGTCTGATGGCTGGGTGAAGCAGGGGAGTGTACAGCCTGTCAAAACAACCTTGCTTTGTCTGCTAGGAAGTCTCCTCTCTCTCTCATCCAGACACACAGGAACACATCAAACTGCTGTTTGGACGTGAAGACTCAACAGAACAGCGAGAGGAGAGGTCCTCAGAGCACAGAGACTGATAATGTTGTTCTGTTCACAATCAGCTGCTACTATCACTGTGGAAGCTGGAAAACCTCCCACACTCCTCTTTTACGCTCTCTCTCTCCCTTCTCTCACTCCCTTTTTCACCACTAGAAGATGACAGATGGATATATTATATTAAAAGAGAGAGAGAAAAAAACAAATTCATAAAAAATGATCAGTGCTTGGAGAGCAAAGATACCACTTCTATTTTTAAAAAGCAAGCTCGCTGAGAGTATGAGTGTGTGTGTTTCTTCCTTTTCCATTTCACGTTGAGAACAAATGGAAGTGGAAAGGTTTAGCATAAAAGAATACTTTACCCTGCTGGGAGGCAATTATGAATGGTGGTCGGCTGCAGGCTTGTGTTTAGCCCCATGCACAAGCTGACATTCAAGCTTCTTAATAACTTTCTGAGGACACCTCCTCCTCTCCTCCTCGCCCTGCTTTCTATCCCTCACACCCCATTCTCTCTCTCCCTCTTTCTCTATTCAAATGTATTTATAGAAAACCTTAATATGATTTACATAGGCACATTTCACCTGGCCTTATTTTAATCCTCCTGTTATAATTTATGGGTTTGATTTCTAAAATATGCTTGAAATTAAATGCTAGCTAAAATAACTCATTTTTTAAAATAATACTTTTAATATTTTGCTTTGAAATATTTAATGTGTAAATTGCAAAAGACTGTGGGGGGAAATTAGAAATATTAAATGTTATTGCTGTAGTTTAATTTACTATTGGTGATATACACATCCAATTTAACCTCGAATATGTTTTTCCCTTTTAATGTGAAAATTAGTTCTGTTACTAAAATAAATATTGTGCAATTTAGATTTTTCACAAGCATAATTGAGCTGATTTCACAAAAAGACTACGCACTAAGATAGTTGTTTATAATATATGTATATAACATAAAATAAACAGTGTATACAAATATGAATATTAAACCCCCTTAACATGACCTCAAATTAACAATACCAATCAATTAGTGCACATGCCTGAGTTCACTTCCCAAGGCATGCTGTACGCACCAGCTGTGAGATGTCATTAAGTAGTGGCCTATTTGCAACCTATCATGTTTTGCTCCTTGGAGAATAAGAGTATAAAATGAAAAAATTAAGATCAAGCTTCAATTTAAGACATATTTTGAACAAGCCTCAAATTACCATATCAAATATGAAATTGCTGTAAAAAATAAATAAATACATATCTAAACAGTTAAATTGCACAGGGAGCTGCTGAGGAGTGCCTTCTATGGCAGAGAGGAAGGGACGTTCTCAGAGGTGTACAGAGACACGGTGGTAAAATATTGATAAAGTTCCAGTAAACACTAGTGTTTTACTGCACCGGCCAAACCGCAGAGCCACACACTTTGGTGTGCAGGAGTACACACACAGTCGCAGACTTGGGAGTGCAGGAGTGAACATACTGAAGTCTCGCACTCAGTGCAGAATAGCATTGTTGAGTTCTAAAATATTACAGAGTAGCTATCAATCCTTTGTTTTATTTATTTTTTAAACTGCATTTGAGGCAATATGAAAATATTCAGATAAACCTTTACATGTGTTCTTTGTCTCCAATGAATACCAGTCTGACTGAGGAAGCAGTGTGGAGAAGCATGGTGGCTGACGGGTCATTTAGCCACTTCCTGATTATTAGGAGACGTGAGGTATCGTGGCGATGGTGGTGAGGAATAAATTGTCTTTGCTGCCTCTGGTTAACTTCACAAATAACGATTGCAGAAAGAAGGAACGGAGAAGGACGACAGAAAGAAGAAACTGAGGAAAGACAAAAAGACAAATAAAAGCTGTAATGATGAAGACTTAGTGAGTCGGTGTCATAAGCCGCTCCCCTGCGTTGGTTTCTCCCGGTAACTTTGTCCATCCCAGAACATTAATTTATTTTATGAGACCCATTTCCCGCTGGGTTTCTTTGTGGAGGACTTGACTTGGCTGTTGTGAAAGATAACTATCGAGGAGAGGAGCTCCCCCCCATGCCTCCAGCTGGTCTAAACTAAACTGCCTCTTTACCCCACTGAATAGGAAACTAGCTCTGTTTTTCCTTTTTTTTGCCTATATAAATCTTAATGAGCTTTTCACCTTTTAAGCAGATGGCTTAGGCTGGATTTCTCCATGAGAGTAGGGGTGAGTCTCTGTCACGTTTTGCACAATTTGTTTCAACTAGCCGAGTCCTTGAGGGGGTTTTAGGGCTTTGAGTGGGTAATGTGCTGTTTCTCCTCTCTCCTCTGTCCTCTCTCTTCGCTCTGCACGGCACCCGCTTGCCCTAATGAAATCAGCTGAAGGAAAAAACATCTCTCTCTCTCTTTCTATCTCACTCTCTCCCCTTTCTCTTTCTCTATCTCTCTCTTTACACTCTCTCGCTCTCTCTCATGAGGGGCTGAGGACTATCACAATCTCAACAGGAAGCCCCTGTCTGACTGCTACAGAGGTAAATGAGAGGAGAGATAGTGTGTGTGTGTGTGTGTGTGTGTGTGTGTGTGTGTGTGTGTGTGTGTGTGTGTGTGTGTGTGTGTGTGTGTGTGACCTACCTGCCAGAGCACTCTCCTGCTTGGGGCAAATTCCTTTGGTGGGCGTCACCATCAGCCTCTCGTCCTCTTCCTCCTCCGGTGTCACCTGGATTCCGATTTCCACCGGTTCCACCACTTTCCTCAGCTGGCTGTGGCTGTGGCGACCCTGGTTCTGCTGCTGCTGGTGGGGCGGGGAGGGGCTGCTGCGGTCGGCGGCCATCTTGTCGTAGCAGCCGGGGCCTTGCAGCAGGGCCTGGCACTGCTTCTTCTTGTGCTCGATGAAGAGCAGGATGTCTCCCAGGGGGAAGTTCATTTGACACTGGCCACAGGTGAGCAGGTCGTGGTCTCCCGGCCCCATGGCCAGGCTGTCGGATAGGCTGGGGTCCAGCAGGGCCGGGTGGGACAACAGGGGGTGGGGGTGAGGTTGAGGGTGGGGGTGAGGTTGAGGGTGGGGGTGAGGTTGGGGTTGGGTGAGGGAGTCAGACACGGACAGTCCGCCGTCCACATGGTCAGCCTCCGCCGCTGAGAGAGAGAGAGAGAGAGAGAGAGAGAGAGAGAGAGAGGGGGGGGGGTTATTATAGATAGTTTGATTTGTTCTGTGGAACTGTAGAACAGAGCTCTGGGTTATAGCAGGGCTTCCCAAACTTTTTCACGCGGGGCCCCCCTTCCAGCATGCACGTGTCACGTCTATTTCTATGGGCACAAGCACTGTTCATGACACAAATTGTTCACACCGCTCTAATTTTGCAGGTTTATAGCTTATTTCCTGCAATTCTACAAATGTTTGTCATTGGCTGCAAAGAAAATGTTGCACGTTTTAAAGCAAATTTCCTTGCAATTCTATACATTTTGCCATGTGTAATGTGAATTCATGTGATATTTGAGTGACAAAAAAATTACAACGATATCTATGGGCTAAAAAAACCTAAATAAAAAAACTTTAGATGACATGGGCTAGTTGATCTGGACATTTCTGACAAGTTATAAATAGCTCTCTAATGTATGGAATGACTAACATGACAAGAGGAACTGATGATGCACTACCCAATTTAGAAATTGCACCTTGTGCATTCCACTATTACAACTTTCAAGAGTAAGTTTAAAGCCGGACTGAGTTCCTTTAAAAAATATAAATAATAAACCAAATTTGGAAGGGGGACTTCCGCGTCCCCCTTGCCGACCCCTGGGAACCACTGGGTTATAGGACTCTGTCAGCACTGCTGTGGAGTCAGTGCTTTTCTGTTCTCCCTGATTACTACAACAACCACACACCTGGCAGAGCCCTCCCTGAGTGTGTCAATTCACACTCACACACACACACACACACACACACACTCACAGAGCAGCGAGTGGAAGACATTTTGATAAATCTGCATGTGTGGGTCTGGGGGGCCAAGTAGAAAAGTCAGAGCTATTAATATACAGCAGAGAACTGGAGACGATGGGAGAGAGAGAGAAAATGAGGCATTGGGATAAAGAAAAAGAGAAAGAGGAGAGAGAAAAAAGAGACTGAAAGAGAAATAAAAGCAAGATAATGAGAGAGTGGGAGGAGAAGTGAGGGTGAGACATATCCACAGAGGGGGAGGAAGAAAAAGAGAGGGAGCAAAAGAATAAGAGACAGGGTGATGGAGAAGGAGAGAGAGAGAGGGGGGTGTATTTGCCACGACCACGAAAGCCCTGCAGATCTTCTGGCTGATTCTGTCACCTAGATAAACAGAGACTCACAAACCAAACCACAGAACCCTGCCCTCTACTCCCTCTCCCCCTTCCTCTCTCATTGCCTACATTTTGAAATATCATCCTCACCTTTCAACAAGCGACTACAATCGCCTCTTTGTAGTCCGAGGCTCTCGCTCGGTGTTGCCACCTTCCATTCTTACAATAAGCCAGAGATGAAGAAAACCTTTCTGACTGCCACTTTTCGCTGCGCCTCTTCGTCGCTCCCTGCTTCCTTTGCCTGTTTCTCTTCACCCCGCTGACCTTAGCTGGCTAGCACTTCTCTCAGACACATGCCAACTTCAGCCAGCGCTGTGCTGTTGTTCGTCAGGCTTTGAGCTGCGCTGAGCAGAGCGTCTCTCTCCTGTACTGTACTACTGTGCTGTTTTGTACTGTGGTGCTCAGGTTCAGGTTCATGTGTGCAGAGAGCATGTTTGTAGATACGTGGGGCTGTATATAAACTGTGATGCTATCGCCACGGCAATCATAGCTGAGATGTTATCCTCACACACACACCAGCGGCGCAGGGTAAAAGGGAGGGAGGGAGAGAGAGAGAGAGAGAGAGAGAGAGGGGGAGAGAGAGAGAGAGGGAGAGGTCTCATGGAGAGAGAGAGAGAGAGAGAGAGAGAGAGAGAGAGAGAGAGAGAGAGAGAGAGAGCGGAGTCAGGGAGAGACATAAAGTGGTACGCAGAAGAGAAGCTGGGGATGAGGACAGAGGTAAAGACAGGTTGAGAGAGAGAGAGAGAGGGGGAGAAGGAGGGATGGGGGGGGTTGAGCCACTGATAAAAAGAGGTAGATTTCAAAAGCAAGGAGAAAAGATTGAGGTAGTGTGAGCCCCTGGCACGCTGCTCAGGTATCCCTGTTTACATGTCCCCCAGGACTCTCACTCTCCTCCACTAATTTTAGATGATGGATCACCAGCAGGCTGTGCATCCTTCTGCCATTTGTATAAGCTCCAAATTATAAATGCAGACAGATCTGTAATGTCAAACTGAGCAAAGGCCTCTGGATATATGATCGCACCTTTAGCATGTGTTTATTTTGCTCATGTTTATTTTTAACAGAAACAGCCATATTGGGCTAAAAACATCATCCTCAATTATTACCACAGTCAAAGCGTATATAGGACATTCATTGAATGGAAATTCAGTGTTTGATTTCATTAAATTGTATTAAATATTTATACATTTAATATTATACATTATTATTATGAACTAACATACCTATGGTCCCTGTAGAAAAACAATTAATTTGTATTTTATTGCTTTCCTGTGATGTAAAATAGCCATTGCCTGATCAAGGAAGGATAACCCTGTAGTGGAGGAGATGAGGACAGGAGTGACACTTTGCTTTGGCTTCTCTTTTCCAGCATCATATCTAGATGCATGTAGCATTACTGTTCACATGCAACCATTGTGTTGTATGATCATACTCAGGAGGATAACATCAGCTGTCTGTCTGTGTGTGTGTGTGTGTGTGTGTGTGTGTGTGTGTGTGTGTGTGTGTGTGTGTGTGTGTGTGTGTGGTGGCCTGATCATAACGTCCCCCCCCACACACACAGAGTGCCGAGGTGCCCTGCAGGCATAGGCAGGCCATCTGTGCATCAAATTAAGCTGCAGTGGTTATCCTATGTAAATGAACAGGCCACAGAGATCAGCATTCACACACAGCTATAAACAATAGTGCTATCAGGCGCTCTACAGACCCAGTTGACCATCCCAGGCCTCAGCTCCTCAACACTCCATATGGAATATGACGGCCTGTTGCTTAATGATGTTTGGTGAATTAAAAAAAAACGAGCAATATTTGGACATTGAAGACAATTGAAGATAATGTTGTATTTAAATCCCATTTTCCTTTCAGTGACTAAAGGTGTGCTAAATGCAACACCTCACATGAAGTGAGTCTCAGAGTGGTAGTCACAAGGATGAGTGAGACAAACGTGCGTAGTGTATGTTGCGGTCCTCACTTTGCATTGCATTGTGGGGAACTGCGGTCAATTTCCTGCTGTGAGGAGAGAGGTGTGTGTGTGACATCAGGAAGTGACTGCAGACAGCCCAAAACACCGATCAGGGTCTGTGAATGTTGCTCTCTGATTTACCCTGAGAAGGTATGTGTCAGAGCACTCTAAATATTGCTGCCAGAAGGGTTTGGGTCTTATAGACTACAGAAGGACATCAGTGGTGTTAAGACTGGGCTGACCAGGCCTTACTCTGGACTCTAGAAGATTGGCATGAGTCAACAAACGGACACTGTCAGATTGTGTGGGATTGGATCAGTGAACTGTGCTAAGATTCTAGGACAGTCTATGATGCCGTCTGCACACACACACACTGTTGTCCATGGCACCCCTTTCCTACCACACCCGATAACCATGCTGTCACCTAGGTAACATTACGTCTCATCATTCTCTCTGATCCCTCAACAAATATTTCCTATAATTCCATTAGAGCCGCAGAAATGTCAAATGTTATTCATCTTCATCCAGCACACTCCGCAGAGAAAGGAGGGGTGCGTCGCATTAGCACCCTATTCCCTATATAGTGCACTACTTTTGACCAGAGCCTCGGGCTCTGGTAGTGCACTATATAAGGAATAGGGTGCCAATTTGGACACAGCCTACAGATTAAGGGACACGAGGGAGAGAGAGAGAGACAGAGAAAGAAAGTCAGAGAGCGAGAGCGAGAGCGAGAGAGAGAGAGAGAGAGAGAGAGAGAGAGAGAGAGAGAGAGAGAGAGAAAGAGAAGGTGATATGTCCATAGTGGGGTTGAAATATAACTTCTACCTGCAGTATAGAGCATATACTGAGATATATACAGTTGGCCTAATGCAAACTGAAGACTCAATGTATTTGACTTGTATTGAAGTCAGTGGGTTTTTGAGAAGAAAATGTCAGTTTGTTTTCTATCTGACATATTCTCTGTGGTTTTTCTCTCCGAGACGCATAATTAGCAGGTCTTGATGAGGTGGGTAGGTTGTTGCTCAAGATGTGGTCTCTATGCAAATGACAGATGTGAAGGCAGGAAGGAAGAAACTCCTGGCCTAATTGACCTAATAAGGCTAGTTGAGTCTGAGGGGACATTGGTAAAAAGTAGAGCTATATACTGTAGGAAATAGGGTGTCATTTTGGGACATAGCCTGAGTCAGAGAACCTACTAATGGGGTTTCTGTTAGCGGGTGTAAAGCACAAAAACCCAAAGCAAATTGAGCGTCTAAGAATGAACGACAAGCCAAAATGGGACGGAAGCCTTCACTATCCAGCAATCAGTCAGCTCATCTTTTTTAATTTCAGAGAAACTCCATTCAAAGTGTTTCTCCCAAAGGAGAGTGAAATTGCTGCTGACAGGTATCTGGCCAATCAGATTGTCCGTCTCGCTGGCGAGCGGCGAGCCCAGAAAAAAGGCAGAGTTTGGTTATATAATACAGCCCGAGGAGTGTGTCGATATTCTACGCTAACTTTTGCCATGGTCATCATCAGGCAGAGGAGAGAAGAGGGATTTCATGTTAATATCTTGGGGTAAAGCGTTCCGCCGCTTACCTCCTCCATTCCGTTTGCCCTCGCTCCTCGCTACAAACACACACTTTTAATAAAGTGAGACTGTTCACATTTTCCACACTGCAAATAAAACCCTGAAGATAACAACTCCCTATTCACACACAAATGTGATAACGTTTAAACTCTAAAATGCATTTCAACTCTCTCTCTCTCTCTCTCTCTCTCTCTCTCTCTCTCTCTCTCTCTCTCTCTCTCTCTCTCTCTCTCTCTCTCTCTCTCTCTCTCTCTCTCTCTCTCTCTCTCTCTCTCTCTCTCTCTCTCTCTCTCTCTCTCTCTCTCTCTCTGACAGTCAGAGGTGGCTAATTAGAGAACACACGTAACTTCTGACTGATTTCATATTGTTTTTTACTGCCGCCATATAAATCATGAAAGCTCCTCTAATTCTGTCCAGATAGAAAGATCTGCTCTGTGCCAATTAAGACCATTCATAGTGGTGCTGCTACATGTGCAACATGGAGAAGGAAGGAGGGAAGGAGGGAATGGGTCTAGGGTAGGAATGAAAGCCGGGGAAAATACCTAATCAAACTATAAAAGACAGTTTACTGTTTGTTCACTATTTCCCTCCGTGCCACGCTATGCCACGCTATGCCACACCGTGGCAGGCGGCTCTCAACAAGGCTGCATGTTTGCGGCTGAGACTGCAGACAGTGCCACCACACACACACACACACACAGACACACACATACGCAAACACACACAACATGCCAACACACACGCCAACACACACACACTCTCTCTCACAGAGACATAAAGCACAAACACATTCACACACAAATACAGACGTACAGAACGCACACCTGCCTGGCATACGCACACAGAAAACAACTCTTAACTCACATACCTCCCCTACCCCAACGTATTGTCACCCTAACCAATGTTCACCCAACCTCAATAAAACTGAGGAAGAGCCCTGTCAAACTTGACAGTTATTATAGACACACACACACACGCTAGGCCTAGATACACATACAAACACTTAAGACAAATATTCACACTTCTCCTGTAAATATACACACACACAAACAGGCCCAGAGCGCTTTGGCGAGGTCCACAACCAGACACCCAGGCCTGGGTTCACACACTGCTTCGCTGGCTCCACAACCAGACACCCAGGCCTGGGTTCACACACTGCTTCGCTGGGTCCACAACCAGACACCCAGGCCTGGGTTCACACACTGCTTCGCTGGGTCCACAACCAGACACCCAGGCCTGGGTTCACACACTGCTTCGCTGGGTCCACAACCAGACACCCAGGCCTGGGTTCACACACTGCTTCGCTGGGTCCACAACCAGACACCCAGGCCTGGGTTCACACACTGCTTCGCTGGGTCCACAACCAGACACCCAGGCCTGGGTTCAAACACTGCTTCGCTGGGTCCACAACCAGACACCCAGGCCTGGGTTCACACACTGCTTCGCTGGGTCCACAACCAGACACCCAGGCCTGGGTTCACACACTGCTTCGCTGGGTCCACAACCAGACACCCAGGCCTGGGTTCACACACTGCTTCGCTGGGTCCACAACCAGACACCCAGGCCTGGGTTCACACACTGCCTGACTGGGTTAACAACCAGAAAGCCACTCTCTCTAACCAACCATAATCACACAGTACATATCTGAGTGGGCTTCAAACCAGAGGGTACATATTAAACATCTCACAGAGTAAATAGCTCTCTCTCTCTCGCTCTCTCTCGCTCTCTCTCACTCACTCTCAATTTTCTTTCTTTCCCACAAACACAGACATACACAATTTCTCCCTCTTAAACACACACAAGCACACTTTTACTGAAGCATTTGTCACCAATGAGCGTGACACTTTAAGTGCTTCTGGTACAAGTCTAGCAGGTATGCTACTTGGCCTGATATTTCAATGCTAAATGGTAACACATACACATAAAGCATAAAACCTACATCGCATGGTTTAAGGTTAGCTTAAACATTTATGTGTCCAGACCAACTAGCTCTTGCAGCCTCACGTCAGAAGTTGTTGCAAACGTCACATTTCAAAGTGTTTCAGGTTAAGTTTAAGCATTAACTCCGAACGGTTAAGGTAAGGGTTAAGGTTTCTATCGCTGGATTTGAACAGAGGCAGATGCTTACATCCATCCGCCATCCCCGTCAACAACACCCTATCAAAACCGAAACCTACTTGAAGGTAACAGCTCTCACTGTTGCCCCTAGTGGCCAGTCTCCACATCATCTCCCGATGTCCACAGACATGGATGGACTTCGAACACTGACTTGCATCACGGGTGACCTGGCTGGTCCAGACACAGCTGCAGCCAAGATCACACACACGGTAAGAAGTGTGTGAATGGAGTTGTTAACATTAAGTTTTGAATTGGAAGTATTCTAGCAGTGGACTTTGAACACACACACATGCACACACACACATAAGTAATGAAGGTTTGATTTCAAGGTGTGTATGTGTGTATGAGAGAGAGTTTGAGATGCCGTAGTAGTAACGCTTTCCTCTGCTCTTGCCCAGCCAAGCCTGGGTTAAGAAAGAGAGAGAGAGAGAGAGAGAGAGAGAGAGAGAGAGAGAGAGAGAGAGAGAGAGAGAGAGAGAGAGAGAGAGAGAGAGAGAGAGAGAGAGAGAGAGAGAGAGAACGAAATGAAAGGAGGAGATGAGTTTCTTTCTTTCCTCCTCACAGGTAAAATGAGATTAACATAGCATAGTCTATAGGGAGACAGTGTAAGCAAGGCTAACCCTTTATCACAGCAACCTCACCAGGGAAACACTACCTCACTGAGAGAAAGAGGGATAGAGAGCGAGAGAGAGAGAGGGGGAGAGGCCTTTACTCTATGACATGTATTCACTTGTAGGCGTAAAGATAATGATGATATATTGGATATGGTATACCCCAGGACTGACACCTTGAAATCCATGCCGTTGTGGCATAGGCTGGAGAAGGAAAACTGAACACACAAATATACAGTAGACACATTTATATGTGCAGTCACTGCCATATACAGACTGCAGAAGACAGATAACTCGCAGAAAGACACACAGGCACACACACGCACACACACACAGAGAGAGAGCTAAGAGACAGGAACTTTACACACTTGTCGGTATGTTGTCCAGTGGATCCAGCCCAGCTGTGGACGGAGCAGAGCGTCACACACTGTTAGAGCACTATAGAGACCCAGGGAGTGTTGTAAATCAGTCTGTGAAAACTCTGCATGGAGTCACGGACACGGCTGAGACCTAACCGGAACACTACACTACAGCCTGAACCCAGCTCTACAGCCTTCTAGATGGTGTCCCAAATGGCGCCCTATTCCCTGTTTAGTGCAATGGCCCATAGGGCTCTGGTCAAAAGTAGTGCACTATGTAGGGAATAGGGTTACATTTGGGGTGCAATCTCTGTCCTCTACCTTCACCCAACATCAAAAACACAGAGAGAAGGAGAGAGCGGGGAGAGAAGAGGAACAGAGAGAGAGAGAGAGAGAGAGAGAGAGAGAGAGAGAGAGAGAGAGAGAGAGAGAGAGAGAGAGAGACAAAGGCACAGGACACGCAGGAGGAGGAAGGAAGAGAGGAGAAGAAAGGAGAGAATATGCGAGCGTATTAATCCAAGGGACTAGGCAGACATTTTGTTAAATTTCTCTGGCGAGAACGCCTTGTCTGAGAGAGGAGAGGAGCACACCTTATGTTTATGCCTGCTTTCATTGGTTTATTTACTGCATAATGACATGCTTTCTGGTAGATACATACAGCATCTACCTAGCTAGCTACCACAATTATCTTATCATCCATCTACATTGTAGTACATACTATACGCATCTAGGTTTATACCAAATTATTCTGGAATTGGAAACATGGTGGCATCAACTGAAAACAAAACTTAAATTTTGTGTTCTTTAGAAAAAATATATAGCTCAGTAAAATAATCGAATTTGTACATTTATAATCAAATTGTGTATATATGTCAATTATCTCTTTCATCTGCAACTGAAATGGGGTTAAAGATTTTTCTCATTACTTTATAATTATCTTATAAAATGTAGATTATTAGTCATATTTGAAAGAGAGAGAAAGAGAGAGAAGGAAGGAGAGGAGGTTTGCGGATGTTGTAGGGCCAGCTGCCAGAGAGAGAGGTGTTGACAGTTGGACTCTAACCGTGGTGTGTGAATGCCGATATCATCTAAAACATCCACACTGAGAGTCGTCAAAAGGCTCACTCTAACTCCTACTACCTACCCCCATCCCCCCACGACAACACACACACATTTAGGAAATATGGTTTTCTACTCTCTCAACTCATACTACAAGTGCTGCATGCCACCCGCACACACAGCCTGAGAGCTCCCCCTAGCAGGTGGAAAGAAGCACGTCTAGAGAAAGAGTGGGAGAGAGACAGAGTCAGAGAGAGGGAGGGAGGCAAAGAGCGAGACTTTATCCCCCATAGAAAAAGGAGGTATTGAAACAGCTAACAACATGAAGTCAGACAGTGTTAAGAGATCCAGTGATGACAGACAGACAGTTCACCATCCCTAAAGTAAGCAAAACCAGGCCTCTGGCATGCAGGTTATGGAAAGAAATAGAAAGTGGGGATGGAGAAAGAGAGAGCAAGAGAGAGAGAGAGAGAGAGAGAGAGAGAGAGAGAGAGAGAGAGAGAGAGAGAGAGGGTGGAAGAGGGGAGGTAGTTTCAGTGACAGTTGGTGCTCTTCAGATGGTATTAAAAGTGGGGACATGGATGGTACAGTATTAGTAGCCTATTGAGGACATGGATGGTACAGTATTAGTAGCCTATTGAGGACATGGATGGTACAGTATTAGTAGCCTATTGAGGACATGGATGGTACAGTATTAGTAGCCTATTGAGGACATGGATGGTACAGTATTAGTAGCCTATTGAGGACATGGATGGCTTTTGGACAAGTGAACCAATGGCCATCTAATCGGGAGAATAAGTTTAGGTATGCTGCTTTCTGAAGCTATTGTCTTTTACTGAATACTGAATTATTCACTACTCTCAAGATGCTTTTTGTGTTTCTCTTTTACACACACACACACACACACACACACATGCACACACGCAGAACAACAACGCCCAGTGATGTCAGGCTTTAGAGGTAAATAGCAACACCTTCCCTAAACAACAACTAGGGATTCCTGCTCTTTCTGCTTCTAAGTTATGTGAATAATATGAATTGATCCACATAAAATAATAGTATTCACGCCTTTGTCGGAATTCGTAAATTAGGGCCACATTATAATTATTTCCAAAAACACTGTGGCCCATTATCATCATCTTGCTTTAGAACGGTTGAACAAAATGGCCCGTGGCATTCATTTAAAAAAAGTGTGTCCAGTTATTATTTTAGGGGAGAATGTATTTTTTATTCCAAACAGACCTATTGAGCTCAATGCAGATGTTAATGTTCACCGATACACAGAGACAGGCAGCAAAACCTCTAACACACCTCAGAATGAACATTGGTCATTCCTCTGTCTGTCTGTCTGTCTCTGGGTTCTCTACGGAACAAAGACCAGCACAGTGGGGTTCCCCTCTGGTTCTCACTCGCTCCCAACCCAATGGAAAACGTGCATCTCAAGTGGTCTCGGCTGCAATTTACACAATTTCTCGCACGCCGGGCCGACACAATGTGTGTGTGTGTGTGTGTGTGTCTGTGTATGTTGTTTTTCGGTTGCCGTTTATATAATGGAAATATATAGCTTAAATGTTAATGGTTTAAGTTCAAACCATATAAACTGATTGGGAATAGTGTGTTGAAATTATTAAATTATTGGGATTAAATTGTTTTTACTAATCTAAAAAACTTTAAAATATTTAAATCAGATAATTATAAGGCACAAATAATATATATTGGACTATGTAGCTATATAGACTAAACACATAATTTACATTAGCCTCTATCAGCTGAAAATAACATACCACGGCTGAGGCGCAGCTTACCAATGATAGTGTTCTAATTTCCATGTGTGAAAACATGCTTAAATCCACATTTTCCAAAAAGAACATATTCAAACAGATATCCATGCAGCACTTGGAAATGTTTAAATGTTTCACACATATTGTGCGGTCGGTCGGTTGTTAGAACGTAATGTGTTGTGTTATAATGTAGCACACACAACCTCAGGGCTGCTGCCGAGCCAATAAAAGCATTGAAGTGCAACACTGCAAAGTTTGCAGTTCTCCCTGCCTTCCTTCGCTAAGAAGAGCACATCTGAATGAACTAGTGCAATTGAACCTTTGTAGAAGCCGGCTGTCTCAAAGGCACTCACGGGGCTAATCCAGAGGAAGACCTTCAGTTAACTACGACTGAATGCCATAGACGACGTGTTAATTAGTAGGCAGACGCAAACACACACTTTTTTACTGCCTTCTTAAGACCTCCCCCTTAAGTTAAAAAGGAGGGGAGATAAAAGCAGACATAACACATGGTTTCACCATCGTATATCACAATAATATAAGACATTAAGTAATTAAAGTAAACATCTGCAGCAAAGACATTTTAGTGACTGCAACAGAATGAAGAGTTAATTTAGTTGAATAGATAAATCACTTCTTTATTTTTATCTACACAAGTTCTCAACAGTCAAATGAAAAGAATGTGAAATATTGGTTGCTTCAAATGGATATATTATCTAATAGTGCATGAAAGACTTATGCACATTTTGCTGATGCCATATGTGCATGTGAGATTCTGCATTCACTTGTGAATTTGCATATGCATGCATGTACTGTGTGTGTGTCTGTGTGTGCATTCAACCATAAATCCAAAAACCATTGACACATACGTTACGAAATGTACTAGTACCACACCACAGGTTGCAGCCAGCTCTTCCCCTGTCTGAGCACCCATAATTTAGAACTGAACATCACTTATCAGACAGGTTTGACCTGCTAGAGATTCTGACTTCCCCTAATCATCCTAGTCATGGGGTGTACTGTACTATTCTACTGCACCATTCAAAATTCACTGAAAGCCGACCAAATACCAAAGTTTTTATGTTTTATATGAAAATGTGTTCTGCATACACAGCCACACAGAGACAAACACGGTAATGCAGAGTTAAGATTGTGTTAAGATTGTGCAGTGTCGTTAGGGTGTGTGTGTGTGTGTGTGTGTGTGTGTGTGTGTGTGTGTGTGTGTGTGTGTGTGTGTGTGTGTGTGTGTGTGTGTGTGTGTGTGTGTGTGTGTGTGTGTGTGTACTATGACAGGGAGGCAGGATACACTAAAAGGCTTTGTGTGTGTGCACCCTCATGCCAATCTAAGGGTTGCCTCAGAAGTAGATTGACACTCCAATTGTCAGTCAGTCACCAGTTTCCTTCCAACATTAGCGTGGTCGCCATATTATTAAATTACCACTGTTATAGTCTACATTGGAGATTGGATTTGGAGACTCAGACAACACTAAAACAGGCCTGTTCTACCTCTGCTGTAACCATAGCTACCTCTCACTCACACACACACAAAGACACACGTCTTTGCAATCAGCTCTATGTCTAATAACTTCTCGAATCTATAGGTTCCAGATCAACAAGGTATATTAATATATATGACACATGCCAATATAAGGTGTGTATCACAGGCCAATTTTAAACATTTTACTGTCTAGTGTTCTGCAGAGTTTAGTCAGAGTAGGACGGCCGTGCTTACCCCTCTGCAAGCGAAACAAATCATTGCTGTTATTTGAATCAATTTGAAAGTCAATGACAGCAGGAGTGGATGAAGACAGGATGGGATTACTAGCTAGAGGAAAAATCTGTGTTTGATAAATGATGGTAGGCTGACTGGAGCTGTAGCCATCATAGACAAACCGGAGTCCAGAGGACGGACTCAGGAGCCAGACTGGTATACAATAGATACACACACACACAGAGAGTTACAGGCACACATACACCCACGCACAAAAAACGATTTTGCCAGAAAATGGAGTGGTGTGTGGGAGAGAATGTGCAGAGTGCACAGTCCTAACCCTGAACAACACAAAACACATTGGACTCAGATGACATCACCATGGAGGGCCTCTGTTCTCAGTTAGCTGGCTGGATTAGACTCTGAGACTACTTCAGAACCCCATAGAAGAAGAAATGATGGATGGATTTAATTGCTTTGAACTTGGACTCTCATATGCCTTAAAAGTGCTCTTTAAAATTTGATCAGGCTATCTTTGTTTCTTCATATTGGTAGTTTTCAGGGTAGCTAGACGTTTATAAATGTTTATGTGTAACACAATGCTACTACTACCACATTGTACAAAAAATAAATGTATAATGAATGAATGAATAGGTGTTTCATACACGTTGATGCACGATATAAAATAGATATAGGGTAATAATTTTTTCGTAAAATGTCAGTGTTTCCTGCTAAATCTTTTCTCGGCTCTCATCTACCTTGCCACGACTCAGCGGTAGCTCTGTGCAGGCAGCGCTCCGAAGACACTGGCGCTCCTGCTCCTAACTGCGCTGTTTCTGCCTGCCAATATCCACTTGTACATGCCGCATATAGCAGTCTATATCTACCTGCTGTACAAGTCAAAACCTAAAACCATTACAATAAATTAATAGGTAATAGACATTTAATCGCCTACAAACACACACACACTATTTGAAATTAGAGATGTTTGGGGAAACACATGATGAATTAATTTTGAATATATTGAAGACTGAATTTAGAGTAGCTGGACAACAAGGCAACGGAGGAGAGGTCCACAAATCATACGACAAAAAAGAGAGGATGAAAAGTGGACCGACCCCACAAAACAAAACCTTATGACGAACATAAATCCGGTAAATCCATATAGCTTGCCAAAACAGAAAGTAGGCCTAGTCACTTTCAATTATCTCACCAAATCGTGAGAAATCTGTATAATTGAAATATGAATGTAGGCTATATACACCATGCCAAGCTATCATTAAATTAATTCACCTGTCAACATTCCTTTGTAATAATACAATTCGGGTGGGGGAAAGGCGTCAAAGCAGAGACTAAGGGCAGTGGCGTACGTTGGCTTACAGATGGCGGGAGGATATCTGACTAGTGCTCGATCAAGGGGAGGAGAAAACTGTACAATATTTATATATTTAAATGTTCTTATGAAATTAAAGATATATTCGGTTCACTGCTCTCAAAAAAATAACAGGGATACCGGCTTTGGATGTTTGATAAAAGTTTGGAGGTTTGGTAAAAATCAATGTTTTTTTATTAGACTACATTTGAAAACGCTTTAAGATGTTCTGTTTGGGACACACACGTTTCCTCGACTTTCAATCACATGTGTCATTTATCTCAAGATTATGTGTCAATACATCACTATTAGGTTGTTATTTTTATTATTAGTATAATTACATTGTTGGGAATGCATGTATTCAAGTAAGAGTACAAGTGTATGTGAGTGGACTACAGGATCGTGAAAGCGTGTTGAAACAGAAAAATGTAGGCTATAACACATGATACTTATAGTTAGCCAATTGTTCAGTCTATGGAATATAAAGCGATATTCATTATCTATATGCCTATAGAGTGAGAAAGCAATTGTCCCCAAGATGTCAGAGGTCCATTCCCTGACTCCAGGTATTGTACTTGGTTCTCGACTTGGCCCTGAAGGACTTTGTGCAGCCAGATACCTGACGCCCTATAACCTGCACCAACAATAGCCTATACACTTCATGCACAATTCAATTATCTGTTTGGGAGAGAAGAAGTTGATGGTGATATACCAGTATAAGAACATACTGTATATTTTATAGACATTTAGACCTTATAAGGGAAAGCTGTTTTTGATAGTTATGCAGCTTTCACAAAAGTAGTCTAAACAATTAGCACATGCATAAAGTATATTTAATTTAATGTAATGTAATGCGTAAAACGAATAGAGTAAGGGAAATATAACATCTTTACTTGTGAAGCAAAAAAATATTTAAAGGCAATGCCATTGCATTTAATATTTAATTTATCCAATTAATTATAACGTCAGATGCCATTCTTTATCAACTGGTGAAAACGTGCTACATTCTGTAGTTCAAAACTATTTTTCCCAACCCTGGTGTCACGCACTAAAGAGTTCAAAACCCTCACTTAAGTTGATCAAATTAGCCAAATGTGTGAGTAAAGATAGGAGTCACAAAATGACACATGAACTTCCACTGAATGTAAAAAAAACAAAAGAAAGCAGTAACCCAATGAGTTGTGCGATTCTGAGTGAAATAGAAAAGCAGGTACTTACGTGCTATTAATTCTCTCTGTGACACGTGCTGTGGGTTCCCCTGCTTGCGACGGGACATTGCCCTGGCATTTACACTGGCATTGCCCGGAGACCAGCACTCTGAAGGATGGGCTCGCTTCCCTCCTATTGCCTCCTCCTGCTCGGCACTCAACTTTTCCCGGGTTCTCCACAAGACCGAGGCTCCTGCGCTCGGACCGCCGGCCGGGGTGGGTGGTTGGTCGGGCGTCGTGCTGTAGGCTAGTGGTCCCCTCGGTTGGAGATGCGAAAGTGTCTTTTGCGTTTCGCCTCGTCGGTCCACTCTGCCCCTGTGTTTGTGTGTGACGAGACCGTGGATAGCCTGGGCTATAGCCTACCTTCAATTCTATTTCACCTTCTCTCTTTAGGCTACTCACACCATTGGCAAAAGGTGTGTGACTGAGATCTGTCCGAGTAGAAAAAAGAAAGAGATCAGAAGTGGGGGAAATATCCTTGGATGTTTGACGGTTGTTGTGAGTGACAGTTGGGATCAAACACCGGCAAGTGTCCCTCCACCTTGTGAGAGAAAAAGAAGAATCAGAACGCTATGGTCAGTGCGCGCGCTGACAGCTCGGGTACCCTGACTGTGTGTCCAGTCAATGGCTCAGCCTTATTTCGTTTCTTCTTTTAGAAAAAGACGAAAAACGAAAATAAAAAATCGCAAACACACACAATTACAATAATTGATGATAAAATTTTACAAAATTATGATTCCAATTTTTCTTCTTGGGCACTTGGGTATGGCCAAGTGATGGGCACTTCTCTTAGTGCAGCCTTGAGCATGCAATGCCAGGTACTTTTCAGTCTCCTCAACTCCAAGTGCTCTGTCCCCTTGTACCGCTCTGTGGAGACCGGGCATACAGGCTGCCACCTCCTTTCTCAATAAATCAAGACCTGCACGCTTTTCTCTCCCCTTTCTCTGTGTGAGTGTGAAGATGGCGGAGTGAGTCCTGCTTCCCCCGAGCTCTCTGTCTCTCTGTGGCTAGAGCTGGCTCCGTACAATGGGATAAAATTCAAGTTCAAGTGCGGACGTGACGTTAAGTCTACAGTGAGAAAGAAAAATTGGAGACTGCAAGAGCACTGGGGGCGACTAGTGGTGGCTTTTCACAACTATCGGATCACCAGCAGCAAGCGGTGGACAGCGCACTGCCGCCGTCTCTCAGAGAGAGAGAGAGAGCAGCAGTGGACGAAGCCGCTCGTTCTAACTGCCTCACAGACACACGCGGAAGGGGAACTCGCAGTGTTCAGTAAAAAGTCACTTTATTCTTTATTCATGTTATTCAGAAAAGTGTTAAAATATATTTTTTCAATTGACCTTATGACCTAAATAGATTGTTTGTTGATTTTTTTTGCTCAGACCTGCTGGACAGTTTGCGATATCATTTATATCTAATGCATTCATTGTCACCAGTCAAATATAATTTATTAGAAATATAATTAAAGTGGTGATTTGTTTACATATAAGGTCAATTATTTTATACGTGGATGACGCTTGTTAAGATGGGGTCAACAAAATGTGTATTTTATACGCGCGTATTTCTGTCTGCGCTTTTGATGTCCTATTCTATTACAGTAGGAGCTGATAAGGAGGCGGAGACACTTGTCAGGCGAATAGACATTCATATAAAGTATGTCCTCTTACATTTTCCATAGGCTATAGACAACATTAGACCCGTTTTCTGAAAGCCTTCCCTTTGCGTGGAAATGTGTCGGTGGAATAAGAAACATTTTAACAGAAATTAATTTGTTCAGTGATTTTATCATAAAATACCAGAACATCTTTACTCACTGTAAATTATCAAAATAAATACTGGATGTCATTTGATGTTGATTAGTCATAACTGTCTGCAATATTTGTTTGATGTTTCAACAAAAAAAGTGAATCCTACTGTAGGGAATCTTATTTCTCTCTGAACATTAGTTATCCGCAGATATTCCTTGATATACATTTAGATTTATTCTGAGGTAGATATTCTGTGATAAATGTATCATGACCTAGTAAAAGACGCAAAGCAAATTCCAAGCTTCAAACACAATTCATCAGATGTCGATCAAATGCATAATGTGCTTAGGCCATCTATGAACCTTATTAAAGGGTTATAGACCACCTTGGCTACAGCCTATCATCTATGTGTCTTATTCATTATTTACATGATTTACACATGTTTCGGACTCACACGTGTAGCCTAATGTAAAAGTGTCCAATGTTGAAAGAACCGGAAAAATGAACCGGAGTGCCAACTATTGATACAACTATGTGACTGTTCGATTTGTCATTCCTGCGGTCCTAGTCAAAATCTATTTATCGGCGGATTTCAAGATAGTTATTGTGAATATGATAGCCTACCAGGCAAGCATTTCATATTAAAGAACCTCCTTTGCCCTAATTCTGCACACTGGAGTTCAAATCCATCATCAGGGCCTTATCAACATCATGACACCCATAAATTAGAGAAATACACTTCCAAGTGAAATTAATGTCAAGCTGAAAATGAAAAACGCACACTGGGGCCCAGAATGGGAAACAGATCCTGATTGCACAGTGTCAGCATCATCTATATTGTACAATGCAGATGATCCAGTCCCCATTCTATGCTCTGCTCTGCACCCCTACTGCCTACCTGCCTGTGTGTGACTGCTCCAGTTAATGTAAGACTTGGAGACACAGGAGAGCATGGCATTTAGTAAAATAGTAGGTTTGAGCTGAGCTTCTCCCTACTTGGGTCTGTGCTGGTAATCTCCTGCATGTTTTAGTGGGAGCTGATTGAGGATAGAGGCAGGCAGGGATGGCAGGGAGGCTGGCAGGGAGAAAGCTAGGCAGTGGTCACAGTGACAGAGAGGGGACATGGATAATGGTGTGTGATCGTGTGTGTAATAATAAACTTATTCATTTGAACATGCTTGATGCTTGATGCAAATTAAATATGTTATTCGACACAATGTAGAGTGGGTCTGTTCTGGTCAAAAGAAGGGCACTATGTGGGGAATAGGGTGCTATTTGAGATACTATGTCTGTGCTGTGGGGCATCTGGCTTTGATCTAGACTATGATGCTGAGTGGTAATATTTCTCCCAATACTCCCACTCAACTTTCAACCCAGAAGTGCTATCTATCTAGGCTTTTTAAAACTTGATCTATATTAATGGGCTATATATGGTGTAAGGGATTCTCTTTGTCCCAAAAACTTTTCATAGATGTTTCCTAGTGGAGGAAATCACAAGGCATCAGAAAGAGAAGTGGGATTTTTTGTTTCACTAGACATGCATGAAAGGTCAAAAGTCAAAAGGAAACTTGTCGGTCATCCTTTGCTCTCCACGTTTTTATTGGCTCATGCCTCAAGATGATGCCTACTCTTCTAGCTAGTTAACACCCCTCCACATCTCACCAGCTGGATTTGTGGCCAAACACCCTGCAAACCCCTTTCCTCAACTTCCATTTTCTCTCCCTCTGGTTGTGTTTTAATCCGTGCATCACGGCTTCACGCCGCTCCGTCTCAAGATGTTTTTTGCATATTTATCTCCAAGTGGTGCCGGGTCAGGTATTCATCTCTTCTACATCTCTCCATCTCTCCGATGATCGCAGGGGAATCCGAAGGCCTGCTATCACAGGGTTTTATTCCCGGTGCGTTCACGACGCGGCCCACTGGCTGAGCCTCCATCTCGCATCTAGATTAGGGGGAGAGAAGGGTTTGTTCCCGTGCCAGGAGTTGTCAGCCCCACGGATCTTCTCATCTAGTGAGGAACCATGAAATGCGCCTCTATGCGCCTTAGTGGTCCATTGCTTACTGAGACAGACTGCCGCTACTGCAGAGCGATGTGTAACACCACCTCCGCGCTGCATTGAATGGACTTTGTGACTTTGTTTAGTCCTCCACATCGCCTTGAGTGCTCTTCCCTTCTTCTCTCTCTCTCTCTCTCTCTCTCTCTCTCTCTCTCTCTTTGTCGATACCGGTCCCTTTCCTTTCCTTTCTTCGCGGCTAGTCTTGGCTGGGGCCCCGAGCTTCAGCTGTCTTCAGTAGCAGCTTGACAAACTCGGAGCCAAGCGCTTTCCTCCTTCCCTCCATAAACCAGCACCAGTGGGAGGATATAAGTAGACATTTTCATGCTCATTTACAATAAAAAGCGGGGATTGCAGGTTCTTCCAAATGATGTCTTTGTCATATGTATAACAGAACACCCACCACCTATTTGGAAGGATATATCCAACCGCTTTGTCCTTGTATTACTTAGCTGAAGGCATTACGTTGAAATGTAAATCATTGTCATGTTTAAGACTTTAAGTATATGCCAATGGTTTTAGGTGTTATGGGAAGTAACATATGAGTGTATGATTAGTACTGATTTGTTGGTGAATCACTGTAGTGGAGGCAGTGGTCAGTGAAGGGGCCTATGTTAGTGGAAAGGAATGGAATGATAGAAACACTCCTGTTGTCTCATTAAACGGTGAAAGGTCACCAACTGACAAATCTTCCATATTTGGGCATCAAACTGTAATCACAGCAGAGCAGAGTGAAATGTTATCATCAGACCATTTCATCATAATCATCCAGATTAAGAAGAAGTGAACTGTCCATTTGTGACTTGGCTACCATGCATGGCTTAGCGGGACGCTCAGAATGTGCTCCTCGTCCTTCTGCTCTCTGATTGGTTCATTACTCAGACCCACGCTGGGCAGGTGCAGTCAGTCACCTTTCTATTGCATCATTTCCTCCCTATTGAAAGTTCCGGGGCCCAATTCCTTTCTGAGCTGAGGACCATCAGTGTTGTAAATTATGGGGATGCCGACACTTCCGGGATGTAAATGTCCTGTTTTTCCCCTCTAATTTCATTTGCATATATAGTATATGCAGTGTTTGGGTTTTATGCTAATGCTAAATAAGCCATTTCTCTGGGCTAATGATTCTAGCTGGTGATTAGAGGATCATTTACGGGACATAGAGGTGTCCTTAGGATTCTTTTGATCTCTTCGTTCCTAAAGAACAACTGTTCAGGAACTTTCCCGCTAATATTTATGTTTATTTGTCCAGATGCAAGTTGAAAGTATGGCGAGACGTGGAATGGGAGACTCATTTTACAGAACAGTGAGAGGAAATTCAACAGAGCATCAGTCATAGGATTTTATAATCACTCGTTTTCACCCATTGTCATTTATGTAATAAGAATGGATCATCGTCAACTTTCAGTATTTTCCACACTCACTCAGAGGACTTGATGCTTCCCTCCAGAATAACATATAAAACAATTCAATGTTAGCAGACAGAGGGAAAGAGAGGTAGAGACAGGGGGAAAGAGAGGTAGAGAGAGAGGGAAAGAGAGGCAGAGAGGGAGAGAGAGAGAGAGAGAGAGAGAGAGAGAGAGAGAGAGAGAGAGAGAGAGAGAGAGAGAGAGAGAGAGAGAGAGAGAGAGAGAGAGAGAGAGTATAAATACTTTGGAATCCATAGTTCCATAGCTATAGCTAGAGTGAATGCTTAAATATTAGCTCCTATTATATTTTTTATTGAACTGGTAACAGTGCTGGGAGATATGAATGTGATAGTGTTAATTCCTCTATAGCCCTGTAATGTCTCCCAGACAGACTTTTTATGCAACAGTACCCTCTGTTGGCTAGCAGCTGCCACATGCAAATTACAGTCCTCTATCTACGCACCCACTGCTCAGAGCAGGCTTAACTTACTAGCCACAAATTGGGCCCCCTTCCTCCTCTCCTCTCTACCACCATTCCTGGTACCCCACACCCTTCTCTATGGATGAAGGGGAAGAAAAGACAAGAAGAATAGTCTTGTTTCTTGTCTTCAGTGGAATACTACAGTCTCTCTTGTTCCAGAACTGTCTGACAGTCTGAGTCCATTTAAAAGTAAATGTTAAGTATGATTGATCACTTTCATTTCTCTGTGTTCGCCTGTCTGGTCTGTGTTACAGCTACATGGCTTTGCATAAGCTCCCATATAGTGACTATACTGTAGCCAAATGAATAGATAGCAGGTTGATTTTAAACATTATCTGCCCTGAAATAATATTCACTTTGGATGTCCTCCTTACTGCGTGTGTATGTTAAATGTTTCATTAAAAAGGTGCTGGTGTTTTTTTTGTGTTTTTTTACACCGTTTCCTATAATAGACATTGAGAATTAAAAGTAACCTTTAAAGTGTTAAAGCATGCTCCCAAGACGTTCTCCACATGAGTCTAAGAGACTCTCAAGTGTTTGAGGGGGAGCGAGCGAGCAGAGAACAAGCCCTTAAGCACAATTAAGAATATCAAAGTTGAAATTAAAAATGCTAATGATAGGTTTATTTAGAACAAGTTAACACATTCCCCAGCTCTGCTCAGCTCTGCTGAATCCCAAGCTCTCATTATGAGCACTCCAATTGACTCACACACACACACACACACACACACACACACACACTCTCTCTAATCTTAATCAAGAAGGTTTGTGGTGTTTTTCTTTTCTTTCAAAGATACATTTATTTTAGGATTAATTAATGGTATTAAAATTAGCTAATCTGGATCGGATGGGGTTGGTGGTTAGTTAATATATGTGTTGGTCATTTTCACTGATGCATTATATAATGAGGGTAAAAACACCCTAAAGAACTATGCATTTTGAACTCATAGAGCCGGATGTGTCTTTACGGCGTAATTTGATATCCATTCAATACCAGCTTTATTTATGAGACTGCCTTGTGATGTCATAACGTGTTAATGTGCTCATTTTGTTGTGTTTTTTCCCCCACTTTCTTTTGTGTGGAATGGAACAGAAATAGTCAAGTTTTTATTGTTGTAACCTATTGTATCCATATAGACTGATCTCATTTGAAATAGGCTGTTTGATTGAATTGTTTACATATTTTGACAGGGATCCTTCTCTGTCCCTCTCTTCATTACCCGCACACACATGCACACATGCAGTGAGAGAGCAAGAGAGAAATGGCCCATCTCTCCAGTAAATAAATGTGCCCTTTAACCCTCCCGTTGTCCTAGGGTCAAAATGACCCGCCACTGTGTTGAACCAACTTTATTACATTTTTATATTTTGGGGATCATTTGTGAGAAGGAGGCAGTGAGACTTTAAAGAAAGTATCACTGCCTCCTTCTCACAAATGATCCAAAAAATATAAAAATTAAATAAAGTTGGTTTAACACAGTGGCGGGTCATTTTGACCCTAGGACAACGGGAGGGTTAATTCCCTTTTCAGCTAGAGAAGGGAAATAAGTTCAAGACTGCATTCTAAATGGTACTCTATTCCCTACATAGTGCACTACTTTTGACTATAGGCCTCTTGATTGCATATGTTTTACCACCCTAGAGTTAATACTTGGTGGAAGCACCTTTGGCAGCCATTACATCAGTAAACATTTTGAATACGATTCTACCAACTTTGCACAACTCTTAGGGCAACACTTAATGTACAAAACATTAAGAACATCTTCCTAATATTGAGTTGTGCATAGCTTTCAACTGGATTCACCTGGTCAGTCTGTCACGGAAAGAGCAGGGTTCATAATGTTTTGTACACTCAGCATATATCCATTGATTTTGTCAAAATTGCTCAAGCTCAGTAAATTGACGTACAGCAATATTCAAACCATGTCATTGATTTTCAAGCAGATTTAAGTCAGGACTGGACCATTCAGGAACACTCAACACCTATTGGAAAGCCATTCAGGTGTATCTTTGGCATAAACATTTGTGTTATTGTCCGGCTGAAAAATAAAACTAGCTCAGGGTTATGTATTCAGAAGATGAGGCAGGGTTTCCTCTAACTTTTTATCTGGGCTTTGCTGCTTTTATATTTATTTTTGATCCTGACAAACTCCCAGAGTCTTCCGGTGACAAGCATACCCATAACATGATGCTGCCACGACAATACTTGAAAATACAGAGGGTCAACAACATTGCATTCACTCCACATTACTGGCCTGTATGACAAAGTGAAAAGAGAGAGAGAGAGATGGCCAATCCCTCCAGTAAAGGAATGTGCCCTTTAATTCCCTTTTCAACTAGAAAAGGAAAATAAAAGTTAAAGACTGAGTCTTAAATGGCACCCTATTCCCTATATGGTGCACTACATTTGATCATAGGCCTCTGGGGCTCTGGTCAAAGTAGTGCATTATATAGGGACTAGGGTGTCATTTGGGACATAGACCATGCTGTGGTAATAAAGATGTATGATATAAAGCTGTCTGGATATTTCAGGATGCTCCATGCTTCCAGCTTTGTGTCAGTATCCAGACTATCCACGCCGAGACCAGCAGGCCTGGGCCATGCGCTCTCCGACCCTGCTAAATGAGAAATAAACCATGTTGGGGACGCCAAGGGGCCAGGAGATCTCTTTAGGAAGCCCCTCTCCTTCAGTGGAACCCCAACGGGACGTGGTCGGCCTGGCCAGTGGATACGGCGGGACTAAATGTGATTGTTGGAGAAGAAAAATGGCAAAAGAGTGTGACTAAACCAGTTAGTTTGGCAGTCGGGTGGTCGGTAGGGCAGGCATACTTCCACTGCACCCAGGAGGGGGGTTGGCAGTCAGATGGTCGGCAAGGCAGGCATACTTCCACTGCTCACAAAAGAGAGAGGGGGGAGAGAGGGAGAGAGGGAAAGAGGGAGAGAGGGAGATAGAGAGAGAGACTGAGAGAAAACGGATTTGTGCTCAGTCCTCAAAATAACAAAAACACACAAAACCCTGGCATCAGATAGAGAAGTTTAAAGCTGCCAAAGGCCCCACATTCCCAACAATTACCTTCTTCCTCCTCCTCCTCTTCCTCCTCCTGCTCCTTCTCAGCCCTCCTATTCAGCCTCTATTCCTGCATGGTTATCCCAGCTTTTCCCTTCTCCATCTCAGCTCTTCTATTACATGTGGGTTAGGCGAGAAACCTCTTCATCGTTCCAATGTGACAAACTTAACGGAACAGTTGGGACAAGTTCAAATCACCTCTAATATTCCCCCAGAAAGCCACTCTTCTCATTTACATAGGCCTGAGCGTTTGTAATAAGTTCATATATTTGATAAACAGCTGAATGTGTTTAAATAATATAGGCCTATTTGTATTTGTATTTATTATGGATCCCCATTAGCTGCTACCAAGGCAGCAGCTACTCTTCCTGGGGTCTGGCAAAATTAAGGCAGTTATACAATTTTTAAAACATCACAATACATTCATAACAGATTTCACAGCACACTAAGTGTGTGCCCTCAGGCCCCTACTCCACTACCACATATCTACAACAAAAAATCCATGTGTACGTGTGTGTATAGTGCGTATGTTATCATGTGTGTGTATGCATGTGTCTGTGCCTATGTTTGTGTTGCTTCACAGTCCCCGCTGTTCCATAAGGTGTATTTGTATCTGTTTTTTAAATCTGATTCTACAGTTACCTGATGTGGAATAGAGTTCCATGTAGTCATGGCTCTATGTAGTACTGTGCGCCTCCCATAGTCTGTTCTGGACATGGGGACTGTGAAGAGACCTCTGGTGGCATGTCTTGTGGCGTATGCATTGGTGTCCGAGCTGTGTGCTAGTAGTTTAAATAGACAGCTCAGTGCCCTCAACATGTCAATACCTCTCATATACAGTGAGGGGAAAAAGTATTTGATCCCCTGCTGATTTTGTACGTTTGCCCACTGACAAAGACATGATCAGTCTATAATTTTAATGGTAGGTTTATTTGAACATTGAGAGACAGAATAACAACAAAAAAATCCAGAAAAACGCATGTCATAAATGTTATAAATTTATTTGCATTTTAATGAGGGAAATAAATATTTGACCCCTCTGCAAAACATGACTTAGTACTTGGTGGCAAAACCCTTGTTGGCAATCACAGAGGTCAGATGTTTCTTGTAGTTGGCCACCAGGTTTGCACACATCTCAGGAGGGATTTTGTTCCACTCTTCCACTTCTCCAAGTCATTAAGGTTTCGAGGCTGACGTTTGGCAACTCTAACCTTCAGCTCCCTCCACAGATTTTCTTTGGGATTAAGGTCTGGAGACTGGCTAGGCCACTCCAGGACCTTAATGTGCTTCTTCTTGAGCCACTCCTTTGTTGCCTTGGCCGTGTGTTTTGGGTCATTGTCATGCTGGAATACCCATCCACGACCCATTTTCAATGCCCTGGCTGAGGGAAGGAGGTTCTCACCCAAGATTTGACGGTACATGGCCCCGTCCATCGTCCCTTTGATGCAGTGAAGTTGTCCTGTCCCCTTAGCAGAAAAACACCCCCAAAGCATAATGTTTCCACCTCCATGTTTGACGGTGGGGATGGTGTTCTTGGGGTCATAGGCAGCATTCCTCCTCCTCCAAACACGGCGAGTTGAGTTAATGCCAAAGAGCTCGATTTTGGTCTTATCTGACCACAACACTTTCACCCAGTTCTCCTCTGAATCATTCAGATGGTGCTTTCTTGAGCAGGGGGACCTTGCGGGCACTGCAGGATTTCAGTCCTTCACGGCGTAGTGTATTACCAATTGTTTTCTTGGTGACTATGGTCCCAGCTGCCTTTAAATCATTGACAAGATCCTCCCGTGTAGTTCTGGGCTGATTCCTCACCTATCTCATGATCATTGCAACTTCACGAGTTGAGATCTTGCATGGAGCCCCAGGCTGAGGGAGATTGACAGTTATTTTGTGTTTCTTCCATTTGCGAATAATCGCACCAACTGTTGTCACCTTCTCACTAAGCTGCTTGGCGATGGTCTTGTAGCCCATTCCAGCCTTGTGTAGGTCTACAATCTTGTCCCTGACATCCTTGGAGAGCTCTTTGGTCTTGGCCATGGTGGAGAGTTTGGAATCTGATTGATTGATTGCTTCTGTGGACAGGTGTCTTTTATACAGGTAACAAGCTGAGATTAGGAGCACTCCCTTTAAGAGTGTGCTCCTAATCTCAGCTCGTTACCTGTATAAAAGACACCTGGGAGCCAGAAATCTTTCTGATTGAGAGGGGGTCAAATACTTATTTCCCTAATTCAAATGCAAATCAATTTATAACATATTTACATGCGTTTTTCTGGATATTTTTGTTGTTATTCTGTCTCTCACTGTTCAAATAAACCTACCATTAAAATTATAGACTGATCATTTCTTTGTCAGTGGGCAAACGTACAAAATCAGCAGGGGATCAAATACTTTTTTCCCTCACTGTATACAAGTAGTGATGAAGTCAATCTCTCCTCCACTTTGAGCCAGGAGAGATTGACATGCATATTATTAATGTTTGCTCTCTATGTACATCCAAGGGCCAGCCGTGCTGCCCTGTTCTGAGCCAATTGCAATTTTCCTAAGTCCCTCTTTGTGGCACCTGACCACACGACTGAACAGTAGTCCAGGTGTGACAAAACTAGAGCCTGTAGGACCTGCCTTGTTGATAGTGCTGTTAAGAAGGTAGAGCAGTGCTTTATTATGGACAGACTTCTCCCCATCTTAGCTACTGTTGTATCAATATGTTTTGACCATGACAGTTTACAATCCAGGGTTACACCAAGCAGTTTAGTCACCGCAACTTGCTCAATTTCCACATGATTTATTACAAGATTTAGTTGAGGTTTTGTCATGAACCCTGCGTCCTGAGTCGGTTCCTGCCTGTGTTGCCGTTTTTCTGCTCTGAATCTCCTGTTTCCTGAAGGTTCTTGAACGCTCCCTGCCTGGTTGCCGGGCGACGTTGCTAGGCGGGAGATCTCCCGATTACCCGCACCTGCATCTCATCAGCTATCTGCACACCTGGTCCTGATCATCACCCTTCATAAGCTCTGACCTGACATCCATTCCCTGCCGGATCGTTAGCCATGAACAGTATGTTTGTCAGCGTATCAGCCTCTGAGTTACTAGCGTTAGTTTTGTTGTTTTGCACCTTGTTGGCTTGCCGTGTACTTACCTCCGTTTGTTTCTATCTACAGTCATTCTCCCGGAACCTTCACCCAACCCCTGCCTGGTTGTCGGCGGCTGCCGAGCCATCATTGGATCTGCCACTTCACCTCCACCAACTCATCTCCGCCACCCGCTCTGTCCCCTGGATTATTCTGCATCGTTTTTTGAATCTGTTAATAAATACTCACCTTCGTTCAACTCACCTTGTCCTGGTCTGCTTCTGGGTTCTGGCTTAGAAAACCGTGACAGGTTTAGGGTTTAGTGAACGATTTGTCCCAAATACAATCCTTTTCATTTTTGAAATATCTAGGTCTAACTTATTAGTTGCCACCCATTCTGAAACTAACTGCAGCTTTCTGTTAAGTGTTGCAGTCATTTCAGTTGCTGTAGTAGCTGACGTGTATAGTGTTGAGTCATCCACATACATAGACACACTGGCTTTACTCAATGTCGTTAGTAAAGATTGAAAAAAGTAAGGGGCCTAGACAGCTGCCCTGGGGAATTCCTGATTCTTATGTTGGATAGGCTTCCATTAAATAACACCCTCTGTGTTCTGTTAGACAGGTAACTCTTTATCCACAATATAGCGTGCTGAAAGTCTGTTGTCAATTTGTTTACTGTAAAATAGAATTGTATCTGGTCAAACACAATTTTTTCAAAAGCTTTACTAAGGGTTGGTAACAGGCTGATTGGTCAGCTATTTGAGCCAGTAAAGGGGGCTTTATTATTCTTAGGTAGTGGAATTACTTTTGCTTCCCTCCAGGCCTGAGGGCACACACTTGAGCCATGTCTGTGTATGTGCATGTAGGATGTATGTGTCGCTACTTTACATTAACAGAAGAGTTCCCCATGGGAGTTTGATGAACTAAGAGGAGAAACAGCGATCCTTTACCTTTGACTCTTGACATGTTGTCTTCTAAGGACAGTGGCATCCCTAATGGTTTGTGTGTCATGACCCATCTTAAGCCTGTTCAGTTACCAAGCCAACAACGTTTCCCTATTATTTTAAAGGGCCAGTGCAGTCAAAATCCTCCTACTTTGAAGGGGTAAGTGGCGTAGGCTCTAGAGCAGGGTTCCCGCGGGACAAATTCGGCCCAGTGTACAAAGTATTTTTAACTATGTTCCAGCCCCGCGACCATCCTCTCAAAGAAAAATCTACCCACGGCTGAATGTAATTGGGGCCCTCTGAGTCTAGATGATCCTATCCACCAATCAGGGCTGTGTATGTAAATATATTTACATTTGTATCAACACGCCCACACGATCAGACTGAGCATTTCAACGGAAAAAGGAGGCTAAGGAAAATAACTGATAGAAAATATATTTGGAGTTATTTTCATTAGAAAAACTGTGATTTATTAGACAAACAGTGATGATTTAAAAATAACATAAAAAAGACTACATGAAATGAGAAAACAAATAAGGCTCTCTTGTTGTTACTCTTGTGGCTCCCTCATCCCTCTAACATCATTACCCGACCTATACTGTAGCTTTTTGAGTTTTGTTGTGAACAAAAGTAGCGTTTCTGTCTGTGTGTCTACGTGATGTACGTTTCTAACAGTTACACAAACTAACTCAATATCGGATTAATGTGTGTCATGCATGTGTAGGTGTGTCTTACCTGTGACTTCTTCAATTTGTCACTCAGTGGTTTGTCATGGTTTGTCATCTTGACGTTTGGAGTTTGGAGCCTGGAGTTACAAAGTAAATGTTGCGTCCATATTCATATTGAAATGAGAAGGAGATGGACCTCTTGTTTTCACTCTTAGGTCAGGACAGTGGAGGAGAATTCTCGACAGGCATTTAACCGTTTTTTTGCCTCGAGTCAACCTAAAGCTTATAAGGTTACCAAATCAAAGTTGTTACCATATTATTTCAACAAATATTTAAATTAGTAGAAGAGCAAGGACCTCTTGTTATCACTCCCCTGATGAATATCCAACTAGGTTGGAACTCGGGTTGTCTGTGCGCCACAATACTGTGTGAATGTGTGCGTGTGAGTGCTTGTGTGTGTGTGTGTAGAGAGAGACAGAGCTCTGCATCACAGGAACTTGTACCGTGATGGATAGGGTTGGCTACATCTGTGGCTGGCCTAACAGAAGACTCACCTATAGTTCAACCTGATAACAGCAGCTAACTGTCACCTCAGAGGTAAATATGGCCTTCATTTACATGGAGCAGCTCTGTGTGTGTGTGTGTGTGTGTGTGTGTGTGTGTGTGTGTGTGTGTGTGTGTGTGTGTGTGTGTGTGTGTGTGTGTGTGTGTGTTGTGTGTGTGTCACCAGACAGTTTATACTATTGAGGTGAGTCATCATGATGCAATTACAAGCAATCCACTTCCATTTAAATCCATCAAATCCACACACACACACACACACAGTCTGTCAGGAGGGCTTTGTAGCTACACTAAAATATCAAGGTGTAATTTCAGAGCTAAACTACTGTATGTTGTTGAAAGAATCAGTTTCTCTAACAGGAAGATTTAATTGGCTGTGTATCGGACGCTGGTCCATGGGCGGGGGTTCGATCCCCACTTACGCCCTAACTTGATTTCTATCTGTACTTCCCTCTAAAATATATCCACTTTCTTCCCAATGAAGCATACAAATATGAAACAGGAACAGAATTGAGGGGATAAAGGGGGGATGTGATTGGTTCAGTGTGTCACCAGTGGGCAGTGACTGTGTGACACCCAGCTGGAACTGGCCTCCCTGCTGCTTCTGTTTGGACAGAAGGATTACTACCTGGGGGTCAGTGTTAGTCAGGGACAGTTTACACACACATACACATAATAACACACACACACAGATCTGATGGTGAATAATGGCGTTGCCATAGGAGACAGCAGTTCCAGCGCTCTCCGAACCCCATCCAGCACCATCAGCACTTTGGAAGATTAAGTCTTCATACCTTTCCTTATCTCATCCCTCCCTCCCTCCCTCCCTTTCTCTCTCTCCCTCCCTCCCTCCCTCCCTCCCTAACTCTCTCCCAGGTTACCCTCCACCCCATCAGCCCATCCCACGTCCCCCTCCAGTCCCTATCTGCTTGTTTCACATTTCCCCCGCTCCACTCCCTACCCAGTTTCTCGCTGGCCCCACGATTCATCACTGGCCCATCGGCTGGCGGGACACGGACAGCAGCGGCGCTACAGCGAAGAGGCGAACAGCAAACGGCCTCTATGTCATTGAGCCTTCTCTAACATGTCAATGTCACTCCTACACAGTTACAGCCCACAGCACACAGTCTGGATGCACCAAGCAAACAACCTACCTAGACACACACACACACACACACACACACACACACACACACACACAGCCAACCAGCCTGGAGAGACCAGAGACTCCCCCTCTCTCTGGGCGGTGTGTGTGCGCGTGCGTGTGTGCGATATCCGGGAGGAGATTAGATCAGTTATCCTGTGCCTTAACCCAGGGTTTCCCAAACTCAGTCCTGGGGCCCCCCTTGGCTGCATGTTTTGGTTTTTGCCCTAGAACTACACAATTATAATTCCCTTCTCCCGGCTGCGTGATCCAAAGCACCTCTCACTTACGCGACTCTCTCAGATATGTCAATTCTTATTAGTCAATGCCCGTCACGTGATCGGGTCCTTCTCACAGGCATTTCAGCTAAGAAGTAGGCTACAAGTGAAGACAGACACATCGGGGACGCAAATTTGCCACTGATCGAATTCCGAGGCGTATATTGAAGATGTTAGAACTGTCCACATTTTGCATACTTTTCGTCAGCCAACAAGATGAGTAGGCCTAACGAACTGCAAAAGCACTAGCCTATGTCAATCTACTATCCCACATAGTACAAAAGTTGACCTATTGTCCTTCTGTGAAATAAATACTCCAAACATACTCTGGGACAGTTGTGAGATGCAATAGATCCCAAATTAATACAACCACTAGCATCTAAAAAACACATTTTTAAAGCAATGAGGCTGTTGCAACAGATCCGAACTTTTAGCTTAAAATGTTGATAAGCTATTAGGCTATTTCTTCACATTATAAGCGCAGCAATGAGCACACGGCAGTGGGCTATAAGTGCGAATGTTCCAAAATGCAATCAATTAGCAGGAAAACACTGTTCTCAAAAGTGCCCGCAAATACGACTATGCATGTAATGCTTTATTACAAAGGTGCATCTTTATGGTGAAAATTATCTTCCCCAAACTTGAAACTCACGCGTCCTCTATGTCTGCCAATTAGGCTCCACACCCGTTGTAAAGCAGATTAATGTGCTTAATTTTAAGAAGTTATTTGGTCACTTTAGTTGTGATACAAACCTTATCAAAACATATAGGCCTACGGGCTAGGCTACATGAGGTGTAAGCTGTTTCTTGCCTTACTGTTCACAAGTGATAATACATAATTCATAAGTGATAATATATCATTCACAAGTAATAGGCTAATATTGTCACCCATCAGACTATTCTTGATTTAATCTTGTCTTTACATATACTAAATAATATGTGTGAAATTAGTTTTGATTTAGAATGGACCATTATAATGCACCTGTCTCGAAACAGGGGCAACGGTAAAAAAAAAGACATGTCATCTATGCACTTAAATAGCGAATGGAGAACACTTTTCCCGTGGTTCATTTTCATGCCAGCCAGGTAGGCTATACTCCTGTTGTAAAGCGAAGCAATGTGCTTTATATAAGGAAAGTTGATAAATAAATATTGTAAGCCTATAGAAAGCTGATGGGATCCTGCTCTTTTTAATAGAGGCCATCACTCTGTTTTCTCACGCAATTGCATAGCCTATGGAAATGTTGCGCAACATGAGTTCATGAGCTCTCATGAAGTGTTTGATTTGATTTTCTAAAACATTTGCATTGATGTCAGAGTGATTAGAGGGACAATAGAGTGCTGAATACCAGGCAGTCAGCAAGTTTGGTAGGCTACTAATGACCATCAGCAGCATCAGAGCTTGGACAAGAATAGTTACCCTCACTGAACGGTCACGTGGAATTTGACTGTGGTCATGACTCGTGACCGCCGGTGTGGCAGTAATACAGTCACCGTAACAGCCCTACTCCCTCTCTCCCTCTTTCCTTCTCTCCCTCCCTATTTCTCTCTGTCACCCCTTTCTCAATTCAATTTTAATTGGCATGGGAAAGTTTATTGGCATGGGAAACATACATTTACAGTGAGGGAAAAAGGTATTTGATCCCCTGTTGATGTTGTACGTTTGCCCACTGACAAATAAATGAACAGTCTATAATTTTAATGGTAGGTTTATTTGAACAGTGAGAGACAGAATAACAACAACAAAATCCAGAAAAACGCATGTCAAAAATGTTATAAATTGATTTGCATTTTAATGAGGGAAATAAGTGTTTGACCCCTCTGCAAAACATTACTTAGTACTTGGTGGCAAAACCTTTGTTGGCAATCACAGAGGTCAGACATACATTGCCAAAGCAAAATGAAAAAACAAACAAAAGTGAAACACCCTCTTTGACTCCAACGCTGCCCTCTCCTGGTCAAATAAACCCTTCTGGTGATTTCACAGTCCTCTCTCCGTCAAGAGAATAGAATTGAAACAAATGTATAACATACCAAATGTATAGACACAGACATGGGCTGATAGGCATGCCAACACACACACAAACACACACACACACTGTTAGAGTCCTCCTCCAGCTCTGTGAGTTTACTGCTGGTCTCATGTCTCTCCTACTGAGCAGCATAGGTAACACCGTACGGTACGTTCCCATAGAAAAGGTTAGGATTCAGCCCATATGAAAGCACAGTTAAATATGAATGACATAGTGAATAATAGATGGGTCGTGTGTGTGTGTGTACAGTTCAGCAGCCTGCCTGGTAAAGTAGTCTTTAATCAAGCAATAACGAGCGCTAGGCTATATGTCAACAGGGCCTTGTAATGCTGCCATATAAGCAAGTAGATACTGGGAGAGAATTACCAAACAGCTCTCTGTGAAGAGTCTGGATCACTTAGATCAACTCTCAATGTAATTACACTTCAATAAGAACAATTCAAATATGAAATGAAGACACTGTAGCAAGAGTGGGTTGGCATCGATTATCATAATCTTAATCAGTGTGTGAACTTGCGGTCCTCTCCAGTCCCTCCCTGGGCGATCACCTCTAGTCTGTCCGTCCAGCCGAGTGTACCCCCCTGGCTGCAGAGCGTCGCCCCGCTCCACACCCTCTCCACTCCCTGCTCGTCACTCTGGTAGAAGTAAAGAGACGACAAAATCACCTCATATCAGGCCTGATCCCCTCACATCTCCACTCCTCACTCTGCGCGCACACACACACACACACACACACACACACACACACACACACACACACACACACACACACACACACACACACACACACACACACACACACACACACACACACACACACACACACACACACACACACACACACACACACACACACACACACACACACACAGCTGGGCGGTGTGCTGGAACGTTACGGGGCCAGGCCCACGGTAAAAGGCCAGCGCTGTCCTGGTGTCCCTTCTCATCTCCATCAGTCCCCAACCCTGGTCCCTGACCTAGAAACCACAGACCTGGCTGCCACCACCGTATAGCACCGTGTATGTGTGTTTGTGTGTGTGTGCGCGAGTGTGTTTGTGCGTGTGTGCACGTGCTCTCCTCTTGCCTCTTCCCTCCTGCCCAAACCCCAAACCCCACCTTTCTGTCACCGCTGCCCCTCTGACCTGTTCGGGGGCGAATCGAAACGCTGTTAGAGTTACCGTGGTGACAGGCGATGGTCATGGCTGCTCAGGTGGACGGAGAGTAGCGAGGGGGAAGGGGATATGCGTGTGTGTTGGGGGCCGAGGAGGAGACGAGATGGCTTGTGGCACGGTGGCTCTCCTGCCTGCCCAGCAGCCTGACTGTCAGGCCCAATGTCTGCACCAGAGGAGAGGGATGGAGGGATGGAGGAAATGGAGAGAGAAGGGAGAGGGGGAAGCAGCAGAGGATAGGTAACACGGGAGGGATGGAGGTCAAAGAAGGGATGAAGAGCGAAGGTGATGGAAGGTTCAGAAGATTGGAGGAAGGTGGAATGGATAGAGCGATGGAGTGGGGGGAGTAGTAGAGGATACCAGGTCTACCAACCTGACATCAACCCCTCTGGGCAAATTCAGACCACAAGCCCATGATCCCTCCTCTGTCCCCTCCTTTCTCGTTCTCCTTTAATACCTATCTCTCTATTTTACAGGGCAGTAAGGTAGCATGGCCTCTGGAGAAGCACTCTCAGGAGAAGGCTGTGGCCTCGTTAAGAGTGGACACTAAGACACTAAGCCTCTAGCAGATCCATGGGGACCTCCATGGGGACCTGTCTGACCCGCTTCCTGAGAGAGAGGGTTAAGAGAGGAAGGTAAAATACTTACACATACACACACACACAAATACACACGCAAACTGAAACACACTTGCAAACCGATACACACACGTAGATACACACACTCACACAAGCGCGCGCACGCACACACACACACAAACACACACATAGAAACAAAAAAATACACACAAACACAAGAGTTGAGAGTAGGGAGCCTAAATAGTGTATACATTTAGATACATGGTTTTCTTGGTCCAAACATCGCTCTGCTCGGCAGACCAAGACTAAATTCAGTTTTATTTACAAGAGGAGAGATATTACACTTCTGTTATTACAGAAACACAGAATAAAAAACCTCCACAGACACACACAGAAATTATATTACAGCAAGCCTGCATCAGATACAATGAAGTATTTCCAGGGGATCTTGAAGCAACAAAGTCTATAAACTATAAAATGCCATCAATAAAAAATGGAGGAACATTTTAAGAGCATTAGAAAAGTTTGATCTGCTTTGGGCAAAGCCGCCAGGGACTTCAGGAGCTGGAATTATTTATCAAAATGAAATGTCATATTAGTTTGTCTCTTTCTAATTAGATTTGGGCTTTCATAGTGGGTTTGTTATTCATCTTGGTGGCAGTTTCAGTTGCAGGGATATGTAATGTGGAAGATTTGCTTAAAATAGTAATGAACTCCGGTTGAATCAATGCTGTTTCCAAGTCATTTCAACAAAAACATTTGACGTGATGAGGTTGAGTCAATGTTGAAAACTGATTAGATTTGCAAAAATTAATCAAAGGAAGGGAATTTCAAACTTTTTACCTAAATCCAATTACATGATGAAATGTTTTGTTGATTTCACGCTGAATTTACATTAGTTGACAACTCAACAAAATGCGAATCAAAATTAGATATTGGACTGACGTTTGTGCCCAGTGGGTATTATGCTATTGTGCCAATCTCTGCCAATCATAGAACCAGCTACCATCGCAGAGGTCCATCTGACCACACACATGTACACACATAAACAGACACACACCATATCTCACAGAGAGGACCGTTCCTCATGGCTAGCCCTGTGTGTGGTACAGGAACCACAATTACAAACACCAGCCACCAGATCCATCAAACAGGCCACCACCAACCACCACAGTCACATGCAAAGCAAGGACAAAGGACACCCTGATGTGTGTGTGTATGCGCGTGGTTTCATGCATACCACAGGTTGGTGGCACCTTAATTGGGGAGAACAGGCTCATGGTAATGACTGGAGCCGAGTATGTGGAATGGTATCAAACACATCGAACACATGGTTTGCAGGTCTTTGATGTCCATTTGCTCCGTTCCGGCCATTATTATGAGCCGTTCTCCCCTCAGCAGCCTCATGTGATGCGTACATTATGTGCGTGAATATGTGCATGCGTGTGCCTGCGTGTGTGTGTGACAGGGACGGTGGCATTGGTAAGGGCAGACACAGATGTCCTTTGAGTGCAGACACACCTTGTTAAGGGTATTAGGATCAACACAGTGATTGATCTACATGTCAGGTGCCTAAGTGGAGCGCTGGAGCCGTCCCTGCACACCTCATTTTACACTACAGGGTCAATTAAGAACTGGGAAGGGAGAGTTGGAGAGGAGGGAGGGATAGGGGAGAGAGGGGGAGAGGGAGAGAGGGGTGATACAAGGATGACAAACACACTTGAAACCCTGAGGAGTACTTTGTTGTTTTCAGGTACCAGTAACCACACAAGGAGAGAAAGAGAGAGAGAGAGAGAGAGAGAGAGAGAGAGAGAGAGAGAGAGAGAGAGAGAGAGAGAGAGAGAGAGAGAGAGAGAGAGAGAGAGAGAGAGAGAGAGAGAGAGAGAGAGAGAGAGAGAGAGAGAGAGAGAGAGAGAGAGAGAGAGAAAGGGGACAGTGCTCACTATGAAAACACTAACGCAACTGGACTGACAAAGGTGGCATTAGATGGGCTAATGAACTATCTTACCATGACAGTCAGTCAGTGATAGTAGTTCCCACAGTCATTTCTCTCAGTGATTTCCTTCCGTGTTTTCTTTCCATGGCTGTGCAGTGGAGTCTGCTTCACAGACACACTGTCACTCCCACACATCTCTATTCACACATACACAGCGAGCCTGTGATGTATTGAGTAGTAGAGTGTGTCTGGTGGATGTTAAATATAGATGCTGTTGGATGAGAGCGTAACGTAGCATAGCTGTAGAGTTATGAGAAAGCATGATTAATGTTAGATTGGACAGGATATTAGCCACTACTTATTCCATCACTATTAGACTAATAGACCTTCATTTGATACTGATCACCCCTTCTATTCTATTCCATCATCAGCACTTCCAATCTACACACAATGGGGAGACAGGAGTTGGAATAGAATAGAATGCAAAATAAAATAGAACAGAATAGAACAGAGAAATGCACTGTCAACCAACAGTGGATGTAATGACCCCATTTCAGAGGGAAACAATAAACAAGACAGCCTTTTCTTCTGGTTGCTCTCTGAGGTTTATTCTACAGGCTACTAAACTAGAAACATCTGCAAAAGCCTGATCCAAAGAAAAGCCTTAAGACAGAAGCTTGTCTACAGTAACATTAGTCTACAGTAACATTCGTTTCTCCTCTGCATGCATGCAGCCCAATGCAGAGAGCATTCTCCATCAACACAAACAAATGAGCCTTCTCTTCTGGGCAGGTGGGAGTTCTCCTTCTCCTCCTCCTCCTCTCCCCTTTCTCCTTGAAAGGAAGGATGGAAGGGCCTGGAAAGGGTTAACCCATTCACCCCTCTTCTCCTCCTCCCCTCGCCTGCCCCTGACTTTTCTCTCTTTCTATCCCCCTCACTCCCTGCATCCATTTGCAAATGATCTCGCTTGTCTGCATATTGTCACTTACAGCCTGCCTGGCCATTCATCAGCTGTCGGCCGGCTCGCCGTGCGCTCGCCTCACCCCCCCCCCCCGTTCCCTATCTCCTCCCCAGTCTCCCTCTTTCCCTCTACTCCCCAGTTTCCCTCCTTCCCCCCTCCTCCTCTACAACTGCTCCCTGTGCCCAACACATTTATTTGATCCCTCTCTGACCTGGAGAATAGAGAATGATGTTCCTCTCTCTCTCTCTCTCTGGCGAGGATGGGCATGGGCCCCAAGAATGTGGGGATGGTCGTGCCACGACACGGTCACGCTCGCCTTTTGCACTCCTCCCCTCTCCATCGTGTATTTCTGGGGCACAGCCCTACCTGATAACGGAGGAGAAAGGAGCAATCATGAAAAACTAAAAAAGTAAAGGACGAGAGGACTAAAGACATTATTTCTCTGGCAACTGTGAGTGTCAGTCTACCTATCCTGGTTAAATGTTGAGATTATTTTGGTGGCCCCCTCCATACCCTCACCTACAGCCCCCTCATTCTCCTGTGAGAGGGTGTCTCAGTGTTGGGGAGGGGGGGCTGTGGGGGGTGTATAGACAGATGACCTGAGTGTGTTTCTGTCGGGGCGGTTCGGGGCGGGGGTGCGAGGAAGCACGGGGAGCACGGCAGAGGGAGAGACGTCACACACTCTGGATTTATGGGCCCTTATCAGCATGCCATTTGCATCTGCGTTCAGCTGAGCTGCACAGGCCCATTTTCTCTAGCCCTCCATCTCTTTTCCATCTGCTCTCTCTCAGTATCCATCTCACTCTCTCGTTCTCCATCTCTCTCCCCCTCTATCTCTCTTTCTCAATCTCATCCTGTCTCCATCTTCCTTCAATCCTCCATCCACTCTTCCTTACTCACCCTTCAATCTTATTCTACCTCTCTCTCCCCTCCCCCCTCTCTCTCTTTCCCCATGCCTATTTACCTATGTCATTCTCTCTTTTTCGCATGTCCTTTTGTCTTTCTTTTTGTCCATTTTTCTTTCTTCGTTGTCACACCCCCCCCCCCCTCCTCCCCCTCCTCCCCCTTACCTCTGTGTGACTCCCCTCCCCTCTCCTATCCTCCTCCTGCTGCTCTAAACATCCCCACTGCATTAGCAAAGACAAGGCATCTATTATACATGCAGTGGTTTCACTGTTGCAAAATACTAATTCCAGTTAGCTTTAAATTATTTGATAAAATATAGAATTTGGCCTTTACTACTATAGCCCATAGAAACGCATTGAATAATACATTCATAAATGTCAAAAAAAGACATTCCAAAAAGAAATCATAAGGAATAAGGTTTTGAATTGTTTTGAGATATAAGAAAGCACAGGAAACATGTTTGTTTTTGGACACATATTTTACCTCTTTTTTTTGTTGGCACAAAAACTACCTCCATATTTCCATTAATTTGTATGGGTTACCTTCAGGGAGGGAGCATAGCGTTGCTTTGCATGTGTGCGAGCCCTTCTGTGTCCATGTAACAGAAGGACATACAGCACAGTGCAATCATGGCAAAGTAATATTTTGTTGACACTCGTGTACAGATCTTGATATCTCTTCCTCCCCCTTGTTCAATTCATTCCTGGAATCCCCAAGCTGCTCTCTCCCTATTTATCTGTGTTCATACAACGAACACAGTGGTGGTGAATCCTGCTACAGTTGTAGGTATCGTTTCACCTGTTTAAATCTTGAAACAGATACCCCACACGAGGTGCTTAAGAAGCCTCGCTCCCGCTTGAGGAAAGAGAGGGGTGGGGAACGCGAAAACACACCCACCCACTCGCTTCCTCTTCTTCCATTTCAGGCACTCCCACGTTATTCACACCCTTTCCACCTCACAATCCTCTGCTTGCCAATCACTTTCTCCACATGTCACTTCCATAAGGCAGGCAGATGGAGACCCGAGCCAGGCCGGTCACGCTAGGCCAGCGTCCCTCCAACCCCCCCTCTTTAATAATAAATGGACACTTCCATTATGAGCTCTGATGCTGCCTTCAGTCTCAGGCAGGCTCACTCATGCTACGGGACGGGGAGTAAGATGGGTGGAGGAGGACAGGGGTTGGGATGGGGTGAGGGAGGGAGGGAAGAGAGACGGGATAGCACTAAACTCTATCCCCCACCACATTTTATCTGACATGAAAATAGAGCCCTTTGGCCACACACACCAGTGGTGGGTTTGGCGTCGAAAAACGGAAGCATATGCAGAAAAGTACCTCATACGATCTTTGATGTTATAGAGCCATTTTGCTCCACTGGTCCTGGGGCACTTGTTAAGGTCAACGGCATCATGAATTTGACCAAGTACCAGGACATTTTAGCCCAAAATCTGGTTGCCTCTGCCAGGAGGCGGAAACTTCGCCGCATGTTGATCTTCCTGCGAGACAATAACCCCAAGCATACATCAAAAAGGGTTGGATGGCATACCAAGTCTAAGTATACCAAACCTTTTTTGATATACTAAGAGGACCGCTATTAGCATGTTTTAACCACTCCTATGTAAATGGTAGATTATCTGACACTCAAGAAGAAGGTCTGATCTCATTATTACTGAAACAGGATACAAGTGGAAAATATAAAGATCCAGTCCATTAAAAAAATTGGAGGCCCCTTACACTTCAGTGTTGTGATGCAAAAATTCGAGGAAAATGTATAGCGCATAGAATTAAAAAGGTATTGTCGGATATTATTCATTCTAATCAGACAGGTTTTTTACATGGAAGATACATTGGAGATAATATAAAGGCAAGTATTGGAAACAATAGAACATTATGGAAAATCTGAGAAACCAGGCCTGCTATTCATAGCAGACTTCGAAAAGGCATTTGATAAAGTACGACTGGGGTTTATATATAAATGCCTGGAGCATTTCAATTTTGGTGAATCTCTTGTAAAATGGGTCAAAATCATGTATAGTAACCCTAGGTGTAAAATAGTAAATAATGGCTATTTCTCAGAAAGTTTTAAACTGTCAAGAGGAGTGAAACAAGGTTGTCCACTATCGGCATATCTATTTATTGTGGCCATCGAGATGTTAGCTATTAACATCAGATCCAACAATAATATCAGGGGATTAGAAATCCAGGGCTTAAAAACAAAGGTGTCATTGTACGCTGATGATTCATGTTTTCTTTTAAATCCACAACTAGAATCACTCCACAGCTTCATAGAGGATCTAGATACATTTTCTAACCTCTCTGGATTACAACCAAATTATGACAAATGTACTATATTACGTATTGGATCAATAAAAAATAAAAAATTTACATTGCCATGTAGTTTACCAATAAAATGGTCTGATGGTGATGTGGATATACTCAGAATACATATCCCAAAGGAAATAAATGATCTCACTTCAATAAATTATAATAGAAAGTTAGCAAAAATAGATAAGATCTTGCTACCATGGAAAGGTGGGTGCCTGTCAATTTGTGGAAAAATCACCCTGATTAACGCTTTAGTATTATCCCAGTTTACCTATTTGCTTATGGTCTTGCCTACGCCTAGCGAACAGTTAAAATTATATGAAAAAAAAATATTCCATTTTATTTGGAATGGCAAGCCAGACAAAATTAAACAGGCCTATTTATATAATGAATATGATTTTGGAGGACATAAATTATTAAATATTAAAGCATTAGACCTATCACTAAAAGCTTCAGTCATACAAAATGTATACTTAAATCCGAAATGGTTCTCTAGCAAATTAGTAAGATTGTCTCACCCAATGTTCAAGAATTGCCTTTTTCCCTTTATTCAGATTACAACCACTCACTTTCAGTTATTTGAAAAGGAAATCATCTCCCAGATATCACTATTTCTAAAACAAGCCATAGAAAGTTGGTTGCAATTTCAATTTAATCCTCCAGAAACGACAGAACAAATAATGCAACAATTATTGTGGTTAAACTCAAATATACTAATTGACAAAAAAACTATTTTTTGACAAAATGTTTAAAAAAGGTATAATCTTTGTAAATGATATCATCGGTAGGACTGGTGGAGTTATGTCGCACATGCAGCTAACAAAAACATGTGCATGTCCATTCTTGCTACCAATAGAATGTTATTCATATGGGGGATACAATCTTCCCAGCTCTGCAGATTTTGCTGCGAAGAGACAGAATCATTAGATCATTTGTTTTGGTACTGTCCATTTGTAGCTTGTTTTTGGACACAGGTCCAGGAATGGCTAAAGGATTGCAATATTTACCTGGAGCTAACCTTGCAGATAGCACTACTGGGTGATCTGAAAAGTAATAGTAAATCGATCAATAACATAATAATACTATTAGCAAAAATGTTTATTTTCAATTCACAATCTGTAGAAACAATGAGAATAGAAAGGTTCAGAACTTTTGTAAGACATCACAGTACAGTTGAAATATATATGGCAAATAGAAATCCTATATGGATGGTGTTAAAAGATAGATGGGAGGTGTTGAATGGAATTGAAGGATGGGACTAATAACAACTAACAATAACAAGATAACTAATAATGTAGGCACGCTGTGTCCATAATAAGTGTATGGGTTGTAGGTTGGGAGCTTTTGTGAAGGAGCACAGTTAGAAAGATATGGCATATAGAAGCAAACCAGATGGACATCATGAAAATGATCGGAGGGGTTGAGAGTAGAAGTAGTTCAGGAGAAAGAACAAACAAAATGTAATTACTATAAAATTGACTGTGTCCATAAAATGTAGATACTGGGTATGGGCTGGAAGTAGAGGCCTAGGCGTTGTTGTTCACTAGTTTACTCCAAGTGGGGAAAGGGTGGGGGGGTTGGAAAGTAATAAAGGGGAATATATATATATTTTTTAAGGATATGTACAGTGGGGAAAAAAAGTATTTAGTCAGCCACCAATTGTGCAAGTTCTCCCACTTAAAAAGATGAGAGAGGCCTGTAAATGAATTCATTAAAAAGGTACACGTCAACTATGACAGACAAATTGAGAAAAAAAAATCCAGAAAATCACATTGTAGGATTTTTAATGAATTCATTTGCAAATTATGGTGGAAAATAAGTATTTGGTCAATAACAAAAGTTTCTCAATACTTTGTTATATACCCTTTGTTGGCAATGACACAGGTCAAACGTTTTCTGTAAGTCTTCACAAGGTTTTCACACACTGTTGCTGGTATTTTGGCCCATTCCTCCATGCAGATCTCCTCTAGAGCAGTGATGTTTTGGGGCTGTTGCTGGGCAACACGGACTTTCAACTCCCTCCAAAGATTTTCTATGGGGTTGAGATCTGGAGACTGGCTAGGCCACTCCAGGACCTTGAAATGCTTCTTACGAAGCCACTCCTTCGTTGCCCGGGCGGTGTGTTTGGGATCATTGTCATGCTGAAAGACCCAGCCATGTTTCATCTTCAATGCCCTTGCTGATGGAAGGAAGTTTTCACTCAAAATCTCACGATACATGGCCCCATTCATTCTTTCCTTTACACGGATCAGTCGTCCTGGTCCCTTTGCAGAAAAACAGCCCCAAAGCATGATGTTTCCACCCCCATGCTTCACAGTAGGTATGGTGTTCTTTGGATGCAACTCAGCATTCTTTTTCCTCCAAACACGACGAGTTGAGTTTTTACCAAAAAGTTATATTTTGGTTTCATCTGACCATATGACATTCTCCCAATCCTCTTCTGGATCATCCAAATGCACTCTAGCAAGGGGCCTGGACATGTACTGGCTTAAGCAGGGGGACACGTCTGGCACTGCAGGATTTGAGTCCCTGGCGGCGTAGTGTGTTACTGATGGTAGGCTTTGTTACTTTGGTCCCAGCTCTCTGCAGGTCATTCACTAGGTCCCCCCGTGTGGTTCTGGGATTTTTGCTCACCGTTCTTGTGATCATTTTGACCCCACGGGGTGAGATCTTGCGTGGAGCCCCAGATCGAGGGAGATTATCAGTGGTCTTGTATGTCTTCCATTTCCTAATAATTGCTCCCACAGTTGATTTCTTCAAACCAAGCTGCTTACCTATTGCAGATTCAGTCTTCCCAGCCTGGTGCAGGTCTACAATTTTTATTTCTGGTGTCCTTTGACAGCTCTTTGGTCTTGGCCATAGTGGAGTTTGGAGTGTGACTGTTTGAGGTTGTGGACAGGTGTCTTTTATACTGATAACAAGTTCAAACAGGTGCCATTAATACAGGTAACGAGTGGAGGACAGAGGAGCCTCTTAAAGAAGAAGTTACAGGTCTGTGAGAGCCAGAAATCTTGCTTGTTTGTAGGTGACCAAATACTTATTTTCCACCATAATTTGCAAATAAATTCATTAAAAATCCTACAATGTGATTTTCTGGAGAAAAAAATTCTCAATGTCTGTCATAGTTGACGTGTACCTATGATGAAAATTACAGGCCTCTCATCTTTTTAAGTGGGAGAACTTGCACAATTGGTGGCTGACTAAATACTTTTTCCCCCACTGTATGTGTATATATATAAAAAACATGGGGGATCGGAAGTGATGCAGACAATTACATTGATGGAAGTTACAATCTATCTGCAATATTAAGCTGATATACCCCCCCCCAAAAAAGAAATGGTTAATTGACCACAAAAATCAACATATTTTATAGTATTTTTTGCTCATCTTTATCAAGGGTGCCAATCATTTCCGACCTATTGTATCCACAAGGTTAGGATGGGTTAAGGGAGGCCAAACCACATGAAGACAGTAGCTTTATGCTGTTCTTCCACAGAGCGCTATCGGTACCCCTTGCATATAGCCTTTTTATTGTTATTTTTTATTGTGTTACTATTTTTCCTTTAATTTATTTAGCAAATGTCTTACTTTTTTAAAACTCTGCATTGTTGGCTAAAATTTGATTTGAACACATTGCTACTGTAAAACACTGTGTGTGAGACAATTGCCCACAGGTTAACCTCTAGTCAAACTGTACCTGTAAGCGTGGACAGACAGCGGTTGACATGCAGTAGTGGAGTTGGTTATAGAAGCGTTATGGGCTGAGCAGTGAGCAGCCGCTTGTGCTTTTAGCACTATACAGTCCTATCATCTCTTACTCATGTGGTTGCAATAGACTCACAAACGGTGAACTTGTTTCCACGGTGGAGTCAATTGTCTGTGTGTGCGTGACACTGCACATACAAGCAATGGCTCAAGTGTGAATGTGTGTGTGAATATTCATGCCTGAGTGTTAAGTGTCTGTGTTTTTGTGTCCGTATGTATGAATGCATGCGTTTGTGTATAGATGAGTGAAAGTGTGTGTGTCACACTGGGCTGGAATTAGAGCCCGCCACCTGCGACATTTGAACTATGACCTCTGCCCTGAGTCAGCTGATCATGACCCTGGAAAAGAGGCTTTCCACTGGCCCTCTGATTACCCAGATACGTGAACACAGGCAGAACCCGGGACTGTACACCAGCCATGTTGTACTATAGAACACTTAGCGTGTTTCAACCCCATGTTTCAAACGTTCTCTTAAAATGCAACGATGACCCGCCCTCCATATGCCCCCATTCCCGCTCTACCCCCGTCCCATTATCCCCATCCACAGCAATCACCTGACCCCCTCCTATCCTCCACCACCCATCCAAAACCTCCCCCTCTTCTTCTCCACCTCCTCAGACCAGGACACGGGAAGGGGATGCTATTGGTAAATAAACACTTGCATGACAATAGGCCCTAGCGTTGGGCTGGGCTGTGGTGGCTACCATTGTATATTTATAGGGAGGGGAGTTTATAATTCATGGCGAAGGATTACTTTGGAGTCGCTGGTCCCAGGCCTTCTCTCCTCTCCCTCTCACGCTCTCCTCCTCATCCTTGCTTCCCCCTGCTCTCCCACTACAGTAGGCTACTGACACAGAGAGTACTAACAATACTGGACATGTGCAGGACTACCGCTCTCTCCGCTGCCCACCCCCATTATAATAATATATTCAAGGATTAAAGGGGGTTTTATCTTGGAGCTCCCATGCATTATGAATGGGGAATTTCAAAATTTAATTGCCCCGAATTAAATGATTCAAGATTATGTTTCTTTTATAAATTCGTAATAGGTCCAGGGGGCAGAGAGGGGGAAAATACATTAAATAAAACTTTCCCCCCCAACAAAGGAGAAAAGAAAGAGCGAGAAAAAAAGGATTCTGACCTGGTGCCCCTGGAGGAGTATGGGCTGTTCGGAGAAGAAAGCAAGACAAGAAGAGAGTGGGAGGAAGAGAGAGAGCGAGAAAGAAAGAACAAGGCTGTACACGAATAGCAGGTGAGAAATTAGATTAACTTTAATCTGTGGTGTTTCCATGTGGACAGTTTCATGGCTATTCTCTGTTGTCCAAAGTCTATATACTGTACATCACAACCTCCTGTCACTATCACACAGGACAGGAAAAAACCCAAACTACTGCATATGGTGAGTTGGACTGATCCCAGATCTGTATGTTGTACAGTGTAAGAAGTATTGTACCAACTCAATTTTTCACTATACTTACACTGCATTTAGAGTAAGGGTTAGGGTAGTCTCGCGGGTCCATCCTTTCAAATCTCGTCTTGTTGACAGAATGTGAGAAGCCTGGGCTTCCGAGGCTAGGGTTACTGCCATGTACAGTAACAATGAATAATTTCAACAGTTACACTGTACTTACAATAATAATCATACAGTCACGAGAACCCTGTAAAGTAACATTTTACCACCAACTATCAATGTCAGAGGTGTTAGCTAAAGCACAGAGTACAGATCTGGGACCAGGCTATAAGGTAGCCTGAGTGCCAGTCTGTTTGTTCCATCATGCCAACTCCTTGTCACTCATTGGCTTGACAATGACAGCAATGGAGTTGGCAAGAACACAAACAGATGTGGCACCAGGCTAAAAGGTGAGCTGGTGAGGACTTTGTCCATTGTGGCTGGATATAACAAGGTGCTGTGAATTGATTGGAGAGTGCGATTGGTTAAAGCAGTAGGTAGATTCTCAGTAACTGTACACTACACTAACTGGAAACATAGTCTTTAGAGAAGCAGCAGGTAAAGACTGGTAGAGAATCATACAAATGACAAGTAGTAGTCCATGAGGAGTCAATCAAAATACAGGAACAAACCAGTCCATGATGCCGAGATTGAGTGTGACAAAGCAAAATATGCAGCAGAAAACATGGTGATACTTCAACAAAGTAAAAAGGTAGAAAACTAGCTCCTTTATAGTTGCATTATACAGTAGAATAGACTCAGAACAACTTCCATTTTGAGGTTGGTAACAGCATCAACAGATAAATGAATTAGAATAAGCAGTGCTAGCTAACACTTTGGAGTAAGGCTAAAATAAACTGGTGGTGCATGGTCTCTTTAAAATGGCCGTTCATATCCACCATCCATCGCGTGGGGGAGAAGAGTAGACAGACACCAATGTTCAGAATTAGCTCCCTGTGCCGACATGAACCGCTGTATGCTAACAGATGAAATTACAATAACAGCTACAGTACTGGAGTTAAGGGGTTATTTAGGAGCATAGGCATCTAACACAGAGAGCTAACTCCACATCATCATGTTTCACCGCAATTAAAATGTTAATACAAAACCAAACTAAGCTGAAAATACAGCACAGAGGTCACACAAATAAAAACCATACGTTGAAAATTAGCGACTGGATCAGAGACCGCTTTATTAACGTTTTGTTTGTCTCGTTTCTGGAGAAAGGAGGAGTAACAGAAAAGATGACTGTTTCAGGCTGTCTAACAACAAAACCATAATCTAAGTGAAATGAGCAGATGTCCTTTGTGTGAATCACATCTTGTCATGTCTTGCTGATGAAGGTTTGAATTCGTCACCATTCTGACTTATGGCTTTCTCATAATATGGACTAGCATTAGTCATATTCTTCATCAAAACAGCAACTCATCCTTGGGTGATTATATTGCAAGTTGAAGAGCTGAGGTACATTTATAATAACGTTTTTAATTGAAAACTTTAAATTATTTAAAGTTTTCAAAAACGACCCAAATCACCTGCTTTTAGTCATCTAATTTTGCTCAACAAAACACACATATCCTTTCCATCACATTTCAAATGGTACTTCATACTCTGAGTAAAGACATAAAATACTGATTGTTCCCAGAAGAAATGCACAGGACTTTTTGTGCGGCATTTTGTGTCTGCAGTTTCCTTCAGTTGTATTTAAAATGCTATTGAGTAAAACCAGGAAGTGCAGCTGTTTGAAGCTGGTGTACAAAACCGAAAGTAAAAGACGCAAAAACAAAACTTAAGAACGGGACGCATAGAAATAGCGCACATAGAACAGATATACCGCTTCTTAGACTTACTTTCAATGAAAATGACAGATCTATAATTCACATTTCTATGTGAATTTGGTCAGGTCTCCCAAAAAGTTATATATTGCAGCTTTAAGATAAACTACAGTAATAAACTGACTGAGGGGTAAGGGGTAAAGGGTTAGGATGAGATTTTGGCTTGCTGGAGACAAAATTAAATTAAAATCTATTTTCTGTCCCATCTACAGTAGTGGAAGTGAAACCAGCGCCATCCCCGCCATTGTTACTCCCTACCATTCTCTCACAGCTTGTATGTCAATAAACTCAATGTAAACCAGTAAAGCACTGTTCAAACCTCAAAAACAAAAAACCTGTTTTCATAAAAATGACAAACTTCTAATGCTCAGATAGAAGGCCGATGGGAGAGACACACTGACTGGCAGTGTATATGCAGTCTGCAGCGGTTGGTAGGTAGGAAGGCACCAATAACAAAGCTATGGAACGAGGGACGAACCAACGAAATGGACAGATAGTGAAATGTTCGACCATTTAAAAATTCAAATTCTGTTTAGTTTTTTCTTAATTCTTAGCTCCTTTATTTCTGAGTCACTTTAGAGAGACAAAAATAAATAAATAGAAAAGGGCTGCTGTGGCTGGCTGACTGACAGACTGCTGCTCTTCTTCTTCTGCAATAAGGGATAGCTAGATGATGATTCCATCTATTCGCTGTTGACTTTGGGCTCGTCTCCAGTTCGTTCTGCACTCAGGTCCACGTCCACTTCCAGTGAGAGAGAAGCAGTAGCCTTGTCTCCGTTCTCTGTTTGGCCTTCCTGTTCCTGGGTGGCTGCTGGAACAGCAGTGTCTGGCGTGGTGGAGTTAGCATCCACACTACCCTCCTCCTGAATCGGGCTAGCGTCTCCACCAACCTCCAGGACTGGGCTAGTGTCCTCAGTCAGGCTAGCGTCCGTACCATTCCCGTTGACCACCACCTTCCCACCATCCCCGTTGACTATGAGGGGGGCTAGATCCCTGGCTGCGCCCCCCTGTCCCAGCTGCTGTACCTGAGCCAACACCTGCTCCACCGCTGCCTGGTCATCTCCCTCCTCGTCCTCTAGTTTCCTCAGGATGATGGGCAGCTTGGCGTCTGCCTCTGCGTTCTCCAGCAGGGCGATGTCGCTCTCCTCATAGCGGGGCAGCGGAGCGCCCTCCTCCTGCTGCTGCTGGAAGTGCAGGCGTTTGGCCCTGCCGCTGGCCACCACCCTCTCCAGGATCTGCTTCTCAGCCAGGCGCAGCTGGATGGCCACCTGGGAGTGGAGGGAGAGACCGGGCTTCTCCAATGCACACTGGTCATCCTGGAGGACAGGGAGGTGGGGCGACATTGGGCAGAAGGTAAGGGAGTGAGGTAGAGGGGAAGGGAGTGAGGTAGAGGGGAAGGGAGTGAGGTAGAGGGGAAGGGAGTGAGGTAGAGGGTAAGGGAGTGAGGTAGAGGGTAAGGGAGTGAGGTAGAGGGTAAGGGAGTGAGGTAGAGGGTAAGGGAGTGAGGTAGAGGGTAAGGGAGTGAGGTAGAGGGTAAGGGAGTGAGGTAGAGGGTAAGGGAGTGAGGTAGAGTGGAAGGGAGGGGGAGACCGAAAGTGGGTCAGCAGAGAGAGAAAATAAAACAATATGGTGGGGGAAGTCAAAGAGCCTTGTTGTCCTTACTGACCTGGGAGCTGGTCTTGTAGGTCTTGAGCAGCAAGGCAGCCCTGGTCTCCAGGAAAGTCCACAGTTTGATCTCATTGTCCCAGCTCACAGGGAACTCAGTGTTACCCAGGGTGAAGATCTTATTGATGGCGTGTTCTCCTACCAGGTAGTCCTTCAGCTCCTCTGTGGAGAATAGGGGTTAAATGGCAGTGAACCAGAATGTCAGGACCAATAGGATTACACAGAGGAAAAAACACAACTACAACATCCAGGTCAATTCAGAGGGCCTGGTCTTTAGAGCTAAACAGGTACAAATTGTTTTTTTAAAAGACGTCAATTAAGTTTGGTGACATTAATTAACCTAACTCTGATGTTCAAGGTTTTAAGTTAAAGGGCTGTTATTCTACAGGCCGAGTCCCTAGGTAGACTAGTTAAACCGGTAGCCAACTGCTGCCTTCGCAATCTGTCTTTTGATCTGAGCTATTATGTAAGGCTGGATTACACTGGAGAGGGAGACATGAAATGATCGGAGGTTGAGTGCTTAATGTGTTCACACGTTACACACACACACGCTACACACATGCCTGAGTCACATCTGTAAAAAAGTTATACCCCCCCCCAACCACCCCGCTCCGACCCCCACGGGAGGGGGCTAGGGCCATGTAAAAAATTTAGCGAGAGAGAAAGAGCCAATGTGAATAGTATATCTGTGGGGCCTGAGGTAGAGGAGGCCTGGCTCCTACAGTAGCTGTAGTATGCTAGCCAGACCTGGGTTCAAATACCATTTCAAATCTTTCAAATACTTTGAGCATTTGCTTTAGCCTGCCTGGATTGCCAGTTGGCAACTTTTCCACTGCAACGGGTAAGCTCGATCAAGTAAAGTATTTTAAATAATTTCACTTCTAAGTATCAATCCTAACTTCTCCTCAGCCGTTCCTGGTGTCGTGCCTTAGCGTGCGACTGGCCTTGTGACCGTGTGGGGATCGATGCCAGCATTTAGGCTTGCGTGTGTGTCTTACCCTCAGTCATACAGAAGACTCTGAGGAAGGCCAATAGCTGGGCAGAGATTGGAGGATCACTGCAGTGCAGGGCAAAGATACTGGACCTGATGGGGGGGGTGGGAGAGGGGAAAGAAAAAGTGAAAAAAAGAGACCGTACAGTCACAACAACTTCTCTATTTCACATTACGCACACATATCACCTCTTAGTTAAACCTACACCAGTAAACATTATAACCTTCCCTGTAGTTGATCAGGCTCTGTTAGAGCTTCAATCTGCCTTTATTGCCCTGCAGAAAGCCTTTGAAGTGAAATTGGTAATTAATGCAGGTAAAACCAGTTACATGTTATTTTCCAAATCAGATGATTTATGCATACGTACTTTGAAAGGTGCCCTCATTGATGGTGTCCCCATCTATAAATATCTGGGCGTCTGGATTGAGGAAAAGCTATCTTTCATAAAGCATGTTGACGAGTTAGTTTTAAAAAATTATGAAGAATTCAAATTGGTTTCTTCTATAGGAACAGGTCCCGTCTTTCGTTAAATAGCAGAAAACTAATTATTCAGTCAATATTGATTCCGGTTATTGACTATGCCATTGGACACAGTTTATCATAGCGCATTCTGCTTTATTACAGGGCGATAGGTTCAGTACACATCTTTGCATTTTGTATCAGAATGTGGGCTGGCCCTCGATGTCTAGTAGATCGATGCATTGCACTCTTTTTGTCTATAAAGCCCTCTTGCATAAACTTCCACCATCTTACCTCATTGTTAACCTATAGAAGTGTGGAATGATCTACAATGTACTTTAAAATTGAAGGAGTTTGTGCCTCTAGGGCATTTCGGACAGTTATTAGGGGACCTTTTACTGATTGGTTTATGATTGTGTTTTGCTTTTCATGTACTGTTGTTATAATAATGTATTTTAATGTGTATATGAATGTGTAGTTTAATGTGTATATGAATGTGTATTTTAATATGTATATGAATGTGTAGTTTAATGTGTATATGAATGTGTAGTTTAATGTGTTTATTGTATTGTGATGTGTATTGTGGTGCTATACAGGGCTCATCTGGAAAAAGAGACCTTTGTCTCAGCATTGACTCCCTGTCAAAATAAAGGTTAAATAAATAAAAAATTGCACGCCTCACAAAGAAGAAAAAACCTTCCACAGTGATCCCTGTATGACTTGAACCATATAAAACCCTGATCTGTAGGTTAAACTCAGTGAAGGGGCTTGGCAGGTACAGTTTGTGTTAATGGAGGTTAGTGGCCCATGGCTAACTCAGGTCTCCACTACACTACACTCATGTTTAGTTTAGCAGCCACTGGTCCATGGTTAACCAAGACCCACTCACGTTTAGCATCAGCTGACTCATTTAAGCTGAGTGGAGGCCAAACCCTGATCCCCCTGATGCATCTTTAATATACACTTAATCAATTACAACAAGATCTTTCATTACCACGGGATATTCCGAGAGAGAGAGAGAGAGAGAGAGAGAGAGAGAGAGAGAGAGAGAGAGAGAGAGAGAGAGAGAGAGAGAGAGAGAGAGAGAGAGAGGAGAGAGAGAGAGAGAGAGAGAGAGAGAGAGAGAGAGAGAGAGAGAGAGAGAGAGAGAAGAAAAAAAAGAGGCAGTGGGGAAAGAGAGATTGCTTCTTATTCTGAGGGAAAAAGAGAGCGAGAAGAGAGGCGAGGGAGACCACTACACCAGGGGTGGGCAGGGTGGTGGGCCGGTGTGGGTGCAGGCTTCTGTTCCAGGATAAAACATTGCAGCGTCGTCTCAGAATAGGCCTCTATACCATGAGGGAAGCTTTCTACCCCCCCGCCCTGACGCTCCCATCATTTTATCATTACCCTAATATTATGCAGCCTTCCTTCCCTGTCATATTAATAAGAGCGCTTTTAATCTCTTATTGATGGGGCATTTTAAGTCTCACAGTGGAAATGAGATTAAAGACTGTGTTGTGTTGTTGCTGTCTGGGGCTCTATTGTTAAACTGACAGATATAGTGATGTATAGTGTTCAAAGGCACAGAGGCAACGGTACACTGCCTGTCTGTCGCCCATACATACACTGGGATATATGAAAGGAGTTTTGAACCACAGAGAGCTCTGGTCAAAAGTAGTGCAGCATTAAGGAATGTTAACCCTGTTCCTGGAAAGCCTAAAGGCAGGTAGCACTCCAGGAACATGGTTGGCCAGCCCTGGAATAGGGTGTCATTTGTGATGGAACCTTCACGTCACAGTGTAGCTTGTTTTCAGAGTAAATTCTCCTCTCCTGTATGTACTGTTGTTATAGCGATGGGCAGAGAGAAGGGATGTAATAGTAATGCCCCTAGACTTGAGAAAGACTCAGTAATGTGTTTGCAGTGTAATAATGTCCTGCCGATTGTCACATTGATCAAGTCACTGAAATTCTGGAAAATATTGCCCTCCTGAAATTACCTCAGTCTCTGACATAATGGAGAGATAATTAGTTTTCTCTCACACTACCCCTCTTTCTCCCTCCCACTGTCCCTCCCTCCCTACTTATGGGGATGCCCGTGTGTATGTATGTTTGTGTGTGTGCGTCTCTACTTACGAGGGGATGCCAGCGCGGGCCAGCACCTCAGCCTTCATGGCGTACAGCCGTTCACTCTTGGACACGCCCAGTTTGATCTTGACCCTGTCGTGTGCGTTCTCCTGGAAGAAGAAGCCGTTGTGGATCACAAACTCAGCGTTGGACCGCGTCCCGTAGAATATGTAAATCTGAGGACAGACAAGAGAACAGTCACTCAACATTAAAGTGGAAGTTCAGTATTTTACAACTTAATGTTAGATTGTTTATCTCCCTGAAAACAAGTGTATGGGCCAGGAGAAACTGTAAAACATGGTTTGGTTTTCTAAAAAAACAGCCACTACAACCTTTTTTTACTGGATGGTAGCTAAAGTTAGCTGAACTTCCCCTTTATCATCCGATTGGAACTCAACCTCTAGAAGGTTCCTGTAGATTGTAATGGGTTGGATCATTTGGATGTAAACAATGTGGTGAACATTCCACCCACTATTCCTATGTACCATTTTGCCTCATAACCATGTTATCATTTCTGATCTAGTGGAAGCTTCACATGGGCACAGAGAATCCCCACACCACTCCACTCACGTATGGCTCCAACATATTACATCCACATTTACAGATAGCAGAACGGAACGAGTGTGAGAGGTAAAAAAGGAGAGCGAGAGACAGGGCAGGGGATAGAGAGGAGGAGTGATAAAGCTTAGTTGGGAATGTAGCTTAGTGGTTTGTGTCTCTGTGAGCTCAGGCAGGTTCTATGTCCAAAATGGCACCCTATTCCCTATGTAGTGCACTACTTTTTACCAGGGACCATAGTGCTCTGGTCAAAAGTAGTACACTAGATGGGGAATAGGGTGCTATTTCAGACACACCCTCTGTGAGCTCAGGGCACTTCGGCCGGACGGTGATATCTGCCGGAGGAATCATAGGATCAAGAGGCTCGACTTCCCATCACCCCCCTCTCAACCACCCCCACTCACACACACACACACACACACACACACATTGCTGTCTCTCTAAATCTTATCAAATAATTCCCATTCTGAAAAGAGAGAGGTGGGGATGGGGAGGAGGAGGAGGAGGAGAGGGAGCCGTAGAGGTTGGTGGCGTTCCGATTCTCCACCCCTCTCCCAAAGCATGGATTTAACAACTGTGGAAACTCCCTCCAGGCAATAAGTCTGACTCCCAGCCTGACCCTCTCTCTCTCTCCCTGACATAACATCAACACTGGACACCAGTCAGTCATCCAGTCAGGAACCAACCACCTTTCAATTGATATACACATACATGATGCAATTAGATCATACACTTCTACATAACCCATAATAACTCAACATTATGTACAGGACAAATATGTAAAGTAGGTAAGCCTTTTTCAAGCCAGTAAGGCAGGATCCCATCTCCTGTTTCTGTAGCGTGAGGCAGCTTGATGTACACCCCACCCCCAGACAGGACACTAGTTTTGTCTAGTAGCTAAAGAGCAAACGATGCAGTAGTTTCATGCTGCCCAGACTCACCTGGTCGTTCTCTTTGTAGTCCTGCAGAGCCACACACTCACACCTGTCATCCTCCAGGTTGTAACCAGTGGTGATCTGCGCAACACACAACAGGCAAACTGTAATTGATCCATTCACTGATTGATTAATGACAGTTGGAAAAGCTCATGGAAGCATTTTACGTTCATATTTTAGTCATCTTATCCAGAGCGACTTACAGGAGCAATTAGGGTAAAGTGCCTTGCACAAGGGCACATCAACAGATTTATTTTCACCTAGTCAGCTCGGGGATTTTAACCAGAGACCTTTCGGTTACTGGCCCAACGCTCTTGGTTTTATAATATGGACTGGTTCAAATCAAACTTTATTTAAAGTGCATTTAAAAACGCAACACACTTTACAGTAAAACATTTTATGTAGTTATAGTTCGGAGCAGCACAGTGAATTGTCTGCGCTCCTTTACTGACTGACTGGCGATACAATTTACAGCAAGTTTATTTTATATAGTGTACGTGACCAGCTAAACTAACAAATGTACAATATTTTTTCTCTCCTAGTATTAGAAGAGCTGAATATCAAATCATCCATTCCTTTGGTAACAATCTCAAGGGACTAATGAACAAAATCAGCAAGCAAATGTATTTCAAAACATGAATGTATTAGTTTAGTATACGTAATCAATGAGTATATCAATACAAATAATTCCCTCATCCGGAGTTAGTGAGAGCTTTACAAATAGGCAGAAATTAAGGAAATTGAATGAACCCAAACAATTTCTCACCAATGAGTAACACTGTAGCAACTAGGGCTGAAGAAGAGCAATAAAATGTGGAAATATGTCGGAGGAAGTTGTAACCCATTTTTATTAAACTAAAACCAAGGGAATACACAGGAAGACAATTTATTACATGTCTTTAATGACTCGCTTTGTCTACGTATCGGGCTTTCACAAATCAAATCACATTTAAGGGGCGTAGATGCAGTTTACATGCATACGCAAGGAGGAGATGATATTGCTCCGTTACAATCAGTCGCTGAACACAATCAAAGCCAAATGATTGCGATAAATAAAAGAGCCCATGAGATAAGAGTAATCAACTGAGGAAAACACATCACACTGTGTGGTTTCTCTCAAATCTAGAATTCTCTACAGCAGATTTCTTGACTGTGTGTGCGTGTCGATTTATTTACAAAAAAGCTAGGATTTTAAGATTCCTAAAACATTTTCTTTTATAAATTAAAACCTCTCGCACAGTGAGTGGAGGATGTTCGTGTGCAGTTGTGTAATAGGCACGTTTCAGCCATGCAATAGGCACGTTTCAGCCATGCAATAGGCACGTAATAAGTGTATAATAGCGTGTTTGTAGTACTCACCAGGCCGTTGGTATGGTTACACATGTCCCAGAGAGGGATTAGGGCGAGGGTGACGCGGCTACCGTCCTCTGTAGGGATCTGGTTCTGACGGGTCATCACTGAGGAAACCGCCCATCTATCGGGGTCAAAGGTCACGGTCAGCCAATTATCAAATCAGCAACAAAACTCACTTTCCTGGACTAACCAATCACAACAAGTGCCCTGTGTTTTTCCTGACTAGTTGTTAGTTATAGCCTCACGTGGTCGGGACATCAGTCCTACTCATAACCTTGGCTTTAGTAACAGTTGAAGTATGCAAAACTAACTGCTTGTTCTAGTGACCACGGCTGATGATGGTACAGTAGGCGATTGTTCAAAAATATCATCTTGATTATTAATTGAACACTAGGGCATCCAATAAATATAAATCTGTGATCTTGTTATAATGATGTTGAGGCATGAATTATTATTCTAAACGACATTCTAAAGTGGGCTAACAGTAGTTCCTCCAAAAAGCCTTGGCGCCACGGTGACAAGACAACAACACACGCCGTCCCAGCTCCGTCATTCCCACAACACATTGCCCGGCGGGAGCGGAGGATTGCATCACACTCAACACAATGGGAAGATAAAGAGGCCGACGACAAATTATTCCCTCAAAGATAACGGAAGAACAAGGAGAACAAACACTCCGTTTTAACAGGCCATCCTGGATGCCGGCAGTAGTTCTACATTCTCCGGACATGCACACACACACACACACACACAAGGGGGGTGGAGGGCAAGCGTTTCAAAAGCAGGCCGACGCGCACACACACACCAACCTGTAGTCGTCAAAGGTAAAGGCGTCCTTCAAGGGCAGTTTACTGGTGGTCGGATGAGTCTGGAAATGAAAGGTTAGGAGAGAAAAAGGAAAGAAAAGAAAGGACAGATGGAGGGAGGGAGAAAAGAGTAACAAAATGTAATATTAAATCAGTGTGTGGAATTTCATTATGCGGCTGATACATGAAAGTGTGTTAGCGGTGTGTGTAAATGTGTGTGAGGGGTGTGTGTTATTGAGCGCCATGTGTGTGTTAGCGTGTGTCTATTAAAGTTGTGTGTGTGTTAGCACGCACTTTTGTGTGTGTTTGTGTGTGTGTGTGTGCGTGCATGTGTTAGCGTCCACGGTGCAAGCAAGGATCAGGATGGCGTTAGCCCCCCATACATCACTGTCAACTTAATTTGTTGTGCCCAGCAGCCGTCATAAATCTGCTTCATCAATTTGGGTGACAGAGAGCCACCAGTGACACAGAAATCTACATTTAAAGCCACACACTGGACGCCTCCAAGGGCTCATTTACAACCGAGCAGGAGCTAGAGGGCGGGAGGACTAGCACACTACACACCTAGAAAGATACAGATGGGGGAGACAGAGAGAGAAAGAGTGAGGAGAGAGAGGGCAGAAGGAGAGCAGAGAGAGTGAGAAAGCAGAGAGCAGAGAGAGCAGAGAGAGAGCAGAGAGAGCAGAGAGAGAGCAGAGAGCGCAGACAGAGAGCAGAGAGAGAGCAGAGAGAGTGAGAAAGCAGAGAGCAGAGAGAGCAGAGAGAGAGCAGAGAGAGCAGAGAGAGCAGAGAGAGAGAGCAGAGAGCGCAGACAGAGAGCAGAGAGAGAGCAGAGAGAGAGCAGAGAGAGAGCAGAGAGAGAGCAGAGAGAGCGCAGACAGAGAGCAGAGAGAGAGCAGAGAGAGAGCAGAGAGAGAGCAGAGAGAGAGCAGAGAGAGAGCAGAGAGAGAGCGCAGAGAGAGCGCAGAGAGAGAGCAGAGAGAGTGCAGAGAGAGAGCAGAGAGAGAGCAGAGAGAGAGCAGAGAGAGAGCAGAGCACCAGGGTCTAATAACTGCGCTTCCTGAAGCCCTTTATTTATCTAGGCAAGTCAGTTAAGAACAAATTCTTAGTTACAATGACTGCCTTCCCCGGCCAAACACGGACGACGCTGGGCCAATTGTGCGCCGCCCTATGGGACTCCCAATCACATCCGGATTGTGATACAGCCTGGAATCGAACCAGGGTCTGTAGTGACGCCTCTAGCACTGAGATGCTGCGCCACTCGGGAGCTGCAGTAAAAATAGACTACAGTTCAGTAGGAACCCAGAGTAAGACAGCTAAGGCTCTCTCTTTGTTACACACATAACCACCTCATTGTGTCTGTGTGGTGGTTGGTCGTTAATACAACACGTCTGTCTGATCATCTTGTTTACCCATCTGTCTCTTCAAAGTAGTATTTCATTGATTATAATAGGGAGTGTTGAGTGAGTTGACACAGGCTAGGGCTGTGGTGGTAAAGGTAAGAGTGGTCACATCATATTTCTCCCACAGGGTGGATGGCTGGTGTGGCAGGGTGGGTGTGTGTGTGTAATAGACACAGTCCGGCAGTGACACTGATTCATCCCTACAGTAAAGTGAGGAAAATCACGCTCACTGGGCCACATGACACGCACTGTCCAACCCTAACCTACCCCCCTCACCACACAGACACTGTACCTCAAATAAACCTAAAGTTCAATAGAAGTTGCTACTTTAACTCTTAGACACTCAGATGACGGTTGACAGGGTGTCCCCAAACATTGAGGAAGGGGGACGGGATTATACCCCAGCACCCTCCCTCCCTCCCCCCCACCCTGGTTATGACAGAGGTAGCGGTATGGAGGAGCAGTGTTGAGCCTCGTCCTGCTCTGACAGCCATTAAAAGATAAGAGTCTAGCCTCGCGGATGGATCCTAGCGGAGAGGAGGGGTGTCGTTGTGACGTCGAGCCCAGCAGCCAGACCTGATCCCAGGCTGGGCCCTGCCTGCTGCCTGCCTGTGGACGTGACATGGAAAGGCAGGAGGGGAAGAGGAGAAGCACACATTGATCGGGCGCTGCGCTGTCGCTGTGCCAACCTGTGTATTTACATGTATAGTCTTTCGAAGGGGTTGGGATCAAAACAGAAGAAATTGTAGCAGATATTTTTCTTCTAGATTTTTGCCTTAGTTACCAGAATGGTAAATCCTGACCATTGTGAATAAAAAAAAAATAACAGTCTGCACTGAAGAACCCTTTTTCCGCCATATACAGAGATGCATCCCACACAGTGAGGGGAGTCCATCTTTCTCATTTGACTAGTCAGAGAGTGAGGGAAGGTTAGACAGACTGATACCTGGAGCGCCTCAGAGAGGAAGGGGAAGGTAAACGACACCACTGGGACACTAAACCATTTCTCATCACACCACACACACACTCCAAGGTTACTTTGCATTCGCTGCATACTGAGGTCACCTTATGAGGTCCGCACACGCACACACAAAATTACAAAACACAGTCCCACTGGAAGGGAGTGGCACTCTGCTATGCTTCAGATGGCCTCCTACACTTGAGACATGTAGCGAGACACATGTAGAACTGACTGACTGACAGTGTGTGTGTGTGTGTGTGTGTGTGTGTGTGTGTGTGTGTGTGTGTGTGTGTGTGTGTGTGTGTAGGGATCACAAGGAGGGGGGCTGGGATGGACTGGACAGGGAGGGAGAGATTTTTTATTTATTTTTTGTCAGTCTCCAAGCCACTCAACATGTACGGAAGGTACAATCAGGTCAATTCAATTCAAAGCCAATGCGACAAGCTAATTTTCCAGCCCGGTCATCTGCGGCCGCCCACTTTAGAAAAACAGAGAGGGATGAGAGAGAGGCTGACATTGACAGTAGTCATTACACTGACACCAGCCCCCAACCTGAGCAGAGGACAGGAGAGAGGGATGAGAGGAGGAGGGGAGAGAGACAGAAGAGGGATGAGTGAGGGAAGAAGGGAGGAAAGGAGGAGTAGAGGAGCGCAACGGAGAGGGAAAGGGTGAAGAGGTGCAGGGAAGATGACAAAATAATGAAAGATGGAGCGTGGAGAGGGGGATGAGGTGAAAGGAGATGTAGTGGAGAAGAGAGGAAATGTGGGCAGGACACATACACACACCTTTCACAATCACACCCGCTTAAGAACACAGAGCTCAAGCCAACCGAGAAGGAGAGTTCACAAAGTTAGGAGTCATCTCTACACAACACCTTTTACTGTTCAACACCACGGCCATGAGGTGTCTTGGCTTCCAATACAACTCCATCACCACACAGTGGAATAATGTTAGTGATGCTGCTGTTCCAAACACTCATGTTTCATTACCATAATTAGAGTTATTTAAATGTCTTGTTTATTTTCAGTTGTTTTATTTCCTGATGGTTGCTTATCGCAGTCTTTGGGTTTCAGCAACAGTATATAACACCTATGTACTATTATTACAACAACAACATGGGGGGGAAATAACTATGCTCATGTCATGTTATCAGTATTACATTCTACTATATTACCTTCATATCACCTTATACAACCCACCACTACCACCTAGTGGGCATTGATGGTAGTGTCTTTTCAGAGACAGGCGACCAGGTGTGTAATCATTAGTCCAAATCATAGCAAACTGTTTCCAACGTAAAACATTTTGCAATGAAAACAAGAGTTTCTAATGATCAGATTCAGTTAAATCCCTCCCTGTTTTGTTCCGTTTGCTTCCGTTTGGTTCCTAGTGACTACACTCCTGCTGTCAAGGCCACAAAACAGCACATTTCTGTCAAATAGCAACTTTATGATTCACTATTCTGCTTAATTCAGTCAATTGCATGAAAGCAAAGATTGAGAGGAAAAAGCAACTAGGGATGAGGGCGAGTACTCGATTCAAGGTTTGTATTAGATTATTAACGAGTAATTAGCAAGTGAAATGTAGAGTGGGGGGAAAATGTTTTGTGCAAGTTCTCCCACTTAAAAAGATGAGAGAGGCCTGTAATTGTCATCATAGGTACACGTCAACTATGACAGACAAAATGAGAAAAAAAAATCCAGAAAATCACATTGTAGGATTTTTAATGAATTTATTTGCAAATTATGGTGGAAAATAAGTATTTGGTCACCTACAAACAAGCAAGATTTCTGGCTCTCACAGACCTGTAACTTCTTCTTTAAGAGGCTCCTCTGTCCTCCACTTGTTACCTGTATTAATGGCACCTGTTTGAACTTGTTATCAGTATAAAAGACACCTGTCCACTACCTCAAACAGTCACACTCCAAACTCCACTATGGCCAAGACCAAAGAGCTGTCAAAGGACACCAGAAACAAAATTGTAGACCTGCACCAGGCTGGGAAGACTGAATCTGCAATAGGTAAGCAGCTTGGTTTGAAGAAATCAACTGTGGGAGCAATTATTAGGAAATGGAAGACATACAAGACCACTGATAATCTCCCTCGATCTGGGGCTCCACGCAAGATCTCACCCCGTGGGGTCAAAATGATCACAAGAACGGTGAGCAAAAATCCCAGAACCACACGCGGGGACCTAGTGAATGACCTGCAGAGAGCTGGGACCAAAGTAACAAAGCCTACCATCAGTAACACACTACGCCGCCAGGGACTCAAATCCTGCAGTGCCAGACGTGTCCCCCCTGCTTAAGCCAGTACATGTCCAGGCCCGTCTGAAGTTTGCTAGAGTGCATTTGGATGATCCAGAAGAGGATTGGGAGAATGTCATATGGTCAGATGAAACCAAAATAGAACTTATTGGTAAAAACTCAACTCCGTCGTGTTTGGAGGACAAAGAATGCTGAGTTGCATCCAAAGAACACCATACCTACTGTGAAGCATGGGGGTGGAAACATCATGCTTTGGGGGTGTTTTTCTGCAAAGGGACCAGGACGACTGATCCGTGTAAAGGAAAGAATGAATGGGGCCATGTATCGTGAGATTTTGAGTGAAAACCTCCTTCCATCAGCAAGGGCATTGAAGATGAAACGTGGCTGGGTCTTTCAGCATGACAATGATCCCAAACACAACGCCCGGGCAACGAAGGAGTGGCTTCGTAAGAAGCATTTCAAGGTCCTGGAGTGGCCTAGCCAGTCTCCAGATCTCAACCCCATAGAAAATCTTTGGAGGGAGTTGAAAGTCTGTGTTGCCCAGCGACAGTCCCAAAACATCACTGCTCTAGAGGAGATCTGCATGGAGGAATGGGCCAAAATACCAGCAACAGTGTGTGAAAACCTTGTGAAGACTTAGAAAACGTTTGACCTGTGTCATTGCCAACAAAGGGTATATAACAAAGTATTGAGAAACTTTTGTTATTGACCAAATACTTATTTTCCACCATAATTTGCAAATAAATTCATTAAAAATCCTACAATGTGATTTTCTGGATTTTTTTTTCTCATTTTGTCTGTCATAGTTGACGTGTACCTATGATGAAAATTACAGGCCTCTCATCTTTTTAAGTGGGAGAACTTGCCCAATTGGTGGCTGACTAAATACTTTTTTCCCCCACTGTATAAGCACTGAATTTTGTTTTTTATATCTAAAGACATGTTTACTTTTCGTGGAGTATGTGAAGTACAATGAAAATGTTTAAAATGACATGCCTTAAATATGGTCTGATTAATGTTATTAGGACAATAATAAACCATCATCTAGTCCTCCACTTGGCAAATCTGACCATAATTCTATCCTCCTGATTCCTGCTTACAAGCAAAAACTGAAGCAGGAAGTACCAGTCACTCGCTCAATAAGGAAGTGGTCAGATGACGCAGTTGCTAAGATAAAGGACTGTTTTGCTAGCACAGACTGGAATATGTTCCGGAATTCATCCGATGGGATTGAGGAGTATACCACATCAGCCACCGGTTTCATCAATAAGTGCATCAATGACGCTGTCCCCACAGTGACCGTACGTACATACCCCAACCAGAAGCCATGGATTACAGGCAACATCCGCACTGAGCTAAAGGGTAGAGCTGCTGCTTTCAAGGAGCAGGACGCTAACCCGGACGCTTAAAAGAAACCCCGCTATGCCCTCCAATGAACCATCAAACAGGCAATGCATCAATACAGGACTAAGACTGAATCCTACTACACCGGCTATGACGCTCGTTGGATGTGGCAGGGCTTGCAAACTATTACGGACTACAAAGGGAAACACAGCCGCGAGCTGCACAGCGACACAAGCCTACCAGACGAGCTAAATTACTTCTATGTGCACTTTGAGCAAAGCATCACTGAAGCATGCATGAGAGCACCAGCTGTTCCTGACGACTGTGTGATCACGGTCTCCGTAGCCGATGTGAGTAAGACCTTTAAACAGGTCAACATTTACAAGGCCGCAGGGCCAGACGGATTACCAGGACATTTTCTCAGAGCATGCGCTGACCAACTGGCAAGTGTCTTCACTGACATTTTCAACCTGTCCCTGACCGAGTCTGTAATACCTACATGTTTCAAGCAGACCACCATAGACCCTGTGCCCAAGAACGCCAAGGTAACCTGCATAAATGACTACCGACCCATAGTACTCATGTCTCTAGCCATGAAGTGCTTTGAAAGGCTGGTCATGGCTAACATCAACACCATCATCCCAGAAACCCTAGACCCACTCCAATTCGCATACCGCCCAAACAGATCCACAGATGAACCTCTATTGCACTCCACACTGCCCTTTCCCACCTGGACAAAAGGAACACCTACGTGAGAACGCTGTTAATCGACTACAGCTCAGGGCCGAGCACGCCCCCATTCACATCGACAGGGTTGTAGTGGAGCGGGTCAAGAGCTTCAAGTTCCTTGGCGTCCACATCACCAACAAACTATCATGGTCCAAACACACCAAGACAGTTGTGAAGAGGGCACGACAATACCTATTCCCCCTAAGGAGACTGAAAAGATTTGGCATGGGTCCTCAGATTCTCAAAAAGTTATACAACTGCACCATCGAGAGCACCCTGACTGGTTGCATCACCGCCTGGTATGGCAACTGCTCGACATCCGACCGCAAGGTGTTACAGAGGGTAGTGCATACGGCCCAGTACATCACTGGGGCCAAGCTTCCTGCCATCCAGGACCTCTATACCAGGCAGTGTCAGAGGAAGACCCTAAAAATTGTCACTCCAGCTCCCCTAGTCATAGACTGTTCTCTCTGCTACTGCAGGGCAAGCGGTACCGGAGCACCAAGTCTAGGTCCAAAATCCCCTTAACAGCTTCTACCCCGATCCAGAAGACTGCTGAACAGTTCATCAAATGGCTACCCGGACTTTTTGCATTGACCCCACCTTTTTTATGTAGCTGTTACTCTCTGTTTATTATCTATGCATAGTCACTTTACCCCTACATACATGTACATATCACCTCAATTACCTCGACTAACCTGTACCCCCGCACATTGACTCGGTACCGGTACATATATATAGCCTCGTTATTGTTATTTTGCATGACTTTAAAAACAACTTTAGTTAATTTAGTAAATATTTCCTTAACTCTTATTTTTCTTAAAACTGCACTGTTGGTTAAGGGCTTGTAAGTAAGCATTTCACGGCAAGGACTACACCTGTTGTATTCGGCGCATGTGACAAATACAACTTGATTTGATTTTTCATTTGATTTGAGCCACCCACCTTCAACTGAGAACTAACAAACATTTAATCAAAAACATGTCAACACACCAGTCCAGATCAGCCAAGAGACAATGACAAACATTAACTATTGCCATGATGAATATTTAATGTCTTATCTTGACAGTAATGTGAAATGTAAATGTTTTTCTCTTCCCTAATTGAGTTATTTAATGACAGAAACAAAGTGTTCCAACTAAAGAATGTGAAAATAATTTAGAGAAACTTAATTTGTATTGCTCCTTCAGTCCCTTTGATAAGAAAGGGACTACAGAACCTAAAGAGAGTTGTCTAGCCTACGTCCCAAATGGCACCCTACTCACTACATAGTGCAATACTTTTGACCAGAGCCCTATAGCTCTAATGCACTATATAGGGAATAGGGTGCCATTTGAAACATATCCCTAGTCTTCATTGGTTTGATCAAAAGGGAGAGCTGGAATGAATACCTCATTTTAACATGTCAGTTAATAACTTCAAATTAGCATACTGGGAGAGAGATTTGCATCACAATATCTGTCTTGCATTTCTTCTATTTCATAATAAAACTGTAATCACATTGTCTCTCAGTCTTCCTCACTGAAGCTACCTACAGCTGTCTACAGATAAACCAGGCCTTTCAAACTTAACAGCTATAGAGAGTAGAGGTACTGGCATTAACCCCTAAGAAAAGCAGTTGGCCATTCATCCATTATGAATTTTATATCTACAGTATAAAGCCTATATTTTACCATGCCGCTCATATTGAGATTTTAGTCATATGTTGCTTGGGAACATTGTGAATGACAATGACTCTCCCCCCAAAATTTGAATGAAGATCATAAATGTGTTGTATATATTGTGGTAAATATGACATGTTACAGTACACATCCACAAACACCGTCTGTATCCCAAATGGGACCCTAGTCTCCATAGTCAATACTTTTGACCAAAAGATGTGCACTATATCGTGAATAGTAGCGCACAATAGGGAATAGCGCATCCACCAATCACACAGGAGTGGTCTTCAGTTCAGACTAAGAGCTTTAGGAGGTGAAACAGCTCCCCCTGTTGGTAATGCGGTGGTCCTACAGGACAAGAACCCCCTGTGCCTGCCCCTCTCTCTGTCTCATTAGCAGCTTATCAGGCCCCTCTGAAATTGGGTGCAAGAGGCGATTCTGAAGCCACTCTACCCATCTCCCTACAGATGGAAACATCTTAAAACCCAATCCCTCTTGCCGGGCACGCCTCGGCGCACTGACAGACAGGTGGACGTGCAAAGACAGAGAGATGGAAGGACAGAGAGATGGAAGGACGGGAAAGAAGAGAGAAAGAGGCAGACAGAGAGAGAGACACGACTGACTTTTAACAAGAGCCAAAACGAACCCGGCCCAGAGATTGACTCTGTACCTGGCTTCAAGGTGAATGTTATACAGCTGGAGCTATAACACTTTCTTTAGGAGATAAATCAACTTACAATACCAGGCTTTGGATTTGTGAGTTTGCAGACACTAAGAACTGGGATCTGAATCGAAGGTTCCAAAGTTCACATGAATACCGTCTGGCACAAAAATAAATCACAGAAGTCAATCAGAATTTTAATACAAAATAAAGGACGATTCTGTGGGAAAGTCAACCTGAGCACGCCCAAATAAAGTTAGTAATTGGCAAATGAAACCATGTTCATAATTATCCTTAAGGTCTATATGAGTTCAGGCTTTATTTGAAAAGTTGAATTGCAAGAATTTCGGCCACATAGGAGGCCCAATCACATTTCATGGCTTTTTTAAAGAGCTCACAGAGCTTGTTTCTCCACTCACAGCTGTCCCCCAGTGTTCGTTATGAAGATGAGATGTTATTGAAGCAATACAGACCAAATTAAAGTGTCTTGAGTTGTATTTGTGTGTTCTACATTCTTGTTGAGATAGGGGGTGACAGACAGGCAATTTTAACATCCATTACGTTAGTTTGGGGGGAGTAAAACATGCACCTTGGATCATCTTGAAACGTTCTCTGTAAAGCTAACTTTCATCTAAGTTCTAGAAGCAAACCTGATGGACATCATGAAAATGATCGGAGAGGTTGAGGAAGTTCATGAGTAAAAACAAACAAAATAGAATTATTGTAAAATTGACTGTGTCCATAAAATGTATATAGTATGTATAAGCTGGAAGTTCACTAGTTTACTCCAATTAGGGAAGGGGTGGTGGGGTTGGAAAGTAATAACGGGAAATATATATTAAATTATATGTACAGTGAGGGAAAAAAGTATTTGATCCCCTGCTGATTTTGTACGTTTGCCCACTGACAAAGAAATGATCAGTCTATAATTTTAATGGTAGGTTTATTTGAACAGTGAGAGACAGAATAACAATAAAAAAATCCAGAAAAACGCATGTAAAAAATGTTCTAAATTGATTTGCATTTTAATGAGGGAAATAAGTATTTGACCCCCTCTCAATCAGAAAGATTTCTGGCTCCCAGGTGTCTTTTATACAGGTAACGAGCTGAGATTAGGAGCACACTCTTAAAGGGAGTGCTCCTAATCTCAGCTTGTTACCTGTATAAAAGACACCTGTCCACAGAAGCAATCAGATTCCAAACTCTCCACCATGGCCAAGACCAAAGAGCTCTCCAAGGATGTCAGGGATAAGATTGTAGACCTACACAAGGCTGGAATGGGCTACAAGATCATCGCCAAGCAGCTTGGTGAGAAGGTGACAACAGTTGGTGCGATTATTCGCAAATGGAAGAAACACAAAATAACTGTCAATCTCCCTCGGCCTGGGGCTCCATGCAAGATCTCACCTCGTGGAGTTGTAATGATCATGAGAACGGTGAGGAATCAGCCACAGGAGGATCTTGTCAATGATCTCAAGTCGGCTGGGACCATAGTCACCAAGAAAACAATTGGTAACACACTACGCCGTGAAGGACTGAAATCCTGCAGCGCCCGCAAGGTCCCCCTGCTCAAGAAAGCACATATACATGCCCGTCTGAAGTTTGCCAATGAACATCTGAATGATTCAGAGGAGAACTGGGTGAAAGTGTTGTGGTCAGATGAGACCAAAATGGAGCTCTTTGGCATCAACTCAACTTGCCGTGTTTGGAGGAGGAGGAATGCTGCCTATGACCCCAAGAACACCATCCCCACCGTCAAACATGGAGGTGGAAACCTTATGCTTTACCTCCTTCCCTCAGCCAGGGCATTGAAAATGGGTCATGGATGGGTATTCCAGCATGACAATGACCCAAAACACACGACCAAGGCAACAAAGGAGAGGCTCAAGAGGAAGCACATTAAGGTCCTGGAGTGGCCTAGCCAGTCTCCAGACCTTAATCCCATAGAAAATCTGTGGAGGGAGCTGAAGGTTCGAGTTGCCAAACGTCAGCCTTGAAACCTTAATGACTTGGAGAAGATCTGCAGATCTGATGAGTGGGACAAAATCCCTCCTGAGATGTGTGCAAACCTGGTGGCCAACTACAATAAATGTCTGACCTCTGTGATTGCCAACAAGGGTTTTGCCACCAAGTACTAAGTCATGTTTTGCAGAGGGGTCAAATACTTATTTCCCTCATTAAAATGCAAATCAATTTATAACATTTTTGACATGCGTTCTTCTGGATTTTTTTGTTGTTATTCTGTCTCTCACTGTTCAAATAAACCTACCATTAAAATTATAGACTGATCATGTCTTTGTCAGTGGGCAAACGTACAAAATCAGCAGGGGATCAAATACTTTTTTCCCCTCACTATATATACACATGTATGTATATGCATTTGTATGTATGTATATGTATATTTACGAGAAAAAAAACATATGGGGGATTGGAAGTGATGCAGACAATTACATTGATGGAAGTTACAATCTATCTGCAATATTAAAGCTCATCTACCCCCTAAAAAAGTAAAAATAACTTTCATCTAAGTTTTATACGGTCTATAATTGGATTCTCTCTTTTCATTGTCAATATCATTTTTCAGCATTATGATATCCGTAACATCGATAACGGTTGTGGATGTGATGGATATTGTTGTATCATATCTTAGCTTCAGAAGCTTGTGCATTCAACACATTTTGTGTGCTTGTTCTGGGATGTATTCTTCAGACTTTTACAGAAGCAAATTGTTGATATCGTGAAAAGTATGTGTTCTCTATCAAAGATTATTTTGGAAAATATATGCTTAAATGCCTTTCTCATACATGGTAGTACTCTTTCTTAGATAGAAAGATGAGAAGAGTGTTTATAAACAATATGTGAATAGTCCTCGAGTGTCTTTTTCAAATGAAAGCCCCCCCCCAAAATATACTGACTTCATCCAGTGTCCAGAAAAGTGAATTGGCAGTATAGGTACATGAATATTCTCATTTGCATATTTTATCATTAAATCTTTAAGATATGAATATCTATTTCTGACTAACATCCATAACGGAGGGTGTAACATCCATAACGGTCATTCTTCCTCTCTAAAGTAATAATGGAAATGACTATCTTTTCAAAATTATCATTTTTGTGTTCAGCCATGCCGTTCCTTCGAAATGGCTACCCATGTTTTGACCTAAGACTTACAGACTTTTGCTAATATGTTCAGTCACCCTAGAAAGCTTGTCCATTTCATGAAACATCCATAACGCTACATATTTGCTTTATTTCTCCAACATGCCAATATTTAGAAGTCCACTTTCTTGGGTATACACCACCAAGGAGTACAATAGACACACATCAAACATTTTATGTATATTTGGTTGTCCATTCTGTGAGACATTAAAAGTTGTGATGTTGCGTGCAAATGTAACGTCTATAATGTTGGAATCGCCCTAAACACCTTTACTCCTCAGTCTACCCTGTCTCGGAGCTCTACGGACAATTCCTTCCACCTCATGGCTTGGTATTTGCTCTGACATGCACTGTCAACTGTGGGACCTTATATAGACAGGTGTGTGCCTTTCCAAATCATGTCCAGTCAATTGAATTTACCACAGGTGGACTCCAATCAAGTCGTAGAAACATCTCAAGGATGATCAATGAAAACAAAATGATGCACCTGAGCTCAATTTCGAGTCTCATAGCTAAGGGTCTGAATACCTACGTAAATAAGATAATTCTGTTTTAAATTTTAAATGCATTTGCAAAAATTTATAAAAACCTCTTTTCGCTTTGTCATTATGGGGTATTGTGTGTAGATTGATGAGGAAAAAAATTATTTAATCAATTTTAGAATAAAATGAACAAAATGAATAACAAATGTGGAAAAAGTCAAGGGGTCTGAATACTTTCAGAATGCACTGTATTTTAGAGTTAAAAACATGATGTAATTTAACAGAATAAAATAACAATAGTGTGAAGTGATTCGCATCTCGCATCTGGAACAGTTATTCTCAAAGAGTGATCATTTGAAACGGGGCTCAATTTGGCGAGTTGAAATACATTTTTCAGGGTTACAAACCAAACTGTCTTTCCAATATACAGATGTTTGATTTAGTTTATTAGGCCAGTTCCTTGGAATTTTCTATATGGATTAACAATTCTACATTGAACACTGCATGGGGATGAATTATGGCCACGACATCTGTTTGGTGAGTAGGCCTCGCTTCAACATCCTGAAGAGTCTATTGACACACCAAAATCTGTCAGTTTAAGCTAGAGATATGTTTTTTTGCATGGGCTGCGTCGCAATCCACCGCATCCGCCTATGTCGGCGTTCCGCATCTGCAGTGGAAGGTGGCTGAGCTACAGCGGTGTTAGCAAGACCAGGAAACATCCAGAAAATCGGTTTTAATGACTGATGAAAATACGTTCTGTCTTTATCAAACTAATATTTTTGCATATTTTCAGTGTGGTAATAGCATAGGCTAACCAATTCTAAATGCCACTAGCAGTTAACAAAGTAGGGTCGTTACTAACATAAGTTACCACAGCCACAAAGTCATAAACCCTGCTTGTTTCTACAATTTCGCATCTTCAAATCTGATTTTAAACCTTACCCTTAACCACTTATGCCTAAACTTAAATTACGAGTTTTTGTTTTCAGGAATTTTACGATATAGCCAATTTTGACTTTGTGGGTGTGGTAACTAGTGACAACCGCAAAGTAGCCTAAGCGGAAAATGATGTAATTATTCCAAAACTGCAGCTCATTGTTGGAACACATCCATTTTGAATGTGATAAAACTGTCGTCATTTGACAAGGAATGTAGCTTGTGTATCCCATCAGTTCGATACGTTTTTATAGGCATTTATTTCTATAGGCGCACTCAGCACGCGTGTGTAGAGCAAGCAGTCGGAACGCAATTGAGTGAGTGAGGCATGGAGGGGAAAGGGAATTTAGGGAGCAGAACTGTGTGATGCTTGGCTTGGTTTATTTTGAGTTGTGTCCCACAAATGCACATGTACAAGTGGAACACTAGAGTCAAAGCAAATTAACGTTGTCAAGACAAAATTTCAGTTAAAGATAGAGTTTTAACATCAGTTCGAGTACTCGAGTACTCATGCCCATCCCGATATGTGACGCGCTGAAGCCTGCCTACTGTTGCCTGTATGCATTTGAATGGCGAATGGGAAGCACGCTTCAATTATCAGTTGAGAAATGTTAAAATTTAGCTCTTTGCAATTGTGGCCATCAAAACTGTTTTTAAACACACGATTGCATTTACAATTGTTACGCAATGGTTGGGCTTATAAAAGCACGTTTCACTCCAGCAGCAACGAATGAGCTGTTTGAGAAGTTGTAGCAGCAGCTCTCGCACTGTCTGACAGGATTTCCTCTCATAGGCTTTGTATCTGCACGCTGTATGAGTGTGATAAACATAACGACTTACAAAAATACACAAGCCAATTTAAATTCCACTAAATTAGGCAAATTAACCTATAGGCCTAGACCAATAAGCATGACGAGGGCTGTGGCGGTCACAAAATTTAGTCAGCCGGTGATTGTCAAGCAAATACACCCCCCCTCCCCCAGTGGTGGTTGTCCCACTGCCTATCCTAAGTTGAATGCACCAATTTGTAGGTCGCTCTGGATAAGAGCGTCTGCTAAATGACTTAAATGTAAATAACTGTCGGTCTTACGGTAATTGACATTAATTAACATAAACACATTTAGCATCTTCTGGCTTCCACACATAGCCTACAAGCCACTGATGCAGGCCTTTGGAACATCCACATTTTAAAAAGTATAATAAATCCATGTAATAAAGCCTACACCTTCACAATAAATCCATTATTTATTTTAGACGGGTCTAAAGAAGAAAATGTAGTCTATTTCAGAAGAAAATAATAGCATACTCTGAGTTGTCCTTATGTTAGGTCCTGATGTGGCTATGCCAAATGGCTGTGGGCTACACTAGTTCATTTAGCAGGCAAGATTTGCTTATAATTCCGTGGCATTATTTTATATTATAGTATGAAGAATACAATTGAACAAAGCTCAATAAAATAAATATTTTCTCCAAACGATTTGAGGGAGTGCGCATATGCGGCTATTCTGTGTTGAGCGGTTAACAAAGAAATGGGTACTCCTATATACTTAATGTAGAGTTATTAATGTCCCTTTAGTTGTTCTACAAACGTTGGGCAATATGTTTGGATTTTTCATACATTGTAAGGCTGCATGATGAGACTAATGATGATTTGAAAAAGGTTGCTTGAAAGGCATAGCTTAGTTTTCTTGCGCAGGCTGTACACACGCCAATAGTTTGTCATTCACAATTTGACAAGCACTTGATAATGCCTTGAATTTCACAGCGGCATCCCCTTTGTGGCCGTCATGCACCCTCAAAAAATCCATGCCTTTTGCGGCCTGCAGTGCTGCGTTGTGCCCTTCTCCCTGAGTGTGCTGCGCAATCCGAAGCGTCTCTCACCCACACGGCTCTCCGTCACATGATCGGGTCTTTCTCACAGGCTACAAGTTAAGACAGACACATCGGGGACGCAACTGCGCACATCCTTATCCAATTCCGAGGTGCATATTGAAGATATTGGAAGAAATGTCCACATTTTCAGCCAACAAGATGAGTAGGCCTAACGAACAGCAAAAGCACTAGCCTATGTCAATCTACTATCCCCCATAGTACAAAAGTTGACCTATTCTATTCTGTGCAAGAAATAAATATTCCAAACATAGTCTGGGACAGTTGTGGGATGCGATAGATCCCAAATTAATACAACCACTAGCATCAAATAAACTTTTTTATGCAATGTGGCTGACGCAACAGATCAGAACGTTTAGCTTAAAATGTTGATAAACTACTAGGCTATTTCACATTATAAGCGCAGCAATGCGGACATGGTAGTAAGCTATAAGCGCGAATGTTCCATTATCAAAAGTGACCGCAAATGCAATTATGCATGTAATGCTTTTATTATAAAGGTGCATTTTTATGGTAAAACTTATCTTCCCCAAACATGAAACTCACGCGCTGCTTATAAAGTTGAAGTCGGAAATTTAAATACACTTAGGTTGGAGTCATTAAAACTTGTTTTTCAACCACTCCACACATTTCTTGTTAACAAACTATCGTTTTGGCAAGTCGGTTAGGACATCTACTTTGTGCATGACACAAGTAATTTTTCCAACAATTGTTTACACAGACAGATTATTTCACTTATAATTCACTGTATCACAATTCCAGTGGGTCAGAAGTTTACATACACTAAGTTGACTGTGCCTTTAAACAGCTTGGAAAATTCCAGAAAATGATGTCACGGCTTTAGAAGCTTCTGATAGGCTAATTGACATAATTTGAGTCAATTGGAGGTGTACCTGTGGATGTATTTCAAGGCATACCTTCAAACTCAGTGCCTCTTTGCTTGACATCACGGGGAAATCTAAAGAAATCAGCCAAGACCTCAGAAAAAAGAATTGTATATAATAATAATATATAATAATATATAATAATATAATAATATAATAATAATAATTATTATTATTATTATTATTATAATAATTGTAGACCTGTAGCAATTTCCAAACGCCTCAAGGTACCACGTTCATCTGTACAAACAATGGTACGCAAGTACAAACACCATGGGACCACGCAGCCGTCATACCGCTCAGGAAGGAGACGCGTTCTGTCTCCTAGAGATGAACGTACTTTGGTGCGAAAAGTGCAAATCAATCCCAGAACAACAGCAAAGGACTTTGTGAAGATGCTGGAGGAAACAGGTACAAAAGTATCTATATCCACAGTAAAACGAGTCCTATATCGACATAACCTGAAAGGCCGCTCAGCAAGGAAGAAGCCACTGCTCCAAAACCGCCATAAAAAAGCTAGACTACGGTTTGCAACTGCACATGGGGACAAAGATCGTACTTTTTGGAGAAATGTCCTCTGGTCTGATGAAACAAAAATAGAACTGTTTGGCCATAATGACCATCGTTATGTTTGGAGGAAAAAGGGGGTGCTTGCAAGCCGAAGAACACCTTCCGAACCGTGAAGCACAGGGGTGGCAGCATCATGCTGTGGGGGTACTTTGCTGCAGGAGGGACTAGAAGGCATCATGAGGAAGGAAAATGTGGAAATATTGAAGTAACATCTCAAGACATCAGTCAGGAAGTTAACGCTTGGTCGCAAATGGGTCTTCCAAATGGACAATGACCCCAAGCATACTTCCAAAGTTGTGGCAAAATGGCTTAAGGACAACAAAGTCAAGGTATTGGAGTGGCCATCACAAAGCCCTGACCTCAATCCTATAGAAAAGTTGTAGGCAGAACTGAAAAAGTGTATGCGAGCAAGGAGACCTACAAACCTGACTCAGTTACACCAGCTCTGTCAGGAGGAAGGTGCCAAAATTCACCCAACTTATTGTGGGAAGCTTGTGGAAGGCTACCCGACACGTTTGACCCAAGTTAAACAATTTAAAGGCAATGCTACCAAGTACTAATTGAGTGTATGTAAACTTCTGACCCACTGGGAATGTGATGAAAGAAATAAAAGCTGAAATAAATCATTCTCTCTACTATTATTCTGACATTTCACATTCTTAAAATAAAGTGGGGATCCTAACTAACCTAAGACAGGGAATTTTTACTAGGATTAAATGTCAGGAATTGTGAAACACTGAGTTTAAATGTATTTGGCTAAGGTGTATGTAAACTTCCGACTTCAACTGTACATGCCAGTTAGGCTCTACGCCCCTTGTAAAGCAGATTAATGTGCTTCATTTTAAGAAGTTATTTGGCCACTTTAGTTGTGATACAAACCTTATTAAAACATAAAGGCCTATGGGCTAGGCTACATGAGGTGTGCGACTATGATTCGAACAAGTAAAAAAAGGCATTGTTTCTTATGCTGGGCATCATTCACAAGTGATAATATATCATTCACAAGTAATAGGCTAATATTGTCACCCATCAGACTATTGTTGGTTTAATCTTGTCTTTACATATACTAAATGTGTGACATTTGTTTTGATTTAGAATGGACCATTATCATGCACCTGTATCGAAACAGGGGCAGCGGGAAAAAATACATGTCATCTAAGCACTTAAATAGCGAATGGAGGACGCTTTTCCCCGTGGTTTATTTTCATGCCAGCCATGGAGGCTATACTTCTGTTGTAAATATAAGCAATGTGCTTAATATTAGGAAAGTTGAGTAATAAATATAGTAGGCCTAGCCTATAGAAAGCTGATGGGATCCTCTTTTTATTAGTGGCCATCACTCGGTTTTCTCACGCAATTGCATAGCCTATAGAAATGTTGCGCAACATGAGCTCATGGCCTCTCATGAAGTGTTTGATTTAGATTTTCGATTACATTTGCATTGATGTCAGAGTGATTAGAGGGACAATAGAGTGCTGAGCACCAGGCAGTTAGCAAGTTTGGTAGGCTACTAATGACCAGCAGCAGCATCAGAGCTTGGAGAAGCCTAATTACCGTGACTAAACGGTCATGTGGAATTTGACTGCCTTCATGACCGCCGGTGTGGTGGTAATACGGTCACCGCAGCAGCCCTAAGCATGACCAGTCAAATGTAAATGTATTACCATCGATTGATATTTCCATCAATGAATAGGCTAAAAGCATTATTTTGCAATGGGATTTTGTTGCTTCTCCCGGACGATTGGCTTTTGGACGATACTTTTTTTGGGACTGGACCAAAAGCTGGCTATTACCGGCTAATGGAAACCCTGGCGTGTGAGTGAGAGCGAGCGAGAGTGAGAGCGAGCGAGAGTGAGAGCGAGTGTGAGTGAGAGCAAGTGAGCGAGCGAGTGTGAATACCCATTTGCCATTCACCTGGATGACTTTGTAGAAGTATGCGTACTGCCGTGCGGTGTTCTTGTACTGGCTGAGGACATCCTGGATAGCCTGAGTGGACAACAGATGGCGTACTTCCTCCTCCTCGTAGTAGAGAGGGGTGTCGTAGTCCCCGGGGAGGGTCTTGATGTAGGGCAGCCAGGGGGAGGAGGGGTCAGCCCGCTCACACAGCAGGTGGAGGGCCAGGGTCACATTACCCATGGCCTGGAGAATACGGTCCTGGCTGTACAGGGGACCTGGGAGGGAGAGAGGAGAGTTTACATACAGAACAGTGTGTATGTTGAGGTGTGTGCGTGGATCCTAGGGGAGGACAAAGCACAGGGGGTATCAAATGTCAGAGCTCAAAGCCTTGTTGTCAATTAAGGGTAGTATGTTTCTTTTCTCCACGTGCAAAAGTTATTCCACCAACAAATAGACCGAGATGGCCAGCTTGTCTGTATTTAACTGAACTTACACATTATGGGCAAAAACACAGTATATGGGCCTAGGGTTGGGTGATATGGCCACATTTTTGATAGTATTTTATATTTTTGATTAAAAGTTCTAAATATGCTTTATGAGTAGTTCATGACCTTAGGGTGCTTCCAGAACTAATTTTCAGAATTTTCATTAATTTCTGCATTTCTTGCAATTTCTGTTATCATGTCCACACTGTGCAATGCAGGGCTGCATGATATGGGCCAGAAATATAGGACTAATTAATTGGTGAACTGTTGGAATCATGGAAATAGAATGATTATTCTAATTCTATAGTTGGAATAATGTTTGACATGACAACGAATGAATAAGTCAGGGAGGAATTATTGACAGGGTATGAACCAAGTGTTGGTCAGTGTTTCCAGGTGACCCTAATGAGATTTTACATTACACGTTTTCTTACCTCATGTAGCTAGCTAACATAATCATGCTTCGTCTATTCCTCTCTGATTTAGAAGATACCATTGCACAAACTTTTAGAGATGATCCGATCGCTGATTACTTTGTTTTGTACAACACCCCTCATTTTAACGTCACCACAAACAACTTCAATGGTGGCAGTCTCAGACTGAAGTATGTAGCGAACGATAGAGCAGCGGAAGAATTCAGTTTGAGTCATCAGGCAAACGTTTGCTCTGACTTTGTACATTTAGCAAGCTACTAGAAAGCTAGCTAGCCAGCTAACCAGCGATTAGCAGCTAACAATATTTATTTTAGCCACAACTTGCTAAGAAAAGACAAACTAGCAGACAGTAAGATACACAAACTAATAATGTAATTATAGAACGCATGTGGAAAGCAGCATGTCACCAACATGTTGTTGCATCCATCTGACCATGCAGATTGCAGAGTGAACGGCAAGAAAGCACTTGTGACCAATGGTCCCTCTCATTTTATCCAGCACTGAGCAATTTCAGGTCTGCTGAGCGCAAACTTGAACTTTGTGAAAAATCTGTGCAACTTCCAGCGCTTTGAACACTGAGGCTGTACCCGCTTTAAGTTACAGTTTTAACAGTGGCCAAGTAGGATACTGTGGCTATTTTATCATAATGTAGGCCTACCAGTGGCCTATCATAAAAAACAATGGAGAAAATGCATCCCATAACATTTGAACATGGAAATAGCTGTTCTATAATTCAGCCTACTGTAGCAGCCAATGTGGTGTTCAATATAGGCCTACATTCCATGAGACCTTTGAAAAAAACATGCAGGGCTTGACATTAACCTGTTTATCCACTTGTCCTTCAGACAAGGAGGTGACTGAACATGTTGTGTTGTTTGATGTAAGACACCACTTTACAAAATAAAAACACATTATTATTCCCATACCATTATTACAGAGAATCAGACAAATTATGCTACCCTCTGCCTATTGGCTACTTGGCTTATTCAAGCCTGTCTCAAAATACAACACTGCTCCTTTAAGACAAAAAAAAGCTCTTTACCTGACTCGCTTTTCAAAGACGTCTAGAAATGTACACGTTTTGTGCTCTTATAGGAAGCAATCTCTCCCCTAATGCTGACTACAAATTATCTATAACTGGGCTAAAAACTCACTAACTAGCAAAGGATATGAACTAAATGTGCACGTGGCTACATGCAGCGCTCGCTTAGATCTCAAAACAAGCGCATTTACTCACAACCGCACATGCTGTAAACACCAGTTCAAAGTAAATGGCACAGATCCATATATGGCAATGGTCTATATGCATATAGGCCTACTGGAGCTCTGATTGGTTATGCCACACCGGTCTATGTAGAGTACAGGCTGAGTCATGTATGTCAATGCAATAGAATCCTACTCTGATGCGTTCTGCCTACAACAAAATCTTTTGCATAGTTTGTTTTGTTTCGGTATGTTACATTTAATGTGGCTAATATTGTGTTGATTCGATCACAATTGCCACGGTAAAGGGAAACGTTGATAGTGTTAACAGGGAAAACTCTAGAACAGTGGTCACCAACCTTTTCTGAGTCAAGATCACTTTGAGTCAAAGTGAGAGAGGGGAGAGAGCAGCAGACGGAGGGTCCGCCTCTCAGCATCCCTCCGCTCTCCCTTTCCTCCACTGACACTGACCAAAAAGGGACAGTCTTCCAGCTGATAGCAAAACTCAAGTCGCACCACATAATTTCTGCCTCATGCACAAATTAATGTTGTTACTCCTATGAACAGAGAAAGTGAAATATTCCTTCATTTAAAAAAAGACCCAAGCCGCTAATAATAACAACAACGTAAGCCTGTAGATACACTTTCCTACTCATTCATTACTGCTGCAGTGCTTGTTGTAGTGCTGAGTGGAAATAGGAAGAATGCGCATTTTATGGCTTATAAAAGTGTTGAATACAAAGTGTTGACATTGCTGGGTAAGAACTTAAACATAAAAACAGCAGCTCTTTGCTGTATTCGTTGACAGTCACTCTCTAGTCATGGTTTTAAACATTTAGAAATCTCACAGTATCAACTTTGCTGTAGCCTTCTTTTATGCCTGCTACTTTACTGCAGACACAGTAATCTGAGCCATCCGATTGGCCAGTGGTAGGCCTATAGTGCACTCGATTTGCTCTCTGGGCCCGCCGGGAAGGCAGAGTTTGTACTTTCAGACACATGACATGGTTCAAAATGGCAACAGTTTGCCTACCCAGCGCACAGGGCAGCTGAATCCGGAGCACCTACTGCCAAAAGCCTGAGACTAATACAAAAAAATAGGAACACAAGGCTTTATCGTTGGGTTTTTTACAGAAATGTTTGGCGATCGCCCAGGAATGCCTTGGAGATCGTCCACTGTTCTAGAAAGTTGAATGGAAGTTCAATCTCGTGCTTCTCTCTGTCGGCTGATATTTCTTCTGCGCTGTCCTGGGGGAGCTGCGCGGCAGTCTCGGGGCTACTCCGTGCCCGCGCGCAGCTTCGAGGGAACATTGCTTGTGACTCTGTGGTCAATCAACTGCTCTCTCCTTGAGTGACAGGGGGAGGGCTTGGCGTGGGAAACGGCATAAAGTAGGAGGAGAGGGAGAAAGACAACTCAAGTAGCAAACTGAGTAAACTATAAAAACGGATATAACACGCGCCTGAGTTACGTATCACTTTTAACAAACCAAACATTGAAATACTGTTATAGAAGTGAAAGTAAAAACCCAATACCGGTCTGTGCATCAATACCGGTATATAGTCAAATACGGTATACCGCTCAGCCCTATATGGGCCTTACGTTGCCACTCACCAAGGACAGAGTTCTTAGCCGATTCCACAGTCATCAGCATCTTCCTGGGTATCCACAGAAACAGCTCCTCTGCCTGAGGAAACAAATGTTGTCAGAATGGACACTGACTGACATTGGGAGATTTGCTTGAATTACATGGATGGATCTAAAACTTAGCCCGTGATTTTAGTCCACCCCAGGCTTATTTGAATAACAGCATTCATTGTGCACTTAGTGAAAACTCATCCAAGAGTGTTAGCTACATCATTGAATAAACTCCCACCAACTCACAGAGAGAAATAGGAAGAGAAAGTGCCCTGCAGTGTTGCACGGTATACTGAAACTTCAGTAATTTTTCCATCCCCCTGTTTGGTACTTCTGTCAAATGTGTGTCACGTGATTGAGAGGATCAAGTCTGTCTATCAGCGCAGCCGTTTTATAGCAGGAAGAGGAAAGTGTCTGCTCCACTTATTCATTGCTAAAGCCGTCTGGGCTGCATTATTAGCTCCCCACTCATGCTGCACAGAAGTTAACAAACTTGAATAATGCAACACAGCATGTAGAAATGTTGAAACTGTTCACAAAACAATTTCGATACAGGCTAGAACACTTTTACAATGCAAGACATTACTGGTATCTTCCAGCTTTAATTGCAGGCTAACTTTCTTTGCTAGCTTACAGTGTCAATTCACTACCCTAGTACCATAATGCAAAATATGCGGATTTCACAAGTTGATTGTCAGCAAAAGCGTTATAAATGTACTTTGTCTCCCTCGCCACCAAAAGAAGAGATTACTTATTTTATGCAAATGTTGTTGATGAGTACAATAAAATAATGTTCTCCTAGCAGTTGCTAATAAAATAATAAATCTGTAGCCCAATGAAATTAGCATATAATTTTTTGTTTTTGTTTTAACCCTTATTTTACCAGGTAAATTGACTGAGAACACATTCTCATTTACAGCAACAACCTGGGGAATAGTTACAGGGAAGAAGAGGGGATGAACAAGCAAATTGGAAGCTGGGGATGATTAGGTGGCCATGATGGTATGAGGGCCAGATTGGGAATTTAGCCAGGACACCGGGGTTAACACCCCTACTCTTACGATAAGTGCCATGGGATCTTTAGTGACCACAGAGAGCCAAGACACCCGTTTTACGTCCCATCTGAAAGACAGCACCTTACACAGGGCAGTGTCCCCAATCACTACCCTGGGCATTGGGAGAAAATACATTTGACCAGAGGAAATATTTCCTCCCACAGGCCCTCTAACACCACTTCCAGCAGCATCTGTTCTCCCATCCAGGGACCGATCAGGACCAACCCTGCTTAGCTTCAGAGGCAAGCCAGTAGTGGGATGCAGGATGGTATGCTGCTGGCCAGTAACTCAATGTATGCATCGCACACACTCCTATTGAATAATATTCATTCACCTGTATTGTGATTTACCCAGTTTATCAATAGATATACCTTTAAAATAAATTATTACCATTGTTGTTTTGTAGTTAGATTGGTTAAAACAAAGTCAAATTGATTGCATAACTGATTAATTAATGCATAGATGGCTGTCTCAACAAAATGGACATAAAATGTTCAAATGTAATGATATTGAACTCAAAAGATGCCCAATGATTTAACAGAGCAGTAGCTGAGTTTATCTGTATGGATCTTGATACTAAACCTGGTATCGGTATCAAAGTCATAATTCTGTTATCGTGACAATACTAGAGCCCTGGGCTTCATACGAACAGCTCGGTCGGTTTGTTCGATCAGACCTAAACGGCAGCCATTTTAGAACATCAATGAGGGCTGTTTGGTGGGTCATTATGAGAAGAACACCAATAAGAGAGAGTTAGGCCTAGTTTCCTCTGTTGAAATATAATCGAGGAGCTGATCAATCTATTGGTAGTCTATGGAGGAAGCCTCAGGTCAAGGCCTTTCTCTTCCTTAAAAATACATTGGGCGCAATTTTGTTAATTAGATGAACTTGTCCAATAAGAAACTCTTATTTGCATTGCAAAAACGTTTTGCTACAGTGTGCACTAATGAACAAGACCCAAGTGATATGTCACCCTGACAACTGTTGCCATGGACACCGGTCCGGTCGTAGCGACCAACCTTGATGTCCTTGGTGGCCCTGAGGCCGAAGCCCTCGCCGGCGAAGTTAGCGATCTCAAAACCCTCGCAGGACGCTCCACTCTCCTGAGCCCACGCCATCAGCTTCGGGAAGAACTCCTCTCTGCTGCCCTCAAATATCACTGAGATACCTGGGAAAGAGACGGAGAAACACACACACAGTTATGATCAAACGGAGAGTTCTTCCTATTGAATCTATATAGGCCATGGCTCAAATCCAGCTGTGTGTGTGTGTGTGTGTGTGTATGCCTGTGTAGTAGTAGTAGCACATTTGACTACATGTGTGTGTGTGTGTGTGTGTCAGGGTTTCCGTTAGGAAAATGTGGCACCGGACAACGTAACGGGAAGATTTTAATTTACCAGCCATTTGAGAAATGTACCAGACCCATATGCATTGGGTGCATAACCCATTTGGGCATCCACCCACGGAGCTCAGAATGACAGAAATAACATTTAGATTATAGTAATGCATCTTAAAAGAACATGCAACTCATGTAATGAAGCAGCCAATAAAACTTAATTTTCTAAAATTTGCTTAAGTTCCCAACCTGCTACACTTATAAGAAACACGTTTTGGTTTATTTCACAACCAACATTTACAATCTTTGTCAATTTTTTCATTGTCTTTTGTTTGGAGTGCTCCATGTGAGCAATGAGCACGTATCTGGTTTCTCTGTCCTGATAATGTTGGAGTGAGCGTGAACATGAGCATGCATAGAAGTACCTGGTCGGCTGCACGGAAAAGTAGCAGAGCGTCTTTTTAACATCCATTGAGAATATATTAAAACTGCAGTTCCTCACAGCAAGCTATTTGAAAAATCTTTCCAACAATTTCGATAAATCACCAATCCTCAGCGTGAAAGAGCAATGGAAGTTATAGGCCTACTGCTGCATTGGCCTAGGGCTATGAGTTGCATGCGCTCATTTTAGCCAACAATGGATCACTGTTGGTTCAGGTTGGTGATCTCGCATTAGTTGACTTTTAAACTTTTAGATGTATTATTTTAATTCAGATTTTTATGATTAACCACATGACAATGATTTTGATCAACAGAAATTTTAGTATTGAAATGAAACTATTCCACGAAAATGTGCATATGAAAATCATAACTGGCCCGCAGAACGGTAGAAATGGTAAGATAAATTGTAAGCTTCCCCAAACTTTAAACTCACATGCCGCTTATGAAGTCTTTAAATACTTGCCTCATAATATGAAATAAAAAAATGCAGGTTTCAAACAATTAATCATGTTTTCAAAATGAACCACATGAATGGTGAATGGGAGGTGCGCTTCAATTACTAGTTGAGAAATAAAAATATTAGCCCTCTTTAAATCGTACACCAAAACTGTTTTTAACACACGATTGCATTTGGAATTGTTGCGCAATGGATGGGCTTATAAAAGCCATTGTTTTACTCCAACAGCAGCTGGCGAGCTGCAGGGGAAATCCCACTTTTCATTTACTTATTTCTTGGCCAAAAGCCGGCTAAAGGAAACCCTGGTGTGTGTGCATACCTTTCTGTTTCTTCCTGATCTTCTCCACCAAGCCTCGTATCTGGACGTACTCCTCCCACTCTTTCCCTGGAGAAGGGGCAGCACTGCTGCATTCTAACGGGACATACATGGGGAAACCTCACATTATAAGTAACATAAGGTAATCCCATAGGGCCTGTTTCCCCAGACACAGATCAAGCCAAATAACTTTCCATGGACACAGAATCTCAATTGAAAATGTTTGTTAGTGTTATGAGCCCTTGTCAAAAGTATTACACTATATAGGGAATAGGGTGGCAGCCCAGCTACGTACTCAGTAAGAGCTCTGATATGAGGTTCATCATCTCTTTGGGGGAGACCACGGCCATGGCGCCAGTCCCCGACTTCTGAATCTTCACTCGACTCTTCTTTCCCATGGTGCAGCTGGACAGAGAGCAGGACAGGGACTGGGGAGGAGAGACAGACAGCACAAAGTCATTCACTCATCTAAAGCAGATTCTTGGGAGAGAAGACACATTACAAAATCACTCATCTCTGTTAACCCTGAAGTAAAATCTTTGTTCAGCTGCGTGATTAACGTCGGTGTTCATACGTGTTAGAAACTGAGAGTTCCGGCAAAAACATGTCTTCATCCTCACAAGAGGAAACGCTCAGCCAAAGCCCCCTCCCCACACACCACCCCTTCCGATCCATGTGGGCACATGCGAAACACTAGAGGTGAAGCAGTTTAGGCACTGCCTTCACCCAATCCTGATACGTCCAGATAACCAGTGACCAAAAAATTTTACAAAAAATTAAAAAAGGGATTTTCGAATCTCACACATCCCATTAATCTCTCGGTCTACAAGCAGAATCTGCCCACGGGAGATTACAAAATTACATTTCTAAATCAAATCCAATTTTTTTGTCCAGAGTCGTATTCACTAGTCACCACCAAACGGAAGAAAAAAAGAATTGAAACTAGGAGGGATAGACTACCTAAAAATGTCCAATAAGAAATGTGCTTTCCCATAGGGCTGTGACAGTTATGGATGAAGATCGCGATGAAAATAACTTTTAAAACCGTTTAAAATAGGCCTACATTCATTTTTTATTCATTTTTATTAACTTTATTTTCATGTAGATAAACTTTACCTAATAGCGGGAGTGTTTACTAATGATTATAAGCAATTGTTTTGCTAACTTAGTCTGTCTATTAAAACGGTCTACATCTCTTCCTCTTTCCAAATGTCGTTTGATGCTCAAGCAGCTAATCCGCTAGATGGGGGCGCTAGCCTATAGGCTAGCTATGGCTATAGGCTATGGCACTTCAGGAAAATATCATATTTGATGTGTGGACTTTCTTTTATACAATGCACGTTTTCATTGCTTGATAGTAAATAAATAAATCTGTCTTTAAAAAAAGGTTGGATGTGTCTGATTATTCCTTAATTATTCAACAGCAGTCAGCAACATTGTTATGGCTCCGAGGCCTATAAGGCGCTAATGTTGAGTCAAATGGACAATACGCCAATCCGATCCAACCTGGCATGGTATACCTTGATACGGAATATTTTCTTAATTTATAGACTAATCAACGCTGATAAATAGGCTATTGACATGTTGTGTGTATTTGTTTCTATGTTAATGATTGTCAATTTCATCTTCATACTATCACATAGCTGTCTCTCTACCCTTCATACTTTCCTTGTCAATGTATTATCTTATAGCCTACTTTCGGAAAGCCTAAGGTTTTTTATACGTTTTAAGGAAAGTTTATATACATCTTAGCCAAATACATTTAAACTCAGTTTTTCACAATTCCTGACATTTAATCCTAGTACAAATTCCCTGTCTTAGGTCAGTTAGGATCACCACTTTATTTTAAGAATGTGAAATGTCAGAATAATAATAGTAGAGAGAATGATTTATTTCAGCTTTTATTTATTTTATCACATTCCCAGTGGGTCAGAAGTTTACATACACTCAATTAGTATTTGGTAGCATTGCCTTTAAATTGTTTAACTTGGGTCAAATGTGTCGGGTAGCCTTCCACAAGCTTCCCACAATAAGTTGGGTGAATTTTGGCCCATTCCTCCAGACAGAGCTGGTGTAACTGAGTCAGGTTTGTAGGCCTCCTTGCTCGCACACACTTTTTCAGTTCTGCCAACACATAGGATTGAGGTCAGGGCTTTGTGATGGCCACTCCAATACCTTGACTTTGTTGTCCTGACTTTGTTGTCCTTAAGCCATTTTGCCACAACTTTGGAAGTATGCTTGGGGTCATTGTCCATTTGTGTGTGAAATAATCTGTCTGTAAACAATTTTTGGAAAAATTACTTGTGTCATGCACAAAGTAGATGTCCTAACCGACTTGCCAAAACTATAGTTGGTTAACAAGAAATTTGTGGAGAGGTTGAAAAACCACCAACCTAAGTGTTTGTAAACTTCCGACTTCAACTGTATTTGCTTGTGTCTGACATACGCTGGTGGCTTTGATTGACGGGTCCTTTTGCGGGGGTGTGTGTGTGTGTGTGTGAGTTTGCTGATTCTCTCTATATGTCCATTTAGAAAGTTTCCTAAAGTAGCCTGTCTGGACTCTCTCCTTAATAAGAACCAAACGCTCCGGTCATAATTTAATCTTGTAAAAGGCCTATTTTCAGTAAAAGGCCCTTTCTCACCAAGTCCGTTAATGTCGTCCGAATAATTAAGAAGAAAAAAAATGTATACAAGCACGTCTCGTTTATGACACCGTTCACACCAATTGCGAAATAGCCGTCAATTATTTATTCAGAACACGTTCTATTTTAGCATCTTTTCGCATGCGAAAATAAGTTGTTGACCAATAGAAATTGTTATCTGGCACACTGCCACTGACAGGACTGTGGGTCGTTATGTGAATTCATTAATTAATACATTTCTCTCTGCCTGTTCTTTACGTTTGCAATGCATCAGTGCAGTAAGGTATCAATTTAGCCAAAGTGATCACATCACACCAGAGCTAGGCTACACGTCGCTCTCGCCAATGTAGCTATTTTATAGCCATTAAGCATGCAAGAGGATTGATCAATGCTTCTCCTTGAATAGGCCTAGGCCTATTCGTTTTTAAAAATTGCTCGAAATAAGTTTCAAACTATATCGCTGTTCATTGTCTATACACTGAGTGTACAAAACATTATCTTTCCAGGACAGGTGATGTCACCTGTTAAATCCACTTCAATCAGTGTAGATGAAGGGGAGGAGACATGTTAAGGGTGAATGGGCAAGACAAAAGATTTAAGTGCCTTTGAACGAGGTATGGTAATAGGTGCCAGGTTTGAGTGTCTCAAGAACTGCAACACTGCTGGGGGTTTTTACGCTCAACAGTTTCCCGTGTGTATTAAGAATGTTCCATCACCCAAAGGACATCCAGCCAACTTGACACAACTGTGGGAAGAATTGGAGTCAACATGGGCCAGTCAACATGGGGGGGGCAACTCAATATTAGGAAGGTGTTCCTAATGTTTTGTACATTCAGTGTATATAGGCCACTCGTTCAAGAGCTAGAAAGAGGGGGAAGAAACAGGCTAGTGGAGTTGCCAGCGGAGATGTGTGAATTGCGCAAGAAGGGAACAGTGAAGACAGAGAGATGTGTAAGTTAGAAATTAATATATTCATTAATGCATCATTCGTATAACCTATACATTTACAGGCCTGCTAAAGTGAATCTAAGCGACCACCTGTGCTATAGGCAAACCTAAGAGACAGAACATTTTTTTACCCTCATCAATAAGTGGTTGCACAGATTTAGATAAAGCACTCACTCAAATAAAAAAAAATTGTGACAACATAACCACCCATTGCTTCACTAAAATTGATCAAAGGCTGCTCATCAGGCTATGGACAGGTTGCTATGGACAGGTTGCATGCATGTGTTTCTATTTTGTAATGGTTGTCAATTTCATATTCCTGACCATCACAGCTGTCTCTATACATCCCCCATAACTTTCCTTGTCAATGTATCTGAAAAGCTACATTGATTTAGCATTATCCTATAATGTAGACTTTTTGATATCCTACAGAAGGGATTTGAAGCTAAGGTTTTTCATATGTTTTTGGGAAAAGACAAATGTGATTTGCTTATGTGTCCGAGTGAGATGCGCTGCAGGCGGCTTTGATCGATGGGTCCTTTTAGGTGGGTGGGTGTGTATGTATGAGTTCACTAATTCTCTATGTCCATTCAGAAAGTTTCCTAAAATAGGCCTGTCTGGACTGCATCTCATTAATCAGATAGAAAAATAGACTTGTTGCAGGATCAGCATGCAGTATGTGCGAGGAATGATGACAGGTGTCAGTTTTGCATTTCCACTCTTATTAAAATGGGGTGCAACTGAATTAAATGTAGTCAAGCTCCTTTCATGATTCATCCTATAGGATGCAAAGCCTATATCCACATTTTTTCAGTAGCATATTATTTTTCCAGTAGTATATGATTTATCTCATTAACGTGTCCTCTCCAGACATTTTGAACAACATATTGCCACAGAGAATGACCACAGCAGCATTGATGACGTTATACGAAATGTTTGGAAAAGTGGAAGGAAAAATGCATCGTAGTCGGTGTGAACGGTTTAGTGCGTCAAAATCAGAATCTGTATTTTCTTTGGAATTCCTCTCCAATCTGACATTTCTTAATTTGTATACTAGACTAATATTGTGAGAGAAGAATGAAATGCTACTATAATAACAAAGTGTAATGGTACTAGTGAAGTTGCAGAGAAAAGGCACGTGTTTCTTTTGAGTCTGATATGCGGCAATCCCCCCACCCCAACGGTTATGTTGGGGTCTCTTATAACCAAAGAGAGCTTCTGGATATCAGGACAGCGATTACTCACCTCGAATTGGACGAAGACTTTTTCTTCAACGAGGCGTTCGCGAAGGATATCATACAGACACCCGACAAGGCCCAGATCCCCGTCATTCGCGTGAAGAAGAGACGGAGATATCGTGGACGCAGATCCGGGTGCCTTGTAAGGATCCGACGGCGAACGAGTAAACTGCCTCTCCCATCAATCCTATTAGCCAACGTTCAATCTTTTGAGAATAAAATTGACGATTTAAGATTACGGTTATCCTACCAACGGGACATTAAAAACTGTAATATCTTATGTTTCACGGAGTCGTGGCTGAACGACAACAATGACAACATTCAGCTAGCGGGCTATACGCTACATCGACAGGACAGAACGGCAGACTCTGGTAAGACAAGGGGTGGCGGTCTCTGTATATTTGTAAACAACAGCTGGTGCACAAAATCAAATACTAAGGAAGTCTCGAGGTTTTGCTCGCCTGAGGTAGAGTATCTTATGATAAGCTGTAGACCACACTATTTACCAAGAGAGTTTTCATCTATATTTTTTCATAGCTGTCTATTTACCACCACAAACCAATGCTGGCATTAAGATTGCACTGAATGAGTTGTACAAGGCCATTAATCAACAGGAAAACGCTCATCCAGATGCAGCGCTCCTAGTAGCCGGGGACTTTAATGCAGGGAAACTTAAATCCATTCTACCTCATTTCTACCAGCATGTTAAATGTGCAACCAGAGGGGAAAAAACTCTAGACCACCTTTACTCCACACACAGAGACGCATACAAAGCTCTCCCTCGCCCTCCATTTGGCAAATCTGACCATAACTCTATCCTCCTGATTCCTGCTTATAAGCAAAAACTGAAGCAGGAAGCACCAGTGATTCGGCTAATAAAAAAGTGGTCAGATGATGCAGATGCTAAGCTACAGGACTGTTTTGCTAGCACAGACTGGAACATGTTCCGGGATTCTTCAGACAGCATTGAGGAGTACACCACATCAGTCACTGGCTTCATCAATAAGTGCATCGATGATGTCGTCCCCACAGTGACCGTATGTACATACCCCAACCAGAAGCCATGGATTACAGGAAACATCCGCACTGAGCTAAAGGGTAGAGCTGCCGCTTTCAAGGAACGGGACTCTAACCCGGACGCTTATAAGAAATCCCGCTATGACCTCCGACGAACCATCAAACATGCAAAGAGTCAATACAGGTCTAAGATTGAATCATACTACACTGGCTCTGACGCTCGTCGGATGTGGCAGGGCTTGAAAACTATTACAGACTACAAAGGGAAGCACAGCCGCGAGCTGCCCAGTGACACAAGCCTACCAGACGAGCTAAACCACTTCTATGCTCGCTCGAGGCAAGCAACACTGAAGCATGCATGAGAGCACCAGCTGTTCCGGACGACTATGTGATCACGCTCTCCGTAGCCGATGTGAGTAAGACTTTTAAGCAGGTCAACATTCACAAGGCCGCAGGGCCAGACGGATTACCAGGACGTGTACTCCGAGCATGTGCTGACCAACTGGCAAGTGTCTTCACTGACATTTTCAACATGTCCCTGACTGAGTCTGTAATACCAACATGTTTCAAGCAGACCACCATAGTCCCCGTGCCCAAGAACTCTAAGATAACCTGCCTAAATGACTACCGTCCCGTAGCACTGACGTCTGTAGCCATGAAGTGCTTTGAAAGATTGGTCATGGCTCACATCAACAGCATAATCCCAGAAACCCTAGACCCACTCCAATTTGCATACCGCCAACAGATCCACAGATGATGCAATCTCTATCGCACTCCACACTGCCCTTTCCCACCTGGACAAGAGGAACACCTACGTGAGAATGCTATTCATTAACTACAGCTCAGCATTCAACACCATAGTGCCCTCTAAGCTCATCACTAAGCTAAGGATCCTGGGACTAAACACCTCCCTCTGCAACTGGATCCTGGACTTCCTGACGGGCCGCCCCCAGGTGGTAAGGGTAGGTAACAACACATCTGCCACACTGATCCTCAACACGGGGGCCCCTCAGGGGGTGCGTGCTCAGTCCCCCTCCTGTACTCTCTGTTCACCCATGACTGCATGGCCAGGCACGACTCCAACACCATCATTAAGTTTGCCGACGACACAACAGTGGTAGGCCTGATCACCGACAACGATGAGACAGCCTATAGGGGAGGAGGTCAGAGATCTGGCCGTGTGGTGCCAGGACAACAACCTCTCCCTCAACGTGACCAAGACAAAGGAGATGATTGTGGACTACAGGAAAAAAAAGAGGACTGAGCACGCCCCCATTCTCATCGACGGGGCTGTAGTGGAACAGGTTGAGAGCTTCAAGTTCCTTGGTGTCCACATCACCAACGAACTATCATGGTCCAAACACACCAAGACAGTCGTGAAGAGGGCACGACAAAGCCTATTCCCCCTCAGGAGACTAAAAAGATTTGGCATGGGTCCTCAGATCCTCAAAAAATTCTACAGCTGCACCATCGAGAGCATCCTGACTGGTTGCATCACCGCCTGGTATGGCAACTGCTTGGCCTCTGACCGCAAGGCACTACAGAGGGTAGTGCGTACGGCCCAGTACATCACTGGGGCAAAGCTCCCTGCCATCCAAGACCTCTATACCAGGCGGTGTCAGAGGAAGGCCCTCAAAATTGTCAAAGACTCCAGCCACCCTAGTCATAGACTGTTCTCTCTGCTACCGCACGGCAAGCGGTACCGGAGTGCCAAGTCTAGGTCCAAAAGACTTCTCAACAGCTTCTACCCCCAAGCCATAAGACTCCTGAACAGCTAATCATGGCTACCCGGACTATTTGCACTGCCCCCCACCCCATCCTTTTTACGCTGCTGCTACTCTGTTAAGTATTTATGCATAGTCACTTTAACTCTACCCACATGTACATATTACCTCAACTACCTCAACTAGCCGGTGCCCCCGCACATTGACTATGCAACGGTACCCCCCTGTATATATAGCCTCCCTACTGTCACTTTATTTTACTGTATATATAGCCTCCCTACTGTCACTTTATTTCACTTCTGCTCTTTTTTTCTCAACACTTTTTTGTTGTTGTTTTATTCTTACTTTTTTGTTTAAAATAAATGCACTGTTGGTTAAGGGCTGTAAGTAAGCATTTCACTGTAATGTCTGCACCTGTTGTATTCGGCGCATGTGACCAATAAAATTTGATTTGATTTGATTTGATTTGATTATGTCGTAGACCGTGTACATTGGCCTGGCCAATTACCGTAACCTCAAATTCCAAGACCGTCACAGTCCTACTTTCCCATTGTAAAATGTTTTGCTACGGTGTACACTTATGAATACAACCCAGGAAACAGTGAACATCCGAGCCCTCATGAGCACAAACAAAAGTTATATTTACATGTAATGACCACTGAAGGCCGTGAGAGACTGCAGAATCTAAACTGGGCCAATCAATGCCTTTAACAGAGGGAGTTGATGTTGAAGCTACAAGGCATAGTGGGTACATTTCACATGGAAATGAAATGCATGTAAAATCGACAGGATATTTTTGTTAATATTGGCTCAATATCAATCCCACATTTCCTTCCTCTACTCTTGGTAGTTCGGGGGTTGAACAGGTAGTCATATATACAGTAGCATTCTCCAAGAGAAAAAGCTTAAATGTATTCAAGGTTAGTTTAAGCCTAATTACACTACAACCCAATATTTTTTCAACTGTGCTTTAACAGTTCAACTGAGAGGACAGTGTTTCATCACAACAGACAATTACGATAATAACCTAATAACCTGTTGGCCTAATGATTGTCTTTGTGCAGGTCAACACAAGCCTTTCCTGAGAAAACTATGAATAATCATACTAGTCTGCTGTGTCATTCGGAGTAAGGATTTTCATATGCTGATGAGGGCACTGTGCTCAAATGTGGGTACTGGTAGTTCTTGGCTGATAACCTTGTCCTCATGGAAGTGTGGACTAGGCTATGCAATACTGTCCCTGCCTGTAATTAGGGTAATCTAGATTCTAGAGGCCTAACCAATATCTGAGTGTGAACATCCTGGAATGCTCTACTCACTTTTCAGTCAAGTAGTGAGAGAGACTGGTACAGTATCTTATATAGAAGAATGGAGGCAAAGGCATTGCCATGGGAACCTGTGGCTCTGCCAGATGAACACAACAACCTCAAGGAGTCAGCAGAAACAATGGCATTTACACAGAGAGAGGAACTACAGTACAATGCCTGAGGTTCAATGTGATGTCCTACTCTAGTCTACTGACAATACCGTAGCAGTAAAACATTGCACTACTTTAGCCCAGGGTCAAATTAAACATCACCAAGGCAGCTATTTTCTATAACAACACAGTGTTAGGCTGCTATGTGCTTCACACCGGCATAATGATGGCTTTAAATAGCTAGTCAGGGTAGTGTAGTGTCAACATGCAGTTAGTATTATATATCCGGACTATTTGCACCAGCCATTTTAGGAGTCATGTTTACCCACTCTGCAGCTGCCTTGCGCCCTCTCGCCCTCTCACTCACGTCCAGCTTTCTCTACACACTCACCCCCACCCCTCTCTCTCGCTTGTCATTTTCTCTTTCTTTTATACTCTATCCCACTCCCTCTCTATTCTTGCAGCTACTGGCAAAAGCCAAAAAAAAACAGCGACTCAACCACCAGTGCATGAGTCCAAAGTCATTTTTGGCAGTTCGATCGAAACTGACCATTTTCCAACAACACATCCACTCTGAAGGGAAATAAATGGGCACTGAGTGTGCCTGCCTTTCACAGACAGCAGCCCCACCGTATAGCCTACATGTGCCAGTTGAAGTAGGGTTGATGCAGCCACACCCTTTAGGCTAATTCCAGCTAATATTGGGAAGGGAGTAAAAACAAGAGCGAGAGAGTGGGACGGCTGCTTGTTGAGGCCTTCAGCTACAGGAAGAGAGCAGTGCTGAGTGCTGCCAGTCACTTTATGGCTGCGTCCCTACTGGTACCCTATAGTGAACTACTTTTGACCAGAGCACCATGGGCACTAGGGAATAGGGTGCAATTTGAGACAGACACTATGGCCTAGCCAAGAGGAGCTGCAAGCAGGGTGCAGGGCCAGCCAGACAGGGAGGAAAACTGTGTCACAGCACAGTGTGACGTCCAGCGGACCTGCCGTCTTCCTGTTCCTAAAGCTAAGTTCACACACACCATGTGGGAAAATGTAGACTCATCCTGAACCAGAATCTGGGCTTAAAAGGAGACTTTGAATATTGCGATTCTCCTTTAAAGCCCAGGAAGCAGCCATTCAACTTGCCATTTCCCAGCTTAATAATGTCAAAATACGTTAAGGTACTTACCAAATAATGGCGTTTCGCTGAGCAACTATCGTCATTACTGTTGTTATGGCCGGAATGTACTTCCAAAAAAGGTCTAAATAAAAAGTTGCATGCAACTGAAAGAATTGCCTTGTCTGGAATTAATCTAAGTATTGTTTTTGACCAAGTGTACATGCGCCAACTCCACCTCTTCTGCACCTCCTGCAATATTAGTAATGGAATTAAAATACACTAAATAAAGCCCATCTAGAAATATACAGTCACTGTAAAAACATACCTACATTGTCTACTTAATCTACTTACATGAAATATTATTGCATTCCATGTAGCGCCGGTGAAACAGATTGATATGACCACCATTCACTGTTGTAGGTTATAAAATCAATGACCTTTTCTGCTGCTGGATCAGCCAACCAGTAATGGGTGGTTTTACTGGATGTGCAGAAGAGTTGTATTTGGCACATGTGCACTTGGTCAAATACAATATATAGATTAATTCCAGACAAGGCATCTTTTCGGTTGCATGTAACTTTTTATTTAGAACTACATCCCGGCCATAACAGCACTAATGACAATAGTTGCTCAGCAAAAGTCCATTGTTTGGTATGTAACTAACATATTTTGACATTAAGCTTGAAAAGGTCCTCTGTAGCTCAGCTGGTAGAGCACGGCGCTTGTAACGCCAAGGTAGTGGGTTCGATCCCCGGGACCACCCATACACAAAAATGTATGCACGCATGACTGTAAGTCGCTTTGGATAAAAGCGTCTGCTAAATGGCATATTATTATTATTATTATTATAAAAGCTGGTGAATGGCAAGTTGAACGGCTGCTTCCTGGGCTGAAAGGAGAGTCGCCATATTCAATTCTCCTGTAAACCCAGATGCTGGTTCAGACTCATCTCAACTAGACTGGTCCTGATTTTGTCGGTTGTAGTCAGATTTTAGAACACTGAAACATGTTCACACACATAATTGGACAAAATCTGAGACTGACCTAGATTTAACATGTTGAATCTTTCAAATCTGAGTTTAACAGTCAAAGTGACAACAGTGGCTGGAAGAGTAAAAACAGGGAATCCTTGAAACTGGGAATAGAAATAAAACAACATGAAAATGTCTGAAGGAATCACTTCTGTGATATAGCTAAAACATGGCTTTGTTACTGTCTGGGATTTCAGACAACTCAGATCCCAGTCAAACAGTTTTAGTCTAAACTCCAACCCTCTTCTTCCACTCCGATGGACAAAGGCTTTGACCCCCTTTCAGTGGTTTTGGCCACTAGCATGCCATTGGCATAGTTCACCAGCCCTGGCCCCTGACACTGTTTGAAAGGCTGCCAAGAATCCTCCACCAACACAATCATGTATGCACCCATTAGGAACAACCACAGGCGTATTCCTTACGCAGATTCAGTTGCAAAACGTTTCTTAAATGGAAGCAAATGGAACCTGCCTGAATTTGTCCAATATAAACTTTGTTAAACTCTGTTGCTTCAACAGATTACACCCCAGACCAAATGAGGCATCAGTGAACCAAAGTTCCAAACCCTTACCCTACCATGCCTCACAAAACGGGATGAGTCTTAAAGTGACAGTTCACTCCCAAATCAATGTTTATTGGATGTTTTCAGACCCTCCCCTACGAGATGAATGCAAAACATAGGCAAGGCCACCAAATAAAAACAACAATGTAGACAGTGAGTCTCCCATTCATTTGAAATTGAGGCATGTAGCTGGATCTACAAAACCAATTGTGGGAACTGGCCTGGCCTTCACAATATACCACTTTTGAGGTCTGAAAATGTCTGATTTTTTTATATTTTGAAGTGAACTGTGACTAATTTACCCATCTAGAGTAGTCAAACAAATTATTGGATATGTAGCTAGCTAAATGGGAGTTGTAGTATTCTGAATACTTTTACGCCAAGTCACACACACACACACACACACATGCTGGCATTCTTGAAGATAGCTAGATACCTACATGTTTTAACTTGAATAACTAAAAAGACTATGCATTACTAAAGTTAACTGTCATCTTGTTAGAAGGATTGTTGAGCATATAAAAACGGCTTGGTTTCTTCTTGCTCCCAAGGAAGCTTGTTGCGATAGCTCTAAGGTGACCGACAGGTAGCAGCTGACTGTAAAATAGATTCCTACAGTCCCACTGAGCTAACTAGCTAACATTAGGTAGCTTCCCTACTAGGTTTGTCCAGCTGAATCACGCCCATCCAACAAGCAATCTAATTGGACTAGTTATCTGGCTAGGTTAGCTAACAGTCGTGGTTGCAGTGTAGCAGACGAGTCCATTCATTTGCCTCGTCCAATAAACACATCGTGGAATGTGATTAGCAAACTAGCAGGCTCTCGCACTCGTTATTGTCAACTTTAAAAGGGAAGCAACCAGCTAAATTATAACACACATTTGCTAACACGCTAGCTAGCTTGGCTCGCAAATTCGCAAGCGACGTTCGCACCGCAATGCAAGAATGTCAGGTAAAAATGTAAATGGCAAGCAGAATGACTAGTAATATCAAGCAGTAATTGCATGCAAATAATTGCTAATAACATGTTTTGCAAAACTAAGTTACCGTAAAGTGAGTGCAGTAGTTCCTCTCCTGTCAAACTGTACACAATCCTCTTCCACAAGGTATGGGGAGCGAAACCTAACCTGATGTTGATTTGTGCGAGCTATGCCTGGAACACCGTTTTCTAACTATTTGATTGGAGCACAAACGTTCTATACCAACGTAAACAACGTTATCTTTCTTGATTTGTATTGGCTGTTGGGAAGTGTGCGCTGCTTCATTTGTCTGTCTATTGGTTAAAAATCCACCTGGCTCCAAAAATGTTAGGTTTTTGACGGGTTCTTTATACGGATTGGTTGAATTTATCAGATTTACCGCAATGCCATTGGTCATAAGAACAGTCAGTTGGCCACTCGCGAATGGAACGTTTGGCTTCGCAGCATAAACACAAAACACACCCCTTCGTGATTTGTGATTGGAAGTTTACTTTAGGGACTTACAATTACCATAAATGGTTAGGATTCAGGCGAGATGATTTGTTGACAAGGATGACAATCGACGATCTTAAAGAGAACAACGTGTCCGCCCCACTTGATTGTTTCATATTTTGATTAATTAGATGTGGCGCCGTACACGTCAATACGAGTGTAGATATTTTAATTGAATGGATTAAATAAATGTACTATTTATGCAGCTAGCTGTAACTATAGCGAGGTTATTCACATGCATGAGAGATAGCATCGCTGTGCTACATCCCTTTCATCGCTAATTATTGTCTTAGGAAGCTGATAACAGTGTGCAGTGGCTAGTTAGCTAGCGAGGCTTCTACAATTTAGCTAGTATAGTTAATGAAAGAATACAGGGAGAATTCGATCCCTGGAAATCCAGCTGCAAGTCTGGATCACATCAAGCCATGTTGGTACTGGGACAAGAAGGACCTGGCTCACACCCCCTCCCAGTCCGAGGGTCTGGACCCGGCCACCGAGGCCCGGTACCGAAGAGAGGGGGCTCGATTCATCTTCGACGTGGGCACGCGCCTGGGACTGTATCCTTCCTTCATTGTTTAGCAACAAACACACACTGACTGTGTGCAAATATGCATGATCTGGTGTCTCTTTTGATGGTTTGGTTGTGTTGGCAGCCAGGAGAGTAAACTGGTGCAGCGTCATGGTTCTGTTAGAATAATGCATTGTTTGTTTGTTATTTGACAAGTGGCAGATTATAGTCAGATTGATCAATGCAGAATTTCATTATCCACGTCACTGTTACAGTAACTCCCCAGGCTGGAGCCTCCGATGCCCCCTCTACCAACATCACAACCCCCCTCAGGTTCCCTAACCCTGTGATCAGACACTATGACACATTGGCTACAGGGATCATCTACTTCCATCGCTTCTACATGTTTCATTCCTTCAAGCAGTTCCCCAGATATGTAAGTATTCACACTGTATCTACAACTCTTGCTTTGGAATAACTCTAGTTTAGATCCCTGTGATATGGATAAGTGGAGTTGAGTTTACTAAGTTAGCTTTTGACCAGACTTAGCTATGTTAAAGATGGTTTAGATGAGCCTTTTACAATGGAAATCGTTGTCACAGGTTGAAAAAGGCTTCCCCTATTCATCTGTGGCAGTGTTATATTTATTTGCTTCTACTGTATATACCCAGCTAACAAATGCTACGTCTCTACAGGTGACTGGGGGTTGCTGTCTATTCCTGGCTGGTAAAGTGGAAGAGACCCCAAAGAAATGTAAAGACATCATCAAGACCGCTCGCAGCCTGCTGAATGACATACAGTTCGCCCAGTTTGGAGATGACCCAAAGGTGAGAGCCTCACTTAGTGTGTAAACTTTGACAATTGCCTGGATTACAAGACGGTAATACATGCATATATGTTGGTACTATAATATTGAGGGAACCTCGTACATTGCATTAAATCTATTCATTGTAAGTTGCTAGTATAACGTTTTGTGACCCCTGACCAGGTAGTCAATTATATTTCCCTCCCTGGGAAGGACAGGGTCTGTATCCAAAATACATCCTGGTCACAATATTTTCCATGACTCTGATCCTGTATAGGAGGAGGTGATGGTGCTAGAGAGGATCCTGCTACAGACCATTAAGTTTGACCTGCAGGTGGAGCACCCATACCAGTTCCTGCTCCGCTACGCCAAGCAGCTCAAAGGTACACTGTTACAGATGCTTGATTTGGGTTGCAAAATTCTGCTAACTTTCCTAAGATTCTCATGTTTTCAAGAAATCCTGGTTGGAAGATTCCAGGAAGGGAATAAGTAGGGAATCCTCCAAACGGGATTTCTGGGAAATCTGGGAATTTTGGGAAAGTTACCAACATTTGGCAACCCTGATCTATGCTATGATCTATGATGGGCTGGCCTGGTTACCTGTTCACTATAGTAGCTGGAAGTGTGCTGGAAAAGACAATGTGAAGGGGGTTGGCCCTATGGTGTGAATCAGGCCTATGGTGTGAATCAGTCACTACAGTTGATCTACAATGATATAATCATAATCTGATCTAGTCTATTATTACCCTGTCTGAATGAAAACTACCCCTAAACTCATGCACCTCTTTCTGTTCACAGATCTGAAGTATTTCCGATCTGTTTCAGGTGATAAGAACAAAGTCCAGAAGCTAGTTCAGATGGCCTGGACCTTTGTGAATGACAGGTGAGCAGTTAAACAACCCGAACATGGATGTGTAACTCGGCAGAACCATGGAAGTACATCAATACCCATGTGTCTATTATAAATCAATCATAGCTGATCTAGGATCAGGTCCCCCTTCTTATTGATTATGATTTAAAAGGCAAAACTGATCCTAAATCAGAACTCTGAGATGCTTTATTAATATGTGCCCTGTAATTGATGGACACGCGTCTCTGCTCTCCTCCCCCCCAGCTTGTGCACTATGCTGTCCCTACAGTGGGAGCCAGAGATCATAGCTGTAGCGGTCATGTACCTGGCTGGCCGGCTGTGTAAGTTTGACATCCAGGAATGGACGTCCAAGCAGTCTTCACGGCGATGGTGGGAGCAGTTTGTCCAGGATGTCCCAGTGGAGCTGCTGGAAGGTGGGACTGGCTGTTCTCTCTCGCTCTGTCTCTGTCTCTCTCTGGAGCACTTCTCTGGTTTCATTTGTGTAAGGCTGTTTTTAGACGTCAAACACCATTTATTTTTCCCATAGGGAATTTTAGAAACACTTAAAATAAGGGCTGTGTTTCGTGTAGGCTTACCATGGCGTGACGTTTTGATAACAATACTGTGGTACTCTATTATCATAACAATATATCCATCATTTAGATCCATACTTTTGAAATGCACTCCTCATTAATGACCTCCTCCTCTGCTCCATAGACATCTGCCACCAGATCCTAGACCTATACTCCCAGGGCAAGCAGCAGATGCCCCAGACCCCCAGCGAGAAGACCCCACCTACCCCCGTCCCCACCCCCGTCCTCACCCCCACCCCTCAGCAGCTGCAGGCCCTCACCCAGCCCCCGCTCCCCAACCCCCCCGTCCCGCCACCACTCAGCAAGAAGGTCTCGCCCCAGACCAGCCCTCCCCGCCAGCTCAAACGAGCCCACGTGAGTCTGACACCCAGTTTAAAGGTTCTTGTGAGGGCATGCACCATGTTATTTTCATTACCACAGGCACTAAATTGAGCTGTTTTTGTTTTTCACACCCATTTCACTTGTTGTTGTTGTTGTTGTTGTTTAGGTATCATCTCCTAAAGAACAAAGCCAGGCACCTGGTGAGCACAACCTTTTCTCTGGCTGAGACAGTAGATTCATCTATGGAAGCATATAGCTGCCAATATTAATTTTTAAAGGATTCATAACAGTACGTATGTTAGAGTATGACTTATTGCTGTCTCTCTCCCTCTCTCTCTTCTCCAGAGCCAGTGGGTTCTAAGATCCCCAGGCTGGAGCCTCCGATGCCCCCTCTACCCACATCACAACCCCCCTCGGGTGAGTCCCCTACCCTGGTCCACTCAGAAGAACACCACACTAATAGCCAGATTCACTAAGCCTCTACACCAGTACAACTACTTGTGCACCTGTTGGTTTCCAGAGGGAATATCCGTAGATTAAAATATAAAAGAAAGGAAATAAATCCTGTCGTGAAGTTTTATAAAGACAGTCCCATGTCCATTAGCCTTATCGTTTTTCCTTCTGCTATTCCCGTATGGAAAATACTTATTGCACAGTGCAAGATTTGATTTGGTGTAAATGCGCCACAGATCTGTCCACTCCACTCCCTACTGTAATGTCTCATGTTGCTGAATAGATTATTGACACATGGCATTCCTGCTAAGTGGTTGAGAAGCCCCTGCGAAGCCCCTGGGATGCGTCCCAAATGGCACCCCATTTCCTACATTGTGCACTACTTTTGACCAGGGCCCATAGGGCTCTGGTCAAAAGTAGTGCACTACAGTATATAGGGAATAGGGCCATTTGGGACGCAGTGTCTGAGAAGCCCCTGGTCCCATCCAGTCCGTCCCCTCAGCCCCTGAAGGAGCTAGCTGAGCTGGGGAGGAAGAAGTGGTTAGCTGCTGGTATTAACTGGTCTGTTCTGTCTTCTCCTCTGATTGGCTGAGAGAACGAGAGGTGTCTAGGCCAGGCTTATGTGTTGAAGTAAGAAGATGGCGTGTTTGATAGTGGTTAAGTGGTTTGATTCAGTTGTTGTTTCTCTAAGGGTTCTCTAATTCTCTTCTCCCTGCAGACCGCAAGCCTCCAGCCTCCCACCCCTCCGCCCTTCTCCCAGGAGAGACAGACCCAGCTGGGGCAGGAGGCCCAGCGGAGCCCCCTAAAGGACCTCCACCTCCCCCCCACTCAGCCTCCCTCCACCAGCCTCCCCCGCTTCCCCACCGCCCCCCTCCACCACCCCCATCCAGCTATATCATGGGCATCCCCACCTCCAGCTCCTATATGTCAGGAGAGGGCTTCCAGAGCCTCCAGTCTATGATGAAGACAGAGGGGCCGTCCTACAGCACCGTCCCTCCATCCTATGGCCCTCCCCTGGCCTACCACAGCCATGTCTACCCCCCTAACGCCCCACCGCCTGGTCCTCCACTCTCCGCCTCCTACCCTCCACCCAACCTCCCTCCACCCTCGCCCGCCTACCCCCCGCCGGGGTACAACCACAGCTACCCTCCCCCGCCCCCTCATCGCATGCCCCCGGGACACGGGGATTATCCGCCTGTGATGGGCATCCCTCCTAGCAACTATCCCCCACCCCCTGGAGGACAGAGCCAGGTACCCCCTCCGCTGCCCCCTGGTATGCCCCCCATCGGTGGCATGAGTCAGGGGGCGTGGTTGAGGTGAGGGGCGTGAGACTGGATGTGGCAAACCAACACTAGTCCTACAGTGTTACTGACAGACAGCTTTAGTGATGGGGGCCAATTGAGGAGACCGGCCTCATGTACTCCCTGTAGTTTTCTGAAGCTGTCATCTTAGGATTGCAAAATTAAATACAATTCTCAGGTTTTCCAGAAGTCCCGGTTGGAAAATTCCCGGAATCGTAAGGGAATAACCAGGAAATCTGGAACCTCCAACCAGGATTTCTGGAAAACCTGGGAATTTGGGGAACATTACCAGAATTCTGCAACCCTACCTCTCCTACAAGCCAAACAGCACAGCCACACCTCATGAAGAACCAACCATTAACTTCCATTGCACAAGTTAGTTAGTGTGAAATGCATAATGTAGTGTTTGTTGTACAATGGCTGTTTTTATATTAGCCTTTTAGTAACATGTTTATTTGTAATTTTTTATATGAAAACTTTTAGGTTAGCTTGCTGTACAAATGTAGGAAAGAATGGTGGGACCAAAAAGGAAAATGGCAGCTCCACTCTAACCATTCCATGGCTTTGGATGTATTGTACAGTATCTTCCACATGCATTCCGTTCTGTTTGAAACACACTACTAAACCAGTATTATATTCAAATGTCAATGAATAGTCTTCCATTGTAGCATTGTGCATGGCCTGGAACATAAAGACACACAGGACAAACACACACACTTTAAATAAACACACCTTTTTATGGGTGTTTGGACATTTATGTTTTGTTGTTGAAAAAAGTCTGTTTAATGCTTGCACACTCTTAGGGGGAAAAAAGGTGCTCTCTAAAACCTAAAAGGGTTCTTCGGCTGTCCCCATAGAATAACCATTTATGGTTCCAGGTAGAACACTTTTGGGTTCCATGTAGAACCCTTTCCACAGAGGGTTCTACATGGAACCCAAAAGGGTTGTACCTGGAACCAAAATGGGTTCTCCTATGAGGACAGTCGAAGAATCCTTTTGGAACCCTTTTTTTCTAAGAGTGCTGCACTGCCATGAATTAATGGTTTAAAATGACATTTTTATGTTGTTGAAGTTATCTTTTTATTATACCTTGTTTACTTCCGTATCTTCCATTGTTACTTAGTTTGTTTGTAATATGTGAAAAGTTACTCTAAGCAAAGTTACTTGGCATAAAACATTTGTTTTTCTAAAGTTGTTTTCATTAATTTTTTCAATGTATGTGACAATAAAAATATACATAAATTATCCAATATGAACCCTGTAGTGTCCATGATTCCCATAGTCTTTCACCCATGCTTCTTGTCGTTAGATGGATTAGCCAGTAGGGGGAAGCCTTGTCAAGCCATTGAAATTGAGGCCCTGAATGAACACTTTAGTAAAGGCATCCTTCCTCTCTTCTTAAAATTTGACCAAGGTTGCTTGTTAGCCATCTCTTATTTTTATGTGTGTGTGTGTAAATATATATGTGTGTGTACAGTCGTGGTCAAAAGTTTTGAGAATGACACAAATATTAATTTTCACAAAGTCTGCTGCCTCTGTTTTTAAGATGGCAATTTGCATATACTCCAGAATGTTATGAAGAGTGATCAGATGAATTGCAATTAATTGCAAAGTCCCTCTTTGCCATGAAAATGGACTTAATCCCCCAAAAACATGTCCACTGCATTTCAGCCCTGCCACAAAAGGACCAGCTGACATCATGTCAGTGATTCTCTCGTTAACATAGGTGAGAGTGTTGATGAGGACAAGGCTGGAGATCACTCTGTCATGCTGATTGAGTTAGAATAACAGACTGGAAGCTTTAAAAGGAGGGTGGTGCTTGAAATCATTGTTCTTCCTCTGTTAACCATGGTTACCTGCAAGGAAACATGTGCCGTCATCATTGCTTTGCACAAAAAGGGCTTCACAGGCAAGGATATTGCTGCTAGTAAGATTGCACCTAAATCAACCATTTATCGGATCATCAAGAACTTCAAGGAGAGAGGTTCAATTGTTGTGAAGAAGGCTTCAGGGTGCCCAAGAAAGTCCAGCAAACGCCAGGACCGTCTCCTAAAGTTGATTCAGCTGCGGGATCGGGGCACCACCAGTGCAGAGCTTGCTCAGGAATGGCAGCAGGCAGGTGTGAGTGCATCTGCACACACAGTGAGGCGAATACTTTTGGAGGATGGTCTGGTGTCAAGAAGGGCAGCGAGGAAGCCACTTCTCTCCAGGAAAAACATCAGGGACAGACTGATATTCTGCAAAAGGTACAGGGATTGGACTGCTGAGGACTGGGGTAAAGTCATTTTCTCTGATGAATCCCCTTTCCGATTGTTTGGGGCATCCGGAAAAAAGCTTGACCAGAGAAAACAAGGTGAGCGCTACCATCAGTCCTGTGTCATGCCAACAGTAAAGCATCCTGAGACCATTCATGTGTGGGGTTGCTTCTCAGCCAAGGGAGTGGGCTCACTCACAATTTTGCCTAAGAACACAGCCATGAATAGAGAATGGTACCAACACATCCTCGAGAGCAACTTCTCCCAACCATCCAAGAACAGTTTGGTGACAAACAATGCCTGTTCCAGCATGACGGAGCACCTTGCCATAAGGCAAAAGTGATAACTAAGTGGCTCGGGGAACAAAACATCTACATTTTGGGTCCATGGCCAGGAAACTCCCCAGACCTTAATCCCATTGAGAACTTGTGGTCAATCCTCAAGAGGCGGGTGGACAAACAAAAACCCACACATTCTGACAAGCTCCAAACATTGATTATGAAAGAATGGGCTGCCATCAGTCAGGATGTGGCCCAGAAGTTAATTGACAGCATGCCAGGGCGGATTGCATAGGTCTTGAAAAAGAAGGGTCAACACTGCAAATATCGACTCTTTGCATAAACTTAATGTAATTGTCAATAAAAGCCTTTGACACTTATGGAATGCTTGTAATTATACTTCAGTATACCATAGTAACATCTGACAAAAATATCTAAAAACACTGAAGCAGCAAACTTTGTGAAGACCAATACTTGTGTCATTCTCAAAACGTTTGACCACGACTGTATATATATATATATATATACACATACAGTTGAAGTCGGAAGTTTACATACACCTTAGCCAAATACATCTAAACTCAGTTTTTCACAATTCCTGACATTTAATCCTAGTAAAAATTCCCTGTCCTAGGTCAGTTAGGATCACCACTTTATTTTAAGAACGTGAAATGTCAGATAATAGTAGAGAGAATGATTTATTTCTTTCATCACATTCCCAGTGGGTCAGAAGTTTACATACACTCAATTAGTATTTGGTAGCATTGCCTTTAAATTGTTTAACTTGGGTCAAACGTGTCAGGTAGCCTTCCACAAGCTTAACACAATAAGCTAGGTGAATTTTGGCCCATTACTCCTGACAGAGCTGGTGTAACTGAGTCAGGTTTGTAGGCCTCCTTGCTCACACACGCTTTTTCAGTTCTGCCCACACATTTTCTATAGGATTGAGGTCAGGGCTTTGTGATGGCCACTCCAATACCTTGACTTTGTTGTCCTTAAGCCATTTTGCCACAACTTTGGAAGTATGCTTGGGGTCATTGTCCATTTGGAAGACCCATTTGCGACCAAGCGTTAACTTCCTGACTGATGTCTTGAGATGTTACTTCAATATATCCACATAATTTTCCTTCCTCATGATGCCATCTATTTTGTGAAGTGCACCAGTCCCTCCTGCAGCAAATCACCCCTACAGCATGATGCTGCCACCCCGTGCTTCACGGTTGGGATGGTGTTCTTCAGCTTGCAAGCACCCCCTTTTTCCTCCAAACATAACGATGGTCATTATGGCCAAACAGTTCTATTTTTGTTTCATCAAACCAGAGAACATTTCTCCAAAAAGTATGATCTTTGTCCCCATGTGCAGTTGCAAACCATAGTCTGGCTTTTTTATGACGGTTTTGGAGCAGTGGCTTCTTCCTTGCTGAGCGGCCTTTCAGGTTATGTCGATATAGGACTCGTTTTACTGTGGATATAGATACTTTTGTATCTGTTTCCTCCAGCATCTTCACAAGGTCCTTTGCTGTTGTTCTGGGATTGATTTGCACTTTTCGCACCAAAGTACGTTCATCTCTAGGAGACAGAATGCGTCTCCATCCTGAGCGGTATGAAGGCTGCATGGTCCCATGGTGTTTATACTTGCATACAATTGTTTTCTGAGGTCTTGGCTGATTTCATCTCAAGCAAAGAGGCACTGAGTTTGAAGGTAGGCCTTGAAATACATCCACAGGTACACCTCCAATTGACTCAAATGATGTCAATTAGCCTATCAGAAGCTTCTAGAGCCATGACATCATTTTCTGGAATTTTCCAAGCTGTTTAAAGGCACAGTCAACTTAGTGTATGTAAAGTTCTGACCCACTGGAATTGTGATACAGTGAAATATAAGTGAAATAATCTGTCTGTAAACAATTGTTGGAAAAATTACTTGTGTCATGCACAAAGTAGACTTGCCAAAACTATAGTTTGTTAACAAGAAATGTGTGGAGTGGTTGAAAAACGAGTTTTAATGACTCCAGCCTAAGTGTATGTAAACTTCAGACTTCAACTGTATTTGCTTGTGTCTGACATACGCTGGTGGCTTTGATTGACGGGTCCTTTTGCGGGGGTGTGTGAGTTCGCTGATTCTCTCTATAGGCCTATATTTCCATTTAGAAAGTTTCCTAAAGTAGCCTGTCTGGACTCTCTCCTTAATAAGAACCAAACGCTCCTGTCATAATTTAATCTTGTAAAAGGCCTATTTTCAGTAATAGTGTTTAAAAAATAAATTTGTGGAGTGGTTGAAAAACAAGTTTTAATGACTCCAACCTAAGTGTATTTAAACTTCCGACTTCAACTGTATATATATTGTGATGTCACGAGAGGCTGTGTCCTGGAGGGACGTTACATCCCCCTGAGGTGGCTGCAAACCCAGACAGCTATGGCTCCATCTGCTGGTATGGTCGGGAACTCCACCCCTCTATGGCCAATCTTCCCACGCAGCTGAAACAAATGAGGAGCTGATGAGCTGAAGGTTTGGGAAGGGAAGAGACACAGTCTCCAACCTGGGCTCTCTGGAGGACAAGAGTGCTGCACGTCCACTTCCATGAGGAATATAAGGATTTGGAGATACTTACCTTTGGGAAATACTCACCTTTGGATATATGCACCTGTGGAAATACGTGAGAGACATTTGGAAGGACTTTTTGCTGGGTTGGCCACTAGCTGCAACGTGGACTACAGTAAGGCTGGGGAAAAGTTATCTAAGCGAGTGAGAATTATGATTTTGGATGTGGAAGAGACATCCCTGAACTGTTAACCCTTAAAGAGCCACAAGAGAACAGAATTTTGTTATATTTTCGTTAATTTCCCAAGACCTATAATAAAATCCTTGTTTTGTTTGAACCTTGTCTCCTTGCACTACTTGAGCAACCCCGCTGAAAGCTGTGTAGCCTCTCGTGACGTCACAGATGGTGGAGAATACGGGCACGCTCAAGCGTTAATAGTGCATGTCAGAGGAGGATACCGAAGGTTTGATCACCCAGTTTTCCAAGTTGGCCGTAGGCTCCCCGCCGACTGAAATGGAGGACATATTGAAAGCCCTTGTTGCTGGCCAGCAAGCCCAGATGCAAGTAAACGTGGCTCTCTTGGAGGAGCAAAAGAAAGCCAACCTTCTGAAGGCAGAGGAATTGCAGTTGCAGAGACAGAGGGTGGTCCAAAATACCCGCCCAATAAAGGCAAGTGACTTTATATCTAAGATGGGAGCTACCGATGACATTGAGGCATACCTGCATGCATTTGAGGCCACGGCCACTAGGGAAGCCTGGCCCAAGCAACAGTGGGTTGGTCTGTTAGCCCCCTTTCTAACCGGGGAATCGCTGAATGCTGTCCGGGACCTGGGCCCTGACCAGGTTACTGACTATGATGCCCTGAAGTCTGAGATCCTCAGCAGATATGGACTCACAAAGTTTGGTATGGCCCAGCGCTTTCACAGTTGGACCTTCCAACCAGACCAACCTCCTCGGGCGCAGATGCATGAACTTGTCCGAATCGCAAGGAAATGGCTGGATCCGCAGAGGAATACAGCAGCGGCGGTGGTGGAGGCCGTTGTGGTGGATCGTTACCTACGCGCCCTGCCTTATGAGGCAAAACGGTTCATCAGTCAACAGGCCTTGACCACGGCTGATCTGACCGTGGAAGCTGTGGAAAAGTACCAGGCCACAGCGGAGATGCTGAATGCTTCCCGAAAAGACCCCAGGAGTGCGGCCCCACCACAAATGGGAAGAACCCGTCCAAAGGACCCCAAGGTCTCGAACCCAGCCACGTCAGGACTTATCCCGGCTCCAGGGGGAGCCAGAAACCAGGCGGGTCCAAGAAGAGTACACCAGGAGGGGGAAACTTCGACAGTGTTACCGGTGTGGGGAGATGGGACATATCTCCTGGCAGTGTGGGAAACCAGCCGATGAACCTATGCCCACTGCGGAGTCCTCCAGCTCAGCACCCACACACCGTTTTGCCTCGCTCTTGGGAGTCGTAGATGGCGGCCCAGATCGACCCCCCACCTGCCCGGTAACTGTGAATCACCATGATGTGGAGGCCTTACTGGATTCTGGTAGCCGGGCCACCCTGGTGCGTAAGGATTTGGTGGGCCCAACGTGTCTGACCCCGGGAAAGTCCTTCCAGTTTCCTGTGTCCATGGGGACACCAGAGAATACCCCATTACTGAACTTACAATGACCAGCACACGGGGAACCATACACACGACGGCGGGGGTGGTTGATTCCCTCCCCGTCCCTGTCCTAATTGGACGAGACTGCCCAGCCTTTTACCCACTCTGGAGAGAGTCTCAGGAGAGGATAACCCGAGTACCTCGGAAACGGAGAGGCAAGACTCATCCTGGGAAGGCTCCGGTGCAATCCTCCGAGTTACTCACTCCCGCCCGGGCTCTGATAGGGATGGCAGGTGCCCAGACCGACACAGAGACGGAGCTACAGAATCTGGACAAAGAACTGTCTGGTCTGAAGGGGACCGCTGAGAGGTATCGTTTGTTAAAGCAACAGTTAGACATGAAGACAGAAGAGTTAGATATCCTCCAGGCTAAACTCCAACAGAGCTCCTTCCCTAAGCAACAGGAGGAGCTGGAGAGGCTGCGCAGGACCATCGAGGAGTGTGAGGAGACCCTGCGCAGTAGTAAGGAGGTCCAGAAGAAGGCAGAGGAGAAGTACAAGGTGTTGGAGAACAAGATGAAGAATGCGGAGGCAGAGAGAGAGAAGGAACTGAAAGCTGCTCAACAGAAGCTAAACTCTGCTAAAACCAAGGCTGATGCGTTCAGTAAGAAACTCAAGGAGAGACAACAGGAGGCTGAGTCCCTGGTCCTAGAGTTGGAGGAGTGGAAGAGAGAGCAGGCTGGCAAGCACCACGGCAATGCGGACGCCCTCTCCCGGCGTGATGCCTTCTTCGCTGCCTTTACCCCGACGAGGACGTCGGTCCCGAGGGGAGGGGGATGTGTGATGTCACGAGAGGCTGTGTCCTGGAGGGACGTTACATCCCCTGAGGTGGCTGCAAACCCAGACAGCTATGGCTCCATCTGCTGGTATGGTCGGGAACTCCACCCCCTCTATGGCCAATCTTCCCACGCAGCTGAAACAAATGAGGAGCTGATGAGCTGAAGGTTTGGGAAGGGAAGAGACACAGTCTCCAACCTGGGCTCTCTGGAGGACAAGAGTGCTGCACGTCCACTTCCATGAGGAATATAAGGATTTGGAGATACTTACCTTTGGGAAATACTCACCTTTGGATATATGCACCTGTGGAAATACGTGAGAGACATTTGGAAGGACTTTTTGCTGGGTTGGCCACTAGCTGCAACGTGGACTACAGTAAGGCTGGGGAAAAGTTATCTAAGCGAGTGAGAATTATGATTTTGGATGTGGAAGAGACATCCCTGAACTGTTAACCCTTAAAGAGCCACAAGAGAACAGAATTTTGTTATATTTTCGTTAATTTCCCAAGACCTATAATAAAATCCTTGTTTTGTTTGAACCTTGTCTCCTTGCACTACTTGAGCAACCCCGCTGAAAGCTGTGTAGCCTCTCGTGACGTCACAGAATATATATATATATATATATATATATATATATATATATGCAGGTATATCACTAAGTTACACTTTCATCAACATTCACAACTGACAAACACCAGGGGTCAGAAAGAAAGTATACTTCAATTTTATTTCAAAATCTAAAAGCAGCTTACTTCATTTTTCACATTTTACATTTGCTAAAATATCAGTCAATTTTCAGCTACATACAGATTGTGAAAAAAATATAAAGGCATGCTAGTTCCATGTATGCTACAGGAGTAGGTATTGAAATGTATGTACATAGCACTGCATATATCCTAGCATACATCTTAAACTATGTATCACAGAAAAAGAGGCTGAAAAAATAACAGAATTATCACAGGTTCCACATAGAGATAAAGAAGCAGTGTGTTTGAACGTAACAATAGGAAAATAGTCCAACTTTTAATCAGAACTTTGTGCTTTCAAATTAACAAATATAAAAGTCAATCGTTGCATGTAGACTATCAGTTTAAGAACAAGGTCACTTTAGCAAAAGTTTAATTTGTGAAGCCTTTGAGTGTGTATGGACACTTATTCATACAGTTTTTCCGTTATGAAACTCCTTAGTCATCAATGTCTGACTATTAAAGACAACAGTATATACTTATCACAGTCCTTGATCCAAACAGAATTATCCTCATATATCAGGAATATGCCTCATATATTATATATGAACCTTTTCCTTGTTGATTCCTGCTCATTTTGTACACACAGCTCTTATACTGTACGCTACGAGTCCGGTCAGACACACAGTCAGTCCGTCACTGTTCAAAGTCACCTGCTACATCCAGACTCCTCAACAACACTGAAACATAGCGGATGCATCCCAAATGGTAACCTATTCCCTTTAGTGCACTACTTTTGACCAGGGTAAATAGGGCTCTGGTTAAATGTAGTGCACTATATAGGGAATAGGGTGAAATTTGGGGCAAAGCCAGCCACTCTTCTGCTATCAATACAGTATATTCTCTCCAATTAGAATGTTTTTTACCCAGAATTCATGGGGATGTGTAAACGTACATTTATACACACCCTTCAGTATAACACAAAAAAAGGGGTATACATTTATTATACCCCTATATAGACTAACAATGTGTCAAACTCAATTCAGATTCATTTACCAATCTGACAGAACACAAATCTGAGAGAATGCAGCAAGTGTCTTTTAACAGTTTATAACTGCCTATTCAGACCTCAACCTACCCAAGAGAACTCATACAGTATATAAGACTCTTATGAGTACTCATATACAGTATTCACTGGCCTTACATATGCATGTACATAGAACTCAGCACAGCTATCAGACTTCATTTGTTGTACATACAACTCCTGAACTCCCTATAAGTAAGATATCATATACATAGTCATATACACTACATATACAAAAGTATGTGGACACCCCTTCAAATTAGTGGATTCGGCTATTTCAGCCACACCCGTTGCTGACAGGTGTATAAAATCGAGCATCCAGCCATGCAATCTCCATAGACAAACATTGGCAGTAGAATGGTCAAATTTCTGCCCTGCTAGAGCTGCCCTAAGTGCTGTTATTGTGAAGAGGAAACGTCTAGGAATAACAACGTCACAGCCTCGAAGTGGTAGGCCACACAAGCTCACAGAATGGGACCGCCGAGCGTGTAGCGCGTAACAATCGTCTGTCCTCGTTTGCAACACTCACTACCGAGTTCCAAACTGCCTCTGGATGCAACGTCAGCACAAGAACTGTTAGTAAGGAGCTTCATGAAATGGGTTTCCATGGCCGAGCAGCCGCACACAAGCCTAAGATCACCAGGCGCAACGGCAAGCATCGGCTGGAGTGGTTTAAAGCTCGCCGCCATTGGACTCTGGAGCAGTGGAAACACGTTCTCTGGAGTGATGAATCACACTTCACCATCTGGCAGTCCGACGGATGAATCTGATTCTGTGCTTCCAACTTTGTTGCAACAGCTTGGGGAAGGCCCTTTCCTGTTTCAGCATGACAATGCCCTCGTGCACAAAGCAAGGTCCATACAGAAATGGTTTGTCGAGATCGATGTGGAAGAACTTGACTGGCCTGCACAGAACCCTGCCCTCAACCCCATCGAACATCTTTGGGATGAATTGGAACGCCGACTGTGAGCCAGGCCTAATCGCCCAACATCAGTGCCCAACCTCACTAATGCTCTTGTGGCTGAATGGAAGCAAGTCCCCGCAGCAATGTTCCAACATCTAGTGGAAAGCCTTCCCAGAAGAGTGGAGGCTGTTATAGCAGCAAAGGGGGGATCAAATCCATATTAATGCCCATGATTTTGGAATGAGATGTTCGACAGGCAGGTGTCCATATACCTTTGCTCATTTAGTGTATTTTATTACTCCTAATGACATCTGTCTGTTATGTTGTTATGCCAGTCTCATGGCAATGTTATGTAGTTTATGTATTAGCACTCACCATACAATACTGAGATGACTGAAATACACAGAAATCAGCTAGGAGCTGCCATAGAGTATAGAACGTAGCTCTGAAGCTTCATTTAGCTACGTAGTGTGGGAAAGGGGAAAGGGAAAGGGGATACCTAGTCAGTTGCACAACTAAGTTCATTCAACCGAAATGTCTCTTCCGTGTTTAACCCAACCCCTCTGAATCAGAGAGGTGCAGGGGGCTGCCTTAATCGATGTCCACATAATCGGCGCGTATCAGTATCAGAGTGATCATCTCCGAGACTTCATAGAGCATACATAGGGATTGTATGAGACTTCATAGAGCATACATAGGGAATGTATGAGACTTCATAGAGCATACATAGGGATTGTATGAGACTTCATAGAGCATACATAGGGATTGTATGAGACTTCACACAGTGTGCCAAGGACTCGCTAGACTGACTGAGTGCACAGTGATCATCTCTGAGACTTCATACAGCATACACAGGGCCTAACACACATCATAATGTACAGGAGCCAGCTAAGACACCTTATAAAGTATACATCGGACCCAGCTAAGAGACCTCCTATAGTATACATAGTCTCCAATGAGACTTCATAAGGTATGCTTCCTCTAATAGAGGAATACTTAGGACTGGTCAAAATAACAGTTGTTTTCAAACCGTTTCAAAGATTGTCATACATTAGAAATTCAGATTGTGAATTCAAAGTCCCACTTCCATCTAGCAAGATCCTGACTTCCTAATCCATTATAAATCATCAGAAGCGACACTATATTATGCATGAACCAAAACCCTTCCTCGGCTTAAGGTTTCAGTTAATAGTCTGACAGGCTAAGCTTTCTAGCCTGGTCCGAGAACTGTTTGTGCTTTTGCCAACTCCATTGTTGTCATTATCAAGTACCGTGTGGCTCAATTGGTAGAGCATGGTGCTTGCAAAGCCAGGGTTGTGGGATCAATTCCCACGGGGGACCAGTATGAAAATGTATGAGCTAACTACTGTAAGTAGACTAAAATGACTAAAATGTACAACATGTGGCATGACAATACTATAAGGAGTTGGCAGGAGAGCATAAACAGACTGGCACCCAGGCTATACGATTTCTGCCTTGGGTGTAAACTTTTTAAACACAGGGTATGAAACTGAACTGAACTATTCCCTATACCTTCTGTACTTAGTTACAATGGCTGCGTCCGAAATGGCACCCTAATGCCTATATAGTGTTGGTATAGGGAATAGGGTGCAAACAAACATTGTCATAATTTTTTTTTTTTACAGTGCTATGTCTTGTTATGCATAACTTACTTGGTGCTAGAATTTAGTTGAACACTTTGAAATCATTTCTGTCTACACTTGAACACATACTTCTCGTCAGGCAAAAGGGGACTACATTATTAAACAGTAGCCTACAGGAACTAGGTTTCACGTCATATAAACCAATGGCTTGTGACTACACTGAAGGATATTACATCAGAACTTTTCCAGGATTTATTAAAAGTAGGTTGTCAGCAGTGGAGAAGTCATGGAAGCAAAGAACAGGGCCTGTAGTAGAATAGTCCGACCTAGAGCGGTTGTCAGTCTTGAACACTTTTTTGTCATTTAGCAGACGCTCTTATCCAGAGCGACTTACAGTTAGTGTGTGTATACATTTTCATACTGGCCCCCCGTGGGAAACGAACCCACAACCCTGGCGTTGCAAGCGCCATGCTCTACCAACTGAGCTACAGGGGACCTACACTTGGTAGGTGAACATTCACAAACACAAAAAGAGACGTTGGGTGGAGATTATGTAGTACTCTAGCTCAGCTCTGTAGTGACTGGTTGGGACTGTCAGGTGTAGTACTGTAGCTCAGGTCACAGGTATAGTAGCTCAGTACTGTAGTGACTGGTTGGGACTGTCAGGTGTAGCTCAGGTCACAGGTATAGTAGCTCAGTACTGTAGTGACTGGTTGGGACTGTCAGGTGTAGCTCAGGTCACAGGTATAGTAGCTCAGTACTGTAGTGACTGGTTGGGACTGTCAGGTGTAGCTCAGGTCACAGGTATAGTAGCTCAGTACTGTAGTGACTGGTTGGGACTGTCAGGTGTAGCTCAGGTCACAGGTATAGTAGCTCAGTACTGTAGTGACTGGTTGGGACTGTCAGGTGTAGCTCAGGTCACAGGTATAGTAGCTCAGTACTGTAGTGACTGGTTGGGACTGTCAGGTGTAGCTCAGGTCACAGGTATAGTAGCTCAGTACTGTAGTGACTGGTTGGGACTGTCAGGTGTAGCTCAGGTCACAGGTATAGTAGCTCAGCTCTGTAGTGACTGGTTGGGACTGTCAGGTGTAGCTCAGGTCACAGGTATAGTAGCTCAGCTCTGTAGTGACTGGTTGGGACTGTCAGGTGTAGTACTGTAGCTCAGGTCACAGGTATAGTAGCTCAGTACTGTAGTGACTGGTTGGGACTGTCAGGTGTAGTACTGTAGAACAGGTCACAGGTATAGTAGCTCAGTACTGTAGTGACTGGTTGGGACTGTCAGGTGTAGCTCAGGTCACAGGTATAGTAGCTCAGTACTGTAGTGACTGGTTGGGACTGTCAGGTGTAGCTCAGGTCACAGGTATAGTAGCTCAGCTCTGTAGTGACTGGTTGGGACTGTCAGGTGTAGCTCAGGTCACAGGTATAGTAGCTCAGCTCTGTAGTGACTGGTTGGGACTGTCAGGTGTAGTACTGTACCTCAGGTCACAGGTATAGTAGCTCAGTACTGTAGTGACTGGTTGGGACTGTCAGGTGTAGCTCAGGTCACAGGTATAGTAGCTCAGCTCTGTAGTGACTGGTTGGGACTGTCAGGTGTAGCTCAGGTCACAGGTATAGTAGCTCAGCTCTGTAGTGACTGGTTGGGACTGTCAGGTGTAGCTCAGGTCACAGGTATAGTAGCTCAGCTCTGTAGTGACTGGTTGGGACTGTCAGGTGTAGTACTGTAGCTCAGGTCACAGGTATAGTAGCTCAGTACTGTAGTGACTGGTTGGGACTGTCAGGTGTAGCTCAGGTCACAGGTATAGTAGCTCAGCTCTGTAGTGACTGGTTGGGACTGTCAGGTGTAGTACTGTAGAACAGGTCACAGGTATAGTAGTTCATGTGTAGTTACTGGTTGTGAAGTTGTAAGGGGCAGTTTAGTTGTTAATGCATGCCTCATGCCCCAATCCTCTCCTCTTCTTCCTCTTCTTTAGAAACACACCATAACTGTCAACTAACGGTGGCGATTCAACATGTAGAATAGTCAGGAAATTAACAGAAAATGAAGGCAGATGTTCTGTGGTGCTGTGGAGACGATAGGACGGCCACCTACTGTTTCGAACCGTTCATCACCACGGTCTGTTTTGCCCTAATATGAGATTGTCTGTAGCCACTACCCAGGTCAGGTGACCATTCCAATATCTGCCAGGGCATGACGTTAAGGAAGGCTAAGATGGATATCACAGGTGCAGAGGCAGTGGGCTGGGTTTAGGTTAGGGTTTGTCTGGATCATCTAGCCACGGTCACAGTGCTGAGAGAATAGGAGAGTGTCATTTGAGATGTGCCCCTTGTTTGTCCAGTCAGTGCTGAGAATCCATGGTTGTTGTTGTTTATTTATTTGTCTGTCCGTTTGTCTCGTCTGAGTGCTGGTTAATGTCGTCCTAGGGACTACAAAGGCCCTTTGAACTGGTTCCCAGAGAGATGCTGGCGGATAGAAGGTTTGGAGCCCGCAGCGTCACCCAGTTTACGCCACACCACCTGAGAACACAACACAGGACAGGAAAGAGAGGGGGGACACAAAACACTGTTACACAACGTTGTCATACAATGGATATACTATCTACAGTATATCCAGCCCCTTAAGATGAGTGAGGGTCTCTAGAAATGCCAGGTGGAAGGGACGGTTAGTACTAATTATACTAATAAGGTTTGAATACACTGTAACATTTTATTATGACCTGTGTGTTGTTGGGGTCTACAAAGGGAGGTCACAGAGACTGGAATCCATAAATCCAGCCAACCAATAGCAGTCTACAAAAATGTATGTTCCACATAATCTGAGCACACAACAGTTCTAAAATACATAACTCCCAACTTCGAGATGGATCATGTAACGTAGACCTCATTAGTGACAAGGATGTTGGTGTATTTATCTCTTTATGGTTGATGGGATACTTTAAATGGTTGCGTTGTGCCTCCATGTTCTCTGTGTCTCATGCACAGAGCTCTGCATGGAAAAACCAACAGGCATTGCTTAGTGCTGAAAGACTAGAAGGGCCTGGGGTCGTCCCTGTGAGAAAAGTGTTATCATACTGGTCCCAGAGCACCCCACTCCACTGTCACAAGCTGTATGGTTGTGTCCCAAATGGTACCCTATTCCTTTTATATTACACTAACCCTATCGGCTCTAGTCAAAAGTAGTGCACTATAAAGGAAATAGGATGCCATTTTGAGCGGAAGGGGGATGTTAAGATGAGAGAATGGTGGGCCTGTAGCTTCTATCCCATAGTCCTATCCTCCTACCCTTCCGATCCTATCCTGTCCTATCCTGCCCTATCCTAGGCCTGGGAGGTTTACAGTGCCTTCGGAAAGTATTCAGACCCCTTGACATTTCCCACATTTTGTTAGGTTACAGCCTTATTCTGAAATTGATTAAATCTACACACAATACCCCATAACAAAGCAAAAACAGGTTTTTAGAAATGTTTGTAAATGTATACAAAAAAAATTAAACTGAAATATCACATTTACATAAGTATTCAGACCCTTTCTCATTACTTTGTTGAAGCACCTTTGGCAATGATTACAGCCTCGAGTCTTCTTGGGTATGACGCTACAAGCTTGGCACATATCTATTTGGGGAGTTTCTCCCATTCTTCTCTGCAGATCCTCTCAACCTCTGTCAGGTTGGATGGGGAGCGTTGCTGCACAGCTATTTTCAGGTTTCTCCAGAGATGGTAGATCGGGTTCAGGTCCGGGCTCTGGCTGGGCCACTCAAGGACATTCAGAGACTTGTCCCGAAGCCACTCCTGCGTTGTCTTGGCTGTGTGCTTAGGGTCGTTGTCCTGTTGGAAGGTCCTGAGTGCTCTGGAGCAGGTTTTCATCAAGGAACTCTCTGTACTTTGCTCTGTTCGTCTTTGCCTCGATCCTGACTAGTCTCCCAGTTCCTGCCGCTGAAAAACATCCCCCTCCACCACAATGCTTCACCGTAGGGATGGTGCCAGGTTTCCTCCAGATGTGACGTTTGACATCTCAAGGATGATCAATGGAAACAGGATGCACCTGAGCTCAATTTCGAGTCTCATAGCAAAGGGTCTGAATACCTGTTTTTTCTTTGTCATTATTTGGTATTGTGTGTAGATTGCTGAGGAAATTGTTTTATTTAACCCATTTTAGAATAAGGCTGTAACGTAACAAAATGTGGAAAAAGTAAAGGGGTCTGAATACGTTCCGAAGGCACTGTATATAGTACGGAGTATAGAGCTCGGAGGCTTAAAAGGCCCCAATAGGAGCTTCCATTGTTTCTCCCAGTGAAGTTTTTTTAATTGTGCAGAGAAGTGCGTCATAAATACTACGACTCCTTTATGTGATCCTCCAATTAAAGCAGAGGGGAGCCAGGGGGTTAGAGGGGGAGGAGAGGTGAGATGGAGGGAGGGAGGGAGGGTAATTGTGCAATAATTGAAACACTGCCCTCCGTCAAAGCGATGGCAGGCTTGTGATTCTGACAAGCAAACATAAATAGGAAGGAGAGAGAGAGAGAGAGAGAGCTGCAACTCGACAGCCCCTCGTATCTTCATCAAGCTCTCATTATTAGCTTTTTGGGATAGGAGATGGAGAGAGGAAGAGAGGAGAAGAAAGGGAAAGAGAGAAGGAGAGAGAGAGAGAGGGGGGGCGAGAAAGGTAATGTGTGAGGGAGGAGCGAGAGAGTGTTCCTTACGTTACACATTTCCCTGACGATGGCCTTCTCCTTTTCACTGAGGTCCTTGTCATAGTCTTCAGGGATCTTCTTCTCTAGGTTCTCATGCACCTCAAGCACCTTCATAGCATGGACCACAGCCTCGGGCTTCTGGCCCACAGGGAGGTAGTCTGCTGGGGAGGACGGCTCACCACTAGGGGTCCTACCAGAGCCCTGGAGAGAGGAAGGGAGAGATGGTCAGAGTGGTCACAGACATACTTTATTTTCCCTCTCTTTTTTTCTCTCTCTCTTTCATACACACAAATGAAAACACACCATCATGTTAATCAGAGCAGAGATGTGCGTAATCTAAATGAATCCCCCCACCTCCCCTCTCTCTCTCTGGGCTACTATAGTTCACTGACCCAGACCCCTAAAGGAGGTTAAATCCCTGGTTTAATCAGCTCATTATAACTCTCATCTCCCCTGGTCTTCCCTGACCCTGGTCAAACTTTCATCTCTCTTGTGTCTCTCCATCTCTGGGTCACAGCTGATGCACAAAGAGGTCGTTGAGAGAGAGGAGCAGGGGCCCTATCTATCCAGGCTCTATCTTATTCGATCTCTATACAGCCCATTCCCAGCTCTCACTGTCCAAGCACTTAGTTATCCCTATCTCTGGTTCTATCCCAGCTTTGCTCAGTCACAGCCTTTTGAGCACCACTCTAGCGTTAAATCCTCAACAATCCCAACCAGCATTCCAACACTGGTGCCCCTGAGCAGAGAGAGAGAGAGAGAGAGAGAGAGAGAGAGAGAGAGAGAGAGAGAGAGAGAGAGAGAGAGAGAGAGAGAGAGAGAGAGAGAGAGAGAGAGAGAGCGAGCAGCAAGAGGAAGAGCAAGAGCAAGAAGAAGAGGAAGATTGTGACCGGAGTGTGAGCGACACACACATAAAGCTGAGAGTGCAATAACAACAGGCCCATAGTCAATGGTGTAGGCACCTGCTGTAGAGGCATTATAGAAGAGGAAGGAAGTGAACCTGATCGGGCTGCCAGTCTAACATTACAGAGTTGGTATCAATACCCAGTATCAATACTCAGAGAACACTGAGACAGACACACCACACTTATGTGTGTCCCAAATGGCACCCTATTCCCTGTATAGTGCACTACTTTTGACCAGGGCCCATATGCCTCTGGTCAAAGGTAGTGCACTATGTTGGGCAGTGTTTCCCAACCCTGGTCCTCGAGTACCCCCAACAGTACACATTTTTGTTGTAGGCATGGACAAACACCTCATTCAGCTCATTGAGGGCTTGATGATTAGTTGACAAGTTGATTCAGGTGTGCTTGTCCAGGGTTACAATAAAAATGTGTACTGTTGGGGGTACTCGAGGACCACCAGGGTTGGGAAACACTGATGTAGGGAATAGGGTGTCATTCAGGACGTAGCAAAGATGATAAGAAAGTCTAAAAGAAAACATAAAGAGAGGCTCTAAAGGACACATATTTACAACCAACCATTTTTATAAGATAGAGAATCACTGATTTAAAAGGACATTGAAACTGCTTCTGTGTCAGAAAGAATTTTGATTGACTTTGGCATTTGATTGATTGCTCTTGTTATGTGAGAAAGTCGTGACTTTGCCTCAGTCAGTGCTACAAAGGTGTGATCACGATCGCTGGGCATATTTTTGCTTGTGACGGATGTAGGGGGGTGTAGGGGGTGGGGGCGACCCCCTCTACAATATGTACCCTCCCACTCGGCACAGATGTCATTTCAACGTCTATTTTTGATTTAGATTTGGTGAAATCAATTAAAAATTTCACCATGTCATTGGATTTCGGTTTAAAGTTGGGTAAAAAAAACAAAATCCCCTTACGTTGATTGCATTTTTCAAATCCAAATACGTTTTTTAACGTTGATTCAACGTCATCACATTGATCTTTGGTTTTTTTTATGACGTGGAAGCAACGTTGATTCAACCAGTTTTTGCCCAGTGGGCTCGCTCTCTACCCATCACAGGTAGCCCTTGGCAAGGCTTTCTGAAGTAACACACAAGTTATGTCAAACAATAAGCAAATATAAAGAATAATATAAAGAATAATAGTAAAAATATTATGGGCAAAAAGGCAAACTCAGTTCCATCCTTCATTGAATCAGATGGCTGATTCATCACAAAACCCACTTATATTGCCAACTACATTAATTATTCTTTCATTGGCAAAATTAGCATGACATGCCAACAACAAACTCTGAACCTACACATCCATTCATAACTGACCAAATTATGAAAGACATGCATTGTAATTTGAATTCCGTAAAGGGAGTCTGGAAGAGGTGAAATAATTATTGTTGTCTATCAACAATGACAAGGCACCTGGGTCTGACAACTTGGATGGAAAATTACTGAGGATGATAGCGGACTGTATTGCCACTCCTATTTGCCATCTCTTCAATCTAATCCTACAGGAAAGTGTTTGTCCTCAGGCCTGGAGGGAAGCAAAAATCATTCTGCTACCCAAGAATAGCAAAGCACCCTTTGGCTGGCTCAAACAGCCCACCAATCAGCCTGCTACCAACCCATAGTATACTTTTGAAAAAGAATGGTGTTTGACAAGATACAAATATGTTTCACAGTAAACAAATTAACAACTGACTTTCAGCATGCTTACAGTATAGGAAATGTATTGCACTTACAGACATGACTGATGATTGGCTGACAGAAATTGATAATAAGAAGCTTGTGGGAGCTGTTTTGTTAGACTTCAGTGCAGCTTTTGACCTTATCGATCATAGTCTGCTGCTGGAAAAACGTACGTGTTATGGCTTTACATCCCCTGCTATATCGTGGATCGAGAGTGACAAGTTGAAGAGACTAAAACTGCTTGGTGTAACCCTGGATTATAAAATGTCATGGTCAAAACATATTGATGCAATGGTAGCTAAGATGGGGAGAGGTCTGTCCGTAATAAAGAGCTGCTCTGCTTTCTTTACATTGCTATCATCAACAAAACAAGTCCTACAAGCCCTAGTTTTATGTCACCTGGACTACTGCCCAGTCGTATGGTCAAGTGGCACAAAGAAGGACATAGGCAAATAAATTACAGTTGGCCCAGAACAGAGCAGCATGGCTGGCCCTTAAATGTACACTGAGAGCTAACATCAATGGAATGCATGTCAATCTCTCCTGGCTTAACGTAGAGGAGAGATTGACTGCATCACCACTACTAGGTATTGACATGCTAAAAGCACTGAGCTGTCTGTTCAAACAACTAGCACACAGCTCAGACACCCATGCATAACCCACAAGACATACCACAAGGGGTCTCTTCACAGTCCTCAGGTCCAGAACAGACTCTGGGAAACGCACAGTACTACACAGAGCCATGACTACATGGAACTCTATTCCGCATCAAGTATCTCATGCAAGCAGTAAAATCTGATTTTTAAAAAACGATAAAACTACACCTTATGGAACAACACGGACTGTGAAGAGACACACACACCCAGGCACACACACATGCATACACACACACACGCTGGCACACGCACTCTACACACACGTACATTGTAATATTGTTGTATGATGGTATTATACATATTGTATTGTAGATATATGTAGTGGTGTAATAATGTTATATGAAGTATTGTTTTATTTTAGTTTTTTGTGTGATGTAAGTGCCTTACTGTGTTTGGACTCCAGGAAGAGTCTTGGCAGCAGCTGATGGGGATCACAAAAAAAAATATCCACCCACCATATAAAGCAGGGTTCTTCAATTCCGGTCCTGGAGGGCCGAAACACCTCTGTTTTTCATTCTCTCCTTCTAATCAGGGGCTAATTCAGACCTGGGACTACCAGGTAGAAATAAAAAACAGAAGTGTTTCGGCCCTCCAGGACCGGAATTGAAGAACCCTGAATAAAGTGTATATCAGGCTATGTCATTTTTTGAGGGGAGTGTGACATAACGTGAGAGAGAGAGCCAGCAGCATACCACCCTGCAGAGCTGTTAACCCCAGTGCCCTGGCAAAATTTCCAATCAGGCCTTCATACCATCATGGCCACCTAATCATCCCCAGCTTCCAATTGGCTCATTCATCCCCTACCCTGTAACTATTCTCCAGGTCGTTGCTGTACATGAAAATGTGTTCTCCGTCAACTTACCTGGTTAAATAAGAGAGAGAGGGAGAGCGAGAGAGAGTGTGATTTTGCATTATTCAAAGCATCACCTCCTGTGTGTTTGAAGTGAGAGTTCAAAGCCATGCTAATCAGGATAGGAGTCTAGAGTATGTATGTCTCTCACTCCAGAACACACACAGGCACACACACACACACAAACACACACACACACACACACACAAACACAGGCTGTAGCCCACGCCACACACTCTTAATTGTTTTCTCCGTCCTGTGGATGAAGAGTACCTGAGTGGTTAGTGGTTACCACGACGACTGCAGAGGTCTTTTATCAGGACCAATCAGAACACTGATTAGCTAAACTAGACTCTCCTCTGTTACCTCTCCTTTTTCTCCTTATCCTCTCTCCTCTCTCTCCCTCGCCTCTCTTTCTCTCTCTCTACTCAATAAAATAAATATTAACAGTAAACATTACACTCCGAAGATCCAAAAGAATAAAGACATTTAAAATGTCATATTATGGCTATATACAGTGTTGTAACTACGTGCAAATAGTTAAAGTACAAATGGGAAAATAAATCAACATAAATATGGGTTGTATTTACAATGGTGTTTGTTCTTCACCGGTTGCCCTTTTCTTGTGGGAACAGGTAACAAATCTTGCTGCTGTGATGGCACACTGTGGTATTTCACCCAGAAGATAAGGGAGTTTATCAAAATTGGGTTTGTTTTCAAATTCTTTGTGGATCTGTGTAATCTGAGGGAAATATGTGTCTCTAATATGGTAATACATTTGGCAGGAGGTTAGGAAGTGCAGCTCAGTTTCCACCTCATTTTGTGGGCAGTGTGCACATAGCCTGTCTTCTCTTGAGATCCAGGTCTGCTTACGGCGGCCTTTCTCAATAGCAAGGCCATGCTCACTGAGTCTGTACATAGTCAAAGCTTTCCTTAAGTTTGGGTCAGTCACAGTGGTCAGGTATTCTGCCACTGTGTACTCTCTGTTTAGGGCCAAATAGCATTCTAGTTTGCTCTGTTTTTTTGTTAATTCTTTCCAATGTGTCAAGTAATTCTCTTTTTGTTTTCTCATGATTTGGTTGGGTCTAACTCTCTCTCCCTCTCCACTGCTCTCTCATCCTCCCCACCTCTCTCCTTTAGTCTATTTTCCTTCCTTCCTCACATCTCTCCTCACCTTCCCAGTCTCATATGTACTCTCCCTGCCCTCTTCTCCTCTCCACGCCAAGGTGAGAGCTGGAAAGGGGGATGAAAATTGCAGGATGAAAGAGAGGGAAAGAACAGAGGGAGTATTTGCCCTTCTGAAAGGAGGGATGCTAATTTAATTAGTGGTCTCAAAGGGACGTCCAGGGCCGGCTCCAGGCATAAGCGGTCGCTTAGGTAGCCAGGCTGCTAGGTTTTCTTTTTACAGTTTTTCTCAATTGTTAAAACACTAAACCCTATTGTCTGAACCAAATGCTCAGTTGCCTGAACCCACTGATTGAATCAATCACTCTTTTGGCAAAACCATAAGCACTTTTCACCTGTTTAGACATAACTTGCCAACACATTTTCATTGTGATGCACCCGTGCTGCATAATGGTGAGCACAGGTGACAAAAGTCAAACACAATTAGAGCACAGGTGTCACCACTTGAACACAACAACTCAAAATTGATCACACTTGTGGCTAATGATGTGAGGGAACATATACAGTAAGCCAGTTCAGAGAGCACTGGTTTGTGAGGCCCTACAATGGATAGAAATCTGAGAGGAAGAGTTCGTGTGAGAGGAGGTCGAGGTGGTCGAGGTGGTCAGCGAAGACAAAGAACAGTAATATCTGATGAAATCAGAGCTACTGTGATTGACCATGTTCTTGTCCATGGTATGAGCATGAGGGAGGCTGGACAAAGGGTACAACCAAACATCAGTAGATTCACTGTGTCTACCATAATCCGAAGATTTAGAGAAGAGAACAGGTAATTACCTTTTTTTGACATTTTAGTACAGTATGTAAATGTTGACAGCAATTACTGTATGACATACTATATACTGTACCACAGTATACTGTAAGTAAATATATGTTTCAGTACATCACTGTACCAATGTACTGTAGTATTGTAATGGAGGGTTGGTCTAACTGTTTGTAGGCCTAGTATTCCATGTATATTTTTGTAACTCCATGTTCTCTTTTGTAGAATTGAAAGACTGCCACATGGGGGTGGGAGGACAGGTATGTTCTCCCCACACCAAGAGACCCTAATTGTTGATATGGTCCGTGAGAACAATGCCATTAAACTGAGCGAAATTCAGCAGAAGATCATTGAGGACCATTTAAATGTTGAGGGTATCAACAGTGTCAGCCTCTCTACTGTTGATCGTGTCCTCAAGCGCAACAGACTGCACATGAAACAGCTATACAGAGTGCCCTTTGATCGCAACTCAGACAGAGTCAAAGAGCAAAGATTCCAGTATGTACAGGTTGGCATATATCCAGACACATTCAATGTTGATTACTCTAAGTAGTGATTTACTGTAGTGGCCTAAATCACTTTTTCCGTATCACTTACAAAACTATATCTATTTCTACAGAGGGTTTTTCAACTGGATGCAATGGAAAGACCCCATCAATACATCTACATGGATGAAGCTGGGTTTAATCTCACCAAAAGGAGAAGGAGAGGCCGTAATGTGATTGGCCATCGGGCCATTGTTGGTGTTCCTGGGCAGCGTGGTGGCAATGTCACATTATGTGCTGCCATCAGCAATCATGGGGTTGTCCACCATCATGCCAACCTGGGGCCCTACAACACTCACCAGCTCCTCATTTTCCTCAATCACATGCGAGATGCTTTGTTAGGGCAGCAGGATGAGCATCCCATCTATGTTGTTGTTTGGGACAATGTGAGTTTTCACAGAGCCCTCCAGGTTAGAGAGTGGTACAATATGAACCAAGGTTTTATCAATCTTTGCCTTCCACCGTACTCCCCTTTCCTAAACCCCATTGAGGAATTCTTCTCCTCATGGCGGTGGAAGGTATATGAACGCCAACCTTACACCAGGGTAAATCTCCTGCAAGCCATGGGACTTGCCTGTGGTGACATAGGTGTGGAGGCATGCCAAGCCTGGATACGGCATGCCAGGGGTTTTTTCCCCGTTGCCTGGCCAGACAAAATGTGGCCTGTGATGTGGATGAAGTCCTGTGGCCTGACCCAGTACGGAGACATGATGCTGTGGCTGAGTAATGCACTTATTTGTATATTTTTGTACTTTATTTTTACATGGGCTTACTGTACACAAGTGGCAAACGCATAAGATTTCTGTTTGTTTTTACAAGTGCTACATGTAAATGCACAAGATTTCTGTTTTGACTTTTTGTACAAGTGCTAAATGCACAGTTTTTTTTTTGTTTTGCAACATGCATTTAGCCTACAGTGAACAATAAACATTTATTTCTCCAGCTTCATGTCCTGAGCATTGTGTTTTCTATTTTTCCACGTAGTGTTTTGTGACTGTTCAGTAGTTTTTTTAATTTTGATTGACTCGGGGCACGATTTGACAACATAGTTCAGTTTTGAGCACAGATTGAACTGTTTTGAGGTGAAAGTTTGGTTTTGCAAGAAGAGTCTGAGGTTTTGTGAATGTAGCTTGAAAATTGGGTTTTGTGTTCACAGTTAAGAGAAAAGGAGAGCAGCTTTCAAGAAATGTGTCTTAGCAATCGAGAAAAACTGTAAAACATTTGGGGTCTCAACTTCCTGTTGAGAGTTAGAATAGTAGAATACACAAGGTGCAAGGTTGACATTTGGTTGTGCATCAGGAATTATCTTCACCCCATGGCAAAATGGGTAGAATTACAGGAAATTAGCTGTAAAACTGCAACAAATAAAAGTATGTCTGCCCCATGGTGAAATGAGCAGAATTTCATAAATAACATTGCCAACATTTTCTCCGCCCCATGGCAAAATGTCTACAACTGCAGAAAACTTGCTTTAAACCTGAAATGTTTCTCTCCGCTGTCAAGAGCAGGGCCAGGTGGGGGAGGAGGGGGCAGGGGTGATGTCCTCTGGTTAAACACGGAACCAATAGAGAGACAGGTGAAGTCTCAGGGCTGTAGAAGAGAGAGAGAGAGAGATAGCGAGAGAGAGAGATAGCGAGAGAGAGAGAGAGAGAGAGAGAGAGAGAGAGAGAGAGAGAGAGAGAGAGGGAGGGAGATGGAGATGGAGACAAGAGGGAGGTAGGTGGCAATAAGGAAAAAGAGAGAGAGCTAGAGTGGAATGGAAGAAAGACTGGAGAGTGTTTGAAACTGAAGTGTTTGAAAGTCCAGTTCAAAGCAGGTCTGTGAAATTATACTGAGGTCAGCCACAGACCAGCTCATTTCTGGAGAGAGGGAAACTCTTAAAGCACTTCAAAGGAGTTATGGCCACGATAAGAGGAAGAGAGTACAAATTTAGGGGTAAAATAGAAATCTGTGGATTGGTTTCAACTCTGTAAGAATCCACATATCTAAGCCTCTCTCTCTCCTTTTGAATGTGCCCCCCGTGTGTGTGTCTTTTCCCTGTTGGTTTTGATCTTTCCTGACAGACCATGACCCCTGACCATGACCCTTATCAGCCGGAGGGAGAACATAAAACAACAATCCCATGCCGCTGCCACAGCGACCTCTGCTTCGGTGACCGCTGCTACGGTGACCGCTAGCACGACGACCGCTAACTGTTGTTTAATTAAAATCTCAACAAACAAAAACATTCATTGGTAGCACTGGTGCCCCAGATTTACAGAAGTTAGGAGCACCACATCAAATTCAAGAGCACCAGAATGTTTTTTTTATTGATTCAGATATAGCCTACATTGGGCCTATATTAATCCTAATTACTTTTGAAGCACATCTAATGAAGAATATATCACTTTTCCTTTCTTTCCATGCCACAAAGTTTTTTTTTTTTTAATCCTTATTTTTATTTTATTTTTTATTCAATATTAAAACATACAATCTACCTGCAGTGAAGCCGCTCAGCATTTACATTACATTAAGTCATCTAACAGACTCCCATCCAGAGCGACCCACAGAAGCAACCAGGGTCAAAGCCCTGCCCAAGGGCACGTCGGCAGGTCTCCCACCAAGTCAAAACGGGGACCCGAACCACCGGCCCAAGCTCCCAACCATCAACCCTCCAAGATCCCCCCACAGTTCCCCGAGAGCTGCCCCTCAACCACCGGCCCAAGCTCCCAACCATCAGGCCACCAACCCTCCAAGATCCCCCACAGTTCCCCGAGAGCTGCCCCTCAACCACCGGCCCAAGCTCCCAACCATCAGGCCACCAACCCTCCAAGATCCCCCCACAGTTCCCCGAGAGCTGCCCCTCAACCACCTAAGTGTTTGCATATACAGGTAAAGTTAGTAGGGCTGCACAATATGGGCAAAAAACCAATTGTGATAGTTCAACCAAATATTGCGATTTAACTTGCAATATAGATAAAAACACTTCGGTGAACTATTGGAATGATTATTCTAATTCTATGGTTGTTGTTGTTTGTAATACAGAAAATGAAAAAGCCAAGTAGGCGTTATGACAGGGTAGGAACCAAAGTGTTGATCAGTGTTTCCCAGGGGACCTTAGTCACGTTTGAACAGATGTTACATTTAGACAAAGATTTTAGAATAGGCTATCTGATTCAGAACATGCTGTTGCACAAACAACATGCTGATCTACACCACCAGCCTTTAGCTAGTTAGCGATTAGCATTAGCATAATGTTTGGCACATGCCAGCTTCCTTAGACTAACTCACATTTTGCAGAGATCAAAATACCAAACGAATAGTACAATAGAAAAAAAAACTGGATTCATATTTAGAAGCAATGTGGAAAGCAGCATCGTTCTTGTTTTGGAAGAAGATACACTATATATACAAAAGTATGTGGACACCCCTTGAAATCTGTGGATTCGGCTATTTCAGCCACACCCATTGCTGACAGGTGTATAAAATCGAGCACACAGCCATGCAATCTCCATAGACAAACATTATCAGTAGAATGGCCATGCTGAAGAGCTCAGTGACTTTCAACGAGGCACCGTCATAGGATGCCACCTTTCCAACAAGTCAGTTCGTCAACTTTCGGCCCTGCTAGAGCTGCCCCGGTCAACTGTAAGTGCTGTTATTGTGAAGTGAAACATCTAGGAGCAACAGGGGCTCAGCCGCGAAGTGGTAGGCCACACAAGCTCACAGAACAGACCACCGAGTGCTGAAGCGCCTAACACTCACTACCGAGTTCCAAACTGCCTCTAGAAGTAATGTCAGCACAAGAACTGTTCGTCTGGAGCTTCATGAAATGGGTTTCCATGGCTGAGCAGCTGCACACCAGCCTAATATCACCATGTGCCATGCCAAGCATCGCCTGGAGTGGTGTAAAGCTCGTCATCATTGGACTCTGGAGCAGTGGAAACACGTTCTCTGGAGTGATGAATCACGCTTCACCATCTGGCAGTCTGACTGACGAATCTGGGTTTGGCGGATGCCAGGAGAACGCTACCTGCCTCAATGCATAGTGCCAACTGTAAAGTTTGGTGGAGGATGAATAATGGTCTGGGGCTGTTATTCATGGTTCGGGCTAGGCCCCTTAGTTCCAGTGAAGCTACAGCATACAATGACATTCTAGACGATTCTGTGCTTCCAACTTTGTGGCAACAGTTTAGGGAAGGCCCTTTCCTGTTTCAGCATGACAATGCCCCATGCACAAAGCGAGGTCCATACAGAAATGGTTTGTCGAGATCGGTGTGGAAGAACTTGACTGGCCTGCACAGAGCCCTGACTTCAACCCCATCGAACACCTTTGGCATGAATTGGAACGCCGACTGCGAGCCAGGCCTAATCGCCCAACATCAGTGCCCAACCTCATTAATGCTCTTGTGGCTGAATGGAAGAAAATCCCTTCAGCAATGTTCCAACATCTAGTGGAAAGCCTTCCCAGAAGAATGGAGGCTGTTATAGCAGCAAAGGGGGGACCAATTCCATATTAATGCCCATGATTTTGGAATGAGATGTTCGATGAGCACATGTCCACATACTTTTGGTCATGGAGTGTATGTCTTGAGTGCATGAATTGACATCATGCTGAGAGAATAAACAGCGTGGAGGAACTGTGTGTTGCCTGCTTGAGTGACAGGGGGCGGAGCTTGGTGTGCGTGGCCCGGGTACTGGAAGCAAGCAGCCGTGGAGGGAGAGAGAGGACTCTATGGCACTTGGAGGCTGCGGTAAAGCAAAGCCTAATCATTACAATAATTTAAAAAATTCTAGTTGCCCAGCAGAATATTTTGTCGCATATTCGATCCCTGCACACACACACATACACACCAGGAGCAAACCATACATACATTCTGCAGAGCGTCCTGCTGGTACTGTGTGAGAGATGAGAGCTGAGACTCAGAGTGGTAGAGAGACAGACCCTTCCTCAGACTGTTCAGATCACCACTGTTAGCCTGCTGAGAGACAGACAGAGAGAGAGAGAGAGAGAGAGAGAGAGAGAGAGAGAGAGAGAGAGAGAGAGAGAGAGAGAGAGAAAACATTTAGAGGAAAAGTGCACACAGAAGGCAAAGAAGAGAATATGTGCTGCCGATCTCCTCTGGACAAGCGATAAAAGCACAAGCACAGTAGTTGAGAGGATTGATGCTCAGGATTATCAACGGGCCATTTAAGGACACCTTGTAAGACAACAGTTGTTGTGAGTTCAGTCAGTTCAGTTCATTTATACCCTATATATCACTGAAAATTGCAAGCACGTGTTTTGAATCCTCCTGCCTGGAATACAGTAAATGGCAACCCTCTGCCTCTGGACACTGTGACATTAGATAGGACCAGAAAATGTCAATGAACATTACCTCCTGCCACATTTCAAATTAAAACAGTAAAATGAAAGAAGTAAAAGCAAACCAGAAGCAATGAAATATGTCACAAATCAGTGTTTATCTCCTTGGACACGGTAAATCAACAGATAATAGTAGATAAATAGAATAAAATAAATTCCTTGGGGATACAACTGTATAGCAGGCTTTGGAGGGGATTGGCCTCTTTTTACGTGCGTGCGTGTGAGGTCATTATGATGAGCTCACTCTAAACAGTGTCTTTTAACCAGTGATTTTTAGACATCCTTTGTGTTTAGTTTTTATTTTACTAATCTCTTTCATTGCTTCTGGTTTGCTTTAACTTCTTTCCTTTTATTTTAATTTGAAATGTGTTGGGATTTTAAATGCACTTTAAATAAAGTTTGGTTGATCTAGATTCCACACTGTCTATTTTACCCTCTGGGCCACGTAAGGAAAGCAAACCAGGCATAGAATGTTTAATTTGAGGCAGTCATCAGTATCTGTTCAGTGTTGTTTTCACGCACGCACTACACACACACACACACACACACACACACACACACACACACACACACACACACACACACACACATACACACACACTCCTTATGGTTAGACTCCCTGACTGGTCTGTGCTACCTGCTACCCTGTGGGATGGATTTTGTATTCTTTTTTAGGGTTCTATGTTCTCTTTGTGTGGAGTGCAGAATAAGGAATCAACATGTTGTCACCCCAACACACAGAGAGATAGCGTGTCGTCTTTGGGGCCGTTGCAGCAGCACAAAAGCCCTGTGTAATCAGTTTTTTGGAGTGTGTTTGTGTCACTGCAGGGACCTTCTCTCTCAGTCTCTCTCTCTCGCTCTGTTCTGATTGGTGTTGTGTGCTTACAGCTCATATGGGATTGGCTCAGTGAGATTACAGTACTATCCCAATAGTGAAGCCTATTATGACAGCATCATGTGTGTCCTATGAGGTTATGTAATCACAGAGCTGTATACAGTATATGGGGATATGTCTACATCAACAGGACTCTAACATCGGAATCTCAAATGACACCCTATTCCCTATTAAGTGCATTATTGACCAGGGCCAATTGGGTGGCATTTGGAATGCAGCCTAGATCTGTCTGAAACTATTTTCATACACTTCTAGCTGATGCCATAATGATGCTCTCTCTGGTTGTTACAATGTTACTAAAACTCTTTACTAACTCTGCACTCTCTTCTGCTCTCTCGGTTATGTACTCTAGTGTGTATGTGTGCATTCATGTGTGTGTGTGAGCCTGTGTGTATGTTCTCGGATCTCCCAGTAGAGAGTAGAGATACTGAAAATCGGTGTGTGTGTGTTGTTGCTCTTCACCGATTCCTTTCATGTGAAATCAGACGGCAGACAGAATGACAATGAGAAGTCATGAAACATTCCTGCCCTCCCATCATTTTAACCCAATCCATTATTGAAGACCATTTTCACTGTGATACTGAATTATTCACTTAACTCTATCATCCCAGCAGGTAGAAGCAAGATCTCTCTCTCTCTCTCTCTCTCTCTCTCTCTCTCCCTCTCTCTCTCTCCCTCCCTCCCTCTCTCCCTCTCTCCCTCTCTCCCTCTCTCCCTCTCTCCCTCTCTCCCTCTCTCCCTCTCTCCCTCTCTCCCTCTCTCCCTCCCTCCCTCCCTCCCTCCCTCCCTCCCTCCCATCTCCCCTGTGTACTCGATTCCTCTACAATATTTAGCTTTCGCTATTCACTCCCTTTCATCTCTCGCATTCTCTGTTTATACTTTGGAAAATACACTCTCCTCACTGCTGCTTTCTCTGTCTCTCCCACAAGAGTTTGGGTTTGAGAAAGTGAGAGGGGGAGAAAGTAAGAAAGAAACAGAGGGCGAAGAGAGAGAAAAAGATAAACAGTGTGGTGATAGTTTTTCACCATGGTAATAAAACAGCTGCAGTGTTTTACCTGTGATAGCAGCTGCTGGTTGTCATCCTCTAGGATGTGGACCTTGGTCTCCAGTTGTCTGATGTAGTTTGAAGACGGATCTGGAAGAAAAAGAGGAAGAGAAAACATTATGTAAAAGAATGTTAGTCAGTCCCACTTTTTCAAGGCCTGTCTCACATTAGTGACAGCGGCAGTGTCCCAAATAGCACCCTCTTCCCAATATACTGTTAGTGCACTACTTCTGAACAGGCTCTATATATATATATATATATATATATATATATATATATAGGAATATGGTGCCATTTGGCACATACCCAGTGTCAAATCTGAACCACATGTCTGAAACTGTGACCCATTCTGACTCTGAGTTTATTAGACCAAAACACGTGGGCCCACAGTTTCACTCCAGTGTCTGTAAATACCCATTAGCCTGTGTTTAATGTATTCTCTGTTGGGCTCTGGGTCTCTCTGATTGGCATGTTTGTGTGATGCTCAGCAGTCCTCTCAGCCTTAATCCCCCGCTAGCCCAGTGCTCTATTGTTGACTCTCCCATCGGGATTATGTTGTGCCTAAAGCTCCAGTAATCCTAAAATGGCTCTCTTTTATTTCCTGTAAACCGCCGATACCCAACAATCAATATCGGATTGCACGGCTCCTTTACAGAGATTTCAATCCAATCCATCAGCTAAAGCACTGGGATTATTTTGGTGGCATGAAAACCTCGTCATTTTTATGATTTAAATGGAGACTTTATATGCAATGGCAGCAGTTGTTAGGCCCCCTAAATGTAGAGTGCATTCGGAAAGTATTCAGACCCCTTGACCTTTTCCACATTTTGTTACGCTACAGCCTTATTCTAAAATGGATTCAATTGTTTTTTTACCATTATCAATCTTCACACAATACCCCATATGACAAAGCAAAAACAGGTTTTTAGAAATGTTAGCACATTTATAAAAATAAAAAAAACTGAAATATCACATTTACATAAATATTCAGACCCTTTACTCAGTACTTTGTTGAAGCACCTTTGACAGCGATTACAGCCTCGAGTCTTCTTGGGTATGACGCTACAAGCTTGGCACAACTGTATTTGGGGAGTTTCTCCCATTCTTCTCTGCAGATCCTCTCAAGCTATGTCAGGTTGGACGGGGAGCGTCGCTGCACAGCTATTTTCAGGTCTCTCCAGAGATGGTAGATCGGGTTCAAGTCCGGGCTCTGGCTGGGCCACTCAAGGACATCCAGAGACTTGTCTCGAAGCCACTCCTGCGTTGTCTTGGCTGTGCTTAGGGTCGTTGTCCTGTTGGAAGGTGAACCTTCGCCCCAGTCTGAGGTCCTGAGCGCTCTGGAGTAGGTTTTCTCTCTGTACTTTGCTCTGTTCATCTTTCCTCTATCCGGACTAGTCTCCCAGTCCCTGCCGCTGAAAAACATCCCCACAGCATGATGCTGCCAACATCATGTAGGGATGGTGCCAGGTTTCCTCCAGACGTGACGCTTGGCATTCAGGCCAAAGAGTTCCATCTTGGTTTCATCAGCCAGAGAATCTTGTTTCTCATGGTCTGAGAGTCCTTTCGGTGCCTTTTGGCAAACTCCAAGTGGGCTGTCATGTGCGTTTTACTGAGAAGTGGCTTCCGTCTGGCCACTCTACCAGAAAGGCCTGATTGGTGGAGAGCTGCATAGATGGTTGTCCTTCTAGAAGGTTCTCCCATCTCCACAGAGGAACTCTGGAGCTCTGTCAGAGTGACCATCGGGTTCTTGGTCACCTTCCTGACCAATGCCCTTCTCCCCCGATTGCTCAGTTTGGCCAGGCGGCCAGCTCTAGGAAGAGTCTTGGTGGTTCCAAACTTCTTCCATTTAAGAATGATGGAGGCCACTGTTTTCTTGGGGACCTTCAATGCTGCAGAAATTGGTTTTGGTACCATTCCCCATATATGTGCTTCGACACAATCCTGTCTCGGAGTTCTACGGGCAATTCCTTCGACCTCATGGCCTGGATTTGCTCTGACATGCACTGTCAACTGTGGGACCTTATATAGACGTGTGTGCCTTTCCAAATCATGTCCAATCAATTGAATTTACCACAGGTGGACTCCAATCAAGTTGTAGAAACATCTCAAGGATGATCAGTGGAAACAGGATGCACCTGAGCTCAAATTCTAGTCTCATAGCAAAGGGTCTGAATACTTATGTAAATAAGGTGTTTCTGTTTTGTATTTTTTATATATTTGCCACATTTTCTAAAAACTGTTTTCGCTTTGTCATTATGGGATATTGTGTGTAGATTGATGAGGGTAAAAAAAACAATGTAATTAATTTTTAAATAAGGCTGTAACCTAACAAAATGTGGGAAAAAGTCAAGGGGTCTGAATACTTTCCGAAGGCATTGTATATACGGTACCAGTCAAAAGTTTGGACACACCTACTCATTCCCCGGTTTTTCTTTACTTTTACTAGTTTCTACATTGTAGAATAATAGTGAAGACATCAAAACTATGAAATAACACATGGAACCATGTAGTAACCAAACAAGTGTTAAACAAATCAAAATATATTTTATATTTGAGATTCTTCAAAGTAGCCACCCTTTGCTGTAACGTAACAAAATGTGGAAAAAGTCAAGGGGTCTGAATACTTTCCGAAAGGACTGTACGCTCACACACACACACACACTGCTCTGTCATTCATCTCAGTAGTTTCCCTAATAAGAGGGGGGGTAGAAGAGTTTGCCACATCTTTTGCAGCATTACTTTAGTGTCTTGTTGCAAACAAGATGCATGTTTTGGAATATTTTTATTTTGTACAAGCTTCCTTCTTTTCACTCTGTCAATTAGGTTAGTATTGTTGAGTAACTACAATGTTGTTGATCCATCATCTGTTTTCTCCTATTACAATCATTAAACTTTTGGCCATTCATCCACCTCTGGCCTGCTGGCCCCCCTACCTCTGCGGAAGCACAGTTCCCGCTCAGCCCAGTCAAAACTGTTCGCTGCTCTGGCACCCCAATGGTGGAACAAGCTCCCTCACGACGCCAGGACAGCGGAGTCACTCACCACCTTCCGGAGACACTTGAAACCCCACCTCTTTAAGGAATACCTGGGATAGGATAAAGTAATCCTTCTACCCCCCCCTTACCCCACCCCAAAGAAAAAAAAAGAAGAAAAAAAACATATTGTAAAGTGGTTATCCCACTGGCTATAAGGTGAATGCACCAATTTGTAAGTCGCTCTGGATAAGAGCGTCTGCTAAATGACGTAAATGTAAATGTAAATGATAATGAAATCCCTGAGCGGTTTCCTTTCTCTCCGGCAACTGAGTTAGGAAGGACACTGGGTGTATTGGTACACCATTCAGTGTAATTAATAACTTCACCATGCTCAAAGGGATATTCAATGTCTATTTCTACCCATCTGCTAATAGGTGCCCTTCTTTGTGAGCCATTGGAAAACCTCCCTGGTCTTTGTGGTTGAATCTGTGTTTAAAATTCACTGCTCAACTGAGGGACCTTACAGATAATTGTATGTGTGGGGTACAGAGATGAGGTAATCATTAAAAAATCATGTTAAACACACTTCGTATGTTACTTGTTAAGCACATTTTTACTTCTGAACTTATTTAGGCTTGCCATTACAAAGGGGTTGAATACTTATTGACTCAAGACATTTCAGCTTTACATTTGTAATTATACTGAACAAAAATATAAATGCAACATGCAACAATTTCAACGATTTTACCACGTTAGAGTTCATATAAGGAAATCAGTCAATTGAAATAAATTCATTAGGCCCTAATCTGTGAATTTCACATGACTGGGCAGGGTTACAGCCATGGGTGGGCCTGGGAGGGCATAGGCCCACCCACTGGGGAGCCAGGCCCACCCACTGGAGAGCCAGGCCTAGCCAATCAGAATGAGTTTTTCCCCACAAAAGGGCTTTATTACAGACAGAAATACTCCTCATCATTTCATCATCAGCTTCATTCGTCTGGGTGGTTGATCTCAGATGATCCCGCAGGTGAAGATGCCGGATGTGGAGGTCCTGGCTGGCATGGTTACAAGTGGTCTGTGAGGCCAGTTGGATGTACTGCCAAATTCTCTAAACGACATTGGAGGAGGCTTATTGTAGAGAAATGAACATTCAATTCTCTGGCAACAGCTCTGGTGGACATTCCTGCAGTCAGCATGCCAATTACACACTCCCTCAAAACTTGAGACATCTGTGGCATTGTGTTGTGTGACAAAACTGCAAATTCTATTGTCCCCAGCACAAGGTGCACTTGTGTAATGATCATGCTGTTTAATCATCTTCTTGATATGCCACACCTGTCAGGTTGATGGATTATCTTGGCAAAGAAGAAATGCTCACTAACAGAGATGTAATAAAATTTGTGCACACATTTTGAGAGTAGTAAGCTTTTTGTGCGTATGGAACAATTATGAGAGATTGTATTTCAGCTCATGAAACATGGGCCCAACACTTACATGTGTAGCTCAGTTGGTAGAGCATGGTGTTTGCAACACCAGGGTTGTGGGTTTGATTCCCATGTGGGGCCAGTATGAAAATGTATGCACTCATTAACTGTAAGTTGCTCTGGATAAGAGTGTCTGCTAAATGAGTAAAATGTTTTTTTTAATGTTGCGTTTATATTTTTGTTCAGTATAATTTGTAAGAATTTCGAAAAACATAATTCCACTTTGACATTATGGGGTATTGTGTGTAGGTCAGTGAAAAAATTCTCTATTAAATCAATTTTAAATTCAGGCTGTCCTTTCTGAAGGAAATGTAGTGCACTACTTTTGACTCAAAAGGGGATACAGTTGCCATTTGGGACACAGTCTGTTTGTGGCAACTTGTATCTACTCCACCACCAGGTGTCAGTATATGACACATTGAACCAATGACAGTACCCAGTCATTACTGGCCATTAGACTGTCTGTTTGTCTCTGTCTCAGCTCTAAGGACAAGAGGCACAGACAGACAGATACAGTAGTGATTAACTTGGCTCATCCCCCAGTGAATGACGAAATTGTGTTTTCATAGTAAAAACCACAGGATGTAGAGAGAGCAAGGGAGAGAGGGGCAGGGAAGGAGCAAGAGCGAGGGAGAGAGAGGCAGAGAGGGAGGGAGGGAGAGAGAGACAGATAGATAGTAGGAGGGACACAGAGAGACAGACAGTTAGATGAAAAGGCAGACAAAGAGAAACACAGAGAGAGAAAGGGAAAACTGGGGAGACAGGCACAGGCAGTGAGAGAATGAAAGAAAAACACTGGGAAAGAAACGGAGAGAGAGAGAAAGAAACGTAGAGAGAGAAAGAATCACAGAGAGAAACAGAGAGAAAGAAACAGAGAGAGCGAGAGAGAGAGAGAGAGAGAGAGAGAGGGAGCGGTAGGCAAGGCTCCTGTGGCTACAGTAAGCCTCTTTGCCTTCCTTGTGACCCTCTAATCTAACCACAGTGGTCAGCTGACCTGTCCTGTCCTGTACCCTGCAGCCGACTCCCAAGCCGATTACGCCACCAGGCAGGCAGGCAGGCTGGCCAGCAAAAGGGCCTACGGAGTAGATGGTAGTCACTAAGGGTACATCCCAAATGGCACCCTATTCCCTATGTAGTGCACTACTTTTGTTCAAGGCCCATTGGGCTAGATGGCTTTACCAGCCACACAGGCACCTCCAGAGAATAGATTCCTGAGTTATATTCCAATCTAGAACTACGGCCATTTTATCATTCTGATTCTATTGTGATAGAAGCTCCTAGCATCTATCACACATCATAGTATTGCATAGACAATCAGTGAGACTCATACAGAGTAGCCATGATGCATCCTCACAATGGACTGTCATATTCCCCCAATGTCCAGCCTGCTGGTGATCTGGCACCTGAGAACCTTTATTAGAAATGCCATCTTTAATCCCATTACTCCTATTCTCCCACATGGTTGTATTGTATAACCTATGAGACAGAGCT